>NC_079292.1:11200000-12400000 GCF_023638135.1 Falco biarmicus | reverse complement strand
TATTTATTTCATATTCTTTGCCATTCCTAGTATTATGTTTGTTTGGCTGGTTTGAGATTTTTTGCTTCTGGGGTTTTTTTTCCTGGCTCTAGCTGCAGCTGTTCGTGAAGGGAGGGAATTCTGCTGAGCTATGTACAGCAGCACTCAGATTTTCTGCTCAGTCTGTTGCTCTGTATGGGGAGAGAAGGAAATGCAGTCATTGTGTTTTAAATTTAGTAACTTCTAGTAATTTTGATGATTGCTAAGACCACTTTTCTGATTATAAATAAACCACATTGTTTAAAAGTATTTTTGACTGGACTGAATTCTGTCCCAAAATTGGAACAGGCTGAGGAAAGTGGGAAAGAAATTACGGTCAAGTTTTTGCATTCTTAACCGTAAATGGAAACAGAAGGGCATTGACTGACCAGAAGCTTTGGTTTTATAGCTCTGGTAGCTAATAGAGAACATTATTTACTAAAAATGCTGTCAGCTTTAGTTTGTCATGCATCAGAGGTTCCTCTGGAGCTGTAGGTAGTTGAAGCCTTGGGCAAACTCTTCTGTCTGATGCTGCTTGGGCAACCGGGGGAGTGCTGAAAGCTGAGTGTGAATAGGTGTTAGGTATCCTCTGGGGCAAGCGAAAAGGGTAATCCAGCATCACTGTCACTAGGAGAGTAAGGCCAAGCTGGCAGATGCTTGACAATAACCATGAGTTAATTGTCGCGAAGCCAATTTCAAGTCATTGAAAGCAAAGCCTGAGGAATTCAATGTCTGGCTTGTCCAAATTACTAGGCAAAGGCTGCAAAGTTTGATGAGTTAGCAAGGTGGTTACCTGAGCTGAAGCAGAGCTTGCCAAGCAAAAAACCTAAATCTGGTCACTGCACTGTAGCGGTCCGGAATCCTTTGGGGTGTCCCTTTGTCCTCCGGGAGACTGCTCTCCTCTGTGTACCGTGTTCACCTCTCTCTGCATGTTTCCTGAGTCTTACACTTGGGAGATGAAAATTAATCTCCTTCCACTGTCTGACCATTAAACACAATATATGTGTTAGGGTGTCACTTCTGATATGTCATCCTGGGGCCAGAACACCTCTGCTGTGAAGAAAGACTGAGAGCGTTGGGGTTGCTCGGTGTGGAGAAGAGAAGGCTCCAGGGAGACCTTATTGCAGCCTTCCGATATAAAAAGAGGGCTTCTAAGAAGGAAGAGGACAGACTTTTTACCAAGGCCTGTAGTGACAGGACAAGGGATCAGGGTTTGAAATTGAAAGAGGGTAGGTTAAGATTGGACATAAGGAAGACATTTTTTGCAGTGAGGGTTGTGAGATTCTGGAACAGGTTGCCTGAGAAGTTGGGGATGCCCCATCCCTGGAAGTGTTCAAGGCCAGGCTGAATGGGGCTTTGAGCAACCTGATCTAGTGGAAGGTGTCTCGGGCCATGGCAGAGGGGTTGGACTAGATGGTCTTTAAAGGTCCCTTGCAACCCAAACCATTCTGTGCTTCTATGATCCTGAAATTGGTCTCTGGAAAATTTTTACAACAAGGTTCCAAAGTGTTTTACAGTGTCAGGAAATTATAGATAATTGTGGATGTTAAAAGTTTGACATTGTAAAGTCATACACAGGAATGTTTCACCCATAACAAGATCTTGACTGTGTGTTGTGGTTTTGACTGCTTAATTTGTATGACATAGACATATAATGAATTTTTCCATTACTGATTTTCTCTAAAGCCAAGATTTATGCATACACCTTTTATGCACTCACTGCTAGTTTGGTGGACTTGGAAGAGTCCCTAATCTTGGAAGAGATTTCCAAACAGTAGGTTCTGCTTCTTTATCTCAGATCAGTATGTAGGACTCTATTTTAGTTCAACAGGTTTTTACCAGATGTTTGTCTTCTTTCTGCTGTTGGTTTTTTAACAGTTTCTCATCTTCAGCGTTAACCAGAAACAGAAACTTAAGGAATCATTGTTACTTTTTTCCTTAAAGTAAGTGAGCAGCTCAGGAGATTTTAGGCCTATTTATAACCATGTGTGAAATATCCCCATATAAAGTTATGAATTCTGTTCTGGTGTATGAAAGCCATTAGTTTAACCAAGATGTTAACTTGTGTTCTGGTTCACAACATTGCTGTCTCAGCCCAGATGTGATGCTTCATGGACAGTTGGGGCCAGAGGACATTTTCTGGCACAGCAGGTTACAGTTCAACTCAACAGCTTTTCCATACAAATGCAGCAGTTGCTTTCTGCCAGCAAGGCCCCTGACTTCAGAAAGTCTCCCAGTGCAATTTGGCAGAAATCAACCACACTCCTGAGCTGAGATGGATTCCTACTTTGTGAACTGCATGGACAGCAAGAGAAATGCCATTGAGAAAAGGAGGTCCCATGGGAGCAGAGTTCTTTTATCCTAATGGACAAAAATCAGAAGAGGCAAAAAGGGCTGTTGGGATTTGGGGTTTTGGGTAAACCCTGGGCTTTAGGATGCGATAAGGTCCAGCCGGTAGGGTGTGTTTAATTTATGTCATTTTTCAAGGTAAGACATTTGTGACTAGAAACCTTGTTTCATTTAGTCACTTTCTTTGGATAGATTGTCCCATGTAGGTATGAGTAGGGCAGTGGCATGTCCATACCCCTGCTCTGGGAGACATCTGCCTTAAAAACTCAGGGGCTCCGGGAGGTTCTGTCTTGAGCCCTGAGTCTGAGACTACTGGATTCTGCCAGGAATATGAGGTGAGAGCCTGTACATTAGTGATGACAGTATGTTTTCTGAGGGAATATAATTGCAAAATTAACTATGGAGGTGCAATTGCTTTTCTTATTTAATGTCCTGTTAGTACTGCCATGGAAGGCAGGTATTTTTGGAAGCTCCATGGCCTTGAAGATGAATATCCTCTTCTCCTCAGAGTACAGCAGGTACTCAAACAGGGTGTGATCTGTGGATGCGTAAATTCTAGACAAAGACACGGATACTGTTTTCTGCAAATTCTCACGTGCAGTGTATTCTCTAAGAGAAATCCTGTTCTTTCCACTTGGCAAACCACGGTGTCAGTGGGGCAGCAAATGTTACAGCTTTTAAACATCAGACACGGTCCATGATTCTGCCCATGTTGCCATGTTGCCTCTGTTAAGCCAGTTCTAGAAGACAGAGTATTTATAACTGTCTTTAACCTTTTGATGGAGTTGAGAGAAAATGCTTAATATAGATCAGACCATTGTACGTTTTGATTACCACTTGTGGTTTTTTTACAGAACTTATTTAATTCCAGGGTGACATTATCCTGTTACATTTTTTTCTGAATGATCTGACCTGCTCACAGTGGTATCAATGGCTGATTTCTCACTGGCTTCTATAGGTAAAAGTTCATGGGAACATGAATAAAAGTGTATTTCCATGTTTGGTCATGAATTTGTGGTTTGAACCTAAGTTGTGTGTATTTTTGAATAATTTCATAAGAAAAATAGCAGCATAACTTTTGTTATTTCACATACAGCCTGTTCCTACTTGGTTTAGTAGAAAGAACTTAAAATCAAAAAATCATGACAGTGGGCAAAGCCAAAGTAGTAATTCAACTCAAGGAAAGAAGAAATGTAGCAGTTTAATGGGAATTTATTTGCAGTAGTACTTCCTATTTCTCCCCTAGATGCACACAGTAAGATACGTTTAGTTGATACGATGTCTTAATACCTACAAGATCCCTAAGTACAGTGGAGAGATTCATCTGCTTATACATTATATGGCAGGAGCACTTTTGCACCAAAGTGTAACGGAGTAAGTAGGGAAGCAAGGAGTAATTCCTGATTGTGACCAAAATTGCCTGCCCAGACTTGTGGGGTACCTCCATGGCCTTGGCATTTATAAAAGTGTAATTTACAAAACCTTAAATTTTGAACCTGAGACTTCAGACCTGACATCTACCCTTCTGCATCACTGACACAAAACACACTTGACTTGATTTATAAGTGCTATAGAGAAAAAGAGGAGGAATTAGCTAGTTTTTTAGAAGTACCAGGCATTTAACCTCACTTTCTGTGCCTGTGTTTTGTGCTCTTAAGAAGTAACAGGGAATTATGGTAAAGGAGACCTTCTGCCTCCTCATCTGGGATAGAAGACCTTCCTTAAGAGAATGGACCCGTGGGAATCAGTGAGAATTTGTTTGTGAAAGGCGATCTAGTTTTAGAACTATATTATCTCCTATTAATTATTTAACTTTACTTATTTGAATACCTAGGTCTGTCATGCTCCTAACATGGACAGCAGAATTGAAGCATCCGTTTCAGCAGCTGACCGAACAATGTGCCACTGAAATACAGCGTCCTTTCAGACAGATCTCCACTTGTTTATTCGTGTTATTGCAAAGAGTCAGTCTTCATCCAAGTTTTTATTCCTGCAGTTTTTTATTATTGCTGAGATTTGAAATGAAGAGCTGTGGACACTTGCTAATAGAAAACTGTTGTTTTTTATACTGTTGCTGTTCTGAATCATATTTCCTGTGCAAGGGTTGAAATATTATGGAAATGTTGACTAAGAACATTTGTTTTAAAATATATTATGCTGCATTCTTAGCCATGGATTTAAAAATAAATTGTCCACCAAGGAAAAAATGTTGGGCATGTTCCAGTTTCACAACAGAAAGTGGGGGGTGTGGTCAGATACTCTGTGTGGGCTGAAAAGGGAAAGTGCAGAGGGGCTGGTAAAAGGCATTTAATGGAAAGCCAAAGGAGTCCAGCTGCACGTCTTGCATAAGGGAAAAACTTAAAAGACTCTCGCAATATTTCTGAAAGTGGTGCAACTCTCTCTGTATAATTGGAAAAGGAGAGTGCATAGATAAAGGTGGCAAGAACTCTGTCACCAAATTCATTCTACTTTTAATTTTTATTTTTCATGTTGCTGTTTTGAGGCTTGGTTATTTTGTGTATTGAGGTCATGATACAGAGAATGGAGTTAGTCTACGGGTAGAATGCCGTAATCTGGTATGTTCCGTGTCAAGTCTAACATATGAAGAAACTCTTCTGCGAGTGTTGCAAAAGGTGCTTTAGTACTAAATGCTTCCAGCTTTTGGACGTCATCCTTCAGCCTCTGGTTTTAATCCTAGACCTTCATAGTTTGTATGATTTCAGTGGGCATGAACGCACAGACCTCTCTGGCCTCTGCAGCATTCACTTGAATATCAGTGATAAGGGATTTTGGTAACAAGTGATACGGGTATGGGTCAGTGGTATGGGTGAGCTACTGGACTGGTTAATGGCTCTAAATGTAGTTTTTTCTGAATTTCCCTGCACATCATCCTGCATCTAAATCCTGTTTTCAAGTGATGTGACTTTCTAGGAAAGCCAATGGTACTTGAATAAAGAAGTTCCTAATTAACTTTTGAAAACCGCGCTTGTGTTTCTAAGAGTTTCAATGACACAGCTGAACCAATATTTAAATAAATACATGTAGGTAAGGCATGAAATGTTTTTTGAAACAATAAGAACAGTACAATAAACAATCATGAAAGGATGACTGAGAGAAAAAGACATCTACCACATGAGGAGCACATGGTATAGCTGATTTTGATAGCATTGGACATTGTTCCTGACAGGACTGTAATTTCTTTCTGTCTGCAATATGTTGTGTTTGTGGGGGGTTCCCAACAGAAATCCAGTGGCAGCAGATAGGATGTGTGTAAAGATCCTACCGAAATGAAATGAGCTTTGAGTAGCGTTTTAGACTTTCTGCACACCTGAGCAAAACACTGTGAAATGATGCAAGAACACGTGAGGCACCTTTGGGAAGTCAGTCCTGCTGGGCTGGGCTGCGGGTGCTGGTGGCTGCATCCTGGGGGACAGGCGCCCCGCTTCACACCCCTGCCTTGCTGGGCACCGAGTCAGCTGAACTGGCCAGAGCAGGGGCTTGTCGAGGAAAAAGCTTTGATGGAAACCTGACTCGCAGTGATCCAAGGTAAAAAAAAGCAGATTGAAGGCATCTAGTCATCAAATAGGGTCAAGTCTCTGGTCTGCCTTACCCCAGGCCAGTGCTCTGACCAAGGAGCTCTGAGGGGGTCTCCTTGTTCCTCCTGGCTTGCAAGCCTGTCAGGGCTTCCTTGAAAAAGTGTCGTTGAAATTCATGTGCTTAGATGCAACACGTTGATACAGCTGAAAAGGCCGCCAGCAGAAAACCCCCTCCTTGTTCTTCTAGGGAGACAGTGAATAGGAGGCTACCGAGAGATATTTATTAGAATTAGTCTTATAAACCTGTCACAGCATAATTTATGCTTTCCTGTCTGTGCAGGCTATGGCTTTCCTGCTGTAAGGGTTGTGAGAAAACATAGGGCAGTCCCAGACTGGAAGAAAAACAGAGTGGCTGTGAAATCCTGTTCTCATACAAATGCTGAGAAAGATTACTTGAAAAATGTGTAGGAAGAAGAGTAACAGTGACCATTACAAATAAGAAAAAAGGTCTGAGTCTTAAGAGGACATAAACTTTGCCACATATTAAGGAAGCTTAAAAAAGGAACCCTGAAAAAACATATGGAAATACTGTGGTGGGATTTTTAAACAGTGAAGCTTGCAGTGTTGTCTGCATGGCCGTCACCATGTTCCCTTCCCACTGAGAGATCTGTGAGATTGTACAGGTGAATAAAGTGCTTCAAAATCTTCTTCAGTGGTTCCGTTTCTTTTTTCCTTTCTTCTTTTTTTCCTTCCTTTTTCTTTTTTTTTTTTTCTTTTGGTCATATAAATCCATGAGGTTCAGACACTTGTTTTTGTCTAATGCTTGGGGGGTTCTGTCCTTTTTCAGCTTTCCCTTGAGTTTACAGCTAAGGTCAAGCTAGTTTGCTTAATCATTAGCCTTTTAAAGTTTATTAAGATCTGTTCTCCATTCTTCACTTGAGTTCATGCCACTGTGCTGGCCATGTGGTCAACTTGTATAAAGTCTGCCATGCTGTAGTGCAGCTAATAGAGCGTTGCTTCTCATCACGTCAGCTGATTCTCAGAGTTTGCTGATGGCTGAGGTTGGATGTTCTCTCTTCCATCTGCTGGAATCCTGGGGATGTTACAATGCAATATTGTTCCTGGCACGGAGTGGTGAATGTGATCCTTACTGTGGGAAAATTCCTCTGACGGCCGTGCTGGTTCGGAGGAGGTTGTTGTTGATGCTCCCTCCAGTCACAGGATGTGGCTCAGGCAGCTGTGACCGCACAGAGAGGGCAGATGATGCTCCCTGCCATATTGCTCTGTTAGCCTTCTCCCGTCCTCTGCCATTCTTCTCCTGTTGCTCACACCTGTCTGTCCTGACTGTCTGTCTTTCCTCTACAGTGTGTTTTGATTGCCAGGTCTCTGGCTTTTCAGCAGAGCCTGGTCCTTGAAGTGCAGCTCTGCATTGTAGTCTTACAAACATTTTGAATTCCTGTAGCAGTGAAAGCCTTGGCTGACCTGGAAACTGATGCCAGTCTGTTATGTGGATTGCTGCGTGGCAGCAATCCAGCAACATTTAGCTTGGGGTCTTCACTATTTTCTGGAAAGGGCTCTGTGTTGCACTGCTGTGATGACACTAGTTAGTCTCTTGCATAGTGGTTTCATTAGCCTGTTATTTCTGAGACAAGGCTTTTGCTGTCTGTTGAGTCCTGTGAAGGTGAGTTTCGGTAAGAACAACTTGCAGGCAGGCTTTTTAGCTCCCTGTCAAAGCAAAATCAGGGATATGGAAAAACTGGGATAGCCAAGTCCATTGCAAGGCAGTGGAGGTGGGCTCTGAGGCGTGCAAGGAGGCTCATGATGTGAGCAGTTTTTTGGGGGGGCAGAGTGAGTGATGGTGGTTGGTGAGGAATCTCTGGACCCTGGCAGGGTGGGTGCTTGTCCCCCATTCCTCGAGTGGTCACTAGTTCCTTGTCTCAGTCAGAAGGTGGTTGTGTCTGAACTAAAAATGAGGGAGGAATGGGAGCACAAGGAGGAAGACTTCTATGAGGCTTCGATCATGTCTGTGTAAAGGGCAAGTGCGTACCACATGGGAGAGCTAATACTTATTACTGCAGAAGCACATGTTAGTACTTTGTAGACAGCACAGACTTGAAATTTGACAACGCATCTCCTTCTGGCAGGGTCTGAAGCTTTTAAATAGAAACTGTACTGGAGCTGTTGGGAAGCTGTTACCCAGGCTGGGGGTCTAGAGGTAGGGGAGGCACTAGGAGGCTCACTGCATTCTGCAGTCAACATTTTCCCATCAGTTGTGCAGGCTGTAGGAAGAGGTCTTGAGAGCTGTGGGGTGCAAGTGGAAAGAGAAATGGTTTCTCTTTCAGAGTAGGAGCAATTAGCTGAGACTCTGAAAGGGCAAAAGCCCTCCTAAGGTCCTGCTGACGGCTTGAAGACAGCGAACTCTATGCATTAAATAAATAAATAAATAAATAATTGGAAGGGCAGAACAGTTAGAGTGAGTGATAGATGCCCGGTGAGCTCTCGCTCTGCAGCAAGAATTCAGAGACTGCACTGGATCCACCTTTGTGGGACTGTGCTTCATTTCCCTCAACTACCTTGTGCCTTTAGACCAGCTCTTGTCGTTTGAGATGCAGTACTCCGTTCCTGTTTAGGCAGCACCTTTACATCTAGAGAACCTTATGTTTCTTTTCAAACTTTATTCAGAAATGACTTCAACCAGCATTGAAATGAAAAAGGATTGTTATTATATCTCCTGTAAGACCTGTACTCTTCTTAAAAAAATAGCTTATACACGCAGTCTGTTGGTATCTAAAGGCTATATTATCCAAAGGCTGAGTTCTGCCTGTTTGGGGAACAGTATGTTAGATCTGCTGGTCTGGTATGTAGAGGTACAAAGGTGACCAAAGGCTGTATTTTTAATGAACTTGATCATGACCACAACACTTACTGCAGGAATAGCATCCCAGGCAATGGGAACCCTCTGATGCCACAGGTCAGCAAAGATGGCAGAGGCGGCCGTGAGTCAGTGGTGGCTGTGCTCTGCTGAGCAGCTTTCCACGGGTGGGCAGCAGGTCTCACCGTGTGCTCTTCCCCACATTCTGCTCAGCCAGGTCCGTTCCCAGACCGGGTTCCCCACATGCCGCTCAGGAGAGTGAGCACAAAAAGGTGGGTGTAAGAAGGTGGGTGTAAGGAGCACCGGCTCACGCAGGCTCAGCAAGCACATGGCTGCTGGAAGCAGGGTAGCAGTGCCGGGGCACAACTGCATGCAATAAAACAGCTCTAGCAGAGCCTCTAAAGGCATGGGTTTGTGAACTTTTGGTGCTGAGAAATACAGAAATCCATAGCTGGCTGCTGCAGAAGAGAAGAAATTATGCCACAGTATTGCCAGAAGTATGGTTTTATGTGATTGTGAAAGGAAATTAAACAACTGAGTTTTCAGTATTCACCCTGAGCTAAAATGATTCTTCTTAAAAGGATGAAAAGTTTTGTTTGTTGCCAACAGTATAGTAATTCATCTGTCAATTGGAAGAAAATACCAAAGACTTGGTTAAGAAGATCCTATTTTTCTCTGACGTTAGTGATGCCTCAAAGCAAGGAAATTCAGAAAGGCTCTTTCCATTGTTTCACAGCAAAGGGAAATAAGTAATTTGGTTGTCTGATTATTTTCAAGAAACAATAAAAAGTAATGTAACTTTTAAAGAAATATAAACTGTTACTTATTTCTGAACTACTATCTACCCATTTACTGTGCAGTACCCCAAAGTATATTATGGAAAAGTCCTTGATTTGGGAAATCAAAGGTTCTAATGATCTTCCTTTATCTGCAGAAGCTTCAGAACTGCCTGACACAATCTGTTCCATTGGGCTTGATGACATCAAAATGTTTCGTTGTGTCATCAAAGCATGTTTGTGTTTTTTCGTTAGACTGCAGTGAAAGTTACTTCTGTGCTGTTAGGTCTGCAAACGAGTCCTGTTAGTATTGCAATTTCTAATTTTTTTAAAGATGCTAAAAGGGGGAAAGCAAAGAAACACTTCCTGTGGCTTACCACTAGTATTTATTAATGTATTAAAATCTATTTATTATACAGTCTAAAACCTAACTCAGGCTAATCATTAGCATTATTGGGATCTTAATTTGGCAGAAGCTGTGGATTCTTTGTGAAAAGTTTTCACTGTAAAATGTTCCTCACAGAGATCTATGTTTATGCTTCAGTAGCTCTGCATTAGGAGAAGGCACAGTGTTGAGCTCTCGGATCGAGGCTTCCTGCTCCTTAAAACCTGCTGACTTTATTACGTGTCTTTTAACTTTAAATGCAGTGATGGACAGAATACTTTTCTTGCATGAATACTCTTGGACAGATTACGGAAGCCTGAAAAATATTCAGCTGTTAAGGCTGAGATTCAGTTTGAAGTTATTTCGAAGTCAGGTGCAAAACCCCTTGATATTCTGATCTTAGGAAAAGGAAGACAAAAAGAATCAAGTTAGATGGACATCTGCTTTAAGTGCTGTGATTTAAATAAATCGTGCACATTATTGTCTCTTTTTTTTCCATCCAAGGTGCCTCTCTCTGGCTGAGATGGAAGGGTATTTTGATCAGGAGATTGTGAGGAACGGTGCTGTCTGGGCCAGAGGGGCTGCAGCCTTGCAGCTGGACTGGGTACACACGTTGGGTCCCTGGTGGAGCCCAGTAGGCAGGACAAGAGGCAACAGGGGCGTGCTGAAACACAGGAAATTTTGTCCAAACATGAGAAAACACCTCTTGACTCTGAGGGTGGTCAGACACCACAGCAGGTTGCCCAAAGAGTTTGTGGAGTCTCCATCCTTGGAGACATTCAAAACCCAGGTGGTTGCAACCATGAGCCAGCTGCTGCAGCTGGCCCTGCCTGAGCAGCGGTCGTGGGCTCCCTTGTAACCTGTGCTTCTGTGCGGTCATTAGGGGAGGCTTAAAGCAGAAGATATGGAGCAAGGCAGAAGAGAGGGAAGATGAAGGTTCTCCTATGGGCTTGAGAAGAGGAGGGACTTGGCTGTGCATTGGGAAGGGCTCAGTGCTCCCCAAGGGGAGGGATGAACCCTGGTGCAGCAAGAGCTCTGGGTTAGGAAGCGCAGGGCAGGTCTGGGAAGAGGAGGGCTGGGACCTGAGCTTGGCTGTGGCTGGGTAGGTGGAACAAGTAGCCACCTTGCTATTATACACTTGTCATCTAACTTGGATTTTGGCTTGAGTAAAGACCTTCGGACATGACTGTCTTGCTCTGTTTGAACCATCCGCAGAGGGTGTTTTATCACTTCACCATGACTTTTTGCAAGGGGGCTCTCCACATAGTCCATCACCTGGTCCTGTAGGTTTTTATTTCATTTGGTTTTGTTTCATGTTTACTGCTGGTGACATAGTCATTGTCTGTTATAAACTAGTGAAGCACACTGTTTTAAATGGGCAATACTAATAACAACAGAAACCAAGAAAAATGAAAACGACCGATTTTAAAGAAAAATACATGCTTTAACTGCAGCTTGCTAACCAGGAAATTACCCCTCCAGAAAGCTCCTGCCCTGGAGACATCTCCTGGCTCTGTAGCTTAATGCATGTAAATCTACTGCACCTTGCAGCAGAGCTGAACTACGACTATGGCTATTGCAAGTAAAACATTCCAGTTCCCTTTTGGCTTCCACAGTGAGCGTGCCACATTTGTCTGTCCGCTGCCTGCGCCAGGGCAGGCCCTTGTCAAAGGACAGGTAGGGCACATTTCGACAAGTGGGTTTTTGAAATCTTCCATGTTGTTTCAGAGCAAAAGAGGAGTTATTGGCATTCCTTTAAGCGACTGGTATCTAACTAGCTGCATTTAAATTGATGTTAATTCAAGCTAGTAAATAACAATGCAAAGTCGGTGAAGGGTTAGATTGCTGATGAAATACATATTCACATGTGTGCTGCTTTCATTTGCATTGTAATGGAGGGCTGAAGTTGAACTGAGTGAACTATTTTTTTCATAGAATATATTCTGTGAAAATAATTGCTCTGGTAAGAAGCAATTATTGCATACAATGAAAGCGGTGTTCCAGAAGAGTCTTAACTCTCTCTGCACAGGCATGAGAAAAATAGTTGGCATAAGGGACATGTTGAGCCCATGATTAAGACATAGTGGGACTTTCCACTGGGGTCTTTTCCCTGGGTCCTGACACTGCATGCCAGGGGAGACTGTATGTTCATAGTTGGACACTTGATATCACATACCCCTTTCTTATTAAAGTCCTTAACCCTTTGCTTTTCCCTACCTGTAGCGTGTTGTACCAATTTCAATCAAACACACAATTAGCTACAAGGAAAGTAATGAAGCCTGGCGGTCTGTTTTTAACCAGTGTATAAAGAGGTGCAAGGGTCAAGATCAGGGGAGGTGCCATACTGGACCACGTTCGTCCAGTGCACTGTTTCCAGTGGTGTTTGGTGTGAGCTGAAGAAAGACACAGTAGTCTGTCATTTTTTTCAGAATACATTTTTTTGAGAATTTTCATTTGAAATGATAAAACTATTTGCACAAAATGCATTTCTCAGGCTGTTTGACAGAAGTTTAAAGGACCCACGAGCCTCTGCCCTCGGGTTCCTGCAGCAGGGCAGTGGTGGTGTGGAGCCAGCCTTAATCAAGCGGATGCAGGAGGTGAGTCACTCTCTTGTGCTCTCTTGTGCTTGAGATTGTGTTTTGGCCAACCACCAAACCGTCTTCCACGAAGGATAAGTGGTGTCAAACACTACTTGCCTGTAGTGTAAACAGGGCCAGAGGCTAAAGTGGATAAATAACACTGACAACAAGTAGCGCTGAGCGGAGCCTGCAGCCATCTGAAGTTTCATGAAGCATCAGTGAGGGAAGCTCAGAGGTGATCTGCCCACCCTGCAGGCAGAGCAGGACCAAATGCACGTGCTCTTCTACTACAAGATGAAGCTCTTCAGTCTGGTTTGACAACTGATCAGGTGGTGTTAAGTAAACAAGTCAGCTATGTCAGGAGGGCCACAAACCCTTCGACTTGAAGAAAGGAATGCATCTACGTGCTTAAATTTGTCAGGAGGAGGAATGTCTCTGACGGTAGGGAAGACAAGCTCTTTAGTGAACTGGTGCCTCATGATTTTATCCACTTTGCATATCTGCAAATATGATATCAGCATGATCTTCCTGCCTGGGCTGATGGAAGTCGATAAACTCTGTGGGCTGCCTAGTGCTGGACACAAGCCCGAAACTTTAATGACACTGAAGGCAGAGGAGTGTCGCAGTGCTTCCAAGTACCAAGACATCGGTGGCATTATGGAGATTTACGCAGCTGCAGGGATCAAAATGATGTCTCTCTCAGCAGAAACCTGCTTTTTGGGTGACTCGATGATGATGAAGTCTGGGACCTGTTCAGGGGAACCCATAGCAGAGGTCACAGTTCAAGGTGGGTTTGGAGTGTAGGGATCTACTTCTCCTTCCTTGAATTATGGGGCCTCTGTCTTCAGAATAACCTTCCCTTTTTCCTATGCTTCCCCTAAAACTCCCAGCCACACAGAAGGCACATTTATGCACATGTAGAATCTGCATCTGAGCTGCTCAAGCCTGGCTCTGTGTATACTCTCTGTGTAGTCAGCAGAGAGAAACAGGCACTGCTGGAGTTAGCAACTGCTGAACTGACAACAAAACTATTCAGAAAATCAGTCCTCTCTAATCATGCTGACCAGGACCTTTTCCTGGGATGAGTGTTGTGGAGATTAGGAGCCGCAACCTCCATGTCTCCATCCTGTCCTCGTGCTGCTGGAATACAGCAGCTCTGCAGGTACCACCACCCACCCCTCCAGGGGAGGGGCCAGGAAGGGGGATGCCACCAGCCTGGTCCTAGGCAGTGTGGTCTGCTCAGCAGGAGGCTCACATCCAGTATAAAATTTCTGAGAAACTTGAATAGTGTTAATCTCTGATCATTTAATTGCCACTAAGTTGCCGATACCGCTTAGCATGCCCATCTGGCGTCATGGTTCTACCATGGTGTTCATACGTTGACCATCACCAGGTAGAAGGCATCAGCCATAGTTACTGAGGCTCCTTTGTGTTCTGGCAACATGGTGGCTTGCTGTGAGAGGAACATTGTAAACCGGTAAGTGCCGTGAGCTCCTAGTAAAGGTCTGCTGTACGTCCTAAGATGAGAGCCCACATGGAGTTGGACTTGGGAGTCTCTGCAGTGTTCCTTTGTGACTGATGCCTGGTGGAAAGGATGTTGGTGCTGTTGACTCTGCCATGAGAAAGGCAAATGCCATCAGCCTTTCCAACCTTATTTTCCTCTAACTGTATACGTAAGCCTTCTGTTATCATGACTAAATGTCAAACGTTTTCTCTAGTACTTTGTTTAGGAGAGCATTTCCAAGGCGTCTGTCAAGTTTAAGAGCCTACTTCTCCTAAAAGCTCCCAGAGCTGAAGTGCTTTGGTGGGGTGTTTCCTCTGCACTGTGCATTTGTTCCTCAGGCTGGCCCTTATCCACATGTCTGTTTTATTTGATCTCGAGAGCAGAGCCTTGCATTTCCAGGAGGGATTTCACTTTTCTGCTGTTGAGTATTCAGCAAATGAAACTGCTGTGTCCAGGCTTGCTGCCTAGAACCTGCACTCTGAGCCTCATTGATGGATGTCTGTGCTTGCAGCAACCTAACACTGATCATGCTGCAGGTTCAGGAGGGTCTCTTGCTTGGATTGTTTTATTGACTCTTAGAAGCCCTTTTTTCTCAAGAAAAGCTATGATAATCAAGTTATCCAGCCATTTACTAATTTTTGTGGTTAATCTTTTTTTATTCTAAGGGAAGAATTTTATATCTCCAGTCTGCAGGACTAGCATTGCATGGAATCCTGGAAGGAAGTGCTGGGACTTCACCAAAATGCTGCATCTTGACCACCAAAATGCTGCATCTTGGGAAAACAGTGATCCTTAAATGACCACAGTTTTTTCCGGTGGAACTAGTGAAACAGTTTCCAGTGGACTTGGTTTCCCCACTGACTGCGCAATTGTGTTATATGTATGGCTGCAATGTCAGCGCATCCACTGTTATGCACAGGAGAGTCCACATAGGAAAACAAAAAAAGGTCTCTTTTTAAGTTTTTTCCTCAATTTAGGTTGGTTATGTTATAGATTCTTTTATGTCTGCTAGGGGGTCAGCTCAACAACTCACTCACTCGTCCCGCAGGACCTTCCCAAGTTATCTGTTCCCTGTCTGATTCCTAGCTCTCACATGGCATGGGGGATAATTTTGTTTCTCCTATCCCTTGGCTAGGTTGGGTTGAAATGGCTGGCAGGTTCCAGAGCTGCTAAGCAGGGCCAGACAGAGCACGTTCACGTGAACAGCTAAATTCTTTGGACACCTTCTTACCTTATTTCGTGGGTATTCCCTCGTAGACTTAGAAGTCCTTCTTGATTTTTCCCATATGTACGATGAAATCATTGCTATTTATGATGTCAGATTTAATGTTCTTACTGTGTTTACTCAGGGAAGTAATTTAAATTTGATCTCCTAATCATGAAGTTTTGGCATTAGATCAAAGAGTATTAATGCAGATTGCAATGCGATGTCGGCAACGTGTACTACTCTTCTAAGTCTGCCCAACTTATTTTTTATGCATATAATTTGGATATTTGTGTTTTTTCTGGGGCACACATGTTCCCTCTGATGCCGGTTTGCATGCGGTTTATTTTGACTCGGCCTTAATCCTAATTTGTGGTCCGTCAGAGCTGCATAAAAAATGATGACAATTTGTTTATAATCTGTTTTTTAATTTGTTATCCACCTCTGTTCACACTGACATTTGAGGCTTTTGTGTGCACCTTATGTGCAGTCCTGTGGCATAGATCCTTTGAAATTACCCTGATGTTAGCATACAAAACCCCCAGGTATTTCCCTCCATGTAGAAAATACACACTTTTTTCCTTCTAATATTTTATTATTTTAAAAATGCATTTAAATAGCAGGTTATTTAAATACTTAATTTAACCATAGTGCTGATTTGGTTGCTCCGTTTATTTCTAAGTTCTTAGATCATATCAAAAGGGACTTGGAAGGTAAAGTTTAACTGATGTAATAAAAATTCTTACCTATCTTTGAGGACGATTGAGGTTATCCTTTACTTGCTGTCTAGAGATTTGAAGGTGTGGGACCCTTTCCATTGCCCCAGGGGGAGACAGGTGAGACCTCCCTTGTTGAGGTGAGCTGCTTAGGGCAGTAGGGCAGGAGAACCTCACAGGTGGGATGGATTTGTTCCCCGTTCCCTGCGGAACAGGGTTTCTCCTGTGGAAAAGGAGGTTAAGCTCAAAATGAAATGTTTCTCTAGTGGCAAGAGAGAATAAAGATTTCTGGTTTAGTGGATCAGCATAAGGCACATGTACAAACCTGCCTTTGTTGGTAGCTCAAATTTCCTGCTTGCACTGGTTTCCTTGAGAGAAATTACTCTAAAGCAGAAATGTACATCTGTATAAAAATTTAACATTTCATTATCCAGCTTCTTTATTAAAACGCAAACTGTGCTTTAGGGATTAGACACACATTTCCTTACAAAACAAAGTAAAATATATACATTATTTTTCTGCAGTGATAAACTAAGGAATAAAAACTATCTGTTCCAAGAGCACATCCCTTTCTCGGGAAAACGTGACCATATAGGAGAGAGCTTTGAATAGCATATGTATTTGCTGCTTTAAATATTTCATGCTAGCTTCTGGAGAAGTGTATGGAAGTTACATTGTAAATTAATCTAAAACACTTGAACAATGTCTTGCACACATTGTAAGCGAATCACAGCAATGCCAGCACTTGCAGGAGATTTCATTTTTGCATTCTCTATTCAGTAATTTACATTAGTTTCACTGCTGTGTAAGAGAGTGAAACTTTCTCATAGGAAGAGATTAAATTTGTTGACCTTTCTTGCAGAATAAACCAACAGCAGAACTCAGGGGAGGGAACAGAAGTTTCTAAGTCTGCTAGCCAGCTAGCAAACGAAAAGGTTATGGTCTTAGAAAAGCAGCAGATCAGAAACAGATTTTAACACTTTAAGTCATTTTATGAAGTGTTTTAAGTAGACTTGAAAGAATTTCAGGGAAAGTCTTTCAGTGGCCTGTCAAGAGTCACCTTCCGCACAAGGCGAAAGTGCTGACCTGGCAAGCCTAACACTAATGAAATAGATTATTACGAAATCCTTCCACAGATACCGCATGGGTTGTTTAGGCTTCTGGACTGCCTACGTGCGTCACTGTAATGAGAACTTGGCGGAGCGCCTGGGCTCTGTGACACCTTCAAGGATGTCATTGGAAAGCCCTGAGGTTTTGCATCTTCCTTGGAAACAGTGCTGTGGGAAATTCAGATCTGCTCATCAGAGCAAAACTTATTCTTCAGCCATTGCATGTGCGCTTGGGTTTGTGTTCCAGAGATTTGTGTGTGAAGATGCTGAGAGACTTCCCGGTACATAACAGACTTGTTTCTTTTGTGAACTTGCCTTGGTTGCTGGAAAGCCAAGCCAGAACACTTGCTTTGCTCCGCACACTACAACTTCTTGTCAAGCTGTTTTGACTAAAGGAGGTGTAACCAGCCTCAAATAGTCAAAGTAACTGGTTCAGTTCTGGGAACAGCAAAACTATGGTCCTTGTCAGACGATCTGTGGCACTGTCATTAGAGCACTGTGATCGAAAACAATGCGGATGTGTCTTCCTGGCGCTGAGCATCCATTGCTCAGATATTGATGATGATATTGGTGCTGCAGATATTCATGATGATTGAACAACCAGGCCCTTAATTCAGGTGCTTAAGCACAGAGGACATCTGGTTAGTCACGGCGTAAGGGTTGATTGGAGTCACTGCGCGCCAGTGCGCTGTCTGCCAGCGGAGACAACAAAAGTTGCCTGCTGGGGAGTGTGTTGTGAGATGTCTCACCCTAGGGTACGGCCTCTTCCATGGCTTTGTTCCAGAGGTGAAATGCAGGTAAACGCTCCCAAAAGCCTGGTGGTCCTAAGTATTCTCATGGTGTGTGCAAAACACAGAGACCATTCAGTGTGTGGGGTGGAAAGCAGGGAAACAGTTGAAGAGTGTTTTGCACCAACAGAGGTAACCAGGAGAGGAGCTCTGTGTGCCGTGCGGGTGCCACCCACGAGGAGGGTAAGGACAAGGAGGTCAGGCTCTGTACAGCCTCTTGATCTCTCTCCTGCCGCGCAGCACCTTTGAGGGTCTGTATGGATGTTTGTGGGCACGCACATTGTATGAGCTAGGGACTGTGTTCCTCATCCCCAGGAGCAGAGGGACTGGTGTGGCTCTGGCCCATACGTTGCTTTCCAGTCTCCTCGTAGGGCAGTGCTGGCCCCAGCCAACACCGGCTCGGCTCCCTAATGATTTAAGCACGTTGAGATCCTTGGGTGGCAGGGCCTGCCAGCCTTCAGTGTAACTCATTTTCCAG
This sequence comes from Falco biarmicus, assembly GCF_023638135.1. Classification (NCBI taxonomy): domain Eukaryota; kingdom Metazoa; phylum Chordata; class Aves; order Falconiformes; family Falconidae; genus Falco; species Falco biarmicus. The sequence goes on along the minus strand of NC_079292.1, from coordinate 12,381,686 downwards.
CCTATTGCTCATGGTGGCATTGTGTATTCTGCAAACAGCACAAACACCCTTAGCACAGGAGCATTTGGGAATGGTTAACTCGTCAAAGTGCAGAAATGGGGTCTGTGTATGTGTGTGTGTTTCCTTAAGCGCTTCACTTAATGGACTTGTATCTGTCTTTGTTCTCCTCACTCATCAGCAGTGCTTTGCAGTCCTTGCCATCTTGGGGACTGCATGTACTTGTTCAGTGAGACTTAGCAAAAATATTATTGGGTTTCCCCCCTACAGACATACATGCATCCTATGGATGGCCCCCAGTGTCTGGTAGCTTCCAACCATCAGCTTACTGCTTGGCTGCTCTCAACAGCACAAGACAGGCAAATTCTTTTGTCTGCGGGAGGAAGATAAGGAGCCAGCTTAGGGCTTTGTTTCTATATTTGAAATTTTTAAATTACTGAGCATCAGAAAAAAATAACCTCAATGTGCTGAAAAATGCACTCGCAGAGGCTAAGAAACACTAGATCTAGATGGCTTAGAAGAATAAAGAAGAAATAAGGAAAATATTTATTTGGTTGGTAGGATGCCTTTTTATCACTGAAATTGGTGTGGTTTGGGTTTTTCTTTTTTATTTAGATGTGTGACTTATTCATTATGGTTAGAGCATTGCATTGCTGCAGTGTATTCTGACAATAGATTGAAGTTGGCTAGCACTTGGATGTGAAAATTAAGTCTGAAGTGTAGATTGGCCCAGGATTTTAATTTTTCTTTGAAGGGAAAATAACAAAGAGCGTTAGTAATAGAAATTCATGGTTATTCTTTATTGAAAATGCCATAAGTGTTTGTAGGACATTTGGCCCCAAAATGTATTCTGTTTGCACAGAAACACTTTACATCTCGTGCAACTGAGAAAAGGAGTGTGAATTCAAGGCAGATATTTTCCTGCTAGCGTTACAGCCCTAGGTTGGGGCTTTATCATCACAGAGGGAAATATAGGTCTGGTTCTTTGTCCTCTGCTTTTTGTGACAAAGGATTTCCCATTTGAATTGCTCTGCTCCGTTCAAGCCCCCTCTGAGCCTCTGGGTTAGCAGCCGTCAGTCTTTGCAGTGTCCTGACGTCATCCAGTGTATGCATAAGCTCTGCTATTGTTTTACTGAGAGCAGGGGCTGTGGATTGCAGTATCTGGTGGCTGCTACCTATTTCTGCCTGCCGGTATCACGGAAAGGACACTGGCCTGCCCATATCTCTTGGATTTAAAACAGAAGCTCCTGCTTTTTGCTTCCTGAAGAAGGACCTTTGCTGCAGTTGCAAGGAAAAGCTGTCTGCGGTGCGGAGCAGAGGAGGAGAGAGGAGGAGAAAGGAGAGAGGAGAATCTGGCAGCTTGGGTAGCCTGGACTGCATTGTCTGGCTTCATGACCCCTGCTGTGTAGCAGTCTCATCCCTGCTCTCCTACACTCCCTCTGTCTTCCACTCTTCTTTTCTTCTTTCCTTTTAAAAAGAGCAGCATCTGGGGCCAGCCATGTTTGGCACTGAATCTTCATGTAAGTAGATGCATCCCACTTACATCCTTTTTCTGTTGAGAATAGGACTTGTTTTATCCTCGCTGTAGCCACCACACTTGCATTCCCGTTGCTGTAGGTCACTGGCTAAAAGCTGCGGTCCTTGCCTGTTTACGAAGGGGCGAAATATGCTGAAAGGGGAAACATCTACCTCCGAACTGTGGGTGCATCCTTGATGCCGGCAGCGAGGCAGTGTAGGGCTGTCAGTGCTGCTGAATTCAGGCCGCTGAAAGATGGGGAGAAAAAGGCAGATTTGCTTGAATATTTTAGCTGGTAAGATTGCATCTGTCAGTGATGTGGAGCTGCAAATGCTCTAATGACTGCGCAGCTGGGATGGTATGTTTGGGGTCTGGGAATGCTGCAGTATTAGATGGGTGAGAGCTGGGGGAGATGGTTTAATCAGCAGGGAAAGAATATCTGTATTTGCTTCATTTTTGTTTCTGGGAAAAAGGAGGCTTGCGTGGGATCCCTCCTGTAACTAGACTCTAAAATACAATTAGGTGGATTTCTAAATATGAGGTGAAAAATGCAGAATAACAGAATCATTTATTTCTTTCGTCCTAATCTTTGTGCTGGAAAATCTTAACTGAGGCAGTCTGCTGTATAATAGCAGTGCAGACACATGTCGTTGAAAGCAAGCCAGTTTTGCTTCAACAGGAACAACAATTACCTACCTGGCAAATCTGGCCGCGAAGGAAGGCTGGGGGTTTATGTATAAATAATGTTGCTGGTGACAGTGCGGCTGTGTGGTTACCAGTCTGATCCAGTGATTATCAGGTGACTGAAAAATAGAAAACAGTCAATTTACACTGTACTCTGTGTGCAAATAGTGCTGCATGTTGAAAATGTGCCTCATTTGAATATGAAGTGGTGGCTTTTTTAGAGGGTTTTAACATGCAGCATGGTGTAATGTCTCCATGCCAGTAGGCTGGGGCCACTTCTGCTGCTCAGCTCTCCCTGAGAAGTGATAAGAGCATCAGGATACCTCATAATCACGTCCTCCTGGCTGTCAAACCCCCATGCTCCCAAACAGTTAATCAGTCCTGTTGCCTGGCTCTGGAAGCTCCCCCCTTCTTCTGCCACAACACCTGGTCAAGGTCAGGCTTCGTAAAAACAAAACGTGCCTTTAGATTTCTTTTGTTTGGGGGGCCATTTTTCATGCATGGGTGTAAACACGTTTGCAGCTCTGGGTCAGTGGGGCATGAGCAGAGATGCCAAATGTTGTAGCTGCATCTGTTTGTAGCCTGCCAGACCTGTAAGCCCCCCCCCCCCCGCCTGGGTGTCTATGGGGTCTGCCTCTGCAGAACGCTTATCAAGGTGCTTTGAGATAAAGTCAGTGGCGTAACTGCCCTCTTGCAGAAAGTCAAATTGTCCAGCCTTGTTGGGTTTTGTGGTCCTCTTGTTTTAGGAGGTGCATTAATAAATGGCTTGCTTGTCACATCGGGCTTTGGGCAAAAGTCACGGGGTTTGACCGCCAGCAGCTGTGGCTGCTTTTGTTTCCATGGTTCCCACAATTTAGGAGCTTCTGTAACAGCCACTACCTGTTTCCCAGAAGGGTCTACCAGTATTATTTGCCTTTAAAAAGGGGGTTAAATGCCACACGGCCAGTTGCCATTGATGTGAGCAGAGGCTCTGGCCGGTGCCTGCCTGCACTCCCCGGTCTGACAAAGATGAAGGCAGCGTGATGGCCTCACCACCTTTGTTCAGATGTCCTCCCTGCACCTTTGCCCAGGCCTGGACCTCCTGCCCCAGGGGCCACTGGGAACACCTGGGTTCCTCTCCAGATGGGGCTGGCTGTCCCTTTGCCTGCTGCGGCCGGGTGCTGGCAGGCGGGCAGGGCGCGGGGTTGCTGGTGATGCCCCTCACGCCTGCCTGCACAGGGCAGCCCTTGCGTAACCAGCCCTGCCTGACCCGCTGCTGGGGGAATGGCGGGGTTGCTTGCAAAGAAAGCAAGCTGTAACAAAATCAATTTAACCAAAATGCAGTCGCAGCTAGGGGTTTTTTGTTCTTCCCTCTCCTCCTGTCTTCTGCGTATTTCCAAGCTGTTGGGTGACAACAGCGCGACTAATTATTAATATTTCTGTTTATCTAAAACACAAAATAAATCAAGTGAAAAATGAATGAGATACAGTATCATCTGGTCCTTGAAAGTGCAACATAAGCCACTTCTGCTGCTGTCCAAAAGGCATGAAATGAGGAGATTATATTTTTTTTAATCCTGCTGTTTACAGTTAGTACGTAGGCTTTTATTTCTCTTTTCTCTGATTAAAAAAACAAGAAAAACGGTCAGAAGCAAATCCTGGTTTAGAACCTTTATTTTATCACTCAGTGTCAAAATATTTTAAATGTCAAATCAACTGTCAGTCAGCAGTGCTGGTTTTTTTTTTTTTTTTGCTTTTAACAGCAGTCAGAAGGGCGATAAAAGATAGGCTGAGGGCCATTGTAGAAGCACAGGCATCTGCTTATCGCCTCCTGGATGCAGGGAAAGACAAACAGCAGGCAAGGACAGCTTGTAAAGGGGGATAAGGCAGCAGGCCATGCACAAACAGCTGCGAACACTGTGGCGCGTGATGAGCGAGGAAAGAGTACGCAGAGCAAAAACCCATGAAGTGTCCGTGGGAAGGGTTGTGCTGTGGCAGGGTAGTTGCCGTACAGTCATGCCCAGTATTTTCCATCAGTCACGTGTCTTCTTTATAATCGCCATGGGAAATGTATGCACCAGAGACCCTTCATCTTTGGTGCTTTTGTGTTGATCCACTTGCAGCTGCGTCGCCAGGCTGGTGGCAGGGGGCTCTATGCATGGGAGGGGGGTGACTCTGTCCCGTGCCACTTCTCCTGCTGACCTGACAGATTTATCTGCTCGCCATAATTGTTTCGTATTCTGGGGGGTGGTAAATAAAACTTGGTTTGATAAAGCATTGAGTTGAGAATGACTTTTTTTGAAGGTGGTGTTGCGTGGGGAAGCGGTGGCGCTCTGAACAAGCGACAGGCTGGTCCCCGTGAGAAGGATACCAGTTCAGAGAGAAGCAATAACCCCAAGCCTAGGGGGTGCAACCACCAAACATCCCTTCTCTAACTCATAGTACTGGCAGTTGCAGGCCTACAGGAGAGACGACACAGGCACAAATGAAAGCGAAATGTGAGAGCCGCCACAGTCAGTGGGGCTCACCAGTGCCAAGGGAGGTCATGGTGACGTGGCTTCACCAAATCTGTCTGTCTAATGGGGAGAAATGGTACAGGGTGCCGTTCAGAGCCTGTAAAGCGAGCAAAGAGGTGCTCAGAGAGCCATTTCATGCATGTCTGAGAGTGTGCACCACATGTGCTTCACGTACCCCTGCCAGAGTAAGTCAGTAGGAAGCTGCAAGCACACACACGCGTGTACGCCGCTCACCCCAGCACTGTTGAAAGGACCCAGATCCGTGCTGTGAAAGTCTGACATGATGTTTTCAGTACTGCTGTGCTTGTTCATGCTAGGGTATTTTAACCTAGCAGCAATGCTAAACTGCGAGAGATATATGGGAGGTTGTCTGGGAGGTGCTCTTCCAGCCTGTGCTGTTCAGGGAGATGCTTATGGTGGCCCCAGTCAGCAGCTGCACTCTGGAAAGAGCAGAAACTTTGGACTGAAGGAGAGCTGACCAAAGGGCAGGAGAAGCGCAAAATCAGGGGGAAGTGCAGGTTTCGTCCACTGCAAAGCTAATGCTGAAAGGCTGCTCTCCACAGGGAGCTGGGGAATGCTGTGGAGAAGGAGAAAACTTGTCCACTTAAGTGTGCCAGGGAGAGCTGCTGTGCTTGTCCCAGGCTCACTGTACTGTCTTCTGCTTTGTCTGTTCAGAAAGTGCTTTTGTTCCTGGGGATTTATTTCCTGAAACCCTCTTCCAGCCAGAATGTGATAAATAGGAAAGACTGCACAAAGTACTTGATTGGAAAAGTAGTTTTATAAACCCCTGTAAAACAGCAGCAGCCAACAGTGGAGAAATGAGACATCGTAGCATCAGTTATTAAGAGCAAGGACAATCCGATGGGCACAAGTGCTGCTGCCCGGGGCTGGTGTGCCTGCCTTCTCCTTTCTGCAGCATCAGTACCCACCCCAGCCTGCAGGAGAGTTGGCTCCCCAGGCTGGGTCACAGGGTGGTTAAATGAGCAGTGGCACAAGGAGAGGTGGGGCATGACTGTTGAAACTCTAGTGGGATGGCAGCATTGGTGAGAGCGGGCTCCACTGAACTGGCAGATGACGACATGGCTTCTTTCTTGAGCAGAAATAGCCCACTGCCATCCTGAATTTCCAAGACTGGTAGTAACAGCAAGTACAGGTACCTGGCATCAAGTGGCAGCCACAATTTCACAATGATGTTTTGCTGGTTTCTCAGGCAACTCTACGTCAAAGAGAGGTTACAGGAACATACCAGAAGCTGTAACTTTACACCCATCTATTTGGCTATTGAGGTTCTCACTGTTCCCCATAGAGTCAGGGTTGTTGAACGAATTGCAGAACCAGGTCAAGAGAGGCAAAAGAGGCAAAGCCTCCAAGAGAGGCTTGGCTACAGCAGCGTCAAATGCCAGAGTAGACATAGATTATGAAAGGGATTGAGATTGCAGGAGCTGTAATAGACTTGATGAATTCATCAGTGAAACATCAAGATATTTGTGGGGAAAATGTCATCTCACCTCCTACTTTACAGTAGATTTTGAGGATTTACTGTGTGCCATTATTGTTATTTTTTAAACAAATGTGTTTTTAAAAAACAGAAACATGAGATAAGAGAGGGTTCTGGAGGTTCTGAGCTTCTGCAGGGGCATGAAGCTCAGTCCTCCTTCTCAGGGAGCACTAACGGCAGTTGAATTTGTTTACAGGCAGGCAGCTGTTGGGAAAGTCTAAGTGCACCTTGCCCTTTCTTCTTCCACAAAGAAAAAATGAAAGGAGACATCTCGCAGGCTAGATTTGGCTCGTGCTTTTGACAGTGTTGGACAATTTGGTTCTTGCAGCTTGCTTCACCTTTCCTGTCTCGTTGGTTTAACAGTTGGAAGGATCTGATATAAAGTTACCGAATGCAGTGCTAGTCTCCAGTGTAGCTGTGTCCACACACGAGCTTTTGGACCGCGGAAGAAATCTCAGTGTTCATGGAGTGAATGAGCTAACCTTGTTTTTCAGATTGTCAAATTGGTTGGTCCTTGCCATAGCTAAAAGTGTGAGCTATAATTAGTGGAAGGGGTCTGTGATTGGTCAAAGGTGACAAAAGATCTTTCAGATGGAAGACAAAAATCATAGAATAAATTAGGTTGACGAGACCAGCACCTCCCTCAAAGCAGGACTGATCTCCAAGTTAGGGCCGGTGAAAGATACCATCTCAAAGCATCTGCCTGTTTATGAAATGGTATGAGATCAAAACAAGCTTCATCTTTGACCAGTTTGATTTACAGGACCAGAGATTGGGATAAATCTTTATGCCCAAGGACGACTGAAAGAACGTCCCGTTGGGCCGTTTGACCCAGATAGGGAGTGCAGTACATGCAGTGAGGACTGCGTCGTATTATTTGAACTGGGGTAGAAGCAGTAGAGTTTCATATAATTTGGGGGTAATTAATGTGTATGCCCGGTAAAAAAAACTTATTCATGGAACAATCTAAGCCCTCTCCTTTCATCTTAGCTAGAACACCCTGCTTGATCCCTGAAGCTCCAGGAAAAGGTCTGTAAAGTGCTACGAGAAGAGCATGTGGGATTCAGGGAGTTACCAGGTTTCAAGATAAATGGATATCTTTCCTTTTTGGTGAAAATACTGATGTAACGTCACTGTTTAGACCCTTTCGTATGAAGGTCACTGTCTATAATGAAGAGATTACAGAATCTTAGAAATGCTATTATGTTTCCAATTTTAAAGAATAGGATGCTGAGGCTCTGTGTTAGGAAAGTAAGCTGTACAGCTACAGAGAAAACCACTTGCTACCCACAATCCAGTGTAGCTCAGTGGAAGACTGGCTAGCTTTGCTGTGTTTGATCGAGGGGAAGCTTATGCTGAAAGATCAACTTGAGATGCTCAGAAACCGGGAGTGGGAGTGCAAGGGAACCCATATTCTGCCTAGACCAAGGAATGTGCCATTGCTTCCCAGCATTAGATGGGAAATATTTTTAGGTGTTCCTCTTTTGAGAAATCCAGTGGTTGGGAAGATCTTTCCTTGGTGCAGTGAAACGAAGGATGCTGAGGTGACTGACCCTCAAAGCATGCTAGATAGCATTTCCAGCCTAAAGCAGGAGCCTGTGGTGAAAGCGGTACAAAGTTGGTGAGCTTTTCAGAGAAAGTATATTGCTTTAGTGGGGACTTTGCACATTTGTATAGCCCTTACAATAGCTTTTGTAAAAGTTTGAGCAGGGAAGGATGAGAGAATGAATGAGCTCTTGAAGAATGTGCCTTGTGCTCAAAAGCTTCTTTAGCCTAAGAAGCCGTGAGGAGGTTTCCTAAGATGCCAGTGGCAAGCTTATCCATCCCCCTTGGCCTCTCATGTTTAACGTGCCACGTATGAGCCCAGTGATTCTGCCATCTACAGTGATTATATGGTTTCATACCATGTCATCACTCCAGCAAATGCCGACTTATTTGACTGCTAGAAACAGCTTGGAAAGCTGTTGCACATTTGGGTTCCCTGCTGTACCTGTCCAAGTGTAGAAGTACCCATTAAAATGTGCATCGAGGAGTTTTAAGAGGCTATGGTCTTTATATTGATAAGATGTTGTTGTACAAGTGCAGCAAAAGGAAAATGTACTCAATTACATATTTTAAAAGTTCCTGGATGGGAGTAGAAAAAGGAGATCAGATATTCACTTAGTGCGTTTGCTGCATTTTTTAAGAGTAGTAAGCGATTGTATGATAAGGACACCCTAGAAAGCAAATTCTGAGGGGAAGGACATATGTTACAGCTCCATGGAGTTCAGAAGATGGCAGCTGACTTCACTTCTAAGATCTCTGCTACAAGAAGAGGAAGAACTGCTGTAAGAAGATAGCATCCCAAGCAGAACCTGAACTGCATAAATCACTGGCTTGCTGATACTTAATGTGTCACACTGACTCTAAAGTGACTGGGCGCAAGGTAAATACTGCCGGTCACAAATACGAAATTATAAATAAAAAATAAAAGAAAAGAAAGAAAGGAAAAGAAAAGCACCATAATTAGCAATACTGAAAAATCCTAAAAAGGTATATTTAACATTCAGGAAAAGAGATGAATGTGGAAAATACTAGCACCGCTAACCTTTTTTCCTGACAGCTGCATTGGTAAAGTATCTAGGACTGTTGCAGTGGCAGTAAATTGCCACTACATTTGCATGGAGGTAATAACCAGTCACTCAATCCATCCATCTGCTGATAAAATACTCTCAGGCTTTGATTTAGATTATCAAAGAGAATACAGTAGATCAGAAATGTCAAATTAGCTGGTAAAGAAACATATCAAGCTGTGTGTGAAGATTCCGTGCTGTGCTTTGTCATCCATGAGGACGTGAGCCTGAACAGTCCAACTAAAAACCCTTGGAAGTTTTATAGGCAGTGAGTAGAGGCAGAGATCTGCTAGAGGGTTAAATAAGCCAGGGAAAGTGTTCCTGTAATTCAGCAAGGTCTAGCTGCCTGGCTGTTCTCTGTGTCCTCTGCTGCTTGTGTGGTCCACAGTGAAAAATCCAGGTAAGCTGTGGTTACTATGCACAGAGAGAAGAGGGTGATAATCAGGCTGCCTGTGCAGATGGATGGAGAAAAGCTCCAAATGGTGGAGATGAGCAGCCAGATAAAAAGCAGCAAGATCTGAGATGTAAGCATCACATTCAAGAGTGGAAGTTCCTCCAAGAAACCACCCAAGTGTGAGAGGCGTAAAGCATGAACATCGAACAGGAGGATATGGTGTCCCAAATCAGTCACAGGACAGAAGGGAGGCTCTGTGGCACTGCAAGGGGGAGCAGATTCCTTTACAGCTGCTGACCTGCTAGCGATGTCTTTCTGAGGCTTCAGCAGGAGTGTTATGGTAGCACAAGGAGATGGCAGTGAAAGGAAGGATTTCTCAAGTGTGGTAAGACATACTGCATCATCTTTAGTACCATTTACAGTTGCCGTGCTATAGTGGGACTACAGGGTGTTGCCCCAGCCCATAGGGACACAACAGCTATGATGACCAAGAGATTAAGTTGCCTACCCAGGAAAAAGCACTGGTAGTCTGTCACAACAGAGAGAGGTCCCACAAAGAACAGGTAATCAAAGGCCTTTACACAGGACCTTTTGTAGAGTTATCTTCGTAGATACAAATATTTTCACAGCTGGGGCTCTCACTATGCTAGGATACACCTCCATGCCATGGAAGGTGGCATTGCTGTGGGCACTGCGTGTCACAGCCTGCAGCATCCATCTGGACGCAGAGAGACATTAGCTTGCTCGCTCTGGGGCATTGCATGTATGCTAATGACTTAGAGTCTCTACCGATCTTGGCTGCGTGTCAGAGAGGGATGAAGCTGTAGATTTAAAATCAGTGCCCTGAACTGCAGGAGTTCAGTGAACTACGTGCCTGGCATTTAGTTAGGCTATGACTTGTTTGTGTGTCTATAGTGACATTCAGTTATTTTTTCCATAAAATATAGATAAATACACAGAATTATGAAAAAAAGACAAGAAGAAAAGGCTCATGTATGGACTTCCCAAATTTAATAGTATCCCCGTAAACACAGGGGCTTCCCTGGGGGAACAAAGCGATGTGACTCTGATCTGGAACATCGGTGCAGCCACCGTCACTGCAGAGCGAGTCTGGCAGTAAATACATGGCGTCTGCATTTTCAGTTATTCTCCGCTAGTTCACTGATTTGTATGTACTCCAAATCTGTTTTGGTTTGCACCCAGAAGAAAGAGGTGTCTGTATGTCATTGAACAGTCTAACTATGGATGAAGGACTTAAAAAAAGCTCCCAGTTTGTATTTAGGTATGTAGTATGTGAATAAATTTATTTATTTATTTTTACTTTGACAGCTGTTGTGAGTTAAAAGCAGAACTGCCTTGTTTTCGCTGGGATTGTAAAACAGACTCAGTTGTTTCCTAGTGAAGGAAAAGCCTGGAGCTCTCTCCCCGTATAGCCTATAACTGGTGATGTGAAGATGTGGTCTTACTGCTTCTTGCCAGGGAGTTCAGCTCCATGGCAGGCAGTAACTCCTGTTGTTCCTGTGTGTGGGGAGCCCAAAAGCTTACATATATCTGGAAATTGGACTACCCATTCATCTCCAGAAGCGTTGTATAGTGACAGATGAGGGTGGAGGTCTGTTGTGGGCACCACGGGCAAGCCTGCATCGCAGCTGACTCATGTGCTGCCTTATGGACAGGTAAGGGAGGATTATGCTGCCAAATTGGCTTGCAGAAACTGGAATGTCAACTCTGAAAATCAGTTGCTCTAGGTTACTGATTGCTTTGTTGTTGGTTTGGGTTTCTTCAATGGGCTACAACGTGGCTGTTAGTCCCATCTTTATTTCAGAAGTTCAATCTAGAAATACCTTTCAAAGGGAAAGATGCGCAACTATTAAATCCTAAACTTGAATCATATTTGTAGGGCTGTGCTTCTTTCTAGCATCCAAACTCACAGAATTGGTCTGATTAAATAATTTTGAAGAAAAAAAATGAGGACTGACAGGCAAATAACAGCAAAAGTTATCAGTGGATATAGTCAGAATAAAATCTAATCAAAATAATCTTGTGAACAGCAATCTGAGACATTAAACTACAGAATGATTGGTGAACAAGATAGTTGTGATGGGCCAATAAATTATTTGGTAAATTTTTATAAATCACCTTGGTTTCTAACATTTCATTTGTTTTCATTCTTTGCAAGAAGAATGGTGTGCTAGTTATGAGCAAAAGTAGAGGTAACTTCCTTTTTTCTTTATAAAGTTGTTTTTTTTCAGGACCTTACACATGAGCCCAAGGCAAAACACAGCCTTCACGGACTAAAGTTTTATCTGGTCGCTTCTGTGCAAGTGACTTCACACCAGCTACAGCAGGATGCTGATGTCCAAAAATAAGTCAACAACGGCGCTTTTCCTACAGTACAAGTCACTGCAGTCGAGTTTGAGTGTTGGCAGTTGGCACTGGTCACCTTTTCTTTGGGAACAGCATGCTGAGGTGGTTTGAGCCGTGCTAAATAGGTGTTGAAAACCTTTGTGCTGTGTTCTTAAGAGCTTAGGCTGATTGATGAGATCGGTCTTTTCTGTGATTACTGTTTTCAGAACTAGTACATGATCTCTTACAAGGTTTGTATGTGTCCTTACATAGGTTTAAATAAAAGTGTGGATTTTTTTTTTTAACAAGGTTAATTAAGATGGTACAACCTTCAGAGGTTCTCGATGGACTTGATGGAGTTAACAAGCTGTAGGGTTTAAGGTTAATTGAAATAAACCCTCTTAGCTGAAATAAGAATATCCATGAACTGTACTGCATCAAAATGTGGGTTCAGGCAGATCAAGGTACTTCAAGGTTATATTAATGTAAAAACATCACCGTGGTTTATTGTTTGGTTTTTTAAAATGTCTTCCATTACACTTCTTTTAGTTTTCAGAAACTTGAAATATCACGTTGTTTGCTGTGCTCTCAGGTTTCTTAACAAGCATGAATGCCCTTTGATAAAGGGTTTAAAGTTCATTCACCACATTTGCTGAAGGTGAACTACCGTTTCTAAGCGTAACAGATGAATAACTTTGTTTTCTTTCATGTTGCGGCTGTGCAGTGAGCCCTTTGGTGATGTTTCTACAAAGCTAATGATACATATTTGGAGGGTGCCAAGAAAATGCATACTAGGTAGTGTTAATTGCCCAACCATTCTTCCCTGAGATGCTTGCTTGTGGGAAGGCCTAGAGACATGTCTATTGATCCATAGTGGCAGATCATCGAACAATTCTGAGCGCGCAGGGTAAAAAGGGCCTTCTTAAATTTATGGGGGTGTTATCTAATAGTTCAGCACTTAAACCATTGTTCAAGGTGGCATAAAAGTTAGTCTTTCCACCAAACAGCCTACTGTTTATGTTCTGTTCTGGATCTAAATACTAAACTTAAGCTGGTTTAAAAACTTTTGAGATTCTGACAAGAACAGGAATTGAGCACAAAATATATTCTGCAAGCTGTTGCAAAATCAAGTATGGGCTAGTTGTCTGATCTGTGGAGACTGAAATAGGCTGAAGAAGAGGAACAGTTGGAAACCTGAAGGAGGAGGTCAGATCATCTTCATTCTTGAGCAACCAAAAAACCTGAGGAGGTGTGACGAGCTAGAAGAGAGAAGGAAGACTGCAACAAGGAATATCCTGGAATAGTAAATTCTTGAGTTGTGGGGGATTTGAAAAGTGTGAGAGCTAAAATCTCATATGCCAAATAGGCACCTGGAGTATATATGTGTAAGAGAGGGGGGAAGGTGAGAGAAGCGGTAGGAGGGGCAGATGTGAACAGGATTGATGGTGGAATGCTTAATCCTGCCCACCCTTCCGTAAAGAAGACCTGCTGCCATTCACATGAAGAAATCAAGAGACATCCTTAAGATGTAAAACGGAAATGGTGGAAAACGCTGGAAATGCTATTGAAGTGATTCTCGTAAATGAGGCCATTCTAGACATTAAAAGCAAGACATCAGTCTTTCTTTTCTCCAATATCTAGATGAGAAGGTGGATGGTAGATAATTCGCCATACTAGATGTTATCACACAGTCCTTGACTGCTGCGGGAATGTCCATGGAGCCAGTCCTTCTGCTCCTGCTTGGGGTGGGAAAATAGGCCAGTGTCTCTAGGACTGGTGTGGTGAAGCTGCGACGACCCAGGTGATTCAGAATTGAGGGAGTTGACGCAAATCCTACTTTATTTCCAAATCTTTTCAGCGTTTGGAGTGGAGGCAGGCTCCTTTTTCCTTCCCTCACTTTCTGATGGCTGCTTTTGTGATTTTTCTCTCGGTCTGTCAATCCTGACTGGCTGTTTTACTGAAAGCACCAATTAAGTAGCCGAGCATTTGGTCTTCCTCCCAGATGGTTCCCTCTTCAATACAGGAAGCAATCTGTGCTGTAACAAAATGGGCAGGAGCCCAAGCTGTAATCTTGTCCACAGATCGGCGCAGCCTGCCGTTTGAAGCTGAATTAATAGTGGGATGTGAGTTAATGGTGTAGTTAGCAGGAAAGAGCAGACCTGGGGTAGGGTGGGAGCGGGGGAGAGGAGAAACTGCCTGATGCTGTTTTGTTTGAGCCTGGCTTGCTCCTAATCCTGCTAGCCATTCAGCCTTCATGGTAGCAATAAGCCTGAGTACCAGCTGTGCCTTCCCATGGGCTGCCGGGTTATTTTCAGCTCCTGTGAAAATAAGGCATTTCCATTTAATTTTTCCCCTTCTCTTTCTCTAAGGAACAAGCGAGTACAGGGAATGCATTTATGCCCTCTTTAGTGATGCCTCCCCTCCTTTCAGCTGCAACTACTGTGAGATCCCTTTCAATCCATTGCTTGCTTTAGATCTAGTATCGTGTAGTTCAGAGAAAGTAACTGAAAGTCTCTGCTTATTGAGATCTCCTGCAGCTTCCAGCTGCTCCATGGGCACTTGTATTCAGAACTCGGATTTCTGAGCATAAGCCTATTCACCCATTCAGCGTCACCAGTATAGCCCCAGGAAGATTTTCCTGCTGGAAAGTTTTCCCTTCACTCTGAAAAATCTTGCATTTTCAGCATACGCGGTAGGAACGTACTGGAAGACCTGCGTCGATTTTCTTCCCTGTTTTTCAGAACTCTGAAGATGACTGGAGGAAATCACTGCTCGGGCCACTGTTTCATGTGCTGTATGATCACTCCCAACAGTCAGTGTTTCAGTTTCTCACAGGAAGCTTGATCTTCACAGTCCGCAGCTGTAAAAGCGTGATGCTCTCCTTTCTGTTACAGCCCATACAGCATGCCAGATAGGTTGCCTGTACATAAAAAGGTGCACTGAATTAATTCAGTAAACCTAAAAAAGGCCATTTCTCAGTCTGTGGTGGACAGACCAGGATTAGAGAGCTTGATCTGCTACGGAGAGGGCTTCACTGGGTCTCTGACTTTCAATGTGTCCAAAGTGTAGGTAGCCCAAAGGTACATCTGTGTTTTTAATTAACAGGCATTGAGTATTTTGAAAGTGGATATAAATCTGTTCTGAAGCTAAAAGACTTACTCTTTTTTGATAGAATCCCTTAAAAGGTAAGAAAGAGAAGTAAGAGGAAAACAAGCCTGTCTTCCAGGAGAAGAGAAGCAAACAGGCATCTAGAGAAAAGAGTTACTGTTATTTATGACATGGCCTTCAGTTATTTGGCTCAGAGCAGCGTATCATATTTTTATCTTGAACCTGTCGCTTTTTTTATTTGCTGCTAGTGACTGACTGCCGGTACCGCATGTCGTTTGGCTGATGGGGCTCCATGTGATGCGCGGTGCATTTCAGACACCAGAGTTGCTCGTTTTGTCCGCTACAAACACATCTGGCTGGTTTTTACACTCCAGGCCTTGCTATGGCCACCCTGATTTGTGGAGTTACAGTTCATGATGTTTCCTTGGAAATTTTGTGGTGGATTACTTTGTTAAGCACCTAATTCTGAGAGAAGACTTTGCATCAAGTCCTGTTAGGTAGTTAAGTTCCCTGCTCAGTGGGACTTTCTGGTCTCCGAGCAGACTGGAAAGGGTCGGCTTTAGAAGGTAAGGAAGAGAATTTGCTCTTCAGCTACAGCTTCACAGCTGGAAGCACTTTCACCCCAATACATCTCTGCACAATGCGGTGCTTCTTCCAATTCCAATCACTAATTTCATCTGCTCTGAGCAAGATTTAAAAGTCATTTAGTAGCAAGGACCTGTACTTAGTAGAAGGTACCTGATGTGTTTGCAGAGCAGCATTTGCTTAAAGCAATGTCAGAATTGTATGTTGCAGTTATTTATAACCCCGTTTTTGTGTTCTGTGGTTGTTGTGGCAGTTACTGGGTAAAAGAAAAAGACCATGTTTATGTGCTCTGATTGTATGTAATATACATTTTACATATGCATACAATGTTTATTACATATAGCTTGTATGTAATAAAGAAGCTAGATGTTACCTTTTTACATTACATCTTCCTTCAGGGAGAAGGCTTGCTGTCACTTGTGGGCTTGGGGGGTTCTGCTGTCAACGTGAGTTTCGGGATGCAAAGAGGAATTGAGTCAAGGCTATGCAGTATAGTAAATTTGGAACTGAAAACAGCAACTTTAAATGCAGTCATTTCCCAAGCAAAGACATTTTAATTGTATTCCAATCAAATTTTAACACCAGTCAGCCAGTGGATGTTTCCATTGCTGAATTCTACTTTGATTCTTAGTATCACTTCCGATTGAAGGAAAACAGTGATTTTGTCATTAATTTGGTTCTATCATTTGAAATAAAACAGCAAATTTAAAAAAGAATCCGTTTCAAAATTGGCTGATTGTTTTAAATCATTACTTTTTAACAGTTCTTTTCCATTCTTTAATATTTCAGCTGGGCATTAATGTGGTAACAGCCTAGGCTGTAGTACTACTTGTACACTTCCATTATAGTTTTTCATCACACCTTGAATTTTATTCTATCACCATTAGACAGAATCCTGGAAAACGTCAGTGTTAGAGAGCTAAGCCAGGGAAAGAGACATATCTTCTGAAAAAAAGGTAGTCAGGTGCTTCCTGAAAAGCCGCTAATGAGATAGTAAATGTCTATCAAAGCATTCAGATAAGTACGTCTTCTCCTGTGGGCTGGTAGGGCTGAGATTGACCAACTAGACTTACCCTTGAAATAATGTCACAGGTGCTGATGGCTCACGCTGGGGTCGTTTTGCCACACTTACCTGTATGACCTGTAGGCTTGTTTTGTTACTGCATTGTCCTTCTCCAGCAGCAGGATGCTCTGGGATAGATGCCTGACTACATGGAGTCTTGAAGTGTTACCCTTTAGCGTCTTCTGTCGTTTGCCCTAACCACATCTTTCTTCAGGCTTGAACGCTGTGTTTACAAGATGATTCTCTTGGGTGAGACTTTTCAATGTCTCCTTGTATTCAGAAGGAATACTACATTTCTAATCTTTCTGAGTGATTTAAGAAGTGCTTCAAATGTACACACTCTACATATTTGTACTCGTATATTAAGTGCTTTTTAATAGTAATACTAAACCATTTTTATTTGTGGGTGATGCAGCTGAATAATGCAAGACACGCAGGTGTTTGTGGCACAGCTCAGTTGCCTAAATGAGGCATCTAGAGCCATTTCAGATGCCCTAGGACATTCCTGTTTCACCTGGCCTCCAGCTGTCGGTCCCTGGGGGTATTCTGGCTGTGCCTTATGTCAGTGTATCAGCTCCCCTATGCATCTCAAACAGCTTTGGATGCACTTGCGTAGACAATCAAATCAAGCTCTTTTTGCCATCAAGAGTTGTCATCTATGTAATCCTAAAGAAGTCCAGTCATGTTAAGTAATGTGGGAATATGAGATTCCTGAGTAACTGCCGGGGTTTTCGGTGGTCTTTTGTTTTGTTTTGAGCAGTAGAGGGTAAAAGTCACAGTGGTGATGATAAACTTGGACTCTGGCAAGGTGCATGTGTCAACTGTTGCTGTTATTAACACTGGCTGCTCTGCAGCATGGGCTTGTGGCTTGGGGAACATGCTGTACTCAAATTATCTGGCTTAGAAATGCCCTCCACTTGCCATTTGCAAGCAGGGACAGACAGAAGACAAACATTTCTTCGCCTAAATATGGGACTTGTTATAGCTTAGTTGCTTGGCAATCCACTTGACTGTGAAATAAGCAGACTATTAAGCAATGCTACCGGTTTCCTTCCTTCTATGGCTTTGCGGGATATTCTGTGATCTTTGTACTGTTACAGCCTTTGCAACCATCTGTTTAACTGCAGTGGGAGATAGGCACTGCTGCCACAGGTCTGTCTTTGGGGGAGAGAAACTCACTGCGTTTTCAGGTGTTCCTTGTGTTGTTTTTCTCTATATGACACTGCGTTTCTATTCCCACCACTTCCCTTTCTCCTTTTAAGCTTATTGGCAACATCTGTTGCTGCTGTCTATAATTACACTCAGTACTGGGAGAAGGGGAGACACTGAGCACAGCAACTGCCTGTGTCTTCCCCACAGGTATTCAAAGTCATGTATTAGTATGATGAGACTTCTAGATTCCTTCATCATTTATTTCCCCCTGACACAAAACAAATTCTTCTCTCTCAACCTTGTATGGACTAAACTAACTCTGCCTCCTCCCTCGGTAGGGAAAACCAGAACCAGCCCAGCTACTGTCAGAAAAAAAAAAAAACAAAACACTTTCCATATTGGATTATATTTATATAACATACAAATATATTTAATTTTTATATATTCAATTATGTTTCCATTTGTATTTATTTATGTGTCTGTTCTGTGACTGAAGTAGTGTCATCCACATGCAAAACCTTGACAAGTCCCTGAAAGATGCAAATTTATTTTTGATCCCAAGTGGATAGCTCTACTTTCTGTGATCAAAATAATAATGGTAATTATTAACAATTATTAATAGATATAGCTGCTAGCAATGGTTCTGAATAATAGTGATAAAATACACATAAAAGATTGCAGATTGTGAGCAAGGTTGGCCTCGGGACCATTGAAAGACAGCTGTTTTGAAAACCTGGTTTTACGTTTGTAGAAGATACTTCGGGTCCTGGCATACTTTATCTTGATATGCCCTTTTCCTCCTGTTCAATATAGTAAATGACCAGAGCATAATAACTTAACCAATAGATATAAGGAAAAGGAATAGACTAGAAAGGACAATTTCTATATGTTGCTAACTATGGGGTAAAGAATGACAGTCTCATTTGGTGCAAGTTCACAGTATATTCCTGTATATTTGACATTCAGAATTGAAAACTTGCTTTAATCTTACTACTTTCGTATCATGTCATTTGACTTTCCCAGCCAACGAGCCCTGAAGTGTAATTACAGTCGCCGCAGGAAGTACTAAATGAAAAAGCATTCAAATATGGGAATTAGTAGAACTGTGGTTAGCTAATGACTGCAGTACACTTGGTAAGCAAGACATGCAGATTTGAGTAGGGGAACATCTTGTATCTCTCCGATAGCAGTGGGGAAAAAAAACCCAGTTCATTATTCTTTGGTACTCAGCCTGCTGATGCTCACACACAGAAATCCAGGCCATCTGTAGGCTGATGTTCCGGTCCAGCGGTGGGTGGGAGCAGGCTGCTGTGGTTGCACTTCAAGACAGAAAACTGAAGAATCTTGAAGATAAAGATTGGGGGGAGGTTCTGAACAGCAAAGCACCCTTTTAGGTATTAAACCAGCTCTGTGAAACCGGCAGTGAGATGGACGCTAATTAACTCCATTAAATGCAAAATCCATATAATTCATACACACACTTATATAATAAGTTTGTGTATGTTAATTTTGCAGACAAAATTAGTGTAATGACTACTTGTTTCAGTGTATTGCTCTTTAATACCAGGAAAAGATTTACTGTCAGAAAAGGAGAATACAGGCATGCTCACTTTCTACACATTTAAAATACACAGAGGGAGCCCTACATGAAACAGAATTGCAGATCTCACTTTTCAAATAAACACGACTTTAATGAAATCTATCAGATGCCAATCACACGAACATGCTTTGATGCCCTTAAAATGATAGGTCATTATTTTTCCACAGGGGAAAGGCATATACAGAACATAAATTTTAATTATGCCTGAGAAGACTGAAAGTTTTTAACATTTCAAATAAATATGGATGTGACATTTTATCTGAGTTATTTTATGACTTTGGATACAGGCCTCATTAGATTCAGCTGCTGTTTATGGCGTTCAACATACAGCAGTATATTTAGCTCCAAAAAGCTGAAGATAGGAATTTAGTATAAAGGCTGAGGGACAAACTGAGTCAGAAGCAGTTTGGAACTTATTAAGCAGAGCTGTTTTTCCTGTGAAGGGCATATCTATGTTCTGCAGTGGGGAGAGAGAGCTAGCAGAGTAATACCAAAGCAATATTGTTCTTCAGCACCATACTCCAGCTAATTAGTCTGTCAAGGTGTTTAATAGGGTTTTGCAGCTGTCTTGAATGAAAATGAGCATCTTAACATGGCATTGTCCTATGGCACCACATGGGATTTTTGAAGCGGTAAGCAGTCGCTCAGGGCGCTCTGTAACACACCTTGCCATAGCATTTAGATGTTCTCTCCATCCTTTACAGGGGCAGGTTTTTTCAGATCCATGCTACATTTATATTGTACATAGGTTATATATAGGTATAGGTTGTGTGATGGCAGTTGGGTTTTGGCTTTTTATTTTCTGCCAGTAAATGTTATACCATGAACAAACCCTGCTGCTTTTCTTCTAAACCAACTCTTGGTGATCTTTTTTAATTCCCATTTTATTGGGTGCTTTATAGAATCATATAGAAGCATATAGAATCATAGAATGTCTCAAGTTGGAAGGGACCCGTAAGGATCATCGAGTTCAACTCCTTGTCTAAGACCTTCCAAAGGATTCTACTGAAGATGTACTCTGTTCCTCAAATTAGAAGTTTTTAAAGTGCCTTGGTTTAGACCTCTAAAATTATAAGGTATTTTCAAAAATCTTGATCTATGTTTGCTTCTTACTGCTCTTCTGAGAACCATTTAATCATCGAAATATGCTGATAATTTGTTTATTTAACGAGTTGGTTTGCATCTAATTTGCACGAGCTTGGATTGCCACACAGTTATAAATTAAAATAAGCATTTGAAAACACCGAATAAACCTGCATTTTATTGTTCCTTCCATGGAAAAAAAAAATTGCTTATATCAGTACACTGAGTGAAGAACCAGACCTGGCAGGTTCTAACAATTGGTCTTAACCTAACATTTCATACTTCTGGTTGCTGTAATTGCTCATATTTGGAGTTCACCCAAAGTCAATATGCCTCTCAGTAACATAAAGACAGAGCCATTATTTGGGGACAGACTTTTTAGTAGGGCCTGTAGTGATAGGACAAGGGGTAATGGTTTTAAACTAAAAGAGCGTAGATTTAGATTAGCGATAAGACATTTTTTACAATGAGGGTGGTGAAACGCTGGAACAGGTTGCCCAGAGCGGTTGTAGCTGTCCCATCCCTGGAAATATCCAAGGTTAGGTTGGACGGGGCTCTGAGCAACCTGATGTAGTTGAAGATGTCCCTGCTCATTGCAGGGGGGTTGGACCCGATGACCTTTAAAGGTCCCTGCCAACCCAAGCCATTCTATGATGTGATTTTATGATTCTGTGATTCTATGATTATTTTTAACTAAAAGAGGTATGATCTTCAAATATGTTCAGTTAGGGCCAAGAAAGTCTCCAAATTATTTAAGCTGTATTTCTTAGAACCCCTCTACAAATGTATGGAAAACCAGGCCATACTTAATAGGAGGAAATTTCCAAAACCAGAAGCTCTGACCAGCCTGGAGAGGCATCACGGTATTTCTCAAACATTTCTCCTGAAGAAGGTGTGCACGTGTTTGCGCTCTGGTCACCCAGGCTGTTCTCCAGAAAGATAAAAGACAACATGAAATTAAGTTCTGAAGGTGAGAAACAGTCTGGGGAAATAAAATATGTGTCTGTAACCTATTTGTACTTCTCATGTCTTGCATAGAGATTGGCAGGAAGATTCTACATTACAGTAAGGGTAAGATTGGAGGAACCTATCAGGTGTGATTGTAGTGATATAGTTGCAAGTCTTAGTAAAACAGATTGGCTTTCTAAGCTTTTTTGCAAAGACATCTTTACATATTGTTTTCCAGGATGTGCAATATAAGACAATGGCTAAATAAATAAACACATCTCAAGCTTTCTGTACTATAAATAAAGGCACCTCTCTCCTGCATGCCCAATAACGATCACGTATCAGAGGACCACTTTTCTTAGTTTCTCTGCTCAGGTAAAAGATGTCCAAGCGATCTTAAAAGCCTGTCTGTAAACTTATGCAGAAGACAGCTGTCTGAGTGTTTCCCAAGGACTCTTGCTGATTCCCTGACTAGGGTGGAGAGGGGCATTTCCTTGGGAGCTTCATCACAAAGTAAAGCTGCTGGACAGCTGCCCTGTGATTCCCCAGGCATCCCTGCAGGATGCTGCATTTCGACTTACACAGCTTTCCAGGTTCCGGGAAAGCGGGAAATTCTTGCCTTTTCATCAGAACTGGGAAGGCTTGAAGTGATCTTAGCACACCTTTGGCTTCATGTTCTGTATTGCTCTTAGAGGAAAGTGAATCAACAAGGCTTTGGTAGTATCAGGTATGAGGCTCTAGGATATGTAGTGAAGCAGGGATTTTTTGTGGTCGTTGTGAATCACTTGTAGATTCTTATTAGCATATAAGTACAGTAATCAATGTGTGATGCTTCTTAATATGTTACAGAGTAGGTATGTGAATGACTGTACAGGATACATGGGCTCATTTCTAACCAGCTGCGCTCAGCCAGTAGCAAATGTCAGAGTGGAAGAGGGTGAAGGTTTCATCCCCTGAGGATAAGAAGGGGGAGTTAAGTAGCTCTCCTTTCACTGAAGCATTACTGTAGACAGTCAATATCAAGAGAGCCTTGTCCCTCACTAGGATGGACAATGTCAGGAATGTAGGTGATGGAAAATGGAAAGTGAAGTGAAAATGACCATCAAAGTAGTAAATAAAAAAAACAAACCAACCCTAGAAGGCACCCAAACGAAGAAAGAAGGGAACTGCAGCTATCCCATTTTGTCTTCGTGATTTCCTTCACTGAGACATGCGCATACTTGCATTCACACATCAATCATATAATAGAAATCTATATACGAGTGCATAACAATTGTATAAGGAAAAAAGAGTGCCCAAAAAGGAGCAGAAGGATGGTCTTCCCATGGTGGCACAAGAGGTCTTTCTTTAAACAAGGAGCTCTTGCATCTCAGTAAGGTTCTTCGGAAAAGTCCCTGCAGTGACTGGCTTGTTCCCAACATCTGCAGCATGACAGATATCCAGAAAAGGCAGCAATACAGAGAACAGTAGTCAATCAAGCAAATTATTATTCTTTAACAACTATTTCATTAGTAAAAGATTCTTGTGAAGCAGAGCGTATGAGCATCAAAAGAAATGAACAGAACAGATGCACAAAATAATGAAATCAGCTCTGAAACAGATGGGTTTTTTGTCTATCAGGTCTGTCTTTCTGGGTGGTCTAAGATCTTTATTGCCTAGAAATAAGGCCCAGATGATGCTTTCTTCTGTTCCATGTATATGACTTAATCATAACTGATGTGCAAGAGGAAAGATACCATCCGAGACCTGTGCATCCTGCCACAGCCACTTAATTATTCCCCTGCATAGCTTACTGCTATGATGGCAGCCTTCTGGAGGCAAAATAAGCAAAATGGCTTTACCTGGATGAGATTTTTGTGGAGATGTTAACCCTACCAGGGAAATGGCAGAGGCATCAGATTGCTAGGATGAAATCCTGGTCCTGCTAATGCCAGTTGCAAACCTTCCCCTAGCTTCAAGGTGGGTAGATGGGTTTCCCCTGCGATTCCCTTCTGAGATCAACCACCTACTCAGTGTTTATACTAGTCTTTCTCTGTTTCTGTGTTTTCCCTTCTAAAATGTGAAGTTCATGCACACTGTTTAGCAGTGCAGTTTGAGATCTACAATGGACAGGACACTGAAGTGCTAAGCAAAATTTATTAGAAGGGATAATCTGCTCAGACCAGTTGCTACAGCTGGAAAAAAACGAAGAAGTTTCCAGTCATGCAAGCCTTTCTAAAGCAGAAGTCATGTCACTTACTCTGGCTCCTTTTTCCTTTGAGTTGTAGAGGCTTTCTTATAGACATCCAATTCTGGTATCTTCCGTATTGTGTTTGCAGAACTTTTTTGATAGTGATGGCCTGAAGACAGAAACGAGGTTGAGGTCTGGAAGAATTAGTAGTCTTACGAAAGGGTGGTGGAAAATACAATAGAGACTTGAACTTAACTGGAAGAGACCATTTGGAAGAGATGACAGGCACTTCACTGATTCTTTACCAAATGTCATTCAGTCCATTCAGATACTGCGATCTGTTTAGATTTTCTTGGATTTTCCCTTTTTACTTGGGCAAAATAACATACCGGATATGGAAATATGATGGCAAATTGCAAAGCATTATAAACGTGTTTAGTACAAGCAAAATGAGTAATTAGGCAAACACTGGGAGATTTTGGTTGGCAAGATCTTTCTGTACTTCATTTCTCCCTATACTTGCTTTTAGTCCTTTCTCCTGATAGACAAGCATGGATCCGAGTACTGCAAATCTAGGCAACATACCCTGCATGCTGTTTTTTCATTGATATTTCATGTTGTACTGTGAAGTGACAAAAAAACCGACAACAAAACAACTGGAGTATTCTGGCAGTTCCCTCAAGTCCCACATTTCCTTGCAAGGGACATGTTTCTGCACATGTCACTTCATTAATAAAGTTCCTTTTATTAGATATCCAGAAGTTATTCTTCTATTAGCTTTATATTAGAAAGCACTGTTATTATGCTGCACTCCAGCAGCTGCAATTAATCCCACTTTAGAAAGTGGCTTCAGACCAGACTAGAAATCTAAAAATAGAATTCAGCATGAGCACAAAGAAAGGACATCCAGAGTTTCAGCATGCACCTCTTAGTGCCTTTAGCTTTGATCATGTCATTTTGGAAATTGGCGTCATATTAGGCTATTATTGCAGGATTAGGAAGAGTCTTAATTTCTGTTTGCTAGCTGCTTTGAGCATTGAGTCAAAAGATGCAAGTGGAAAAGATGGTGTTTATTAACATTTTAGGAAATCCTCACCAAAATAATGACTGTCGTCATTTCTTACAGGCTTTCACAATGTTGTAACTTATGAATTGAAAACAATGTCTATGTCAAGATAGATAACAGAAGTCTAGTCTGTTGGAAGATTTTTTTCATTTATTGTTGTATGAAAGGCCAAAATAGGGAAGTATCTTGCTGAAAACAATCATCCAGAAGAGGTTACAGACAAACAGATTAGGAAAAAAATTGGCATCAGTGAAATAGGTTATCTTCTTCATTTAGTACCAAGAGCTCTCAACACGATCTTCTTCTGTTCACTGGGAGAAAAAAACCCAAGTGCCTGTTAAGAAGTTATTTTAGGATGGCAATGTCCCTTTAACTTGAAGCAAGACAGTAAATTATCCCTTTTTTTGTGGTTCAGAAAAAGAGGGGGGAAAATTCTGCCCGAAGTCATGAGCCTGAAAACCATTGAGCAACTGCCCTTGGTAACTTGTGTGTATCACTAGCTGTAGAGCTGTCGAAGGTTTCGCCACTGGAGCAAACAGCTTTGGCGCAGTTCTTGAGCTGAATCAAGCAAACAAAAATCAAATGAAACCCCTCAGCTTAAGTAATAGTACGGGTGACTGCTTGGTGCTATGCAAAAAGGCTGAGCTGCTGAGTTGCCGGTACCGTTAATCGGAGATGGAAAACTAAACCCCTGGGCTAGAAGTCTGCTCCTTGGAGGCCGTCTGAAGCACAGATTAGTTGGGAAACTGCGTGGAAAGTGAGAAGTGGATGAAGGGGAAAGACAGCTGGAGGAACAAGAAAAAAAAGGCGAGTAGTGAATTTGGGGGTTTCTAAT
This sequence comes from Falco biarmicus, assembly GCF_023638135.1. Lineage (NCBI taxonomy): Eukaryota > Metazoa > Chordata > Aves > Falconiformes > Falconidae > Falco > Falco biarmicus. The sequence goes on along the minus strand of NC_079292.1, from coordinate 12,356,534 downwards.
GTATATTTTAACAAGTACTCTTTTGGCATTAGAAGGTGGGTTATAATAAATCCTACTGTTTCACTCTTTGAATCGTGAGTCAGGAATGAAGCTACCTAAGGTGTAGCGTGTGTGATTGATGAACTCCCCATGCCATTGTGTTTGCCCCGAGCAGTGACTGCTGAACCTGCAGCTACAGCTCCGTCCTTGGCAGCTCGCCTGCACAAAAGGCACTGTGCCCAGGGCAAGATACCGCACACATATGATAAGGGACCAGAGTTAGACCTTGAGCCCTTTGACACTGAACTGGTTTGAACTTCTTTCTCAGTTCTTTCTAATGAAGAAGGAGCACCGTGGCTCTCCGATTCCCTGGTAGGGCACCGGAGGAGCTACGTCTCTCAGGATGGCGTGGGAAATGGCACTACTCATAGGAATTTAACACACATTTGGAAAATCTAGGAAGAGTAGTCAAAACTTCAGGCACGTGCCTTTTCAAACAGATGGAGAGAAGTGAAGGTAAACAAAAAGTAATCTGCGATTTCTGCATCCATGGGGTTTGGGGGGCAGGGCACTGTAACCCATTGCTACAAGGCAGGGTCCCCCTGCACTGCTCCTCCTGCCAGCTGTGCTGCCTGGGTGGCATCACTCCCGTGAAAGGACCTTGTCCAGGGAGGGCCTGCGTTGTCCCTCACCTGGGCTTGGCAGATAGCATGTGGCAACTTTTTCAGTTACTGGTTTCAGCTTCTTGGGGCTCTCTTTCAAAGCAGGATGGAGTTGTACAGGGGCAGTGCTGCCCCAAAGTGAAAGGGGCAGCCAATGCCACCTCCCTGGGGTATTCTGATGGATGGTGCCTTCGTCGCACCAGGCGGTACAGAGATCAATCACAGACTTTATTCTTGTAATAGAGCCATTGGCAGTGACACAGTTTCCTTTTAACAGGGTTGTTTTCTTTCAAGGTCAAAGGAACTTTATATTCTTCCTTTGAATAAAGTAAGTGGCTGTATTTACGGATCATTCCCCCTTCTCCTTCCAATCTGTTTGTTCATCAACCACTTTCCTGGAATTTCTTGCCTGCCTTTTCAGCTGAACTACAGGGAGATCTGATTTTAGGGAAAGCTTTGCAAAAGTATTTTCGGAGAAGAAAAATAATTTTTTCTGTGTCAGCGGGGACTTTGACTAGAGATTTTGCCTATCAGCATTTGTTATTCGTTTGACCCATCATTACTTACCTTACGATTAGATTGTATAAGGAAAAGTAGCCACTTCTGCTGAACTCTTCAGATATGGGTGCTGTTATCTACTTCTGGCAGAAACAGAAGTTTTGCACTCTGGTTCCTTCTTTCAAAGCCCATCCCAAATGCATGCAGATCAGATAGGACAGAACAGGAGGATCTGTTCTGCTTTTTTCAAATGACATTGCAAATTGAAACTAAATCAAGCTAGATGACAGCCAGAATCTACAACTCGAAGAGGAAGGAGCTGCAATGGAGGCAAGCAAGTGGATGCACATCTCAAAAATGAAGGCAAGAAGAGGCTTTAAAACTACTGCAGCATGAAGGAAAGTAAAAATGGCCTTATGAGCTGGAAGTTGGTGTGCTAGGGAAATGAACTTGGAAACCGTAGGTGTGCCCTGAAGAGGTGGGGGAACAAATAGTTCAGTCCTCTGGACCCGTGCAACCACCTCAGCTAATCTGATGTATGGAGAGCACTTAACATTTCCACGGATGCTGGCCTCGAGCAACAAATCTTAATGAGCCCATCTGCTAGCAGAGCCACTGTGCTTTCCCCGTCAGCTCTGTGGAGTGCTCCTGGTGATCAGCATTTCAAAGAAAGAGAGTATAACCATGGGGAAAAAAAATCTGTCTGCTCAGAGTGAAACAGGGAAAGCAGCAGTGGTCTACACAGAAAGAAAATGGTACAGTTAATGACTGTCACTAGAGAATCCTAGGCTTGTTTCATTTTATTTCTTGATTTTGCTTTCTTTTTTCTGCTTATTTGATCTTTTCAGTAAGGATCTGGCAGAAATTACTTGGTTCCATATGAACTAAGTGTGAAGCTGCAGGATAAAAATTCTGTTTCCCCTTCGCAGCCCAGCTAAAGGCAAGCTGCGCTGCTTGGCATGGCTGCTCTGCATGCCAGGGAGGTTCTCTAGCCCCTGAGAACAACATCCTGGGCCACTTCAGTGAAGAGGCCTCTCCTTAACCACTCCTCGGAGGCTTGTTTTCAAACACCCAGGCAGCACGCTGTAACTCAGAAGGGCTTGCTTTAATTATTCATTTGAATTTCTGTGATGCATGTTTACTTGTAATTTTGTGTCAGTGATGCTCATCTGGCATCGCTGCTTCTATAGTATTCGCCTGCATTTCCCAAAACTTCAGTATCGGAAAAATGTCAGCGGCATTTTGTGGCACTTTGGTTCTCCTGACATACATCGATGCCGTCAGCATTTTCTTGCAGCTGAACGGCATTGGCAGCAGTGGGACTGGGAGATGGGGCAGAGAGCACTTTGTTTTTTTAAACAACGTCCCCTTGCCTTCCTATTGTGATTTACCTCATAGCAGGAATCACGCCTAGGATTAAACATGTTTCCATGTTTTTGAAAACCAGTAAGAGCAACATATTTAAAATCACAGCAAAAAACACTGCAAGTTGTCTGCCTAGCTCTGGTTTGAGACTAACTAATCTCTGAAGGATTTACCTATTTGGCAGTATCACATTAAGCTGGGAAAACTGACAATATTAAATTAACTTGGGAAAACTCTTACAGAAAAAAACCCTCGGCTTTAGGGAAAACATAATGACTCTGTGGCACTTAGTTAATTATCCAAATTAGGAGTGTACTTCATGAGCAATGAACCCGGAGTAGTTTCCTCAGGAGTCTCACTTTTCAGCCGAAGGAAACCACCATTTCGGAGAAGTCTAAAAACCTATTAGAACATTTCAAATTCAAGAGGTGCATTTTTCCCACAAAGCCATGTTCATAACTCCCAGGTAAAAGAGGACTGGATTTATTTATTTAATCTAAAAATTAGATGTCTGTGGGGGAAAGGACTTGTAAAAGGGAAAAAAAAATTACGGGTTCTGAAAAACAGGTAAATGTATTTTTTAGTGTTATGCTTCAGTGAGAAATTTGTGAATGTTTTTGGGAAAGTGTAATTTAATATTTCTTTACTGATGCATTCATGCAGAAATCTTGCCCCACTGCATGTCAGCCAAATAAATTTTTGTAACATGGCTACAAAATAGTAACATTTCAACATTTCTTGATACCATTTCAAGCTTGCAGACCTAATGGCATCGCCTGCCTTTGGCTTCTGCTGCCAGTATCAACTCTGGGCTTGGCTTTGCTGGTGAGCTGTCACAGGTATTTGGGCATCACACTGTGTCCTTCAGGCAGCAATGCCTTAACAAGCCCAGATGTTTTTTCTTAATTCCCCTGCCTTATGATGCTTCCTATTTTCAACATATGGGATCTTTCTCTCAGTGGCAGCTCTTCACCATATGAAATATTAATTGTATAATATGAAAAACAGCTCTTCAAGGGACCCATTCGTTAATAGTGCTGATGTTGCTAGAGCTCAGAGAAACCTCCTTTGGGGAGCTATTTTTCTTTTTTAAAAGTAACAAAGAAAATAGAGAAATGGTTGCCTAATACAGGGAGACCCAAATTCAACACAGTAGGTTATAATAGTCTTCACTTTTTCTGCTGTAGGGTGTTTTTAAGGCTGCAAAGGGTGTTGGGGTTTTTTTGTATAATCACTTTTACGTACCCTCTCATGCTCTAGTTCATATTCCAACCCTTTATGTAATGACGGTAGGCAAGTCTGCTTCACAGACCACCACAGTGTACCACCATGCTGTCCTGGGACGGGCTGGACTTGAGGTCAGGTCTACTGGAAAGCGCTTCCTTTGGATATAATCAACTATTTTCTGTAACGCCTTCTTGGATTGGAGGGTGACACTACAGGAAACAGTCCTTGGAGAAGGCCAGAACAGTTCATTTTGCCAGTGTTGAGGAAGGTGCTACATTTAAGTGAAGAAACCAGCAGTGGGAGCTATAAATTGAGTGCAAAGATCTCTGCTTCTTCTGCACACAAAATGTTACCTTGGTCTCTTCCCAAAGCACTGGCAGGGAACCCAGGCCCCAAAACATTACGTTGAAAGACTTGCAGGCAAGCCAGCCATGAAACTGGGAGCAGAAGCCAAACTCTATTGCAAATTCCGTGTTGCTCTGGTATTCTATATCCCTAAGTGCATCTTCTAATGGGCACTTCTAGCCAGAAAGTTAGCTGCCCTTCTTTCAGTGGTATTGCGTGCTTTGAATAATGAGCGGTAAGTGTTTTTTTGGTTATTTAAATACCACAGTTCCAAGCACTTAAACACACTTAGCAGGTTCTGAATCTCTCTGTTTCTGAGCCAAGTGGCATTTTGAAAAGCATTAAGTTAAGTAGTCTCTCACAATAATTTTGCGTTCCCTCTTTGAGCTTTCTGTACCGGAGCATGCTTCGAATGTATCACTGTATTGATTTTGGTATTCTGCCATTCTCAAAGTTTTCTTCTGGATTTTTCTGTTGAAGCAGTTGCTTATTCAGATGTGTGTGTTCAGAGGGAAATCGGCTCCACGTGCCGCTCACTTGGAGATCACAGTGCTATTGCTCTTCCTCAAGGGCCTTTTTTTAGGTGTACACTACAGGTGTAGGGAAACCTGGGAGTAGACGTGAGGTCTCCCACTTGTTGAATCTTTTTGTTGGTGTCCCTCCCTGCCCCCTGGAAAAAAACAAAACAAAACAAAACAAAACCAGAAACTTTTGATACTGCATTAACAGAAAACATGGCAAGTTCAAAGACAATTTTTCCGGAGTGATCTGAGCAAGTCAAATTAAAGGCCAGCAGAAAAAAATCCCAACGCAGTGCTTATCATAATTAACCACCAGTATCTGAGAATTAGCATAGCCATGGTTACAAGTCCTAGATATACTAACAATGTGAATGGAAGGGGAACAAGCAGATGCAAGAAAAATACAGCATTTTGATGGGCTATTTTTGCAGCAAGGCCTTCTTTGGACATCAGGTGCAGCAGTGAAGTAGTGTGCAGTCATGTTCACAAATGAGTGCAGGTGGTGGTCGCCAGGTCTGCTCAGTGCTCAGGTCTTACCAACCCTTGGAGAATGGAAAGTTTTGCTCTTGAGGTTTGTCTCACCCTGGTGATTCACTGCCTGCCCGCCCAAACTTTCAAAACCAGTTTCTAATTGCAGACATTCTATTTGAGCTATCTTGGCCTGATTTTTGAGGAACTCAAAAGGGGGAAACTTGCAAAGAGGATCTTGCCGTTACTTGCCGGTTTTGAGCCGCCCAGTCTGCATGATGCATGGAAGGGAAGGGCAGTGTTGCTGAATGGCCATGCTTCTGGCATGCCCTCCCTTTAGCTTAGTATCTTTCTCACAGGGCAATGCACAAAATTCAGTGCAAAACCTAAGACATAGCCTGTTAATCACAAAGAGAAAAAAATTACTTTTTTTTCCAAGCTGCTTTCTGCATCATGGTATCTGGAATCCAGCTATAGTTTGATGTGACGTGACATGCAGAATATTTTCCTGGAGTTATTTACTAAAATGTGGGGGTGCACTCTTCAGCTCCTTGATGTCCGCCTTGAGAATTCAGACAGGTAAACGGGCATTTACTTTCACAGGTTCCAGGCTGGACCTAAATATGGGAGCTTCCAGAGCTTCCAAACACAGCTTTGAATTAGAAGTTAGAGCCAATGCAGTTTCTGACTGGTTCAACCACAGGGGTGAGAACACAAGTTATTTACTAAGCCCTGCACAGGTGTTATTTCTAGTACAAGCTTCTTGTCTATCGGGTGTGTTACATTTGGGTAATTTAGTCTTCCATTTTTCACTCCTCTCTCCATGCTGTTTGGCTTTAGAGGAAAAGAGATCTGACAGTAGCCATTGAGTAACACAGAGTGCTGGGGTTAGCGTATTTGTGCCGTGTTTCTGAACGACCTGACTGCTGCGATAGGTCGTGACCATTCTCCATGACGCTAACGCAGCCCTGCCAAGTTCTGCCTGCAAGTCCTGCCCCGCTCCTGCTGCAGGCTCTCCTACCTTCATGAGGGGACCCACCTCTGAAAAGATTTTTAACAGAAGAGAGGAAAATTAAAGAAGACACTATTGGACAGAATGCTATTTCACAGTTGTTTTCAGCCAGGTCAGCCATGGCTCATGTTTGGAGTTAAACCCATCAAATATTCAGCAAGAAAAATAGTGGGTGTCTTGTGCTGCCTTTTATCCTGGGCTTTCATCAAAGGCTAAATCAAATAACATTGTTAATGTTAATGAGGTAGTCTAAGTGGCATTTTATTTGTCTTCTCATAAAACAAAACAAGCTTTAAAACTATAGACAGTCCAATTTTGTCTAGCAGACACATGAGACCTTTGGAGGAAATCACACCGGAGAGAGACTCACTGCTCAGAGGGACAGGGTGACCACCCGAGCCACGAGACGATCATGCTATACTTCTGTATATTCTGTATATATATATTAACTTCATGCTATACTTCTGTAAGGTTGTGTGAGAGGGCTCCTCCTTCAGCCTCTGCTGCACCATTTGTCATGCATTTGGTTGGAAATTCTTTCTCTGGAGCTGTCTCTACTGAAAATATTATGCAAAATTCTCCCCCAGAGTTTGTCTCCTCATCAGTAAGGTCCTGAATGCAGATTGCAGTTCTGTCTACAGAGTTACTGCAGAGCCTTTTCCATTTTAATAAGTTTTGGGTGTCCCGAGAGACTGGTAGGCGATGGAAACTATACAGCACTTGTCAAACCTGCTGCTGTGCTTTCCTTGAAATACCCCAAAATGGAGGCAGAGAGGTAAAAGTTACCTACTTAACTTGTCTTCTTTTCCATTTGGTACAATTACTGTGTGAGTCACTCAGCTTTAAGAATGCTTTCAAGGGGAAAGCTGATTATTAGATACATCAGAATAATGAATCACACTCGATGGAAAATTCTTTTTTCTTCTTCTTTTTGTGCCACATTAGCCAGTCCATCAATTACTGGGGAAAAAAATCCCTGCCTCATATAGAAATTTATCATAGGTAGAAATTTCTCCTAGGAGACAAATGGCATGAACACCCTATTGTTTTTTTAAGTAGGAACCATAGATGAGTTTTTCAATGACAGGATAATGATATCGGCTATTGTAGATCTCCATGGAGTTTTCATGAGGTTGCTGGCTCTAATTATGAAAATGTTTTCCAGTCACCTCTATTCCAAGAAGCACCTTGCAATTTCGTGTATGCAAAGAGATTAGCATCTTAGAGACTCTCAAAATAGATGTGCTACTTAGAGGGAGGCTATCAAGGCTAGAACAGAAATGTTTGGAATAGAATGCTTCTGCAGAATTTAAAAAAATACATATCTGAAAAATAGTAAAAATTTTAGTCGATGCAAAATTCAGCCATATTTTCTCAATTTTTTTCATTACTGAGATGATTTTCTTGAATGCACAAAGCATGATGGGCCTCATCTTTGTATGCCTATGAATGCGATGCACAAGCAAGGATGGAAGATGTAGCACTGCTGGTATCTGTAGGTTTAGGGTTCATATCAAATCCTGCCTGGAACAAAAGGAGGCACAAAAGAAAGCTGCAGGGCAGCAGGGAGTGCTTTGTTCGTGTGCCTCTTTTTGTCTTAGCATGGGAATAGCTCCTCTGAGAGAGGTTCCCGGATAATGGGAACCCGTGGGATATTTTCTCTTTCGTGGAATGCCAGTAGCTGGTGGTGAAAACTCTTAGCATGATTTGTCTCTCTAGAGTGGGTTAGCCTTTGTTATCTGTGGCATTGGAATTAATCACTGTGGCAAACTTTTAGTTTAGGGTATTCTTTAGACAGCTAATGAACCAAAGTCAAAAAGATTTAATGGAGCTGTTACCTCCCTGAATGCTGGAGGAAAGAAGGCAGCAAAACTTACGCTGTTCCATTGAGAGAACTATGCTGATCTGGCACTTGGAACAAAAGCCATTAATTGTCTTAAATGACTCCAGATAATGAGGTTTAGTAATTGGCTTTTGTTTTAATACAGCTTTGAAAGGCTAAACCACATCAATCTGTGTAATGCCTCGGAATAAGCAACAGTTAAGGTAAGGGATAGTTTGACTTCACAGTGCCTGTCCGGACTGGATAAAGCCATATCAGTTCAGTTACATGAGTGATTAGTTGATGTTAATAATTTTTATATATGGATTTATTTGAACACTTTGAGGTGCAGAGTGCGAAATAAGGTCATTTTGTTTCAATGCTTAGGTACATTTTTGTGATGAAATATGTTACTATTGATTTTCAGTAGAGCCCAATTGCTGTGTGTCTTGAAGATTTAAAATCATCTACCTCATAAAACTGCAACAGCTGTACTCTGAAGAGCTCGGTATACTCCTGCTTTCTCTTACAGGTGTTTATCCAAAAGAAGGTAAAGCATGCCCATACACGGTGATAACTCTGCAGTCACTTGAGAGACGTACATCCTCATTTGACTGTAGCATCACATCAGGATTTCCCCTGCTTTTGCATTGGGGAAATTGCTGATGCACACTCATGCTGATATGTGTGTTATTAGAATAGGAAACCGCAAGCTAACTATGAAGTTGCCCTCTCCAGTATCTGGGCTGGTTCTGCCTATAAAGACACCTTGTAGCATTGCACGGCGAAGGAAATCCCCGATCACAAACCTGAGAGAGCACTTACTCAGGCGGTGCAACACTGAAGTAAAAATCAAGACAAGGACTCATATGTTTCCTGAACTTTAAAATCTTCAGGGTAGACATGTATAATGACAGCGCTTCAAATCAGTTCGCAAGCAACCTGGTTTTAGAAGAAGTGAGCTTGAAAGTGTTGCAAGAGAATTTGACTAGAACCAAGAACCAGGCAACATCCCGATTTTAAACATCCACATCTCTAAAAATCCAAATATTAGTATCTCTACTCAATATGTCATTGCTTTTTCTTTGTGCCTCGTTCTTATTTGGCCCAGTTCCTCCCTTCCATTTATATATATTGATACCAGGAGTCTGCCTTTAGCATTAGGACACTGTGATGGTCATAAAGAAATGCAGAGTAGTTCAGTCCCTGGCAGCTAAGGGCTGTAAGGTCCATGGAAATGGTTTCTCCCTTGTTTTCTTTAAATGGAAACGTTGTGTGGGTTTTGGGGTTTTTTTTGAAACAGGATTTTTGCTGCCAATATATTAGAAAGTGGTGGTGTTCATGCCGTATGCTCTGCAATTAACAGGAGCTGTGTAATTAACTCATCTTACCACTGCATTGTGAAAGCAAGAGGAATTGTCCCTGTCCCTTTGCGGAGGCAACTGTGTGGCAGCAGATTTGCATTATAATAGCTGCTTTCATGGGGGAAAGTTGATCTTTTTTTCCTCCATACTTTTATTCTCCCCAAATCCACAAGGTCATGGTCTCGGACCAACAGAATAGCAAAATACTGTGCTTGAGTCGAGCCATCCTAAATTGCTTTTAGCATTTAAATTCACAAGAGAATGTTTTTCTCGGGGTGGGTATGGTGCCTCCTGTGCCTTACATCCAGCCTGCCTGTTCCTGGGGGAAGGTGTAGCAGCTGACCTTAGCAGGAAATTCTGGGAAAAGATAGCTGTGGGTAAGACTCTATAATAACATCTTGTGTTGAGTGCCTTAGTTTTTGAGACGATGCTTCAGGCTGTATTTGGAACCAGGGACTAATTTGTTGACAGTATCTCTTCCTAAATGACCTAAGTTGTCGGTGTTGGCAGTCTTATTTCTCCCAGTGAAAAGGTAATTCTGAATCACAAACCATCTTTTGCTAAAGTAAAAATAGCCTTTATTTACATTCATGTTACGTGTCTTTTTTTTCTTTTACTGTTCTTGTCTCTATCTTCTTTCTGCACGGGTTATTTTTATCACCATTCCGGTTTTTAATTTTCTTTTAACTCATCGCTGTATAATGCTTGCTTAACTCTAATCTGGTTTTCTTTTCTGTTTCCCAAGTCACAGTAGTGTCTAAGTGGGTTTTGTTCTTCCAAATCTGTTTTCCTTGATTCACCTGTACATACTTCTGCCCTCAGTTCTGTGATGGTTCTTGCCTCTTATCAGTTAAGTTTGCCTGTATATTATTCTCAGTAGGGATGAGCAATCTTATTGTCTAACAGGCTGAATAGTTAATGCATTCTGAAGGACACAATGTATTCATGTAAGTCCCAAAAGCTCCAGAACCAGCACAGACTAATTCCTGCTAGGACTGAGCCAGAATTTTTACTGATCTGATAACTTCTGGACATTATAACATGAATATAGACCTGGTGTTGAAAAGGAGGCCAGCATTGGTCATTGTGTTACTTTGGCTTTCAGATACTTAATGCATTAAAATGTTGAGAATGTTTAAATTGAATTTGCTAGCAATCCTCGGGCAGGGTTGTTTGGGAAAAGATGGACTGAATTTGCTAAGATTTGTTTCAGTTTTCTGTGCTGGACATAATTTGCTTAGTGGGCCACTGGGTCACAAAGTGGAGAGAATGTTATTGCCATCATGTGCAATGTTCAAAATTATTTTTCAGTTATGAGTAAATGAATCTGAATTATTTTGACGTGGAACTGGCACTGTATTGTTTTCCACTCTTTCTTCTCTTTGGGCTGTGCTTTGTGGCTGAAAGCCTCTCCCATGATACACAACTTCTCTGCAGACCGTTCCTACTCGCTCTCCTTTTTGGTTTGGTAAAGATACTCCGTTGAAAGGGGAAACCTACATTTAAGATGTGGAAACATGGAAGAGAGAGTGCAGTGGTCTTTAGTCCAGAAAGTTCTATTTCACTAACTAGAAATATCTGTAAGGGCAGAACATTGATTATGCTTAACTATGTAGTTAATCTGAGTTAATTATTTATCTGAAATAATAGGTAGCTTTTGGCACATCACCATTTTCTCTCACGTGGGCTGTGATCCAGCATTTGAAGAGAGCAACAGACAATTTCACTGGCCATTAGCTTAGGCTCCAGACATCGGAATGTGACTCTCATTCAGCCTTAGGACAAGAGTAGGTGGTTGAACAAAGTGAGTGGGCATCTGGATTTCCTTGTGTGCAGCACAGAGACACCAGCTGTTCCTGCCTGGAATGGCCATGTGTTCATTTCGGAGTGACAAATTTTTTCAAGATTTGAAAATGGACCTAGACAAAAGGCCTTACAGAAGGAAGTTGCATAGCATTTGGGACAAGTAAAAATGAAACTCGCTCCGCCGCATTCTTAAACTTTTGAATGCTTATCTCTTCTTTGGTAATTTCTTCAAGAACTCTGAAGAAGTTAAAAAAAATCTTGGTAGCTTCCCAGGGAAAACCCTGGTAAATGGTGAAAGTTGGGGTTTTTTTTCCTGAGATAATGCACTGTGCTAGCTTTAAATCTGATGGGGTTTGTATTTATATTGAGCTAGAGGACACCATAGTACATAATGCATATTCAGCCTGACCCTAGCATGCTTTTCCTGAAGTGTATTGTTAACGTTCTTATGTAGAATGGGTTGAGGGTTCAAAAAGGTTATGTATAAATAGTTCAATTAAAGTCAAGAGTACGCAGCGCTTCGTACTCAGGGGAAGTTTATACATTTATTAACATAAGTTTATTAAACTTTAATCTGCAGCCTTTGCTGACAGTGTGGCAGAAGAGTTCTTCACTGCTGCAGCAACTTTGAATCAGGGAGCTGCTTTAATCCATGATGAAGCCCCCTGTGAAACAGGCCAGTCACTGCCGCATCCTCTGTACCATGCTTGAACACCAGCTTGAATGGATGGGTGCAGTGAGAAGATGCTGAATTGCTGTGTCAAAGGTCTGCAGCGATAGGTTTCTTAGCTTGTCACCTGTCTAAAGGATTTGGGCTCTTGGCACTGGTGTTACAAGAATTTGCATTGATCTGCATACCAAGCAAATATTGTGGAGGGTGGAGACAGAAAGTGCAGCAAAACTTCTTAGTGACGCAGGTATTGTAGCCATTAGCACTTAAGGACCAGTAATGCACTAGAATTGCTCTGTGACTAAAAGCTTTTCTATGTTTTCTGGCTATACATTCCTATAAAAGTTACTGCTGTACCCAGAAGCCTTGTCTCACTTAGGAGCGTAGAGATACTGGCACAAAAAGACCTGTGTCTTTATGTGTATTTCAGTATATTTGGATTGTTTATGTTCGATTTTTTAAATTCTGTGCAGTGCATCTTTTTATTTACACTAAGTTGTTGATATATGTAATTTTATCTCTATTTTAAGACAATGTTCTGTTCAGGGAATTATATTTCCTCTTAGAAGTGCCATAAATGATGTGGTCCTGTCCTTGCTTGATCTGTTTGTGTATATGATTTATGTACCATTGCTATTAATTTTTCTATTTGCACTGTACTGTGCAAGCTACATAGCCTCACATTCAGAAGTAGGTAACGGGGCTCTCATTTTAGTAGATCCACATGTGGGAATAGTAGGTAGTTTGCAGTGCTCCCTCCCCTAATGTTCCTCTAATGTAATTAACCGATACAGCAGCACAATGATACTTTGAGCAGTTTAACCCCAGGATTTCCCTGCTAGTGTGGTTCCTCACATGCTTGAAATCTGAATGCCTCAACTCCCTGAAGAAATTTGTAAAGCGACATAGTGTTTTGTCACCTTGAGTGACAGATTTTACATTATCTGAGGGTTTTCTTGCTTGAAAAATATCTGGATTTTCTTCTCTTGTTTATTCCCGTTTTCAGAATGAATCACGAGTATTGGCAGTGAATAATATATATAACGGAATGAAATGGGATCAGCTTTCAAGAACATTTCAATCACCTCTTTTGATCAGCCTCAACAGGGAATATTAAACATGACTTACGTGCTTTTTTACCTTGTCTGGCATTAATTGAATAGGATGTAAATTCATCTCTGTGAGCATACACAGTTAACAATGAAGTAAGAGTCCGTCCGTAGATACTATACAATAGGATAGAATTCTTTGCCCATGTAACTTAGGCACCTTTGGAAATGTAAATTGTGCCTTCCTGTGGATGATTCAAGCATGATTAAAATGAAAGCAATAAACAGAAGGGAAGAAAGAGGGGGTAGACATTTGTAAGGCCAGGAGCCTCTCATAAGCAGACATGCTTGTCTTGTTTAGACAGCATTTATAGGTCATGCTGGTTTTCTTAAAAAAAACCCAAAACAAAACAAAACAGGCCGTACTGTCTTCCATCATCTCTACTAACACACCTAAAATAAATCATTGGTCGTCAAAAGCCTGTGGAAATAATTGGGATTTGACAGTAATTTTAGAAGAGTTGGCACTGTAGGAACATCAAGCAGGTTTCTTTCTCTAGATACTCATTAGTTGCCCTGTTTAAGTCCTACCAAGTTACAGACAAGAGATGACACTCCAAGCTGAATAGCTGCATCATCTTCCCTTTGTGGACAGAAATAATTAGGTATACACTGGCGTGTTACGAATTCAGAAAAAGGACATACAGTACCACCTTTCAGTGGTGATTCTGCTTGGCTTATTTGTTCTGCAGTCATCTTCTCTGAGTATCTTCAGCTGTCATTTCTCGGAAAACTCTGCGTCTCAGTCCTGCTACTTCATCAAATGGAAATAGAGGAGAAACATAATGCTATCCAAATGGAGGCAGATGGGCATTTAGCGTTATCTAATGGCTCTAGTTTACTGCAGCACACTGAAGGAAACCTGAGTCCACTACAGGACAGAGATACTGAATATAATAATGATTTCTCCAGTGTGAGAATGCTGAATGTAAAGAAATGTTCTCTTTTGGATAATGACATAGATCAGATAACCCAAAAGTGGTTTAATTTTTACTTTTGGGTTAGTATTATGAGAACTAGGCCTTAATGTAGTTTCCATTGAAACAATGAATTCTCATTGACTTCAGAATAAAAATAGTCTGACCACAGATCCTCCAGTGCTTAGTTTTACTGTTTTGGGGATGTGTTTCCTATTAGAAAGTGTTTGCTTTTGTTAAAAATATTTACGTAGACAGAGGGACTGGGAGAGTAGTTAATAATTGGCAGAAGTTGATAATTTTCGTAATGGGACACAAGATTCTTATATTTAATGAGTGGGATAAAGATGGGAAAAGAATTAGGAAGATACAGTCCATGTAAGCAGCTCTGGTAGTTGAGTGCAGCTGTAGCAAATGTACTGAGCTGTTCCACGCAGCTGGGAGTCCAGCCCATACAATCTAAAAGCATCCAGCACCATACCTGTTTACCTTGCCAGTTCCATGACTAAGCTGTGAAAGTGAAGAATTGTAGCAGCCTGTAGTAAAGAGCATGAAGGAGCACCAGTATGCATGCAAACAAAGTAGTAGCAGTGGTGTAAATGACAGATAAATAAAATCCTGTCTCCGCTGAAATCCCAGAATTTGTCTATAAAATCAGTATACATTGCTTGTAGAGGAGTGGTGATAAAGCTGACAGCATTCTTTAAGAGCCTCAGTCATTCTACTCCATTGATGAGGTCCATGGAGCTAATTTGTTGAGAGGGCTCTTCCAAATGGGGATGTATTTCCCAAAGCCAATTTTATTGATGGCAGTCAGTAATGATAAGTAATGATAACGATTGATCACTGCTTGAGAAACTTTGTTCTCTTTGCAGCATTTCTTAGTGAAACAGACATTAGAGATTTAAAGCAAATAGACTATATTCTTATTCAATGGATATTGTCATGTGGAATCTTCTGAAACACAGGAGACTGAGGTGGCTTCACAGCTTTGGAAATCAAATTTCTTCCAGGGTAATGGGAAATTTTTTTTCAGTTTAATAGGAAAAATTCCAGCATTCCATGGAGAAAGCACTTCTGTAACATCTCCAGCTGCTTCACTTTTCATCTTATTGTTGGCACTGCAACAGCACTGTGCTACATGGGGGACATGGACATCTATGTCCCATCATACCATATTCTCTCTCAGGAATATCCTGACCTAAGCAGATGAAGTAATTTCACTGAGGGTCTGAAATTTCCCCAGTGACGTAGTTTGACTGTGTCTTTGGCTTACATTTGCATTCCAGAATGAGGAATGTTTCTTGTAAAGGACTGATGGTGTCTGGTAGAAGCCAAAGCTATTTCAGTCTCTCCATTCTTCTTCCTAGCCAGTATAGAGGCTGGAGAAAGCAGGGAAGAAAGGAAAGAAAGGAAGGAAGGGAGGGAGGAAGGAAGGTAGGAAGGAAGGAAGGAAAGAAAAGAGCAAAAAAGAGAGAGGGAGGGAGGGAGGGAGGAAAGGAGGAAGGAAAAAAAAAGATGTGGGAAAATCCCAACTATTGAGCCGGAGCTGACATAAATCAGTAAAATTGGCAATATTGTACTGATTTACACTAGCTGAGAATCTAGCATCCAGCTCATTTGTGAAAGAAAATGTACTATGGAATTAAAACCTACCAAACCATTTCTTTACTATATCAGCTTGAAGCTTGATGCCACTCCAGTGGAGCAGAAAATGACACTTCCATTTTAACAGTTTATGGCTTTTCCAAGAAAAAAATGTCAAAAATATGCAGCCAAAACCCAAACAAAGCAGCTGAATTGAAGGCTTTCAATCTCTTTTAGTGATGCATTTCTGGAAAACAATTTTCTGTTTTACTGGTCATGGAAAATTAATCATATGTTTGATGATTTGTATCCTGCTGCTGTTGTCTTCTCTTCATTCTTTGGCTCCATATTATTTAATTTCAGTAAGTGTAATTTCTAAAGGGAACAGAATGAACTGAGGGCCTTCCACCTACATATCCAGGTCTTTCATCAGCATTTTGTAATGACTGGTAGTCTGCTACAAGACTTTTAAATTTACCTGCTAACTGTTGTCAGCTCCCTCTTGAGTCATGGATGCATGTATATATACAAATATATGTGTGTGTATATACATATATGTATATATGTATGAGTAATACTTCGGCACTGGTTAAGGATGAGACTAGTAGATTTTTTTACAGAAGATGTTCTAACTGTCCATGTAGTTTAACACAGAATGTTGTAATTTGTGGAAGATGGAGGTGACGGGAAGTTGAGGGTTTTCTTTAAACACCTAGAATTTAGTGGAAGAGCTTCAATTCTCTCTAGTAGCTTCTGTAGAGTGATCCAAAACCTATTAAAAACATTATTTTATTCTCTTAAAGTCATAGGGATTTTCTGTGGGAGGCTGAGCACAATTACCTGGTGATTCTCTAAGCAGCTTCCAAAACAGTATATGACTAGAAAAGCTCTTTTAATTTCCAGAAACCCATACAGATGGAATTGCCATTCCTTGCGGTTTGTCTGGCTTTGCTTCTGCCCTAGATTTCAGATAAGCTGGACAGCTACCATGATTTTCACTCCTAATTATCAGAAAGCCAGTTAGGTCCTAATCTGTTTTATGAATTTATTCACTGTGGGCATACTGAGTGGTCCACTAACTTTGATGCAGTGCAATGAGTTAGGGAAATGCTGTTATCTTCTACTTTATCAGTAAGGAACCAAGGTAATGAGAAGTAAAAGGCTTTAAAAAAATTGTCCAGATAGTTTCACTGAGGTCATACAGGATGTTGAGACAATGTTGAATGCAGGACATTGTGATCAACGCCTAAGATTTCTAACTGCAACAGACTAGCAAAGGCAGATAATAAAATGTCTTCCATATATCATGGGGAATCCTGAATTTGGTGTCAGTGGAGTGCTGACTGGAATAGGGAAGACCCAAAAGTGTGTACAACTGTTTTCCAATGCCTTGGGATTGACTCGGTTGTGAAAACAGAATTCTGCATGTGGCAATCTAATGCTGTGCTTTATCAGAGGTTAGGCAGATGGGACAGGATGTTTTTTAAACTGTCTTTTATATCAAAATTCAGGTAATAACTTACCTGTAGTTGAAAAGCAGTTGGGAGAATATGTCCTGCTCTTGTACTCATGGTTTCCTCTCTTTTCTTTTTCAGTGAGTATGTTTTTGAACACATTAACCCCCAAGTTCTATGTTGCCCTGACAGGCACTTCCTCACTAATCTCGGGACTTATTTTGGTAAGTACTAGATATATTATATCACTTTAAAAATTGATTTCATTATCCAGAATGGCATTTCAGGCTTTATCCAGATTAATAGGTGTCTTTTTTTTTTTCCTTAAACTTGCCTTTCTGCAGTATGAAATTTGTATTTCTTTATTTGTACTTTTTCCGTGGGAACAACAAAAAAAAAGATAGAAAATGTTCCAGTGCTATGCCTCTGAATAAAACAAGTCTTGAAAGACAGCGTGCCCCACTAACAGCCCTATAGTAATTCATAGCAAGTGGTTGCATGTTTGGTATTTCTATTGACAAGTACTACAGAAATAAAAAGGCCAGTAAAAAGAAGAGAGGTACCAACTATCTCAGCTTAGCATGGTCCTTTTAGAAAGTTACAGCAGGACTTACCAGAGAAACAGCGAGCAGAATGTTAGCAACGAACCCAGTTCTGGTGCCAAGATTCCAAGAGCTAATTATTTCAGATCTTCACTTTCAAAATCTTTCAGGTACATATCTGCCTATTTACTTAAAGGTCTGAAGAGTATTTTTAAATCATTTAAAAAACCCTCCTCCCATATGTAATCCCCAAGGGCTTCATTGTGCAAATCAATGCAGTGGAATGAATCATAATACCATCACAATGCAGGAGTCCAAAGCAGAGCATTTGTTCTGGATTTTATTCAGTCTTCATAAAAACAAACAGAGGTAAAAAAATCTAAGAATCTGCATGGTATATGTAGGGTGTTATACTGGGCTGTTTTGTCTCCTCACTGCTGACAGCTGGCTTTCTACTTACGTGGATAGGGTAGGATAGGATAGGATAGGATAGGATAGGATAGGATAGGATAGGATAGGATAGGATAGGATAGGATAGGATAGGATAGGATAGGATAGGATAGGATAGGATAGGATAGGATAGGATAGGATAGGATAGGATAGGATTAGATGAGAGAACAGAGAAGAGAAGAAAAGAGAAGAGAAGAGAAGAGAATGATCATCTAATCCAACTCCCTGACTAAGTCCGGGCTGACCAAGTTAGAGCATGTTGTCAAGGGTATTGTCCAAATGCCTCTTAAACACTGCTAGGCTTGGGTCACCGATCACCTCTCTAGGAAGTCTGTTCCGGTGTATGACCACCCTTTTAGTAACTAAATGCTTCCTAATGTCCACTGTAAACCTCCCCTGGTACAGCTTTGAACCATTCCCATGCTTCGTATCACTGGATATCAGGGAGAAGACATCAGCACCTCCCTCTGCACTTCCCCTTCTGAGGGAGGAGTTCTTTGTTTTAGTCTTGTTTGTTCAATCTGTCTTAGGTCCTTGTCTAAAAACAAGTTGTACACATTTAAAATATGCTGGATACAAGCTGAAGACCCTCCTCACCATACCAAACTAGGCATGTAATTGGGAGACCAATGAGACCAATTGTGTAGGAGTGTAGTTACAGTAACGGTAAGTGGAAAGAGAGAGACATGGCTAGGTGCTTGGTCACATCGCCTCGGATCTACTGACCTCAGAGAAACTCGAAAGAAACTAGGTTCCTAATTAAACTTTATCAGTTTGGTGTGGGAAACGCACACCTCTCACTTACACATTGCCTGTAGTTGATGTAGACAAAGAAATGGTGTCCTTGACTCCTGAATGCCTGTGAGACTCTCATCACTTAGATGATGCCAGGTATAAAGCATCAGGTGCACTGCTGCTGTGCCTTGTTCTGAGGTTTCCTTGTAGCTAGCAGAAGGCAATTACTTAATGTCTGCACCTTGGGCATTCTTCATTCTCATATGGTTTGATCCTCAAAGCACAGGATGGAGCTTCAGAGACACCAGCAGATCTTTCAGAATATGAACAGAAGCCAGACCTGTAAGACTTGGATTCGGTTCAGCACAACTTACTCAAATGCATGGGAGGAAAATACTGAATGTTACATTCAGTACTGTCAGCCAGAAAGAAGAAATGTTTGAAAGGCTGGACCCCACCATCAAGATGAGAAGGAATGACAGAAATAACATGGGTCCCACAAGCACAATTCCAGATTTGTTGTTAGAGTGAAGGCAGTGGGAGGAGGTTGCAAGAAAAACACAGTTTGTGCCCTATGGAAATACCTTACAGAATCAAAGTGGAGCAAAGTACCCTGAAGAGAGACTAAATTATCTGTGACTGAATTCTGTGTCCAATTCTGTTAGATTAGAATCTGTAGATTCTGTAGATTCTGTAACTAATTCTGTGCATGATTGCAAATGTAGGTAGATTTTATACTGTAGTCACGAAGGTAATTTCTGAGGAGCAAGCTCAGCAGGAGACTTGCGAGCAAGACATTTCTGAGTGCTGTACTTTGATGGAAAGTACAAGAAGGAAGTGGCAAGGAGTATTCAAGACTGTGATACGAGGAAGGGGCAAAAGGGCAGCATTAGAAGCCTCCCAGGAAGAGATTAGACTTAACTGGAAAAAAAATCACTAAATGCTGCATGACAAAGTCCATTATGAACAAGCTGAAGGAACAGTGAGGTGATGGAGGTGTAGACACAGACTGAAAGAAGATTGAAAGACTTTTTTGTGGACCTTCACTACTGCTATCAGTTGTTGCCTGCTGTTCCTATGCCATCATCCTAAGTGTGCAAAGGATACATAGGCCAGGAAGGTAACAGCCAGGAACCCTAGATTTTAGGGACTGGTGTCTGTGCTGAGAGGAACATGTGGTCTGTCAACTGGATGATGGAAAAGGAACTCAGCAGACACAGTCAAGGAGAGAAGAACCTGCAAGTTGAACAGACCATGTATCAGGAAAGACAGCTGAGTAAGTTCTAGTGAGGTAGTGCTAGCCTGTCACTAGCCCAATTGTGCTTCAGATTAATTATTCTTATTAATCTTGCTGTTTACCAATGGCCCGGTAACATGCTGTATTGCCCGCATTACTACACATTCACCTGTTACATGGTATTAAGTGAAACTCTCTCATAAAATAAACATTCTATTGTCATATCTACATTGCTTGGGTATTTTCCAGACTAGATGTACTAATATTCCTTGGAATTTTCCACCATATGGTCTGGCAGATTTCTTTCCATTATCAGCTGGCTGCAATTCCTAATCAGAAGGAGAAATCACAGAACTGCAGGTTATGAAATGATGGAAAATTCCATCATTTCAGAAGTGTGGTAACCAATGAGAAAGTGAATGCTTTTCCTATTTCATGTTTGGGTTGTGAAGCAATGACTGCAGAGTTCAGCTTTGGGCAATTGCATGCTACGGGACTCCTTTGCAAAACACTACTCTCCCATCTTATTTTGTCTCTTACTTTGTTTTCATTCTTTAGGTAAAATTCTGGCCTTGCTGTAGGCAATGTGACTTAAATGAAGCAAGGATTTCAGACCTTTTTTCTTTTCGGGATAGCTTAGAACAGTACAGGAAATACTTTTCTGTCTCAAGCATTCTCAAGAATTACTTGACTAACATAGTTTAAAATGAACAATTTAGCATGTGTTCAATTTATCTGCACTATTTTTGGCAAAAATCAAAAACAGGAACCAAATTAAATCCCAGGCTCCATTAGAAATATTGTATTGCAAACTTGGTTCCACCACAATTACTTTTAATCCAGTAAAAAACAGGGTTCTGTCTCACAGAACACAATGAGCTGCATTGTATTCGGTGTTTGAGAGGCTAAGGTTTTCCACAGGTAGGGTAATAAAACTGTCATGAAACACAACTGATGTCCAGTAAATGCTGTGAACTGGAACTGTGTAAATGCCACTGAGATTTGCAAATAAGGCCATGTATTTAACATACAGTTATCACCAGAGTGAAAGTTGGTTAGCAAGTGTGCGTGATATTTGCTCTACAAACTGATGGAGTCTTCGTTCTAACAAAGTACAGGCAGAAGTGAACCCCAGTCTTCAATCTCCACCAGGAATGCCTCGTGATTCTACTGCAGAGCTTGGGACAATAATAAGAGTTTTCTGCTACACCATGAGAAACATTCTGCAATGCACAAATACCAGGTCTTTCTGAGAGAAGGATTAGAAAGCCAGTCTATGGAGGTGGAGCATGAGTGCTGAGTCTACGTACTGGCTAGCACTGAGCAGCTGGGTTGTCTGCTACTACTCAAGTAAATGTATAGTATGCGAGAGTCCCAGCCTTTGGTAACCAATGGTACCAGTCCAGGAAGTCTGTGAGAGACTTGAATAACACAGAAGGGACCTGTCTTATTCTCTGTAGATATTAGTTGTTCTGCTTGTTTCAATACCTCTGTGTAGCCTGCTGCAGAGGGGCAGAAAGGTGACTGAGTTCTGGGTGTTGCCACAGGCTCCAGAAAGGTAAGACAATTGTGCAGGCACAATCTTTGGTGGCTGAAAAGCGATACGTGGCAATTGTTCAAAGTTTCTGCTCTGCTCAGTGGAGGCTGACAGGTCAGAGAGGGCAGAATCCTTATAGGAAGTTCTAAGAAACTGGAAACACTTGCCAAGGAGCAGATGAAAGAGGAAGGGGTCTGTAGGAAGGCAGGCTGTAAGCCAGTCCACAGATAAGAAAGAGTTACCATAAGTAGCTGGGCTCTAATTTGAGAGAAGTACTATACTTAGGCCAGGCAATATGTTATTTTCTTTCCCATTTTTGTATTTCCAGAGGTAGATGAAGTGTAAGCAAATAGCTATTTATTTTTAACAAGCTGCTTGTTAGCACTGCATGTATCTTCTCATGCTGACTCCTTGAGTTAAGACAAGTGGGGGTTCGGTAACCAGCAGCAGTCTAAGAGGATGCTAAATGGGTGCATTTCATCCAGAAGGAAGGGGGCTGCATAGCCTTCAAGACTGTTGGTAAAAACACTGAGAGCGTGGTCAGAGGTGTACTGTTTCCTAGAACTAAGCTGAGCAGGACAGGAGGATCTGCTTGAGTCACTGGCTACCCCTAACAGCTAAAATAAAACAGACCAGGGGCTTGCTTTGTCAGAAGGCAAGTAGCATTGTATAATCACACCCATACGGATAAACACTTGCCTACCGAAACAGGATGATCTTTTCTATACTTTCTCCTAGGAACAGTCCCTGGGCTGTGCTGTCCCTAGAGCACGCCCAGTCATTGCCTGGGAGAGTTGGCACAGGCCAGGCAGCGTGCTAGCAAAAAAACATCACAAATGACTGAGCCTGCCAAACCTGTGCTGTGGTCCTGTTTTATGTATCAAATAGGCTTAACCATGGAATCAAGTTGTGCTATCGTTATCCTGTTCCTCAAGAGAGTAAGTTTTATTTATATCCATTAGATCGGTTGTTAACCACCCCTTATATTAGAAGAGCGCTCCAAATCTTACTCCTCTGAGATGTGGAACCCTAATTACAAAGCTGAATGAGAACTTGGAGCTGTGGAAGTTGCTGGCAACTTTAGTGCTTCTGTTGAAGGCTCAATGCACTCACACTAGAAGAGGACTACAGAGGGTGTTCGCTGTAAGAGAGGATGCCTGTCTCAAATGTGATAGACAGAAAAGCATAATTCAGATCGCTGGTAGACATCAGTACTTGGTTTAGTGAGAATTACTATCAAAATCATCCCTTGTGAATTGATGCATTTATGATGGAATATCTGTTCTGAAAAAACAGGCAGGAAGATCAGATATCAAAATGATGCAGAATAGATTTGTTGCTACAGAGAGAAATAAAATCTGGGATTGTCTGTCTGCAAGAGCAGAGATAAGAAGGGGAATGACTAATGTTTTCATTGCACAGGGGCAGCGAAGTACCTGCACAGAGAAGCAAAAGCAAAAAAAAAAAGTCCAAAGCAAGTATCTGAAATGTATTAAGAAGACTTATGCATGATTAACCAGCTCTCAACCCAAATATATTTGTCACCTACAAGTTGGTTTTTTATAGCCATGAAATTATCAGTAAGGATTTTCCAAAATCAAATACTCTTACGTTAAGCATTATCTATACCAGATTAAAAAGTAAAAATTCTAGATTGGGCTTTCTAAATACACAAAGCTGGAAACATTCAGAACAGGGTTTTAACTTGGCCTTTGTGGACATAATGGTTTCAAAGATCCCTTGAGGGTTTGGAGATCTTTGACCCTTTTCTGATTTCAAAGCACAGGCACCAACTAGAAAGATCCCAGAGAAGTTTTACACTGCTGTGAAGGGGACAAGGTCTGTGAAGATGAGCTCCCTTCCCACTGTATGTATATGACAGAAATGAGGTGGCCTTTTCTTTCAGAAGTGGTGCAGAAATTATCTTTCCTTTTAATTTCCTCTCTGATCAAGATCTCTTTCAATGGGTAATTAATCCTCATAGTCAGCTATTACTCTGCCAGATGATCTCTCATTTGCTGAACCGTCAAAAGCTTGTTGACTTTACATTGCTTTCAAACTGGCTGGTACAGTTAGAAATCAAATTTGATTTATAGAAATCAGGTTTCAAAACAGCTGACGCTGTCTGAGAAAGTTGCAGAAATTGTGGGAGAGAATGTATTGTTTTGACTTCAGTACCAGATTACAGATTACCTTCTCATACACCCCGAACAAATGACTCCAAGCAAAGGCTTATTATGATGATGATTTATGGCTTTAATTTCTAAGAGACTGTATGATCTGGCTGATGTCTCCTGGCATTGGATTCACTCAACATTGCTAATATTTTTCAGAGCTGCCTTAAACAATTTATGAGCTTTAATGCCATTGTTTGAAGTAATTAATATATATGTAAATCTAGGGAGGCAGACTTACAGTTGTATCTATGTTCTAGCAAGCTCTTGTCCCTCAGCTGAACTGTAGTAGTGACCACATATTTATATACATTCTTTCTGCTTGTACTCTCAGTTTCATTGAAATTCAGTGTGACAGTTTTCCAGCCGGTGTACATTTGTGAAGGGCAAGTGGGCTCAAGCATGCTTTTGTGCTGCTCGCTCTCCTCTTCTGGGTTTTACTGACTTTTTGTCTAGAAGGTGATTAGCATTGAAAGAATGAGCAGGAATTTATTAGCACATTTTGAAATATAATTTTTTATACTTCTTCTAAAGAAAGTACAAAGTTTGTTAGATACATCTATAACTGCTAAGAATTTTGACCATCCAGCCTTCAGTCCCTCACTTACATTACAGTGATAGTCTTACTGAGTGTCCCTTGCCTCAATGTAAGACCGTGATCTTCGATTCCTAACGACCACTCTCTCTGAGGCCTTGGGTAGGTAGAACTGTGGCTTTGGTGCCTTGATTTGTTCAAGCCTCAAAGTTTCCAAAGATAAAACAGAAACATGCTCACAGCAGATCTGTGACTATCTTTATGGCACAGCCTTTCTGTAATGTTCAGCCACATGCTGCCTGCTTAGGTTAAGATGGTCTCTTAGATCATATTTAAATTCTAAACTTTTTAGTAGGTGGTGTGTGCCTAAGAGCATAAGAACAGCTAAAAAAGCTTGCTTACCTGTGCCAGCTCCTTGTCCCCTATATCCAGCATGTGGAGGCAGTGGTGTATACCAGGGGATGTGTATCAGCAGCACAGAGCAAGTGTTCAGTGACAGAGCCTCGACATTCTGTCCCTAGCTCCCAGCCGTCCCACCTGGGCACTCCTGCAAGTGTGTGCTGGTGGACCAAGTACAGTGACAGACACACCGTGGTGCCTGTGTAAGGAGGAACTGTCCAGGCTGTGTGGGGTTTCAGTGATCTGCCTGGGATGTAGAGGTCACAGACGGCTGGGTGTCTTTCTGTTCAGGTTTCTCTGTGACCATCTGTTTATCTTCCCAGTGCTTGTGACCTTTATGTGTTCACGTAGCCCTTCTGTCTTCTCCTCATTAGACTGATCCATTCTTGTTGCTGATGTGCCCTAGAAGACCCATTAGACTGTTTTGGGGACCCAGTGATTTCCAGGGTTGCTGCACCCTCTTGTGTGAACTTGTCTCAGGTGGTGACCAGCTGCATGCCCACCCCATTCCAGTGCAGCTAGGGCCAGGCTTCCTCCATACGAGTGCTCTAGATGCCTGAACAACGTAGCTGAAGTTAGGGGAAGCCCCAGTGCAGAATGCCTTGGAGTATCCTTTGGAAAGGAACATTTTCTTGCTATGCCAGAAGGTTTATCTTCTGGTTTTCCCCTATGGAACGCTTTAAAGGGAGAGGGGGAAAAAAAAAAAAAAGTATGTCTTGCCTACAGACAATCCCATGGACACAGAAGTCAGTTCAATTATTTAAAGAGATCAAGAGAACTTAAAAATGAAAAACTATTGTGGGAGAGCGTGGAGCCCAGCCTGAACCTCTCTGCAGCAGGTGGACTCCTAAGAGGTCTTCCAGAGCCTGCTGGCTCCTGGTTGGCCCACCAGGACCTGCTTGGCAGCACACTGATGGTGGCAATGATGTGAACACAATCATTGCACTCGCTGTTGGTTGTGTCTAGTTGTAGTAAGAATTAATAGATAACCATTTTTCAAAAACCCTTTGATTTGCTTTTGTTTCTGTTGGTGTATAGATGTTTGGGTGACGATTAAGGTGGAACTGCAAAATACACTCATTTTACAAACTCACTATAAGTGTCTTTACAGTTTTTACAGTTAAAATCTTTTCTCTGTTTATATGAAATAGTCTTCCTTTGCAGGTTTACATAGTTTCCTGAAATAAGTGTAATTTCTCTGTGAAAATACCACAGATACATATTTATGTATACAATTTCAGTTAAGGGGGTTTTTTAGGCTGTGGAATGATCTTCTGAGTAGAGCTCTGTAAATCTTTTCCGATTTGCTAGGTGAACCAAAAGCCTGAAAATAAATTTGGAATCAGCCCAAGTCAACCAAACAAAACACAGTGCAGTTAGGAAAAAAAATCGTAAAAGGAATAGGATTCAGCTTCCTGGAGTAACATTATTTTATTATTTTTTAATTAAACTCAGTTAATTCCTTTGGAAGCATTACTGGGAAAACAGGCAAACCTGCTTTTCCTCACTTTCCCTTGACTGCAGTGGGAGCTCGGGGAAGATGAGGGGAGAGTGTACTCCTGACTGCAGCATCCCGTTGATGTCAGACGGGATGGAGCTGAGCTGCTGGGCTGTTGGTTTTTGGTTTTCTTTTCCCAAAAGTAAATGTAAAGGAATGCTCCTAACAATTTTAAACGCCTTTGAAATAAATAATTTCATTTAAGGTTCTTTGGGTAAAAAAAAAAAAAATACCCCACAAAAAAAACCCCGTTCAAAACAAAAAACTCCAACAACATTCTTTGCTGACGAGACTGAGATTTTTCACTCTCTGTAAACCAGGTTTTGAAAGCGAATTGCCGGATTCGGCACGAACTGTTATGAAATTCCAACTCGGCATGCCCCGGGGAGGCTGGCTGCTTGCCAGGGAGGCCGGCCCGCTCCTCGGGCAGGGCAGACGCCGGCCGGTGCCTCCCTCAGGGTCCGGGGGAAGGCCCGAGTCCCCGCCGGCCGGTGCCTCCCTCAGGGTCCGGGGGAAGGCCCGAGTCCCCGCCGGCCGGTGCCTCCCTCAGGGTCCGGGGGGAGGCCCGAGTCCCCGCCGGCCGGTGCCTCCCTCAGGGTCCGGGGGAAGGCCCGAGTCCCCGCCGGCCGGTGCCTCCCTCAGGGTCCGGGGGGAGGCCCGAGTCCCCGCCGGCCGGTGCCTCCCTGCTGAGGGGCGGGAGAGCGGGCTGAGGAGCCGCGCGGGGCGGGGCGGGGCGGGGCGGGGCCGCGCGGGGCGGGGCGGGGCGGGGCGGGGCGGGGCGGGCGCTGACGCGGCGCGCTCTCGCTGTCTGTTGCAGATCTTCGAGTGGTGGTACTTCCGCAAGTACGGGACGTCCTTCATCGAGCAGGTCTCGGTGAGCCACTTGCGCCCCCTGCTGGGCGGGGTGGACAACAGCGCGCCCAGCACCGCCAGCGCCGCCAACGGGGACGCGGACTCCAGCCGCCAGAGCGTCTCAGGTGAGGGGCGGCGGGCGGCGGCAGCTGCCGCCTGTCCCTCGGCTTCCCAGGCGGTGTAAAGCTGAAGGTTCCCGTGCCCTGGCTCACTCAGTGCGGGGGGGGAATGGCCGTTATATGCCCGAGGGAGGACAGAGCGGCCGGTTCGGGCAGCCGGCCCTCCCGCCCCACCGCTGCCCCGGGCCCGGCTTGGCAGCAGCCCCGGGGCGGGCGCGGGGTACAAAATACCATCTTGTTCTGAAGCCGTAAGACCAGATGAGGCTTCCTTTAAACTTGTTCTCTCGTCAAATAAAAGGCAGAGCTGCTTCATTAATTGCTCTGGCTAATTATATCTTTCCAAATCCATGCCGTGCTCCTTGCTCAGGCTGTGTTGCCAGTGCATCTGTTCCCTCCGTGTTCTGAAAGCCCGGCGAAATTGCACATGCTCTTTCTGCAATATCGTTTCTAAAGGCAGGCAGTGTTTTTATTTAAATTATTTTGAATAATAACAAAGTTGTAACCAAAAACATCAGAAAAAGATGTGAAGAATGCCCATCTGCTTTTGTGTCGCTTGATTATTTAGATCATGAAAGTAGTATGTAAACAACGTTTGGATTTCACTCGAGTAAGTGGAAGCGCAGTGGCTTTCGATAGCTAAAAGGCTTGTTCTGTACCTGACTCTGCTACTGATTTGATTTGTGACTTTGCACACATCATAACGCCTTCAGGTTTTAACAAAAGGCCTCCAGTTTAGGGGCCCTGATTTCTGGCATTTGCAATGTTTGTGAGCTTCCAGGCCTTCAAAGCCGCTAGGAGCTTCAGTGCAAGGAGTGGGTGCTGCAAGTCAGGCTGAAGGTGTCTGACTCTGAGCCATTCAAACCTTTAAAGTTGACTTTCTGGCTTCTTTTCTAGTGTGTGTGATTATTATGAATTAGCATGTGATTGAGGAGGTGTTTTGAGAGCCTTACATGACCAGTATAAATGTACAAGTTGTCATTTTTTCGTGCGTTTATGTATTACTGTAATGGACACATATTTACTTGGTCTGGTGAAGAAATGTTAAATCACAAGAAATCAGCTCTCATGTGATGGTGGGGAAGATGTCAGTGTGAACTGAGGCAGCTTGAGTCCTGTTGCAACTCTGCCACAGGAGGACTATCCCTGCAGGTCACTTTGGTCAGGTCACAGGGTTTGGGGTTCTGCTGAGGCACTTTGATTCCGGTGCCTGGTCGCCTGAGGATGGTTCCTCTGAGAGACAGGCCAGCCTGCCTAAAATGAATCAGCCCCCTAAGCACTGATCTTTGCAGACTGAAGAGGAGTCCCAGGGGAGCTTGTCTCTGTGCTTGGGTGACTCAGCTACCTGGGGGGGATGGTTTGAAGACCTAGCCCATGGGTGATGAAGGTGCTGAAGTGGTGTTGCTTCTGGCTTGAGCTGGAGATGCCCACTGCAAAAGGAAAGTCAGGGCAGGAGCATCTTGGCTTTTGTTCCTCGTCTGTGAAATGAAGGCCGCCTGTTTCGGCCCTAGCTTGCCATACAGGCCATAATCTTAATGCTAGAAATTAATTTGGGTTTCATTAGGGATGTGCACCTAGAGTCAAGTACAGTTTCATTAAATTTATTTCCTCTGCAGGCTTTTAAAATATATCAGAATTAACAAGTGCAGAAAACTGAATGAAAAAATATGTATTTTAGTTATTATTATTATTTTTTAGCAGCTGAGGTGCCTATTTCTGTACCTGGCAAATTTTATTTCTGCTCTTCAGTGTTCATGAAAACAAGCAAACAACAATTAGCTTTGAACTCACAAGTTCAATGAAATAGGTGGCCTCAAAATCCCTTGCTTTCTGCTGAGTATTTCTACTTAAGCACAGCAAATTCAGCTGCTGTCATTCCCATCCGAGGAGAGGCTGTGAATAGCAGCATTGCGTCGTCCAGGATATTAGATTTGGATGAACTGGCAGAAAGCATGGGATGGCTTGGAAACACCTGAAAACTCATCAGTGTGCTCAGTCACACTTCAGCAGCTCTGAAATAACTCATTGTTTTAAAGCAGAAGGCACAGTATTTTGACTAATGAGGTTCACCCAAGCATCTTGACTTTTCTGATGTAAAGAAATAGTTAAGGAGTGTGTTTCCTTTCAGTGCATTGGCACTTGAGTCTGTGAGTTGGGTCTCTCACAGTGTCTCTGGATAGTGTGTCTGTACAGATAGCTTGTTATTTGTGCCTTCAGAAAGATAGCATGCTCAAAACATGACCATTGAACAAGGAGCTGAAAGATTAATCTTCAGTAGACCCTAATTGCTTGTATAAAATAAGGGATACAGTTTTATTACTTGTAGCATAACAGGTAAGGCAGCCTTTTCAGTTTACCCTGCGTCAGTGCTGGGGTATTTCTTTCACTGTCCAACAAGGTGAAAATGGCTTTTTCACTTGGCGCACCCCGTTTTCCTATGTAGATATTTGACTATGGTAGAATATTGCAGTATATAGCTTTGTCGTCAGAAGCGTGGTTGTTGTACTGAGACCACAGTACCAGCAGATACCAAGACAAAAACAACAAAGAACAAACACATTATGTTTAACCAGCTAGACAGATGTCAAACTCTACCCCCAGGACAGGAGGTGGTAATAAAATCCCTTCTTCACCTCCTCTTTTTGTTCTCCAATTCCACCTTTCCCTGCTACAGTGCTGAAGTAGTGCATACTTTGGATAAAGTATAACCACTTAAATAAGATGAACAAAAAGAATGGTGTCACTGTGATAAAATAGTTGCCTAATCCTCTTGGTTGCAACTAGTAAGCCAAACCATTGAATTGTACCTCTGGAACTGAGAAGGCTGATGTGGATTTAATATTTATGATAGTTTGAAAGTCATATTATGTAAAAATTGTCAGATTGAAGCTTGTCAAACAGCCGTACTGTCTGGGTGCACAACAGAACAGCTGAATGTTGATCAGGCACTTCTGCTGAGTAAACCAGTGGAACTTTCTAATATTAGCTACCTCCTGAAGTGGTTAGTTGAAAGATGCAGATGTATAATCAATGCATTCGCTCTTCCCAAACCTCTTCCCATTCCCCTGTCTCTGTTTCACACATAGTTTTAGGTGATGTAGGCAGCAAGCTGAGGGCCCACCTCCTTTGCCACTTCACTAGTGTTTGTGTAGCTGTGGGTGTCATTATGTTACTGCAGATAATTTCTGTAAAATGCTTTCTCTCCATACCACTTTAGCCTTACACTTAGAAACGGGAGCTGCATTCAGGAGAAAAGAGAAGGTCTTGACTTGCAGTTCTGTATTTCTGTCCCTTTCTTTAATGGAACAGGCATAAAGGGAACAGGCATACACTTAGCATGTCGTATAAGAAGGCTTGATACCCTGCTGCCTCAATATCCCACCAGAAAACCGTCTCTATGATCTGTGTAGAAACAATGTCACAAGATTTTGTAGGGGAAAATGTGTTGGTTGACTTTTGGTACTGGAAAGCAGCTGGTGAAATGCTGGCAGGCTGTCAAACCTTGGAGCAGGCTGTCCAGGGAAGTGGTTGAGTCTCTGTCCCTGGAGGTATTTAGAAGACGTGGTAGATGCAGCACTTAAGGACATGGTTTTGTGGTGGACTTGGCAGTGCTAGGTTAACAGTTGAACTTGATGATCTTGAAGGTCTTTTTCAGCTGAAACGATTCATGATTCTATGATGAGTTTTTGCAGAGCACCATGTGAGGGGTCATCCAGTAGCAGATCTGTGGTGGAACGACACTGCCTCTTGGTGAATATTTGTGCAGATATTGGGTTTGGTTCTGGTCTCAGCTTCACTGGAGTGAATTGTCTTTGTTGAAATGAAGAGAACAAGTCTAGTGTTAAAGGAAGAAAAACCAGAATCAAGACCTCAGCTTTTCAAAAGCTATAGAAATTCATTTTTACGTGTTTGGTTGGGTTTTGATAAGTTCTATTCTGAATTATATTGTTGTGGATTTTCTAGTTTCTTCCTGCCTGCATTGTGAAGAATTGACAGGTTTTTTCCCCCTGAAAGAAATGTATGAAATGCTTTTAGTGTTCCCAAACCTTTGCAATGCAATGAACTTTTCTCTGCCAATCACCTTCAACATCCTTTGTCAACTCTAGTATGCTTTGTAACTTAAGTAAGGTCAGTAGATGTTGCCATGTATTTTTTACTTCATGAGCTAAAGAGGAATTTGATTTGGCAAGTGTAACTGAGATTCTCGGTGATTTACAGTATTAACTGGACAGTTTTTCTGATTTTTTTCTGTGGAAATAACAAGTCCATAGGGACCAAGTTAATTGCTGTTTTTCACTGCAATAACCCAGTGTGATCCCTCTTCAATTCTGCATTACGGTAAATGTGAGTCCTGGCACTAATCAGTATTATCTTTTCATCTGGTGTTTGGAGCTTTGTTAGTGTTTATTTGTCTGGAATGATTATGTTTGTTGACACTAATCTATAATTAAATTATTATTTTAAAAGGGAAGAACAGTCTGATTACCTACATCTCTATGCTCTTGATATTTTTTTCCCCTATAAATAAGTCATTTGGTGAGGCTCATTAGAAGATAACTGATGTTTCTGATAATCCTCAAGTACCATTGTAATGTGAAAGAGATTCATTATTGTGTGTTTCTGTTTATAACAGAATGCAAAGTCTGGCGAAATCCTTTAAATTTGTTCAGAGGAGCTGAATATAATCGGTAAGTGCTACAGTGTTACGGTTTTGGGCATAGTACTGGGTTAAGGACCTTGGCTGTGCACATCCATTAATCTAACTCAGAGATGGACAAACAAAACCAACTGTGGACATGTGCTCATGCCAGGTTTTTTCTGTCATTTGTAAAATGTTTCTGAATGAAAAGGAATTTAAATTCATGCTCATGCACTTGTTACTTCTGCAGTTTTTAGTGACCCTATAAAAAAAAAGGAAAAACCTACCAGGTGTACTTGGTACTGTTAAGGCAGTAATTCTGTTCAAATCAGTTATAGAAAACAACATAATGAATTACATCTAGGTTTCATGCAGTCTTAGTGTGTGAATATGTGTGTTACCAATTTCCAGTGTGTACTTTCCAACATCCTCATTAGCGTAGGTTCAACTACTGTCGCTCCATCACAGTACAGCGAAATGCAACATGTGTTGGTTGGGAGATTGGCTGGGTGACCTTACTAGGCTATGCCCATCTCTAATGTCTAGGATTCTTTTCTAGATTCATTTTGCCAAATGTGACCTCATTAACCAAAATGTCTCTTTTTTGGCATGTTTTCAGGTATACATGGGTAACAGGGAGAGAACCTTTGACTTACTATGATATGAATCTTTCAGCACAGGACCATCAGACATTCTTTACATGTGACACGGATCATTTACGGCCTGCAGATGCTAGTAAGAAACCTTGTGAACAACTGGTTTTGCTAATAGGTTAATGATTGTTTTAAACTGGTGCAAGAAAAATGCAGTCAGGCATCATTTCTCTAGGGAATAAGGAAAGGCAAAAGTCTGATCATGCCTGGAAAATCGTTGCTGTTGTATTTGTAGAATTCTAGATCTGAACAAATATCTTTGTAGGTATGAACTATCTAATTTGTGTCACTATTTTGTTCTGCTTTCTTGCTGAAGTCATTCAAGGTACCATTTGCAAGTGTAAAGATTTGGGGTTTTCCCTGTTTCTTGCAGCGGCTTCAAACATATATAGCTTAATTTGCCTCTGGCTGCAGTGTGGCATGTTAAGTTACATTATCCAGGTCCCATTTAGTCTATGCGGACAGAAGAGAGAGAGCTTATGTAAAACTTGAGTCCTGTGTTTCATTCCCAGATGTAGTTTGAAGCTCTGTAGAAAACGGAAACAACACATTTACAGCTGAATTTGATAGAAGTGGCTTTAGTTGTGTTAAGCCTTTATTGTTAAGTCCACACGCAGACTTTGGTTCTGTGACATGTTGAAATGCACGACAATGATTTTGATCATCAGAATTCGCCTCTGAAGAGACAAATCTTTGTCTCTTAGGCAAGGAGAGATACTGACAGTTGGGCACTCCATTCTGAGGGCATAATTACAAAAGAGAACATACTGTGCTTTTTTAACACGCGATAAACATGAATCCTAGTTTCTGAACTTGATGGGCTAATTATGAGGCAGTCTGATTAACCTGGATGTTGTTTCCATTTAACATTCACCTCAAGCAACAGCACAGTAAGGAACTAGAATAAGAATCCTAACTGTCCTTGTATTCTTTTGTGTCCTGTGGAATCTGCTACTCCAAGAGGAAAAAGCTGCTTCTCGCCTCTGTACGTGACAGTGCAGATGGCATGATCTCTCAGCCAGATTTTCCTATGAAAAAGAGTTTAATTAAGTGAAAGAGTAAAGCTGAGTATTTGGGACAAAAATATCATGTTGATTATGACTATTATGATTATTTTGAGGGATCACTGACCTCTTTGAGTGCTGTGGAGTGAGTCAGGCTGAGCAAAATAAATTCTGTTGTTATAATGCAGTAGATTCTGCTTGTTAATGCTGTAATGACTGATATGCCTCTGTTCTGCTTTGTTTATTGAACAGTAATGCAAAAAGCCTGGAGAGAGAGAAACCCCCAAGCCCGAATTTCTGCAGCACATGAAGCTTTGGAATTGAATGAGTGAGTGACAACAACATTCACATTTATTTCCTGTCATTTAAAAATCCATTTGATGATAGCTTAAGGCAGGGGGGGTTGCTACAGTAATTTTTAATGATGATTACAGGCCTGTCACAGCAAGGCCTGCAACGGGAGGAAAAAAGCACAGCTGCATGTTGTGCTAGCCACTCAGAAAATCCTTAGGGCAGCATTGACAATGGGAGTCTTCTCATTGATGTCAGTGGGCTTTGTATCAGCATAGCGAAGTGTTAATAAAGTTGTCTCCTAATGAGCATACGAACTATGCATTTATAGGCTAGAGAGTTCCCTTTGGGGTTTGTCAGTCATCCGGAACAGAGGCAAGAAAGAAGGGACTCATAAACACCTTCTGAAATATTCATTTCATAGTCTGAGAGAATATGATGTCATTTTGTGGGACTTTAGTCTTTGAGTCCATTATCTGTTTTCTCAGTAAGAAGCGTAGTATTCTGAGATCCCAAAATAAACTCAGTGCTGCGATGCTTTACTGGCATGGCAAACTGTATATATGTTGCCAAAGTGCACAAAGCGGAGAGAGTCCCTTAGGTTGCTGTCAGAGATTACAGCATTCTCGAATTCCATAACCTGGTGCCTTACAGAATGTCCTTTACATGTTTCATCAGAAGGTCAAAAAGAATTGTTTGTTCCTGCACAGCAGTTTAACTGAGAGAGCATGTAGCAGAGAAGGCTTTTGCAGGAGTGAGCTATAAGCCTATCCAGTTCTACTCACGTATCAGAGAATGGCTGAGGTTGGCAGGGACCTCTGGAGGGCATGTGGTTCAACACCCCTGCTCAAGCAGGGCCACCTCCAGCACGTTGCACAGAACCATTTCCAGTTGGCTTTTGGATATCTCCAAGGAGGGAGACTCTCCAGCCTCCCTGGACAACTTGTGCCAGTGCTCAGTCACCCTCACAGTGAAAAAGTGTTTCCTGATGCTCAGAGCAAGCCTCTTGTGTCTCAGTTTGTGCCCATTGCCTCTGGTCTGTAACTGGGCACCACTAAAAAGAACCTGGTTCCATCCTCTTTGCACCCTCACTTCAGGTATTTACCAACATTGATGGGGTCGCCCTGAGCCTTCTTTTCTCCAAGCTGAACATTCCCAGCTCTCTTAGCCTTTTCTTATATGTGAGATGCTCCAGTTACTTAATCATCTTCATGGCCCTCCACTGGACTCACTCTGGTATGTCCATGTCCCCTTGTACTGGGCAGCCCAGAACTGGACAGAGCATTCCAGGTGTGGCCTCACCAGTGCTGAGTAGAGGAGAAAGATCACCTTCCTCAAACTGCTGTCAACAGTCCTCCTAATGCTGCTCAGGATACCATTTGCTCTTGCTGCAAGGACACATCGCTGGCTCATGTTGAACTTGGTGTCCACCAGGACCCCCAAGACCTTTTCTGCCAAGCTGCTTTTCAGCTAGGTTGCCCACAGAAAGTACTGGTGCCTGGAATCTTGTTTTCACCCGGACCTGTTGTTTCCTGTTCCTCAGCTGGTGACTCTGAAACACAATTAGAGGCAGCTGCAGCCCAGTTTTATTTCAGTATAAAGAATAATCTTATCAGAAGTGTGCTTTGTGTGAGAGGTGTTTAAACATGTGAAATGAATGGCTTTGTGAAGATGCACCTTGATGGAGGCAGGTAGTTAAGACATCTAAATTAGACAGCTAAAAGCTAAAAGGTGACTCCCGCCGTGCATTTCACCTTTCTGCATATTCATAAAAATTCTGCTTTCTTGTTGGAGGAGGGTTTTTGGTTTGTAATCTTTACAATTGCATTTGTAATCTGTCCTTGGCATATGGCAAGTGTTATAGTTCTGTTGATTCTTTTCATACCATTACAGTAACAGAGGCATTTTCTGTTAAAACAATAGTGCGTAAAACTGGTCTTGGTTTCCAGAAGGAGCTTTAGTGATACAAGCCATGATTGCTTAGCGAGCCAGTCCTTTACTCTCTGGGGCAGTTGTCAGTAGGTGCACTCAAGTGGCTGAATGATACAGTACCTACAAATAAGAGTCATGGTCTGGTTGCCAGAATATTTATTCATCTGAATAGTTAATCAGAAAGGTATACGGACAAAACTCCATTGCCACTGTATTTCATACATCCTTGCCAGTCTGCATGTCTTTGTATAGCTTTTACTTCATAGAACTTTCTCATGGTTTTTCGTCTGGTATTTTTACAGGTGTGCTACTGCCTATATACTCTTGGCCGAAGAGGAAGCGACAACAATTGTAGAAGCAGAGAAGCTGTTCAAGCAAGCTCTGAAAGCTGGAGAGGGCTGTTACAGGCGCAGCCAGCAGTTACAGCACCATGGTGCCCAGTATGAAGCCCAACACAGTAAGTTTCTTTGGATGGAATAGCCATTTCTATAAATGGGGAGAAGTTCTGGGGAGTTCTTCGGGTTTGGGTTTTTTCTTTTCCCTCTCAGAACTATGTACTCAGTATTCAACACTGGCTGGAATATGGCCCTAGAGCCAGACTATTCTGTTTCAGTGTTTCTGTTTGATTCTGTTACTGAGATGAGCAACGCTCAGATTACAGATGCACCTTGTCTTTGTTGCAGCAGAAAATGTTGTAACATGTACTTAAAAGAAAAGGTAGCAGAGCCAAAACAGTTCTGATATTCAGAAAATGCTGGACACTGTTTTAGTGTCTAGTGCCTTTAGCCATTTTGAAAACGTGGGCTCATATTGTTAACAGGCAGTAAGGAACGATGAAAACAGGAGTGAAGTGATGCTTTACCAGCTTTTTTCCTTCAGCTGTGAGGGTAAATATATACACTACATTGTTCTGTGTAAAATTTAATGACAACCATTAACCAATGTGACATTTGAAAAGTTAATTGCATATATTAATGAAGGTCACAGAAACATAAAAAGTAACAACTGGAATAATACAGTGCTCTCATTGAAAGTCTAGATTTTTATTATTTTATTTTAAATTTTGAATAAGCAAAATTAGCTGCTGTGATGATATTTATTAGATGCTTCGTAAACCTGAAAATACATGGGAGTTCACTGCCGGTAAATAAACAAAAAGATTAAAAAAGCAATCAGTCTAGGTTATTTCTAGTCTATGATGGCTACTTCAGGCAAAAGTAATACCGATTAATTACATAAGCACAAGCACTAACATACTTTGGGCATCTTCAGGTTTCTCAGGACTTGCATTCACAGCCTCTAGCTATCTCGCATAATTTGAAGGTTACTGGTAAAAATTGTACATAGTGAGATTGTCTTGTGTTCTCCGGTTTCAAAAGTGTGCACATGTCTATACCTGAAAATGTGAGATTTTATAAAGCTTGGGGTTGTATTTTAAACATTTGTTGGTTATAAAACGGTATTTAGGATGATTTACTTATTTTTGTTAAAAATAAGAATATAGAGCAGCTGAGCCCTTGAAACGATTTTCAGGCTCTAGCTTATGGTGGTCTGTGAAACCTTAATTTGTGCACTGAATTCTGAGTGCAGAAAATGACAGTGATTCTACGAAAACTACACAAAAAAAATAATTAAACACTGTCATGTTGCTTATGTCCAAGATAACCTGGTTACGTTTGTGCAGGCAAATCTAAGTATGATATTTTTGTAACCTGTCTGTACTAGGTTGCTACTGTCATCATGAAATTTCACACCCTGAACCTTCAGTATCACAGCAGAGGAAGTAACGAGTTGAACCTCAAAACTGAGTGCATTGCCACAGGGCAAAAGGGGCTAAAAAGTGACTGCCAGCTCTGCCTGTGGCTTCAGGGGGGCCGTCAGGAGGGGCTAGATTGTCATACTTCTCTATACCACCCAGTCTCCCCTTGATAATGTCAGTGTGCACTCACAGAAGTTAGAGAAGGTCCAGCCTCAGACATTGCCTTGGACAACAGGGTCTTCAAGTAGGTTTTCTTGATTATATGCTGGACTTCCACATGGTTTACAAAGGTGGAGAGCTCAGCTTTCTTTAGAGGGGAAGGACCATGGACAGATGTGTTGCAGTTCCATGGTTCTGTCTGTCATTCCATTTCTGGTCCTTAAAGTTGACTTCGGCATGAAGAGTGGGCATTTCATCTTTTACAGGTGAAAAACACTATGTAACTGCTTGACCAACAGTATATTGCTCTATATTTCTGTTTATTCATGTATTCCGTCTCCATACAGTATTTTATGTTAGACTGTGGAGTTTAAGAGTAAATAATGGTATTGAGTAACCAATTTAACCTCTTTCAAAAGGTGCTAGTTAACAGAAAGCACAGGCAATCTCCTTTTTAAGGTGGCATGTGTTCATCACCCCAAAACATTAGCCACCTCAGAAAATTTTGACCTGAAAGGTTATCTTGATTTCATAGTAAGTAAATGGCTTTTGACCATTCCTTCTGGAAAGACTGAAAAGGAGCTTGGCCTGAAGTGTATACCTCTTAGTTACACTAAATAAACACGTTGAAACAGATGTAACTAATAAATTGTTTATTAAATATGTAGGAATCAATACAGAGATAAGGAATTACACAATATAAAATACAGCTAAAGAAATCCCTCCCTTATATATTTTTTTCTTCTAAAAAGTCAGACCTTTCAACCTGCTGCTTAATGTATCTGAAAATTGTAATCGCAGTTTTAAAACAATTTGTAGGTACTTGGAATATTTTCAGTGCACATCTTGTTCTTATTATGAAGGACTTGAAAATGTTAGGAACACACTAAAGTCTTCACAGACTGCATACTATACAGAAAGATAATTCGTAGCAGGTGTCTTATATTTTCATGATGTGGTAATTTTGTTGATGATTAGCTGTCCGCTCATTTCCTGTTGGTCCAGAAGCATGTTAAGAGTTCACATTTGAATTATAGGGAAGAGAATGAGAAATTAAATGAGTAAGAAATCTCCAAGAGAATAATTATTATCGCTGCTTAGTTTCTGTCATCTTCGCTGTTACGGCATCTTCCAGCACATAGGATTGTCTTACCTGCAACGCATTCGTTTGCCATCCATAATTAGTGGTTTGAGTGATTTGAAGACGATAATTGAGTAACAAGTAAAGGCTCTGTAAACAGAAAGCTGAGGGTACACTTCTTTTCTTCTGATCATTAAGAAAAAGACTGTTAGAGGATGGAGATTTGTTTTGCTACATCTCCTGTTAACAAGCATGGACATCGTAACAGACAAAAAAGGCAGGATAGAATATGCATTTGCATGGATACCCTTCTCTTAAGCATGTACGTGGTTTGGTAAGGAATTGAATGCAGTGTGTGACCACAGGGTTTTGTGCCAATGTTACCTCCATAGGGGTTCTCCTTGCCTCACTCGATTACTTGATCATCTGTACCCTATAGCATTGTCTGTACCTTTAGATCTGCTTATATTTCATAGGTGTAAGGTCAACGCATGGGTCCTTATTGATAACACTATGTATCGGGAGCAATTCCACTGATTATAAGTGGTGTTATGCAACTTCTAAATCAGCAGAATTTGGTAATTTTTTATTAAAATTATTGTGAAAGCATTGATGATAGCAAATAAAAATGGCAAGAAAGCTATGTTTCCTTTTGTGTTGGAATATTAAATGAACCTTTGTTTTATCTTTTTTATCTTAATGCTGTTTCTTTTTCCTCTTATACAGGAAGGGACACCAATGTGTTAGTTTATATTAAGAGGAGGCTGGCAATGTGTGCAAGAAAGCTGGGAAGGACCAGGGAAGCAGTGAAAATGATGAGAGATGTGAGTTTGGATTTGTTTCACATGTGATACTTAGATAATAGTAGCACAGAAATGATACGCATCTCCTTACAAGTTAGCATCCATTCCTCCTGCATGCGGCACTGCTAGTAGTGATTTTGTATGTGTAGTGTACATAAAGATTACGTTAAGAGATCATTTATTTATAAGATTGCAAAAGCAACACTTTGAAGTCATAAAATTCCAGATGGACAGTTGCCCATACAGACTGAATTTCCCATCGTGGTACACGTGCAATGGAATACAGTCTTTAATTATTTGATCATGAAGTTACTAACATTTTTTCTGAAGCGTGTAATGAATGCTGCTACCTTATTAAACAGGTCTTAAGTATTTTCTTTCCTCCTCACAAAGGTGCAGTTTGTCTGTGTGCACTGCTTACATCACACTATTTAGACCTAAGGACAGTGTTATTTATTCATGCAAAACCTATTACTGAGAAGTCAAAACCAAGTAAATAATCTATAATGAACTGATTTCCCTCTGAGATGGAGGATGACTATATCCCTGTTTTGTAAGCAGGGAAGCCACCAGTGGTGGTCATCTGTCAGTAAGATACAAAGCTACAAATCTGAAACACCAAACTAGCTACTTTGGGGATGGCAGGAGGGAAAGCTGTCCACATAAGGAACAGCGTATGTTTCAGGTATGTAAAATGCTCGAGTTTAGTGATAGCTGCAAATGCCCAGCGTTTCTTCAAATGAGATCCCCTGGATGTTGATTAGGACCACAATTCTTTGAGGAGGTGACTTGCCTTACCTGAGGTAGCAAGCCTGTGACAGAAGGAGGAATGGAGCCCTAGAGTTCTGGACAGCTGACGGTAAAACTGCTTACTAGTTTCCTGTGTTCTTCTAGAAAGAAGAATACTTAGTTTTCCAGCTCCCAAAAAAAAGTGAGGTAGAGATGAATCTGGCAAGTTACGCTGAAGGACCTAAATTCTAAATGCACAAAATGGAATCCCAGATGAGAATGAAGCACCTGTAAAGTGTGCTTTAGGCAGCTCAGATGGATGGTCCCTAAACCTGCGTAGTGAAAAGGGAAAGTCTCGCTGCAATCAGTGGGAATTTTAACGTAAAAAGCAAGTGGTTTTCTCTGGAGCTGAGGCACTTGCATCAATGGCCATAGGGCAAGTATGTCTGCCAGCTTGGAATCCAGCACCCAGCATCTTCTGCTGGAACTGGAGCACTCATGAATACTTTTTTTAAAAGTATTATTACAGAATTCATTGTAATAATGCAGGCCCTCATCCTAAATAATCTACCAGCTGGCAAGCGCTGAGTAACTTTGTTGCCTGTTTCTAGCTGGGATTTTTCAGGCAGGCAACTCTCACTCCCCAGAATCACTAGGCTTCCAGACCAGAGGTGTTGAAAAGGAACTTGTCAAAAAACCAGCCATTGCACATCTAGGAGTGTAGGAGAGAGGGATGAGAAAGACCTGGTTTTGCAGTCTTGTGGTCAGCTGGGAGAATGTTGATTTCAAAAGTGTTGTTTTCAGTCCAAGTAGTTCCACTGATTCCTCATGAATTTCATTACACGGGCACTCTGGGACAAATACTGAAATGTTTGGGGACAAACGTTAGAATTCTAAGTTCTGGCATTAATACACAGGAAAGATAAAATTTTGAATTTCACATTCAAATGTCACACATTATGATTATGGCAACTTCTGGAGCTTACTATTGGCTGCTGAATGTGTTCTGTGATCTGGAGATAGGGCTGTGTGGAACAGATTCTCTGTGAAGCCTTCTGCTGATGTCAATAGGTATGGATAATTGTGTATGCAGAGCACTGGATCCAGGGACTTGGGTGGTCCATGGAGGCCTAGATTTCTTATGCAAAGGGAGACCTAGAAATCTTTGATCGTAATGAACGGCTTATTCTGTAAGATAGAAGATTACGTGTTGTTGAAGCACAATGTGGGTCTCGAAAGGCAACGATGACAGGAAGACCCAAAGTCATTGTTCATTAGACTTGAAGGACGGAAAACACCCTCCTCAATAAGAATGTTTTGCTAAAATGAAAGGACAGGAGGCAAGACAAAGGAGGTATAAGGATAGAATTTTAGCTTCTAGAGCTTCAACTCAGATCAATGCATTCTGTATTTTTCCCCATACAGACACTGAGGCAAATCCTCAGAACAGAATTTAGATGCCTCTAGAGCTCTTTGTTGTGAGTAAGCAGAGCTAAGAATTAGCAGGTCCCTAGGTGAAATATAAAAGCAGCAGTATCTCTAGGTCACAGCTCCAGCACACTGGGAACATGAGTAGGGTCAAGTAAGCTTTGCAGATGCTTTTTTGAAACTGACTTGGAGTTACTTGGTTCTGATGAATGCATGTCCTCCATTTTTTCATGGAAGAAGTAAGTAGTATACTTACGAAGAAGTTTGAAGAACACGAATGTGTCATTGAAGGTTTCTGTGTGATTGATGAGGGAGGAGATGAATTTATTCACCCTAAAAAGAATATGAAGAGTGTGTTGGCTGGGGACTGCTGACTCTAGCATCAGGGGACAGAGGGTGGAGGCCCTGTTTGTGTTTGAAAGATTGAAAACAGGTTTCTCAAGACATGGA
The DNA here is from genome assembly GCF_023638135.1 of Falco biarmicus. NCBI lineage: Eukaryota > Metazoa > Chordata > Aves > Falconiformes > Falconidae > Falco > Falco biarmicus. The sequence goes on along the minus strand of NC_079292.1, from coordinate 12,314,725 downwards.
ACACGATGGAAATGAAGTGTTAAGAGGTTCATGACACCATCTGGGAAATATGATTGGGTTGTAGTGAGTCTTTTCTACTTTGAAAAAAATAAAATATTTGAGAGTGTTTAATTCATTGCATATATGAGGCCATCTTGAGGACATTACTGATGGATTAGATTGTCTAATTTTATGGAAGAAAAGACTAAGATCCTGCTTAAAACGCCTTAATGGAAAGAAAATGAGTTGTTGGTGACTTAAATGAGATTTTGATTTTTTTGTTATATACACTACTGATAGGGAAATCATATTCTTTAATATTGAAGATATTTAAAACAATATTTTTAAACACTGTTTTTAAAAACTGTTTAAAAACAGGGGGGTTAATTTTTAAAAATTGGGTAGGAATTCCCATTCCTTCTGTGATTAATTTTGAGGTAGTATTTTATTGCTGGCTTTGCTGCTTGGATGTCATTCATTTAGTTGGGTTGAATTAATGCAAATTGCAAACCTGTAATTTTCATGGAAGCATGTAATTGACATCATTCATAGGTGTTGCTTTTACTTGTATTTCTGATGATAATTATTTACTATATTTTGCTATAGAAACCAGCAGCTGTCACTATTTGTATATATTGATTTAACTTGTGATCTCATTTTGATTAGTGGATTGTTGGAATAACTCCAGTCTAGTCAACAGAGTTATTCCTGTTTTGTTCTGGTTTATATAGAGCATGGTATGGTCTGGGAGGGAACTAGATCGCTTTTACTGTCCGTGAGGAGAAAGTCTACAGTGCTGGTTGTTTCATTCATTTTGCTGATTATGTTAGGAGGTTTAAAACCAGTTTGTTCTAAATGACGTTGGAAAATTTGGTATGAGCAGAAGTGAAAGACCTTAATGGTGGCTGTGGGGTATGTTCAGTATCCCTTCATGTTGAATCTTTATTGTGGGCAACGTTGCAAGCCGAGTAGCTACACGCTGATGAGCAAGGGTAGCCTTTTGTACTAGCTGCTCTCTTGTCAGCTCTTTGCAGATTCCCTCGCTGTTAACAACAGAAGAAAATAGAAGCGTGCTGGATTTCTGTGTCATGTTTTTCATTGATTAAAAGCAGAGATGATGTGGAGGGTGTGCAAAGGCACTTCTGTCTGTACTTTGTGGGAAACTGGATCAGTGACTGAGCTACTGAATTCAGGAGCAGTCTGACACGGTATTTCCCTTGACTGGGTCCCTCGAGTATCCAGGTGAAAATGTATTGTGCAAGAAAGTGAATTGTCAAATTAATCCGAGCTTCTTGGGATTGTTCTGGAGAACATTTAGATTGCAGAACAAGCTTTCATTAAAGGGTGATGTACATTTAGGAAACACCAGGGTGGCAGGCAGAAGGCACATGCAAAGGGAACAGAAGCTCTTAATTGCTTCCTCTTTCAGAGAGAAGAGGAAAGAAACTCATTCTAGAGTGTTTTATCTGCCAGTCCATGGCCCTGTGCCCCCTTGAAGACTGATTTGTAACTTTAACAAGTATACATTTCTGAGACACAGTGGAATTGCAGCTTTGCAGGTTTGTTTAGAAACAAGTGAGGTTTAGGGAGAGAAGAGACTCTTCAGACCTTTCCTTAGCTCTGGAGAAGGATAGAAACCAAAACACTTCTTAAGGGTCGGAAAAGTACAACTTATTTCTGGAATCAGTCATACCTGCTGAGGAATTACTCTTCAGATCACAGTAAATGACCTAGAAGTCTACTTCTGTGTACCTAGCTCTGAGAACCTTGTTGAAGATATTTCAGTTGGATGTGTTTACGTGTTCGTCTCTGTACCCACCTGCTGTTTCTAAATGTGTATTCTATGCCACAGGAGACACTAAGGAATTATCAGTACCTAAGCAGCTTGTATTGTTAGAGTGCTGCATGCTTATCAACGTGCTGCATAATGAGTTCTTTAAACACTTTGGCTGCTCTGAGCATTTAAAATTGTTTAAGAGTTTATGTCACTTGAAGGTTTCAAAAGGGTACTCAACCACACTAAATCAATTTTAATGATATGGGAATGTTGGGTGTTTATCTTTTTATGGCCAGTGATATTGGTGATTGTGCTAGTGTGATGGTTCTGCAGATCTAGCATACTTTGTTGGCAGCCTCTTCTGCTGGGCTTTGAATAAGATTTTCTGTTCAATATTCTCTTAAATTCTGTATTCCTGTGTGCATTGCTGACTTCCACTTGGGTAATGGGAATACATAGCTGGGACAATGTTCTGCACCTTGAATTATCAAGCTGTACCAAACAAAGAGAGTACTAATTGCCAATAAAGGTGTTAGGATCCCTAGCAACTTAACAACACAAATTCTGCAGCTGCTTGCCTGGACAGCTACTGTCTGTCTCTCCCAAATGCTTCTGTGCTTGAGGCAAGGTTAGTCTTTGGCTTGTGTTACACAGATCAGGTTGAGCAGGCTGCTCTGCCTTGAGTGGGATTCTAGCTTTATTGACATCTGTAGCAGTTATTTAAAGTACCGTTTATTAAAATTTGGAGAAAAAGTACTTCTTGGTTGAATGAGACCAACAGTTATCTCGTAAGTTTTAGAAGAGTGCTACTCTTGAGAATGGTGACATTTTCGTTTCTGTACAGAGCAGTATCTTCAGTTAATTCTTGTTGTAACTTCAAAGCAGTGCAATAATAGCAAGTGATAAATTCCGATTTTAACATTTCCATATGTCCGTATATTCAAATGTGGTTTGTTCTGCTACAGATTCACGTTAAGGGTAAGTGGGAGGGGCAAGTTAGAACATCCCTCATTTGAGTGGGTTCTTAAACAAAATGGAGGCTCCTTGTGATTCTCCTGATGATGTTTATTCCTTCTGTTTACCTGCACATGACTCAGACCCCTCACTTTTTGTCATAACTGTGATCCTGCGCAAGACCCTTAAAAACTAGAAATTTGGTGACTACTACCTAAAGGCGATAATAAAGTTTCTCATATAAATTATGGGTTTCCTGCATTGTGATTCTATTAAAATAGAACATAGTCTTAGAATATAGTAACACTGTCTTGGTAGGAGCCCTGGTAACTTGGACTCCTTTTTCTCTGCCCTCTTGCATCTCTCCGTGTTTTGGGGCTTTGTATTGTCCTGATCTTCCTCTCTGGAAGCACCTACCTAATTTTTCACCTACAAGATAATTTCCTCATTAATTTCATGTAAAAATCTACTTCTAAAAATATGGGAAAGTTCTTCAAGAAGTACTTTGGGATGATGCAAATAAGGAATGTTTGTGAAGAGGGATTTATTTTAATGCTTTATGAAGTTAGTAATCTTGGATGTAACAAACACAATTTATCACTGATAGTGCTTTTATGTGATGTGATTAGTAGTAAACATACATCTGGAACAACTTGCACTCTTCTGGTTTCATGCCATATCTGCCTTTAAAATTCTCATTATTCCTGAAATACATGCATTTTTACGACACAGTCCAAATAACAGTATTTTCATCATTATATTCCTTAAAGAGCTCAAGTCATACTCTGAAGGCTTTAATCCTCCAGTTAGAAGAGAACATAAAGACTGCATGTTCTAGCATATTTCCTTAAAGATAAGATATTTTTCACTTTAGTGACTCATCGCTAATCCTGCATTGAAGAGAAGTCATATTATCTATGAAGATCATGGAGCACTAGGACTAAACTCATATTTGGCAAACTAAAAATGGAATGTCAGCAATTTTTATACCTGTGCCATCCCACAGTTAGTGTAAACTGGATCTGGATCTCTTTTCTGACACTCTGAAATTCAACTATTAGACGACATGTCAAATTCCCTGAATTCCACATATAGACAAAAATATGTGGATCCTACTGCTAATCATTTCCAAGCTCCAAAAGAACAGGATCTGGAAGATTTGAATTCTTAGCTTCTGTCCTTTCTGAGCTGTGAAAGTAACTGTGGAGCTGCTTCCAAACAAAGCAGTAATTATTTGCCAAAAGGAATGTAGCACATGGAGAAATTCATTAAATGACAGAATCCTACTATTGCTGTAATTAAGCAGAGCTTTAATTCAGGTAGGTCCAGTGTATTTCAGATCATTTTCCAACTCTGAGAGCTGTGAGAGTGTCTGTTTACATCACATGAATCCAGCTCATAATGAGACTGCACTGGAATGAGTTGCAGTTTTAGTACCAGGAGCTAGCCTAATTTTTAAGCACCTGGCATTGTTAACAGAGCCTTTTTGTGTGCTAGCCATAGTCTGCCAATGATGTTTCTCCCCTTCTGTCCTTGCCAGGTGAGCTGGCCAGGACAAAAACTTAAACATTAATGTATCTTATTGGACATCAGAGGGTCAATGTGGAGTGACGTGTTGCAAATGCTTTAAGCCCAGGATATGCTTCAGTCGGAGCTTAGACATCTGAAAGCTCAGCTGTAGACAATGAAGCCCACAGAAATGGAGGTTTCTGGGTTTCTACTCAGAAATGGCTTGGAATTTTGCCTCATCTACCTTGTTAGTTAACAGTTCTTACAGATTACAAGTCATATACCAGAAAGCAGTTTATGCAAAGCACTTGTGAAAATAACAGTGCTATCCATACTATGTGTTTGATTCTTCAATGGTGGTGGACAGTTGCACCTGAAAGATGGCAGCCTCAGTCATTCCTCTTTTAGGAAACAGATTTTACCGTTTCAGATACCCTCTGCAGGAACAGATACACTAGGAATGAAGGTTGTAAGTTTCACTGTTTGCATTGAATTTCCCTTGTTTGCTTATTGTGGATTCTTCATTTTAAACTGAATTCATTTTTCGTATTTATGAATCCATTTAGTTGAATACATTGATCTAAAAATATTTGTTTGCTGAGAAGATATGAGCATAAGCAGCAATGAACCGTTGCATGGACTGCCCGTAAAATATGTGACCATGCACACAGCCATAATGCAAATGGAGAATAAATGTGTCAACGCCAGGTTATATATAAGATCATTCATTTATCCACCTCCGTATTCCCATGAGTCCTATGGTCTGGTCATTTAAGCTGTAGCTTAAAGCTGGTTTCTACGCACAAAAAACTACCATTGCTAATTGACACATGATGTTAATGTCATCAGAGGGAGAATAACGGATGCAAGTTAAATCTGCATTCCTTGAAAATGTTTCAAAAATCAGATCTAAATGAGAAAGTGCTGATGACTGAAATATATCTCAGGGAAGGGAGTCTTCTTCATTAAACTGTTCTTTGAGAGACAAAACTTGTTTCTCATCCATTAAATCAGATGTGGTTTTCCTTGTACTATAAAGCATTTCTTGTGATCATCACATTTTCATACCTGTCACAAAATAATTGAACCTACATCCTACAGTATGGATTGGGTGAGTCTGGGAATATGGCCCTCCCAGGACCAGTGATAAGATATCCAATTGTGTCAGATTTATTTCCAGAATTTTTCTGCAAACTTATACTCCCAAAATACTATTTATCTAAAAATTTAAAATTCTTAATGATCTGCAAAAGTTACCATTTCTGTATATTTGCAGTATACCTAATGAATCTTTCAATGAAAAGCAATTTCGCTTTCTAAATATTTATCTATTTCCCCAAATGGGCAGAGCAATTGGAACAGAGTATGGGCTAACCCAGCCTCGAGTCTGAATTTCATCACTAGAAAGTATTTTGACCAATACAAGTTCAAAGTAAAATCCTTGTGAACATGGATTTGGTATGATCTGTTCAATAACTGTCTGAACACCCTTATATTGTAAGGAAGGAATACATTCATAGCCATGAGGTGTCTGTTTTCATATGGTCTGAAAATAAGCTTTGCTCAGTGGAGCAGAGCTCTTTCATACCAGCTGAGAAAGCAACTAACTGAAATCTTATGATGAAACTTTTAGTCCTAACTCCTGTTTATGTAAAAAGCTGTAGTGGCTCTGGTGAGAAATCTTGAGTGTTGAATTTGATGACTGTCTCTTAAGATCTTATGGTGTTGAGAAAGATGATAACAAGAACCTTTATCTTTTCTTTAAGTGCAGTGCTTGCCACTCAAATGAAAGCGTTTGTCAGGTTATGGTAAAGATGTAAAGAGAATTAAAATTTGTAAGTAAAATGATTTGGTAAATGTTAGTCTGTAACTTCACAGAAAATAAATCTTCGGGTGCAAAGGAAGGTCTGTTCCTCTTAAGTTAGAGTCACAGAATCACAGAATGGTTGGGGTTGGAAGGGACCTCTGGAGATCATCTAGTCCAACCCCCCCCTGCTAAAGCAGATTCTCTAAAGCAGTTTGGACAGAACTGCATCCAGGTGCGTTTTGAATGTCTCCAGAGAAGGAGACTCCACAACCTCTCTGGGCAGCCTGTTCTAGTGCTCTGTCACCTTCAAAGCAAAGAAGTTTTTCCTCATATTCAGAAGGAACTTCCTGTGTTGCAGTTTGTGCCAGTTGCTCCTTGTCCTGTTGCTGGGCCCTGCTGAAAAGAGCCCGGCCCCATCCTCTTGACACTTGCCCTTAAGGCATTTGTAGACATTGATAAGATCACCTCTGTCTTCTTTTCTCCAGGCTAAACAGGCCCAACTCTCTCAGCTTTTCCTCATAAGAGGGATGCTCCAGAGCACCCACTTCATTCAGCAGCAGGCCCACAATTTCCCTAGTCATTCTTTGCCTACCAATGTACTTGAAGAAGCCTTTCCGGTTGACCTTGACGGCCCGCAGCAGATTTAATTCCAAATGGACCTTAGCTGTCCTTGTCATATCCCTGCATGTTCTGACAGCATTCCTATATTCCTCCCAAGTGGCCTGTCACTTTTTCTACATTCCATAAACTTCCTTCTTTGGTGCGAGTTTTGCCAGAATCTCCTTGATCATCCATGCAGGTCTCCTTCCCCCTTTGCTTGATTTCTTACTCATAGGGATGCACTGATCTTGAGCTTGGAGGAAGTGATGCCTGAATATTAGCCAGCTCTCTGGGACTGCCCTACCTCCCAGAGCCCTAACCCATGGGATTCCTCGAAGTAGGTCCTTGAATAGGCCAAATTTAGCTCTCCTGAGGTCTAAGGTTGCAATCCGACTTGTTGCCCTGCTTTCTCCATACAGGATCCTGAACTTCACTATCCATGGTCACTGCAGTCAAGGCTGCCCCCAACCTTTACATCCCCAACCAGTCATTCTTTGTTTGTTAGCAGAAGGTCCAGGAGCACATCTCGCCTTACTGGCTTTTACACCACTTTTATCAAAAAGTTATCATCAATGCTCTGCAGGAACCTCCTGGACCATGCATACCTGGCTGTGTTGTCTTTCCAGCAGACAGCAGGGTGGTTGAATTCCCCCATGAGAACCAGGGCCTGTGATCATGAGACTACCTCCAGTTGTCTGTAGAAGGCCTCATCAACCTCCTTTCCCTGATCAGGTGGCCTGTAGCAAACACCCACAACAGTGTCACCCATGTTGGCCTGCCCCTAAATCTTCACCTGTAATCTCTCCGCTTGTTCTTCATCCACACCTAGGCAGAGCTTGATACATTCCAGTTGCTCTCTCCTGTGAAGAGCAACTCCACCACCCCTCCTTGTTGGCCTGTCTTTCCTAAAAGGTATGTAGCCATCCATGACAGCATTCCAGTCATGCGAGCTATCCCGCCATGTCTGTGTAATTGCAGTGGCATCATGGGCCCTGTGACCACTCATGGATCTCTAATTCTTCCTGTTTATTCCCCATGCTGTGTGCGTTGGTGTACAGGCAATTCAGAGAGGTAACCGACCATGCAGGTCTGGATTAGAGCTTAATGCTGTACGGGTCTGAGGAGCTCAAGGATGCGTTCTTCATCTTGTGTTCAGGGAAACCATGCCCATCTTTACACCTCTGGGTAGGTATGAGCCAGCCTCCCTCTCCGTCTGCTAGGGTGGGAAGGGGAGCAGGCGCACAGTACCCTTGCTGTTGCTGCTCAGCACGACACAGTATCTGGCCTGCCCTGACCATTCAACAGGCTTATATTGCAACCTTTGTGGCATTTTTTTAAGTCCCCAGTGTTTACTTTCAATATGAGGCCTAAAAGATGACCTGTCATAATATTATTCCATCTAAGTGACTTTACTTTCTGGGAAGTTTCTCAAAAAACAATTTTTTACTGTGACTGAAAAATGACTTGGAGTGAAAACTATATACTGTACATCCTGAGATGACAGAGAAATGAGTTCATGTACTCTCTTTCTTTAAAGCAAACGTGCTGTCATTTGTGCACAGTCAATGTTCAAATAGCTGAGTGGCTACTTAAAGGGGTTTTATTTTTGTAACTACAATATCAACTGAGTTCATCGTAACTGGGTTGGATTCTTCATGTTCAACCTTTCCCAGATGAAACCTTTATTAACACTTGTCAGTTTGGAGGCCTGGCAGTCCAGTCAGTGACCTTTATTCTACTGGTGTCTTAGGCAGGGTTTATCACTCTGACAGAACCTAATTAAAACAGAAAAAAATAATCAGTGAGTGATGTCAGTGAGAAATGGAGAACCAGAGTAAGAACTTTTACTGGACACGGTACATCTGTAACTATCTAAAGCTCTTCCCTTTTCACTGGTGGAGGGAATGTTATTCTGCCAGCCATTATTCATTCTCAATGAGTGGGGATAATCTTTCTTAATCCCTTGGAGGGGTTTCTTTGCAGTATGTTCATTCTGAACTTTAAATCACTATTTACATAGGTCCAGATTCTGTCATGCTTTTTCCTGCCAAATAGTAGCTTCCATTGTTAAAAATGCAATAGTGAGTAGGGACAAGAATGAAGAGAAGTAGGCTCTATGGTAGATCTTTAACTGATAAGTTGTACTGTGAATTTTCACCTGCAGTCATTTTTCTTCATGGGCAATGACTTAATTTTTTTGTTTTATTTTCAAATCCTTACACTTACCTAAATGAACACCAAAACCTGTGTTCCATGTTTTATGGAAAAAAGGAGAGGGAGAAAAGACTGCAAATTGTCCAGTTTTGTTGATGTCCTTTTTCACAGGTTTAGCTCTACCATTGAAACTAAGAGCTTTATGACCATCCCCATGCCACTAGCATCAACAGTTCAGTGAGCTGTTTCTGCTGCTGTCTCAATGATCATGATTCTCACCAGAAATTTATATAATCCATTAAATAAAACACTGCCGTCCTTGCCTTTGATATTTTAATAATCCGCAAACTGCAGCAAAGTCAATACTGTCCAGATAGCCAAATTTAGACAGACCCATCCCTTAAGGTCAGAATAGTTCTTACATTAGCTTATGCCAGACCATTAGCACAACGGAAAAATTCTTTGCACTTTGCATCTCTGTTTACCTGTTGAGGTCTCTTCCTTAACAGAGTGAAGAAGCTCTAGTGCATTACCTGTTTCTCATATTCTAAAGTTCTTGGTGAATTTCCACACCTCTTGTTTCCATCTTGGCTTATTTTTGTTTATGTTACCTGTTTGTGAGTTTAAGATTTGCCAGTTCTCATCAATTTATCTCTTTGTATCCTCAAAGGTAGGTTTATTAAGTGACAGTTTTCAGGTCCAGCTTATTATTTTCAAATCAGCAAGGCTGACTTTGAATCGTTTTCTTTACTTGGCTTGTTACAGTATTTCTGTTCTCATAAACCATCTCAGAGAGATTGTAAATGATAGCGTTCCCCTGCAAGTTCATGAAGAAAGCAGTAATATCAGCTATCCTGCTTCTATGTTGTGTGGGGCCTTCTTGTGCTGAATGTACATCCTATAGGCAGTTAAGGTTATAACAACCATAAAGAGGACACAGGGAAGCAGGAGTCTTTCAACACTTCTATTCTTTAGAGAATCACTCTGACAATAAAAAATATTATTTAATCAATTCTGCAGCAAAACCCCATAGATGCTTCTAGTAAGTGTGGCTTCAAAAAGGAGATGCAATAGAGTATCAGCCTCAGTCATTTGAATCTATGCAGGCACTGACACTGAGGATGTCTAAGAACAAATCTCTGATATCTCTCAAAGGGTTACTTTGTAAAGAAAGGCACTTACATGTAAAAGGATTACATTATTTTAACTACACATTTCATTTAGTTTGTCATAGAAGACACATTCTATAGTTATAGTGTTAGATTTGTACAAACATTACTTTTCCTGTTGTTGCTGTCTTTTTTTTTTTCATATTGGCCACAATTGTAATTGTGTTCTAAAGTACCCACAATTAGAAACCTTAATATCACATTCTTGATAATACAGTTGCATATATGTGAGCTTCTCTTATTTGATTTTATTCTGATTTTTTTCAATGTATTTTCTGTTTTTTCCACTAATACACCAGAGACATGCTAGATTATTTACTACTGTTATACAGGAGCTACATTGTTGGAAGATTTTTTTTCCAGTAGAATAAGATAACTCTTCTTCACTTGAAGAAGCCTGTTAATTGAAGGAGAGTTATGTATTCAGGCAGCTGTGTTCTTGGATTTGACTAATTACATCCTATGCCAAGCATGTCTTGTCAAGAGCTCAGAAATTTCTGAGATAATAGTGAGTTCTGGAGAGAGCCAAGAACAAGGAGAACTGGGGGGGTTTAACGTGGTTATTTCAATGTATTTTGAACAAAAACCTCTTTTTCATGTTAATAATCTAACCATTTTATATGTTATTGATTTTAGTTGATGAAGGAGTTTCCTCTGCTCAGCATGTTCAACATCCATGAAAACCTGCTAGAGGCTTTATTGGAACTGCAAGCATATGCAGATGTTCAGGCAGTCTTAGCAAAGTATGACGGTAAGTTCATATATATTTATGTTTTCTCTATCTGGTAGACACAGAAGCAATGTTTCTAAGTCAAACTCCTAAAATTTAGAAAACACTTTAATTATGGTGGTTGGCATGAGCTTCATAGATGCCTTTACACAGTCCTTAATCCAAAGATTAAATATTGTGCATCTTTTCTGCCAACCCATGCTTAATTAGTTGTACAGGGTAATGGAATTCGCCAGCAGCTCTTCAGTGCTTTCTTTGCTTTCTGTAATGTTTAAAGAATGACCATTTAGGTTCTGCAGACTTTTTATTGCATGCTATGCAAGCCTTGTCTGAAGAAAGTATTATCAGCTCCCTTGTGGACTTTTCTATGAATGTTGACTTAGTAGCATGTAGGTGCTTTACAAACATTAATTGATTTAACTGCACAGCAGTCTAGTGAGTAGCAGACTTCATGTCTTATGTGGAAAACTTGGAAAGCCCAGAAGATTAGATGCACTTTTTGCATTAATTTTCAATAAGCATTGTTTTACGCACCATTACGTCACTTTTTATGTTCAAATCACAGCTCCTTCTGACTTCAGCTCTAGCTCTTTGAACTTGAATTCAAGACACCAGGATCTCAAACAGAGAAAGGCTAGAGTAAGAAACGCCAACTGGCATACTTTGTTTAGTTTAAGTTAGATGTGTATTCCGTGTATTGTGTAGAAACTTTGTGACAGAAACAGAAATACAATCTGGTTCTCTTGAGCAGTGTTGATCAGCCTGCACAGTGCCACTCTTCATCCTCTTCCTGCAGTCCCTGACTTACTCATTATCCACATTCCAAGTTCTTCAACAAGTGAATCAGAAATATTATAGCCATCAGTTTCCTGTTGTGTTACTGCACAGTCCTCATTCATCTTCAGAAAAGACTCACTCTGTGCACTAGAGTATGGTAAGGGAATTGATGAAAGGAATAAAAATAATGAGCTTATAACACGCATGAATCAAATAGCTGAATGAAGTGAAACTGGTACCCTTAATTTTCATGTTTCTTAAGTCCTTCTCTAGGCTGATCTTGTAGCCTTTAAAGTGTTTTTAATTACTAGCTCTTAACAGCCTTTCTGGTATTCACTGAACAAGAGATTTTAAGGTTTGTCACTTCCAAAGTTTTTGACAAGGTAGGTGAGGTACTGTTGTATAAATGGCTACCAGTATGGGCTGTGGAGCCTATATCCACAGTGCTTTGGCCTCTTTCTCTTTGAATCTTTGAAGGAATTAGTGTCCTTTCCAGACTGCCCTTAGTTGGTCTTCTGCCCCATTTGTTTACTGAATTGTGGTGTTCTCTTTTGCATGGTCGGTTTCAGCTTTCGGTTGCTCCCAGTTCCTACCAGATGTTCTGTGTTCAGCCAGTACTGCTCATTCCCAATTCCATTCTTCTGCCTCTCCTAACCTTCTCTTCCTATCTAATTTAATCTTCCTACCTATCCCAATCTTCTCTTCAGGGCAGTGAGTTGTCACGATACATCTCCTCACCCGCTTTTCAACTCCTGTCTTACCAGACATCTTTTCCCTGTACCCTTTTCTCTGTGGCTTCTGGTTCCTCATTTGATATTCTCTGCTGCATTGCCTTGGTGCCAAAAAGCAGAACAGTAAGAGCTCACGCAGACAGAGCCTTCTTACTGTCAGCCCAGTACCTGGCCCCGTATCATCACATGGAACAGTGGCAAGGGGACGATGCGTAAGTTTATTGGAGCACTGAGATGTGTGTACTTGATGAGCAAAGAATCTTTGGAGTGTATAGCTGAAAAAATTGCAGAAGCTTCCACTGAATATGTGCTAACTGCTTTCTTCTAACATCTTACAACTTAGAAAGTTAAGATAAATTTTAATGAGGCTAGTAATAGACCATTGGCTTGATACTAACATGATCATCCTGCCAAATTTCAGACCCATGCAGTAGACTATGACAGAGCTGAGGTTATCTAATGAAAGCTAAATATGCAGATGATTACAGCCGACATTAGTGGTAGTCACTGCTACCAGTCCAGCCTGGAATGTTTTCAAGTCTTTATGGAGTCAAATCATTCTAAGCAGAGATCAAAATGTCACCCAGGCCCTGAGTACTGCCATCCAGTAGCAGTAATGACTCTGGGAGAGATCTTGGTTGTGCTTAGTCTGGCTGAAGAAATCTGCAGTTAAACTGGTAAAATCAGAGTCTTTTCTTGTAGCTTCTTGTGTAGTACCTGTGACATAGGTGTAGTTCCCCATGGACCTTTTTTTGGCACGTTAAGAAGCAAATAAATAGAAAAATGCCCGTTTTCATGCCTCAGGCACCACAGGATCTTGGCACCTTCTGGTCTGTAATGTAGTTATGAGATAATAGTCCTGGGAGATAGCAGAACTGTGACAGAACAGAAAATTAAGCCATACCCTCCCAAATCTCAGATTAAACTCCTGTGCCAGCTCTGCTTTTGCATACTAAAGCACTGATCCCAAGTTTTAAATGATACCATGGTGGCACTTTGTGTCATGGAAGTTGATAAAACTTGAAGGTAAGTTTTGTTTTGTTTTGTTTTGTTTTGTTTCGTTTTGTTTTCGCAGAAGTACCTGGTAGTCAAAACTGAGGTCATAAATGTAACAAATGAGGCTTTTCAAAATAAAACTCTTCATACTTTGTCTGTTTGAACCCGTGCAGTTTCAACTCCTGCTTTGCCATATATGAACAAAGGTGTGTATACACTAGGTATACACAAGGACTCCGCAATCACAGGCTTAACCAGTGTAACTCTTAAAGTTCATGAGTCTCAGAAGGCCCATCTCAGGGAGTCTCAGCTCATTTTAGAACTCATCAGCTTCATGTGTTGTAAGATTTATTGGAATATAAAACAATGAACTCATTTATACTTTCCTATCTGCAGTTTCTGTTGGTCCCACTCCACTGCCTTTTTTTGACTAGGACCAAACCTGATTTATTGTATTTTGATAACATATGAACAAATTATTTCCTTGAGCAGTTTGCTCCCACCCTGGGCTAAATAGTTGGATCACATTATGCAAAACCTCAGCCTCTGCAGGCAGACACACTGCTTTACCAAAAGCCATGTGTTAAACTGTGTTTATATTATGTACCTGGCAACAGAGCTGATGTCTATACTCATTATTCATGGAAAAAGAGCCTCATTAGTGGGACAGCATGCACTGTTGCTGAGCTACATCATTATGGTTTCAGAGTTCAGTGTCTGTCAATAGAGTGCAGATGACCTAAATACTGATGAATTCTGAAAATATTTTTGGCTCCGATTTAACACATATTCATGTTATTTACAGCAGAAATAGTTATGGCTGCTAAAGAAACTATTCTTGATGGAATAAGCTTCTGGTATTCATAGTAGATAAAGTTTCTCTGCGCTTCTTTCCTTGCTTTTTAAATGAATTGTTTTCTAGTGGAGTAGGTCCGCTTTGTTGCAATGCTTAGAGCAAATGATTTACTAACTTTGCTGGGCAGCCAGTTGCTTTAATTGTTATTATCTGGTAACCTGGGCATTGTGTGAAAATGCAGACCTTTCTGGCAATTGAAAGCGGGATTTAGAAAGATTGGATGTCTATGTATTTAGTCATAGTGTTGCAATGGTTCCTCCCTAAACCTATCCTTGCTTTCCTTTTTTTAAATGACAGTGTTTTCCCATAAGACTACAAACCTTCTGGTTTGCAGGAGGAACACCTTAGATTCCCTTTTCACTTAACCCCTTGCAAAGAAAGAGAAAGACTATGTCACCATGTATACGGAGTCCCAAATTCAGAGTTCACTTGAGATAATTCAGACCAAAGGTTACATAGAAAGTAAGTTATTTTAAAATACAAAAAGTATCCTTCTGCTCTAGGCTATGGCACTTTATTTAGTAACAGCTTACTTCGAAGAAACCTACTTTAAATTAATGTCAAATCAAAATGCAGGCCCTTGAAGAAACACTTTAGAATCAGAGCCTTCTTTGTCTTGAAATACTTCCAACTTTGTGAAATCCAACAATTAATGTAGAGAAATTCATTCTCTAAAATGTAGCGTATTCAGGGCTACTCTCTTTTCTCCAGTCCCCCTCTGTCCAATTTCTTCTTGCCCTTACAGATGTACAAAATGGGTAAATTCTGTTTACATTGAACTTAAAGACATCCCTTTTGCAGAGTTGCAGACTGATGAACCAACTACACGGAGCCTTCTGTTATATTAGCTATGGTCTCTAGGATTTTTGGATATGTGTATACATTTGAGATCACACCTCCACTCCATCAGTTTCTTTACTTGCCATGGTTATGTTTGCTATTTTTGAGAAGGTGTTCTACCTGGTGGAGCTAACTGGGTAGATGTTCTAAGTGCAAGAAAGGGTTTTCTTCTGAGTTAAAGGTGTAGCACATGGCAGTATGGAAGCAGCCACTGCCTTATGCACACTGTTCTATAATCCTTTTGTTTCTTTGAAAGAGAGACCTTAAAGTTCCTTTTAGTTAAGATCATACCAAAACCTAGTCTGCCTTCTCCAGGAGATGCAAATCACGTAAGACCTCCAGTTTGTTAACAGTATTGAGAGAATAGTTTGTCTTTTTTTTCTTGATATCTTTTTCAGCTTCTGCTTCTAAGAACCAGTTTCTTTCCTCCATGTCAAAATGACTTGTCACTTCAGTTAGGTCTCTGCATCAGTTCTGTGTCTTCTTCATACCATCTGGTCTCTTTTTTTGCCATATGATTCTGGGGAGGGGGGTTGTTTCTCCTGTTTGTGAACAAGCACAAAAACTCTAAACTAGTTATGCTAATCTTGCTCTTTCTCATCTCCTGTAGGAGAAATTATTCCTTCCCCTCTATGTGCATTTAAGATTGAACTTGGTCAAATCAAAGGGGCTGACACCTGCCTGGTCACTGAGATACGCATCTCAGCAAGAGTTGCATATGAATTGTTTACAGTCAGCAGTGACCCTCAAAATCTTTCTGTATCTGAACAGTTTAGGTTTGAGTTGTGATCATGGCAAAATAAACGTTGTTTGTGCTGAAACGTTTTTCCCATCCTATCAGGGGACCAAAATCCAGGCCTTAATATACACAGTGGCTATGTGTTTGTGTTTGATTGAGGTGTTTCCCACCACTGAGGAGGAATGTCAAAAGTACAGAGAATCGGAACTGCTTTATTTTGCAAGCACAAAGTAAGCGTTAGATCATTGTGTTCATAGATTTGCTCCTTCCAGCATGTTTTCTACCGTGTTTTATGGAAAAATGCAATGACTGTTCTCATGGGAGATAACACTACAGGATATTAGATCTTTTTGACAAAGTGTTTTTCCCCTGATATTCAGTTCATACTTCAGTTTATTGAATTCCACCCCGTTACTCTTGCTTTTAACCATTTGTATCAGCTTAATTCACTTTCTTCCTTAATGTTTCTGTCTTTATAGACGACTGTGTCTCTCTTCTGTCATCACTGATCCAACCTGCACATATTTATTTGCTAGAGCACTTTCGATCTTTCCCATAAGCAGTGCTTCCTACCACTTCTGCAAGAACTGACAGTTGTGCCTCCAGGTGCAGAGAACTGGGGGAGTTCTGTACTGACAGGGCAAGTGTTGGCCGATCACTAGAGCCTACAGACAGGCTGAAGGAGAGACAAATCAGAGAGGGGGTTCACCCCCAAGCCATAGCCTAATATATGTCCTGTATTCCACCATTTTTTTGTTTTACCTCTTCTCATAACTCCTTCCAGATTGTTGATGTACTTTGAGTTACGTATTTGGAAATACGTGAATGATTCCAGCAGCTTAATGTAGTCTCTTTCCAGTGCTATATGAAGAAGAACTAGCAGTTTGACTGTAAGGATACTACTGCCCAAATTACGGCCCCCAATCTACAGCTTATTTCAGCAAATATATAAGGCCTATTAATGTTGATAAGGCTATTCACCTATCTGAAGTTAAGCCCATAGAAATCCATATTGTTGGTTTGGGAATAACATACACTTTGGGGTCAAAATAGGGTATAATTTCTGATCAGTGACATAGATTTTGCATTTATTAACAACTAAAGCAATTGCAACATGCCTATCTCACCACTTTTGGGGCCTTTGGATAACTTGGGTAGGGGGTGTTGTACCAGTCCATATCCAGATTCATCATTTCTTGGTTTAGTTGCTATTGTATAAGAACAATAGATCCCATGACCTATTTAGATCATATATGGCATATTGTGGATATCTTGAATGAGAGAAGTAGTGATATTATCATTGCAAGTCTCTATCCATGGCACCTTTCCATTAGTTCACTCTCACAGGCAACTGCTTAAGAAGGAAATGACCGGTAAGAATTCACTTTCCCAACCTTCCCTGTAGCTGACTGGGGCTAATGGAAAGAAAATGGTCATAAATCAAGTCTAGACTATTTTGTATTCTGCTTTAAGATACGAGCAATAAGGAAGAAGGGGAGCCTTTTTTAGACTGACCCATCCATTCTTATTAGGCAAAAATGTCCTGATGGATTTGACAACAGAATAGCAGTCACATCTTTCAGCACATTGTGGGAGCTCCATAAGTAATCACAGGAGGGTGGGAAACAGTACATGTAAAGATATTTTGCCAGATGGCTCACAGAACTGGACGTAGTCATTTATGAAAAACTTCACTTTGGTTCCTGACAGAGGATTTATCTTCTAGGGCTAGTTTAGACTTGATTCTCTTGCTAAATTCAAGTTGTAATCAGATATAACTTTTATGCTTTTGTCTAAAATACAAGGGTCCAGTTTTGGAGCTGAAGCCTAAATTATATGAGAACCAAATACTTGCAGTCTAATATGAAGCAAACAAAAAGTAAAACACTTTTGGAGGGAAACAGCACGGACCTAATGGAGGGCTATCTCCACAGCAACATAAACATGAACGTTTGTATGTATTTCTTCCACTGCCAAGGGACTGTAGGTATTATCCTCAAATATTTGCTGCTTGCTTATTAGGAGCACAGTACTGGAAGAGGCCTCCTGGGTGAGTCAGGTCCCCCTGCTGCTGAGTTCACTGCAGGATATTACACCTTCCATGAGCCGAGCAAGCTCCATCCTAGAGCAAGCTCATCCTGGTTGGTTTGTCCCATTATTCTACCTGAAAATCTGCCTCAAAAATCCACTTCTCAGAAACTTTCTTTTAATCTCCAGCTTAAATTTAATTCTGAACTGTTTATTCTTGTGCCAGTGTTATCCTTTAACTAAGCAGCCCTTCTTTCCTGTGTTCCTTGTGGGTATGCGTAGGGAACAGTTCTATCTTCACTTAGACTTCATTTCACTTGGATTTTTACAAAAACAATCCGATCTTCCTGTTTACTTTTGTTGTTCTTGACCGTAGGTGATCAGATTTGAACACAACATTCCTTGAGAAATCCCATTGCTTCTGCAAGAATGACTCAGGTGGTGTACTGAGCCTTACCTCAGCTCACCGTATTTCCCTTCCTTAGAGATACCAGCAGTTCATTGTGGATTATCCTGCCGTCTGTATACACACGTGTCCAGCTCAAGGAGCTGTTTTGTGATACGGTGTTTTGTTCTAGTGTATTTAACACTGTATCAAGCGCAGTTCCTACTTACCGTATGATATCTTAATCCCTTTGCCAAGAATTGTAATAATCCTCACAGTTCGGTCCATGCAAGGTCCACAACATTCTCCATTCAAGTATCAATGACCTGATGCAGAAACTAACCTTTATACTTGTGATTAGAGGGCTTTTGTGTGTTGAGTGGTCTCACTGTTTCACTTCATGGATCGTGTATTAACAGCTGAATTCACATTTTCTTGCTGTCATTCTGACTTTTGCTGGCATATCTGCTTTCTTTGATGAAATTGAGCAAGCAGCTTTCATTGGCATAGCAGCTGTTTTTCCTCTGCTGCATGAGTTATATACTCCAGGCCTCTTGATTCCTCCTAGTTTTCAGCTCCTTCAGACAGATAGAAAAGTGAAGTGGTGCTCTTACTGCATTATGAGAAGAAGTCTGGGCAAACTTTCTCTTCTTGGTCCTTTTTTTACATGTGGAGTTTGCATTTTGTCTGGGAAAATGTATTTCCAGGGACTTCTAGGTAGACCTTTTGTTCTGTGTCATTCATGCAAAATTTTGTAAAGGTCAGATCCTGAACCAACATTACTAGGTTTTTGGCTGATGCAGAGGAAAATATTTCCTGTGAGGTAATGGTGGCTTGATGGCCCAGAGAAACGCTTGCAGGTAAGAGGAAAATAATGTATTATCTTGACCCATTGAAAACCTTATAAATGACAGCACATTGCTGGGTTTCTTGGTGTTTGTTTTTTTCTTTTGCATTCCTGTGTGTTTCACTCCATTTATTATTTAATGAGTGAGTTTTACACTGAATGACAGAGACCAGTATCTTCTGGAAAAGGTCATTTCTGTTTACTGGAAATAACTTTTAACTCCTGATGTTAAGGAAAGCCTGGTATAAGCAGGGTTATTGAAGGCACTCATAAATATTTTCTCCTCTTCTCATTGAAGATGTGCTCACATCTGTGTCTGTCGATAGCTTCTATTAGTGGGGTAATTAACATGTCTGTCACCCAGACTGCTTTGCGTGCTGTTGATTTTAATTACTTTAGCCACTACAATTACATACTCCAGTGAAATTATAGTTGGAATATATTACAAGGGAGCCTCCAACAAGATCTCTACATCTCATGCTTGAAGTGCAAGTGCATACAAAGACAATAGAGAGGATTTAACAGGTAGCATTTTCAAAGTGCCTCAGTCATTTCTGGCCATGTTTTCTGTCTAACAGAACAATGTTCTACTTGTTTGTTAATAAATGAAGGATGGTGGTTGCTGAGATATGCCTTGCTTGTCCTCTTTAACTCCTTTTTGGAGCCCTGTGTTGCAAGGCACTGGGGTTCAGTAAATCGCAAGTTTCTCTTAACGCTGAAGTTACCAAGCTGTATGATCATTTCATCTTCCAAATCAACTTTAATGACAAACTGAGGGATAGATAATTTCTCAGAACAATGGTCAGATTAGATGCTCTTCACTTCTACAGTGGGCCTGCTCCAGTGCCTTGTGTTTACTGTGCTGTGTATTTGCTATTTACAATAGGAACCTATAACTGCAGTGTGCAGAAGGGTTTGCAGAATCCAGCCTTTTTTTTCCCTGTTTTTCCTTTCATTTAGCTTTATCTCTAACTTTTTAATGCTGCAATATTTCAGTCACTATATAATCGGTATCTGCTTAGTAGATTACTAGTGTGAGAGTCAATTCTTTGTAAAAGTGGAAACAAAGCTGTAACTCAAGTCTGTTACACAGCATTTGTCTCTACCTTTTGGATGCTTTTGTGCTAATCTGCTGGTAGAGAACAGGTATAAATTAAATTGAACTAATGGGTTAAGTCAGGTTTATGGCTCCTGTGTGTCTCTGGAACATCATAAAATGGCCAGAGACTGTCTGGTGAATATTTTGGTCCAAGATTTCCTTAAGAGGCAAACCACTTTATTTTAATGTTGATCTTTAACTGCAATAAATCTAATGGTTGTTTGCTTGCAAGTCAAATCCTTCTTACTTAAATAGCTGTCTTAACTTGTATAGCTGCCACATAGTCATATTAGACAACTGCTCCTGAGTGAAAACAAAAAGCGTGAATAAGATAGCCCTCAGCTACTACTTAGATGTTTTGTGAACTATGGAAAAATTAATGTATTCTGGGTTACCTACACATTTGCATATGAAGTAATGAATTCTTTCATTATGTCTCTGTCATGTCATTCTTTGAATTAGTTCTCTAGTGAACCCTGTTGCTGCTTAAATAGCAGTTCCAGTGGTCATCAACACAGGTTTTAAAGCCTGTATATTGGGTGGAAATTTTAAAATCCATGTGACATGGGAGTACAAGTCCCAAGATCAGAAAGTATTCTGAATTCACATAATAATTTTGGGTATGCCATGATACTCCAAAGTATCAATCAAACACTTTTCTTTCTGCAGACTTTTAAATTTTCAGATGTTTAATTTTTTCTTTCTTTTCAACAGATATAAGCTTACCAAAATCAGCAACAATATGTTACACAGCTGCATTGCTCAAAGCCAGAGCTGTCTCTGACAAGTAAGTGCATAAGAACCACTGTCCAGCAAAATTCCTGATTTAACTCGAGATTTCTCTTAGCTGAGCCCACACCCTAACAATCCGCTGGGTTAGCAGGAGAATTCAGTCCTGCAGTAAATTCATAAAATTACTTTATATATGAGAAAAAATTGCAGTGATCAAACATTGCACTTCAAATATTACAGAAGAAGAAATGAAGACAAATAGCGTAAATTCAATTCTCGTTTAGTTTTATGTATACTGTCCGGGTGAGCTTTGGCTTCCTAGATAGTATAATGAAGATGGAAGTAAAAGGTGTTGTGTGGCTGAACCTCTTCAACTTTGTGTAAACCTGACAACAGAAAGGTAATAAATAAATGTGAGTGGACTCGTAGCAATGTCATTTTACAATGCTGCCAGAAGACTGCTCATCTACTTAAATAGTGGCAGGTGGATTTAGCGTTACTATGTTAGGGATTCTGAGAGGTAGATGATGTTCATATTTTTAGAGACACAAGTATCTGCTCATTCCTGTTACGGTTTTCTCTTGGGTCTCCACCTTCCAAGGTGCTGAGCACATCTACTTGATGCCTGTGGACTTGAGAGCACTGGCCAGCTCTGAAAGGGTGCTCAGCTCCTTGGGAAATGGAGCTCAAAAATCCCAATTCTGAGCTCAGATGCCTTCACACAAATCCCAGGCAGAGCTGTGTCTGTGCACCTGAGAGTCAAATGCCTCCCTAAAGTTGGAAAGCAAGTAGAGTGGAAAGCCATTTTCTTGATTGACATCCTGACAGTTTTTGCTTTTAAAGTGTATGTACACATCAAGATCTAAGTAATTTTCTTTCATTCTTTTTATCCTGTAGATCGCCAGTACCTACTGCAACATCTTTCCTCCCTACACAGCGACTCCAGCTTGGGAGGGCAGGGCTAAGGTTGTCACAGCTTTCCCTGTGGTGTCTGCCTGCCAAGTACAGCTCTGGAGTTAGCCGTGGGGTGTGAGGTGAGAAAGAGATTGCATGGTCTGGTTTTTCATTCACTGGGGCAGATGGTTTGCCCACAGTTTGGGCATGCTACCCTCAATGGTGCTGCGGCCAGTAGACCACCCGCTACTGCTGCTGCATCGTGCTTCCATCCCAACCTGACCCAGGGGCATTGGGTTGGGAACCTCCCTAAAACCTCCCCAACCCTGTTTTTAATAGAAACCCTCCAACAACAATTTGGCATTGTTGGGGTTTTTTGCTTTTCTTTTTTCTGCAAGTTCAGCCTTGAATATGCCCCTTAGCAAGGTACCTAGAGCAAATTTAGATTAGTGACAGAGAAAGGACTGTTTGAACTGACTTTCTGCCATGATTAGATGCAAACATGCTTTCCACTTCTGCTGGGATTTTCATTGGCCTTGATGTAATAGATCACTCAGAGTTTCCACTTGCTATGGAAGTTTGGAGAGCATAGGAAATTGACTCAGTTTGGTTACATGGGCCCATGTTCTAGATTCCTTTTCTGGCTTTTTCGTAATTGCATTTCTGAGCTAATGTGTTTGTTTCTTTGCTTTTGTAGATTTTCTCCAGAGGCTGCCTCAAGGCGAGGGCTGAGTACTGCAGAGATGAATGCAGTAGAAGCTATTCACAGAGCAGTAGAATTTAATCCACACGTGCCAAAAGTGAGTATGGAGAAAGCATTGTTGTAGCTTTAACGCTGCTGAGGACCTAACTCCTGATTTCTGTGTTAGATTAGCAAGTGATGTTGTGGGAAGGGAAACAAACAACGGGAAGGGAAAGAAGTTGATAGTATGCACAGGTTTTTTGTTTGATCTTTCACATTTAGTGTCTCCTGCTCTGGACTGTGCAACTTGAAATTTTAGCTGAAGTGAGTCATCTATGTGAGCAACAATTACATGATGGATTGTGGTAGTAGACACCACTAAATGCTACACTCCAGGACAGAACCATATAAAAACACAGATTATTATTTACGAAATATCCATTAAAAATATTCTAGTTCAAAATAGCATGGTTTATTTGTTTTGATGATTACATGTAAGAATATATTTTTGGTATGCTATACAAAGAAACATGTTTGGAGTTCATGGTGTACTTCATAAAAGTTGCATTAGTAATTCTTTACGCAGCACCCTGTCATTAAGTTTTGAGAATGCAAAGCTCAGAGATGAGGAATTGCTGAGAACTACAAAGTAAGAAAAGGGATTTATGTTCTAATTCCCTAATCACCTCTCTAGATATGTATCTCAGCAGTAAGAATCTTGCCCAGGGGCTACTAAAAGCTAATGTATTTTATTATTTCATCACCTGATACTCAGTATTGCAGTCTGTAAGTTCATTGTAAAGGCAAATTAGAGGCAGATGCTTTTTGGCCCTTGGAGATCTGCCTCTGAAACTCACCCCACAAACCTGTGGACCAAGTAAGCAGCCTTAACTGCAGAGTGGAAGACTGGTGTGTGTTAATGTAGGGAGCCTATTCATCAGGTACAGCTGAATACCAAGTCTGGTCAAGATAAACCCAAACCCCCTGCCATATGTACACATGGATTGCAGAAAGTTACTTCTCATGCGTGTCAGGAATTAAGTATTTTCTCTTTGAGCTCTGTCTGTTATGCCAACCACTAAATAGCATGGTTTAGATACCTGAAAGTTAGGCTGTTTGTTTAATAAAATCATCTAGACTTCCTCTACAGGCAGTGGAAAGAAGGAACTATCTTAGACATCTCTAGACAGACTTTCCCTCCGAGGTGCCTGTTTCTACATTGACTATGAAAGGAGCAACAATTTTCCAGTAAAAGCCTGATTTTTAGACAACAAGATTTAGGTGAGATAAGTCCCTTTGTATTATTAGCTGATCTTCTGTTTTTGTGCCAAGCTATAAAATTAAAACATTAAATGAGGTTTGGTTCCAGGACTGCTTCTGTGGAACTCGGTTTACTTTCTTCCATCCCGGTGGTTCTTGCACCAACACAACCTTTGATATTTCTCTTCTGCCTGGGTGCCTGTTTAACTCTCTGTTCCAGTTCTGTTGTGGGTGAACCTTCCTGAATGTTTTACTGAAGCCCAGTTAGAGTATTCTGTCCTTGCTATCTAAAAAATGAGATACCTTTCCAAGCAAAGATACCAGTTTAGCCTGTCATGAGCAATCCTTGAGAGCCTGTTCCATTTTCCTCACTTACCTCCATGTTTTTGATAATTCTTTCCATTAAATCTTTTTTAACGGTTTGCATACTAATGTTTTCATATTAACACGTATTGTTTCCATCCTCTTTAAATGAATGGTATTGCATTTACTTCTCTCATCACTGGATCACTTGATTCTGAGTGGGGATCTTTTTGCTTTATGTCAGTCATGCTAGTCTGGCCATTTCTGGGACTGGTTCTTTCACTGTTCAGGGACAGAGATCATGGGCAGTGGCCTCCACTTCTGTACATGCTCCTCGTGTCCATCCTGCTGTTGTCTTCATGCTCTGCACTGCCACGAAACTGAGGCTAAGTCTTCATTTACTACTTTTTTGCTTGTACTACTTCTGTTTATACTTAAGAGTGTGCTCTTCATTGGTTTGACTGCCTTGGAAAAAATCTTCCTTACTCTTAAGTTGTGGCCATTCCTCCATAACCTCTGTGCTTCCAGACCTCCAAGATCCTGCTTTTCTTGTAGATCAGTACTTTTATTCATCACTTTTGATCTCCTTCTGACTAGCCAGCTTCTGTTCAATACAAGGCTGAATCTCCTTTCTGACCATTATCCCCATGTATGAAATGCAGATTGTGTGTTAGTTTCGGTCCTTTTGATTTAAAGAAATTCCAGTCCTCTTTCTCACTTAAGTTCCTGAGCTTTTCAGTCAGTTCACATTGTTAATTGATTCCCTCAGTTTTTCAAAGTCCGTCATTTTGAAATTGACAACTTTTGTGAAACATACAAATTATGAAGATAGCAAGGTAGTAACAGGAGCACACCCTAGGGTTTTTGTAGTTCATATTTTAACATTAAAACAGTGTAGCCTAATACAGATTAATGTGCAGCACTACTAATTTCACATTCTTTCTGCTGTTAGGTAAAGGATATTAAGGTGGCAAAAATATATTTTTGGCTATAATTTTATGCACAGTATGGGTATTACACCTCATTTCCATTCAGTTAACGATTGAAGTCATATCCAATTTGTTCCTAATGAAATGGAGAGAAGTTTTAGCGAGCAGCATCACAAGAAATCTAACAGTGCCACAAAAATAATACGAATAAGTCTTCAAAGTTTCTTTAGGATTTAAACACTAATAAGTCTCTTGTTCAGACTGAGGAAGAAATAAATTACAAAGGTGACGAGGATTTAAAGCATTTGCAAAGTTCCCAGCAGAAGCCTTGAAAGCAGGCAACTGCACTATTAAAGAGAAATAAATGGTTCAATATGTTTCTGGTTTATCTTAAAAAGAGATTTTACCATTTGCAGTGCAAATCATTAAAATTTAGAATTACCATGTAAAAAGATTATTACTGGATATGCATTTTCTAGACATTTAACTGGAAATAGCAAATTTTTGTTAATGAGATTCTGAGACAAAGGGAATGCAAGGAACACACTCTGCACACACTGAGAGATGCTGCTTGATCTGCATTTAGCAATAAAGGGAGACTGGGTCTCCCATTGTGACCTATTACAGATTTGTGTAAAACTACCATGGGATTCTTACCATGGTGCTGATTTTTCCCTTGGAGATTATGGCCAGATTGCAGTCTAGTGTTCCATAGTGATGTTGCAGAGGTCAGATATACTTCTTACGCTTCCTTTTAAATGTAATCCAAAGATATTGGAACTGCTTAAGAAGAAACAGTGTAAAAGTCCCAGATTCCCACTTTACAGAGGTGAGAAACCCTGCAAAAACACCTGCCTTCCATATAGAAACTCCTGCATATGCATGCTTCTGGGTTAATTCTCAGAAAGTCAGTCATGAAGATGTTGGCACCCACTTCCATTGGTTCTAGATGACTATGCATCACATTATTTTTGTGTCTGCACAAAAATGCCTTTCGCAGAGATCTAATATGGTTGACAGTCTTTCTTCAGGCAGCCTTCCAGCAAATAACCTTCTTTTGATGCAGGTCGCTTCTTCCGTTTTTGAGTACATTTCAATGACAGTTTAATTCCCAGAGGTCAATCCGTTAACTCTTAGTCATAGGTGATAAATTCTCATTTTGGAATACACTGGTGTCAAGATGTGACATAAGAAGGTACTAAAATTTGGTTTCAGTGAAAAAAGGCAATACAGAGTTCAATACAGCCTGCCAGATCTCTCCAGCAAGCTGGGCAGCCGACCTGGCTGTGCTGTTTCTGGAAGCTGAGCTGTGCAGGGTAAGGCCAGCTCGGGTGTGTAAACACTGATCTTCTTGACTGTAGCAAAAATGCGACCGCTGTCATACTGATCAAGACTGCTGAAGACATCTTACCTGTAAAAAAGTTTCTGTTCATGAAAGTGGCTTAATTTTTTTAAGCTATACTGTGTGACTGATAAAAGATATGTCTATCTACAGTTTGTCTTGTTTATGTTACAGAAGCAACTCAGCTACACCAAATTGCAGCTTTATATTTTGGCAGAGATTTCTGATATAAAAAGCACTTCACCAGGCAAAGTGTTCTTAGGGTTCTTTTTTAGTGGAAGAAAAACATAACCAGTAAAAGATTGAAGTCAGCGGTACAGCAGGAAAGAGAACAAAGCAAGGAGCTGTGAATTACGCTATGAGAAGCATCACAACAAATTGTATCACTTGTTTGCGAAGATTTGTCTGCACTTTTTTCAACATCTTTGTCTTAAATGAGATTCTGTGGACTAGTATCCTTTTGTTTTAGTGTAGCGCCATGCACTGTGGAGTTTTGGTCCCAAGGAAGTGTGCTGACACTGTTGGGGTATCACTGAAATTCCAGAGGGTTTTGTATGGAGAGTAATGCATCCTATGTCATGGAGAGTACATAATTTGTGGAGTGGCTGGGAAAAAAAGTATGTGCATACACACAAATACACACACAAGGCTTCATCAATATTATTTAGATGTGTTTTGAGCTTCCCCACTTACACGTAATGCAACTATCCCAAGCTAACGCTGATAAAGTACTACAGCTATTTCTGGGACATTCTTCAGTTGTGGAATACCCTTTCTGAACTGGTTTGCAAGGCTCTTTCCCTGCATTCAAACTCCTTCTGAAAAGTCCCCTCTCTTTTCTGTGATCTAAGAGACACAAGCTATTCAGGAAAGTCAAAGGGAAGAGAAAACAGACGGTGGTCCGTATACCTGATTGTTAAAAGTGAGTCAGAAGTGTGCTCTGCATACAGTTGTATGGGTTTGCTCTGTAAGCCAGGAGCTGAGTTGATTTAAAGAGTACTTGCTGAAGTGTTCTGCATTTGAATCAGACAAATATTTCTATTACTTTAAAACATGCCAGTTTTGTTTGTAAACATATTAAAAGGATGTAACAAACAATTGACTTAAACACTTTTAAAGATTTATCTGTTCTCCATTTCATCCCTTCTCATTTCTTTCTTACTTAGTTTGTTGGGGTTTTTTTTTAATAAGAACTGTGTCTGTATGCTTGTGTGGTTTCTAGTAAGTTGTAGTTGCTAATAGAAACAAATAATGTAAACAAATTCAAATACCAGATGGGAAATTAATCTATTCCACACACCCAATGATATTAGAGAGAAACTATTCCAGACCTGTTTAGGAGAGTTTTCAACTGTTCAGTGAGACAGTGATTTGGTTTTGTATCTCCAGCAAAAGGGCCAAAGTTCTTAATTGCCATCAATTCAATGAGAACTTGTAAGGTGACCTACAAGTGGCTTCTCTGGGCATGTAGGAACCAGTATTTTGGAACTGCTTTAAGCTTGTGCTGTTCATCCCACTGGGAGGAGGAGAGTTCTTGTCCAAACAATGTTAAATTCTCATATTCTGGCCTGGAGGGATGCTGTCACAGGTGCAGGAGTTGACTGTTGCCTGTTTGCAGCCTGAGCTGTAATTTCAGAGGTAAATTGCACAACTGAGGAAAAAGAAGGAAATCTGCCTGAGATAGGTCGATTTATTTTATAAAAGAGCACTGAAATAGGTCATTAATGTGGAATGTTAAAAGCTGTCCCAGCAGAGGAGAATTAGTAGCCAGAGTGCTGTCAATATTATGAAATAAATAATGTATATTCAATCAATTCATGTAAGAGAAATATAAACTCCGTGTTGCACTTCATGTGTACAAGGTCCATTGTCATCCTCCAAATGCTCGTTAAAAGGCATATAACCATATATGTACAGGATGACTATAGCTGAGCAATATCCATCACAATGTCATGTAACCAGCCCAGAAGCTCTGTGGAAGCACATGAAAAATACTTTTACCCTTGTTGTAACTCCTAAAATACAGGTTTTAGACAGGAAAAAGTTTGGGGTGAGAGAAGAGAGAGACCAGAAAAAGAAAAAAAGACAACCAAAAAAATCCAAGCCCAAACAGTGCAGTAAAGAAGGGCTGATTGAGCCATCTGTTGATGACAGAAATAATTGTGCAGCTTCAGTATTCGCTTATGACTTGGTTTAAGACTAGGACATCCTAGCTGAAATTTTCTAGACTATCTTTTCTGAGCTGATTCCTTTTTTTTAAAGCAACATGATAACCTCAGATGGTGGTGACATGCTATTTCCTGTTCCAGTTAAACTTCTTCATTCATCATCAGAAAACAAATGCAGTTGGAGATGTGCTGGGCTTGCCACCTCCGTTTCCTTCAGGATGACTAGCTCTTTGCTGAGTTTCTTATTTATCCTGTTATTCGACTCTTCCTCTGAACTAGAACCACGCTTGGGCTCAGAGCCCTGGTAGGGAGCCCTGTCGGGATGACAGAGGGTTCCCAAAAGGTAGCAGAGTTTAATTACTTAAATTGTAAAGGTCACGGTTGAATCTGAGGTGTCAGTGTATCAGGAGTTACGGTTAATAGGCAGTCTGTCAAAAGGTGTAGGTTCTTCTCTTGGGAAGCCAGGTGGAGTTCATGCTAGCGTGAATTTTAGCGTTGTGGTAGGTTCTTGTGTCCATTAATCCTATAACAACAAGGGCTGTGCTCTGGACTGGAAATGCTGAGGTATAAATAGTCAGATTCCCACACTGAAGTCTTTGGTGGCTGGAGAGAAGACTGTACCTGTCTAGTATAGTATCTTTAATTAAGTGCAATAGCAGCCTCTTGGAAACTACAATCTGATGTGTTTGGCTGATTTTCCCAAGAGCTGGAGATACTTGTTGCGTGCAGCCGTCCATCAGGACTGTGATTCACACGTTACGTAGGCAGCATGAGGACTGCAGGTTACTGAATGGTCTTTGAAGAAAGGGTTTTTTCATTTAATTGAATTTCCCTGGAATTTGTCTGCTTGTCCAATCCAAAATATTTCAGGAGCACTGTGATGATTTCATGACAACCTGCTAGAAACCCTGTAGATTGCTGGGACTCAGTCCTGCCTGTCAAGTATCTGGGTGCCAGTACCTGCAGTTACCGTGGAAAGGGGCTGCCCTTGGCCGTGCTGTCTCAAAGTAGACCCTGAGCCCTGTCAGCAAACCAGGGAATCTGAATGCCCTCTGGGCTTTTGAAGTCTCCTTGAAAATACAGAAGTTCTTGAATAGATAGGATATTCTAGGACATCAAGGCCATCGTGATTTTCATGGATAGTCATATCTCTCCTTTGATAATAATGAAGCCCTACCTGCAGCTAGGTACCTTTCTGGTACCCGTTACTCCTATTCAGAGAAGTTAGATGGAGGCCTTCCAAGTGCACTCTCACAAAGCAAGCTTGCCATTTCTTTGATTAGTTCTCTTCTGTACTTGTAGAATTTGATCTTTTAAATTTCTGAAAGTGCCTGACGAGAACTGCACAGTGTTCCAGAGGAGGTCTCTCCGGGGCTGCGTACAATCAGCATTCCTGCTGGAAATGCCTCCAGAATAAATTCATTGACAGCTTGTATGCCTGGAAGGTATGGCTGACCTTTGTGCACAGAACAAAAACTATTACGAGGCCCAAGTGAGACTTGAACCATCCATCAGCTTTGTGTTTGGATCTTCTTGATTATCACCAAACCAGATTTTGTACTTTTTGTTTGGGAAAGGAGCTGTGACAGAGTAATGAGGGAGGAGCGTTTCACATCGTTGATCTGAGGAACTTTTAAAATAAGTTTTTCATTCTGAAACTGAGAAAAATGCAGGCTGAAAAGCCAACACAAATGAGTGAGGACAAGAATGATTTGCAAGTGTCAAGATATATCCTTACATCTGCTATTTCCACTTGATTTGTTTTTAATCACTGGTAACAAGCAATACATAAGAATCAATATAACCTGTTTTCATCTCAACGCTCCTAGAAATAGGACATTCTTTCCTAGTTTTCCTTTTCCTATAAATAATGACAGGGCTTTGGGTTTGGGATTTTTTTTTGTTCCTTTAATTGAAATATTCAAATATTGAGAACTTGCTTTATCGTTTACTTTTTAAAAAAACACTGAAATAAGACGTGTATTCTAAATTAATAAAACAGAAACCTGCAGCTTTTGCAGCTGTATTCCATTCTGCTGAACAGGTATAACGTATGTTTTTAAAAGGGTGGCACATTCATTAGGGCAGTGAATTAAGAATGTTTGCTGTATTTCTGTACGCCTGGCAGCTCCATCCCTCTTGTCAGCTCTTTATTCTGTTCTCTCTGTCACTCTTAATCCCCCATCCTGCCTACTAAATTGCAGCTTCTTCCATTAATCCACCTGCTCTGCAGCTCTCAGATTTTTCTGAAAGGCTTTAGAGAAAATCCAAGTATCACATTTACTACTCCCACTGCTAATTCAGTTTCTCCTCCTTTAATACTGTTACCTGCATCAGAAACACACATGATTTCTCTTTTCTCTTCGAAGTATTTTTTTTTTCCAGGTTTGACAGTTCTCTGTTTTGATCACAGTCTCTTCAAATCCTTGACCTGTTTGCTAGCTCCTTCCAGGCTCCTTCAGGCAAAGGGGTGACTAGCTCTAGGATGCTTTCCATCACATCATGCTATTGGTGCTCATTTCCTTCTGGCCTTTCCTCTTCCTTTCCCCAAGGCTGATTTTCAATTCCCATTTATTTATTTTGCCCTCTTTCTCCTTTTTTCTTCACCAGCTCATCCCTTTCACAAAAGTCAGTGTTTAGGAGGAGCTGTGGAGGGTTAACATCACCCATGCCTCAGTTTCACCTCTGGTGTCAGGTTGTCTTCTTGTGGGTGCCTGCACTCACCGGGTTGTTGTCAGTCTCTAGGTCCTGTAGTCATCCTCCTTCTAGACCGGTGTGTAGGCACAGGGTAAAATGGAGGGGGTGCACACTCACTCTCTTTTTGCCAATGATTAAACCTTTTATCAAGCCTTTTGTGTTAACTGAAATAGTCTGGTGGGGAGAACGTTTGCTCTTGGACATCCTGCAAGGGAGCAACAGCTTCCCTATACTGTTGAAGAGTAGTCAGTGCATAGCTAGGAAACGTTACACTTCCTCAGAGGAGAACTGGCAAACAGAAGTTGATTTGGCAGCCTGTGATTTCTGTCTATCATTCCTTCCCTTGTACAGCATGCCAGCAAGTGGTGTATCTTTCCCCTCCGCTGTATCTTTCCTCTCTGCTAACTGGAATGTGGTTAACAGCAGTGATGTGATAAGGTCTGCTGAACTGGTAGCGGTCTAGTTCATGGTATGGGGGAGGAGAAAAACCACCTGCCTGGATAGTGTCCAGGACCTCTGTGGCGTGAGCGCTCCGTGTGTTTCATCTGCTTCTGCTATGGGGTATACAGTAATGGGGAGATTTGCTTGTGGATTTAGTCAGTGGCGCTTTTTGGTTTCATACTATTTTCAATATGACTGTTTCAAGTAGCAAGCTTAAACATCAAACACTTTTTTTTCTGGGAAGTAGGTATTTTTGACATTTTGTAACTTTTTTTACTTTGTATCTTGTTGGTAGCTACTTCGGTGGCAGCCAACCTTGTGTATTCCTAGACACAGCCACCAGCTGATGGCAATAAAGCAACCTGTGTGCAAACCGAGCACTGCGTGTTTCTTTATGGAAAGACTATGTGTGTCACACTGCTTAATGTCGTCTTCATTTTATTATAAACATTTTTAATTAAAAAGCTCTTGTAATTAGATTCTCTTTTCTGCTTTGAGCTCTTTTTTACATCTTTGATAAGAGAGACATCTTATTTTGAAATTCTCTGTAGTCCCCTTACTACAGCTGAAGAGCAGAACATTAACCATCTGTCAGCATATCTTAGTCTTTGGGAATAATTTGGTAATTGTCTTGAAGTGCAGTTGGTGATGTTACACATTTGATGAAACACTTATGAGTACTTCAGGGGAATAGACCTTTCAGTGTGCATTGTAGAACTGCAGGCAGCTTTTTGTGGTTTTTTTATTACCTCTGAAATAATTGTGCTCTGCTTTTTTGTTACAGTATCTACTAGAAATGAAAAGCTTAATTCTGCCCCCTGAACATATTCTGAAGAGAGGGGACAGTGAAGCAATAGCATATGCTTTCTTTCACCTTCAACACTGGAAAAGAGTAGAGGGGGCATTGAATCTCTTACACTGTACATGGGAAGGCAGTAAGTAATTCTCGTTTCTTACAAAGGAGCTGATCAAATATTTTTATTGAATGTCATGAGAAAATAATAGCTTTTGGTGAAGTATAGTATGTGGGAATTTCGGAGGTCAGTTATATCCTCACCAGCACTGAAATATTTAAATTTCAAACTGAAAACACAAACTTCATTTAACGAGAAAAAGGGTTTTGAAGTCTTGGATTGTGTTCTGTGTGTAATACTGAACAAAATTTCCCATCTTAGCTGAGACATGCTTTCTTACTCGGGAGTAAGGGGATAATAATTTACCTTCCTCGTTCCAGAGTTGTTTGTCATAATTTGAATGAATGGTTTCAAACTGAAAGAGGATAGATTTAGATTGGACATAAGGAAGAAATTTTTTACAGTAAAGGTGGTGAGACACTGGAACAGGCTGCCCAGAGAAGCTGTGGATGTCCTGTCACTGGAAGCATTCAAGGTCAGGTTGGACAGGGCTTCAAGCCACCTGACCTAGTGAAAGATGCCCCTGCCCACGGCAGGGGGGTTGGACTTCATGATCTTTGAAGGTCTTTTCCTAGCCAAACCATTCTATGATTCTATGAATGCTTTGATATTGGGGAAATTACAAAAGTGCCTTATAGGTGGATAAATATTAATGTGTGGTATAAAACAAAACAGTATTATATGACTTCGTTTTTAATTGACAAACTGGAGTGAGTCCAGTGGAGGATTACTAGGATGCGTAGGAGACTGGAACATGTGATGTAGGAAAAGATGCTGAGGGAGCTGGTTTTGTTCAACTTGGAAAAGACATCTGGTAGGTGAAGAGGGGATCCAGTTGCTGTCTTCTGCCACCCAACGGAGAGATGATGCGGAAAACGGAATCAGAGTCTTCACAGAAAAGCACAGTGGAAAGATAAGAGGCAATACACACAGATTGAAATAAGAGAATTTTCATCTAGACATCAGAAAAATATTTTCAGAATGAGAGTGGTAATGCATTGGAACAGGTTGCTGATAGGTTGTAGGATCTCCATCCCCAGAGGTACTCAGAGCTCAGGTACACATGGCTCTGGGCAACCAAACCTCACTTCTAAGATGGCCCTGCTTTGAGTAGGAGGTAGGAGTAGATGACCTCCAGAGGTCAATTACTAACCCTCCAACCTGTCTTATCCTGTTTTTGAGATGTGCTTTTTTCAGGTTGCAGAGAATTAAAAAGTACTGTTTGTAATCAGCCTTTGTGGGCTTTTTTTAATGCAGATTTTACTTTATGTAATCTAATTCTCCTTTTCTGCTGCGCTTTATTCTGTTCTCTTTCAGCCTCTCCAGATGTTATTATACCACCATTTCTCCATTTGCTATTCTCATTTAGCTTTGTTAGAAAAGGTAGTTTGTCACCATGCTAATTCCTACAGAAATACACTTAATACCTTCATTGTAAAAGTGACTTACTGTCACCGTCACTGTATGAAATGGCCTGAACTTGCCTAATTTGCAATGTAGGCTTCCTGAAGAAGCAATAGCTTTATTTCTAAGTGTACAGAACACCTTGCTCAGTACTCCATACCACTGCCATCTGTGGTTTGCTCTGCTACGTTGTTCTCTGTCATACCTGCTTGCTCTTTCTTGCTGTCATTTCTCCCAGTCTGTTATTTTCTCTGTCATAGCTTCCTTCCAAATGCCTTATTTTCAGTGGTTGGCTTTTAGAGAGTGTTTCTTCTCCTCCCAATGCTTGCAGAAGTCCTTTAGCCCAAGGCTTGTTATCCCATCATTATGGAGCAATATTTTGCAGGGAATCCTGCGCAGATTCTTTTGCTTTTTCAGGCTGGGGAGTCCCTAAAGAGCTATTTACAAGGACCAGTGTTTGGCACAGGAGGCTGGCTGCCCTGCAGTCCTCCTGCCACTTAGGAAATCTAGGCATCTGTGAATGAAGGCAGTGTAGGGCCTTTCCATCTATCTATATTGACGGATTCCTCATTACCTCCAGCAATCTGAATATGTACTTCATTAGCTAATAGTTGTAGAGTAGCCTGTAAGGTGTAAGTTAGTATTGTTGCATAACCTTTAAAGAGAAATTCACAGTTCATTTTGCACAGTGATTTCAGAGAGAGATGAACAGTGTACCAGTCCTCAAGAATTTTGTTCACATTTTGCTCACACATGAGGACTCCCCTGGATTTTAATGGTTTCAGTGTATCTGGTCCAATCGATAATCATAACTTTTGGTCCATATCTTAGTCAGTAATACTCTTTACAGATAAGAGTGAACTATTTATGCCATTCTTATGTCCTTTACTTGCAAGAGGTTTCCTTGGCATCTCTTTGTTATTGTTAAATTAAAACCAGTGGAAATATGTCAGAGAAATTAAATTGAATTAAATACTAGTTCTAACCAACAGTCTACACAGAGTACATGGTCAGTTGTCCTCGCCTTCTTTCTAGGTATTCACGTACTTGTCATGTCTTTGAAGTGTACTATTCTGTCAGTGTGCTTAAATAACCACAAGTCTCACTTTAGTAGCTCCTGTGTAGGAATGTAATGCTCATATAGACACTATTCAGTTCTGACCCTGTGGGAATGAGGCAGAATTAAGTACATTTAGTCAGTCACTTGGGGTTTACATTTTGAATGCTTCTGAGGAGAATAAGGTCACTCCTAATTAAGACAGCCTCTAACGAAATTTATGCAGGAATGTCTTTGTTAAACTCTGAAATTCTCGCAGAGTATTTTTCCCAAATTGCATTCAACAGTTGAAAAAAGTGAGGTTATAAAAACAACGATCATCAGCGAACCGGAATATTGGTTGTTTCCTTCTCTGTCTTCATTTGATCAAAGTACAGTTTTATTCATAGTACAACTGAAAAAGCCTGTGATGCCACATGAAAGATTGCTCTGGGTTTGGTCCAGGTGTCACCTTCAAGAGTCTGAGGCGCTTGTTCATCACTGTCCGTTTCTAAACTTGTGTCGTGTTTCCTGCTGTTTGCATGTGAAGAAAATCCTAGGGGTTCTCAAATGTTATGGTAGCTCTTACCATGAGCACACAGATGAATAGCAAACTGCCTCTGTGCTACCTGAATTGATTTACGTAAAACAGGATTAGATAATACTGATAAACACAGATTGATACAGATGAACCAGAGCACTTTCTTCCATGGCTAATAACATTGCTAAAAAAACTGTTTTGCTGTAAATATTCCATATTTGGTCTCATGTCAAAGATGACTGTTTAAATTCAAGAAAATTTATTCAGACATTTTTTTGTAAAAGCAACCTCTTTACCGTCCCTTTTTATTTTGATTAGAATCTTAGTACTGCTGTGCTTTAGGATAAAGCAGAAGAGGCTTGGTTGTTTAAATATTAAGCCAGATCAGAAGGAATAACTTCTATTAGCAATTTTGAAGTAATGAGCATTGAACATCTTTCCATGTATGTTTTTGTATAGACACTCAAGTTTGTTGCCTGTGAAGATCATACAAGGCTTGGATTATTGTATTTATACTTAGTTTTTTGGGGTGCTGTGGAGGGGTGGTATGTTTAATATTGGAAAAGCATTACAGCCCAGGTTGGTGTACAATCTTCGAGGATTTCTGCCTTCTTTACTATTGCTTTAAACATAGAAATCAAGAATAAATACACTCACATAATTACACAAAAAATACAGATAACGTTATTGTAAATGCAGCGTGCACAACTGAAAATACTGGGTATTGGGTATTTTAAACCAATTTCTCAGTTGCCTTGTGAGCAAGAGATAATGGAGTGTTACCATGTGGCGGCTAGCTGTGCCTAACATCTAAAATATACAGTGCTTCTAGGTTTTCTGTGGAGGAAAATATTGCTTCAGTGAGTGATGTTCTTAGGAGTAGTGAGGATAACACGTGGATGACATTTTAACAGTGAAAATAGTATATAGGATAATGGAAAAGATGCCTTGATTGCAAAGCTGTAATTCAGTCAACTATTCTGATGTTTCCATAAACCCACTTAGAAGGCCTATGACATCATCACCATCCAGATTTAGTAATCTGTTTCTCTTCCTCACTGTTATTATTTTCAATTTCAGAAATGCATAAGATTAAATATTATTTAATCCATGACCTGAAGATTTATATTGGAAACCTGACTTGATTTGCTGCATTTAAAAAGAATGCATGTGAGGAACCTGGTTTTAATAATTCAGTATTAATCTTTGATTGACAAATATAAAATGAAAACATGACTGCGTTGGAAGACTGGTTCTCTGGGCTTGAGTCGTCAGTGTGTCTTGGTTTGCTGGAGTGTGGTGGGAAAAAAGTACTGGACTTTTTTCCTTGCAAAAGTTCTATTATGCTTGATGCACAGAGATTGCAAGTAGTGGCCTGAATTCGCAAGCTTGACTGGTCATTTTTGTAGGCTATACCTGTTACATTAGATACACTTCTTCCCCCTGAAATTTAAAAATTCTGCAGCCTAAAAAGCTTGAGACAAAATGTGTAGATTTGGCTGTGTAACTTTAAATGCAATGAGTTCTGATCCTGCAAACATTTACGTATGTACTTGTAATGTGGTCTCACTTGATGCTCGTGAACCTTCTCCCAAGGATAAACATAAGTGTTTGCAGGATTAAAAGCGAAGTTTAGATTTATATTTTGGCATTGCATTAAGCAATTTATATGCTGTTTGCAACCAAATACAAATGTTATGTTTTGTCTGTGTTTGTTTTTCAAAATTTTAAATGTAGTGAAGTATGTGCAGTGATTACCACACTCACAGTAACTTGTGCATGTTGTTGTTTTCAGCTTTCAGAATGATCCCCTATCCACTGGAAAAAGGACATCTTTTCTACCCTTACCCTATTTGTACAGAAACTGCAGATAGAGAACTACTACCATGTACGTTCAACTTTTCACTTCTTACCGTTGACATCAAAGAATTGTTTACCTGAATCTTGCAGCAGTGATCTCCATTGATGCCTTTCAAATTGAATACGCTGGATTAGAATAATCAGGTTGACAGTGAGTCTCTGGAGCTGCCCTGATGGTTTAAGAAGCAGCTGCTAGCCATAGTTCATGACGATTAGCTACCTTTATTGTTGTTGACGGCCTAGGGACAGGGAGAGAGATTACTGAAGAGATATAAATCAGTTAGATCTTGCTATTCTCTCTTGCCAAGTCACTGGAAAATACATCTGAACTTTCATCTAGGGTAATATCCCATCAAACCAAAAGCACAGTGGCACAGCCTTGTTAGTCTTTCGTAGACATGCTTGCTACTTAAATTCCAAGGCAAGATCAAACCTGCTTGAGGACAGCTGGATCATTGACATAGCTGTTATTTTGACAGGTTATGCTGATGGTTTCTGAAAAGCAGTCTTAAACAGCAAGGAAGGGTTTTCTTCGTGTAATGATGTATGTGCTATTACAAAGAGATTGATGTGAAATTACCTCAGTCATTTATTGTATGTGTTTATGGCATGGGTTAGAAAAGCGCCAACAGTATTCCCAGTGCTTTGCAAGCTACAGGTATTAAGACAGATCCAGCCCTTCAGAAGCGCTACAGTCCAAACTAACGAGCCTGATTGCAGTGCATGCAGTGAAGCACAGGAATGCAGAGGAAGACCCGAAGCAGCCCGTCTTGCAAACAGTTGCACTTCATTCAC
The DNA here is from genome assembly GCF_023638135.1 of Falco biarmicus. Classification (NCBI taxonomy): domain Eukaryota; kingdom Metazoa; phylum Chordata; class Aves; order Falconiformes; family Falconidae; genus Falco; species Falco biarmicus. The sequence continues at coordinate 12,276,750 of NC_079292.1, read as the reverse complement.
ACGTATTTTCTCACAGTGGGACTTTGTGTGAGCACAAGTGGAATGCACACAACTGCAGAGGGGATTGTGGAGTGACTCAGGGCAGAGCGGGAAACACAAGTTAATTGAAGGAGGAAGACTCTTCTCTCACCCTCTCTGTCCTGAAGAAAGAATAAAGAGAAATCTGTTCTGCAAAACGTGAAATGCCTGCTTCTGCTGTGAAGGCTTGTTTTGAGGGCGTTTGCAGTCTTTGTAGTCTTTCTTTCAGAACCTCTCTGGTTTGGGCTGAAAAATGTGTTGCCACTTTTTATGAGCCTATGTGAGTAAACATTAGGTGAGAATAATACAGCAAATCCACTCATGGCGAGTCTCTCCTTCACGGTACATTCTCGCTGGTACTGCACAGAAATCCTTGGCAACTGACAGTATCTCCCCACCCCATTATAATCACCCTAATTATAACAACACCTCTTAGACTGCTTTGCTGGCTTTACTCAGAGGGATGCTGAGCTGGGGAGGGTGGAGTGTCAGGAGATTTAGGAATGACAAAGTCATGCAGAATAGCTCAGCATTCTCTTTTTAGATGCAAAACTAATCGCTCTTGTCAAATGTTAGAAGCGAGGGACTCTTTTAACAGCATATGCAGACAAGTCATGCTCTGCTCTAGCAGTTATGGGAAATGCCTTTCACTGCAAAATCTCTTGGGTTTGAGTAGGGAAGGGTTTAACGTACCGTGACAGACACAGGTGGGTTAAAGGGGGTTTGCATACCTGTCCACACCCTTTAATTGTGTGTGGTTTAAAGTAGAGCCAGCAGGAATTGTATCAGAACACTAAGTTTTTATAGGCTATCTGAATTAAAAATATCAACCGCAAAACTTTTGCCATGACTGGATCACAGACCAGAACAACAAGTTTGAGCCTACGTCAAAAGCAAGTGCAAAAAACTGAGTACAAGATATCTTAGACTTATAAAGTCCATAATCTGGTATTTCCTGATCTCTAAATTTAATTTAAATCAAAGAGAAGTTACAAATTCTCTGTGTTTTTCTTTTTAAACTGATTGAATTAGGAGACCCCCAAATCATATGTATTTTTAGTTTCATTATGAATTCCTGCTGTTGGTTTTGGAAACTGCTCCACTCTGGATGAATGCAGTCAAGAATATTGTCTTGCCACATTGCTGGATTACCCTTGCTTATGTTATCTGCAAGTACAGTGAGGTCAGAGCTGGTCACTGAAGCAAAGAAAGTAGGAAAAATGGAAGAGTGATGTTTTGTGTGTATGGAGTAATGTTTTGTGTGTATGAATTAATCATAGGATTTGAGTCTATGGGAAGCCTTGAGGGGTTGGTCCTGTTTAAGAAAAAATGTTTCAAAATTTGCATTTGTCGTGACTGTAGCTCCAAACTATGGGCTGAATGAGTGAAGCAGACAGGTGAGAGTCCACGAGACCTTTTGCCAACCCAGCCAAATTTGCACCTTGAGTCTGAGCCAGCATATAAGTTTAAGGGATATATCCTTCCAGTAAAATACTCATTATCCTCTTCTGACCCTTTTAGTCTTCTAAGTGCTGCTTTCTCCAAAGCCCAGTGAGCAATTTTTCATACCAGAGTTGAGGAAATTCTGTATTCCTTTTAGTGTATACTAACAAACACCTTTAAAATTCATTATTAATTTAAATTCCAGGGTTTTAACACTTTAAAAAGTTGTATTGTTGTAAGTATACAGAGAATTCTGAAACTCTGAGTTTAAAGTACATGTTTAGATGTCCTACTTTGAGGGTAACTTTTCTTGATTCTGCAGATGAAACCCTCAGAATTTACTGTTACAGAGGCTGTAGTTTTACAGCCTGCTTAAACCAATCTACAGCCATGCTTCTGCACGGTTGATCTCCCTGCTGCTCCTAGGTGCATGTTTCTGCACTCTGTGTATTAGCGTTAGCAATCATACAGCCATGTGGCTAGTCAATGACCTGCAGGAAAAAACCTGGATTATTTTATTTGCAGGTTAGTTTTCTGGGGTTAGCTGTTGCACAGCTGCATTATAGTTAGTGCTGACGCAAGGAAGGCAAAAGTAACATGTGCATAGGACTAGAGTAAGCCAGAAATATGATCTTTATTTGGCAGTGAGATGGCTGACACAGTAATGTTGGCCTTTGATGTTTCAGACCTTCTATGTATTTCTTCCTTCAAAAGCATCTTTGGGTGTCTCTGTTTAAACCACGTAAGAATGTTGGTTTGGTTTTGGTTGTTTTGTTTTGTTGGGGTTTTTTTAATGTATAATGCTTTTTTTTCTTCATCTTTTTTTCTACAGCATTTCATGAAGTTTCAGTTTACCCTAAGAAGGAGCTTCCCTTCTTCATCCTCTTCACTGCTGGACTTTGTTCTTTCACAGCCATGCTAGCCCTCCTGACACATCAGTTCCCAGAGCTTATGGGGGTCTTCGCAAAAGCTGTGAGTATTCTGTGCGGCTGCTCTCTTCTGGTAAATAGACACAGAAGCAGGAAGAGCTGAGCTAAATACTGCCAAGCATTAAACATCTACCTATTCAGTAGTATAAATAAAACGTCAAGAGATGTCTGAGCAGGGGGACATTTGAAGAAACGTTAAGGGAGTTAATCAGTAAAACACACTACTGTCTGTCTTCTCTGATTTATATGGCTCTTGTTTTAGGGTAGATCTCTTGAGATTTTGCCAAAAAAGGCTTGGTGGGAGAAGAAAATATCTGCGTTTTCATATATCATCCAGTAAAATAAACTAATAATGGCTTGCAGAACCCGTCTGTTTTGTGTAGAGCCGTAACAACTGTGCTGTGCTTTCCAGTGCAGTAGAGACTCTTAGTATGAGCAGAAATAGAGTGTACTTTCTGTTTCTTTCCCCAAACTGCCATGAAGGAAGCAATATCAGTATTTCCCTCATAACTTTCCTTAACTACATTCAGGGAAGTCTCTACTAATTCTGCTATTTTAATCCGTGAAGGATTAATAAATGCTGGAGGATGGAGGGGAAGGACCATGAATTATGCTAAGACATGCTTTTTTCTTTGCAAAACCAAGAACACCACTACTGCAGTGTACTAGGATATGAAAAATTCACTTACAGAAAAGTTCTAGAATAATAAAAATACCTGTCTCCTTCTCCAAGAAATACTGAAAATCTTCTGTTGTAATATATTTTCTCAAATATACCTATCTCTTTTAGGTCTTGTGTTTCCAAAATAGCCTCCTGGCCTTGTTTTTAATGTCTTTAGTGCTTTTGATTTGAGAGGCATAGGGAGTGGGGTAGAGGAGGCAAGGCTGAAAGGCTTTGGCAAATTCCAGGTTGTAAGTACTTTCGCTCACTCCTTTGCAAATGGCAAGAGACTCCCTTTGCAGGTGAACCAGATCTTCTACTACCCAGGCTTGTGAGGGACAGAGGTCTGGTACAGCAACAGTTCTTGTATCAAGAATTTCCTTTCATTAGCTCTAGAAAACAGAAAGTAAGATTATTGGTAGCAAAAGGTAACACTTGTACCAGCAATAATGCTGAAACCTACCTGAAATATTATTACTTTCTCTTGTTTCTTGAGCGTATATGTATGTGTTTGGTGGGCAGTAAGTGTGTAACTTGGGCATATTATCTTAAACTTCTTTGTAAAACTTTTTCTGTGGCTTTTTCCTTAAGTCATTGAAATGCATGACCCTTGTCTGGGGGCTCTTTCAGTATAATCTGCAGTTTTGTGATACTGTCACAGTTAATGACCCCAAATCTGTCCCTGTTAGCCTTGTTCCTGTGTTTGTTAGCCTTGTATCCTGAACAAAGAATACATCTGAAGCTGGCAGAATGATAAGATTTTGTACTTAATGCTCCTGCTACAGGCAGTGAGCTACTGGAATTGGAGAAAATCAATAGCATGTTTTAATGCACTTAACTCACCTGGCTTGGGTTGCTGAGTGCAGTCAGAGATATCAGAAGTTACACTGGTGTGTCAGTAATTGTTTCTCCATGGTCTGGAGCTTACAGGTTCCAAAGCGATTTCGGGAATAGAGCCAGACCAGAAGGCTCTACTTCCCTGATGTGTAAGCGCAGCTGCCATTGGTGTTAATGGAATAGATACCCCAAGACTCTGTATGTGGTTATTAAGTTCTGCATGTCCAAGCAGATAAAGCTCCTAGTTAGTAAAATGAGCACAGACAAATAGAATTGGAATGTGGGCTGCATTACGTGCATAAAGTTGGCAAGATGACTTAAGCTCTCTGAACCTGTATGGATTCAGTTAGTATGTAAGGTAACATGTATTGTGACATAGGTTTAGCTATATCTTAATCTTGATAAACCACTACATGCAGAAGCTGAGATTTATTGTACATAGAAAGGGCAGAATTTAAGCTTGTGACATTCACTTAGTAGCTTGTAGAAAGCCTTTGATTCATAAGTTTCATTTTGTTGTCTCCTCCGGGAAAAGTAGCCCAGGTGAGATTGAAGAAAATCATGGCAAACATCTCTGTGAAATGCAGCTGTGTCAGAACAGAACAGAAGAGGTTGGCCAGCCCTGGCTCTTCCTTTTCAGTTTTAGGGAAGACCACTTCATAACTAACTAATTTCATAAATAGCTAAAAGATGAATTTGCCGACTGTTGCTGTCGTTATGTGCATTGAATGACCTGTCCCTGTATGGTTGGTAGTCGTTATGACATGGTATATTACATTGTGAAACTGTGCACATACGCTTTAATTTTAATAGGTCAAAATTATTCCCTCTCTTATGCTTGCCAATCCCCAAACCATTGTATAGATGCAATATCGCCATCATGGCCCAGGTTTATGTCACTGGCGAGTTGATATTTACCATATTTCACAAAAACTGAATAGGTTAGTGTGATTGGGTGTTGGGAACTGGCTTTGACCTGTCCTGTAGGCATCTTCTTGCACATTTGTCATGAGTCTTTCAAGATACTGGGTTCTTCAAGGCAGAAAAAGACCTTGAGCGCTGAGGACCTCCCCCACATGTGAGACTGCCAAAGGTGGCCTGTGCCACTGTGACAGTCCCTTAGGACAGCCTGCATTCCCCCACTGGATGCAGAAGTCAAAGGTGTGTTAAAGCTACTTCCCTCTTCTGGGAGATTACATGTAGGATGGAATTCACCAAACTCCATCAGGGCACCCATGTTTTAAAGCCAGAACCTGCTCTGAATGCTGCCTGGCAGTTCAGTAGCAAGTTGAGATACTCCCCACTGCATCCAGCCAATTTTGTAATGTTGTACCTGGAAGTAAGCTTCTCTCTTTCCATAATGAAATTGAAATAATCCAGTTCTTCTTTGATTGTTTTGTCAGGCTGAATATAAGTAACTTTAAAATTACACTAGATCTTAGCATTTTCACTCGGCTAGGGAGAAGCATGTTGATAGCCTGTGGTTTCAATTTTTGCTAGGTTTTCTAACAAAAGGCTTTTGAAAGTCACTTAAGATATGAATACAAGCAGAAAAAATTTCTGAACGTGTGGCTTGGATAAAATTATCAGTACAGTCTTGGTAGTATTGAATTTCTTCTATTGTCATGCAGAAGTGTAACAATATCTGGGAAGTCATGAAAAATATGTAAGTGCTGGTCCTTTCATAACATAGTAACGATAAGAATGTATCTTAAATAAAATAAGAGCTGCGTTGACAAGGGGGATGTTAAATAATTTGTGTCAATAGTCATGCCTGAAAATGTGGGGCCTAGTTAAATTTTTAAAATGAAGCTTCAGAAAGACTAATTTTTCTGTCATTTGATTCCTTTGTTTGCCTGAGATCACTGACATGATCTGTTTCAGTATTTCCTATATGATAGATGAGACCTCAGTTCAGCAAGCAGGTTTGCTTAGGGAGATATTTCATCCGCTTGGACCTTGACAGATGCTGAGGCAGGGAACATGTAGATCTGATCACAGGGGCTGAGCAATAAATAGTCATTTCCTCTGTGCAAACACCAACCACACAGCATAAAAGCTTGAAAAGATACTTTTGTGTATCTGTTTTAATCAAATGGGGCTAATCAGAAGGTGCTCCCTTCTACAGAAAGCTGCTTTCTGCCAGGGTTGAGATAGCCAAGTTGATAGTTTTCTTTTAAAACACAAAATAATAATAACAAACTTTTTAGAGGTCTCCTATCACCAGTTCTGCCACCCTGAGTTGTTGCTTTACTGCTGGTGCTGGTTTTTTCATTTCCATGTGAAAAACAGTCTATGTCAAAAGGAAAGGCAAAAAAAAAAAAAAAAAAAAGAACAGAAAATTGACTAGCAACAAAATTCCTATGAATTGCAGTAAAACTTGCTGTCAGGCAAATTATTCTTGTTTCATTGATTTAACAAGTATGTAATTTGCACTGCTTACAAAACTGAGTTTTATCCAAGTAGATGTGATGATGCAAGCTTACTACACAGATCAAGCGCTACTCAAAAGCAGAAAATATCCTCTGGTGAGACTTTTGCGTTTGGCAAAGTAAAAAGGGTATATTTATTTAAACAAGTCACAGCTTAACCAGAGGGAATGGTTCTACTTGGGCTAAGCCGCTTGCAACAGAAATCGCAACCTCTAAGATTAGGTTAATCGGTGTTACATTAATTCAGCTGTGTTTCACGTTAGACATCTTTACCTTTAGCGCTACAACTGAAATACTCTGTTCAGTCAGAAGTTTTTCCTTCGACCTGTGCTTATGAGAAAATCTCATTACCAGCGATGTTGTTACCTGGTTTTTCCACGATGCAAAACTTGTCCGTGATGTAGTGTCTGTATTGTATGTAAACACGTGCAAGAGGGGAAAAAATAGTTTGATGCTTACTGTTGTCTTTAAAATGCATAAGCATCGTAAACATCATACATCTTTACAGTTAAACTCTCCACAGAGCCCGTTTTCTTAAACGGTGAAACTGTTTGCAGGTACTTTCTTGCTTGATACCATATAATCTCTAGCTGTGGGATATGGACATTTTGAAATGTTTTAAATACATCTGCCATATGTAGCTGTGTTTCAGCAGCACAGAGACCTGTAACGATTTTTGAACTTGCGTTTTTCATACTTTAGATGATTAGGAGCCTAAGTTAGAGACGAAGGACGTACCTGTATTATGTAATAAAGCATTGTTTGTTCTGTGGCTCCAAAGGCAAGTGACACATCACAGTTCATGTCTGTACCTCCGACCTCTTCTCCCTTCAGAGGCAGGGTGGCCCTGTCCTTGCTGGCTGCTGGGAACTTGCCCTGCCCTGCCCTGTCCCCAGACTCTGCCTGGGCTTTGTTGAGGAGAAACTGACTGGCGTGGGCCAGCACTGCGTCAGGAGCTGTGCTGGGTCAGGGCAGCACCCCGCACTGGGCCACACTACTCCTTGCTTTACAGGAGAAGACAAAGCCCAGCTGTGCGGCCTCCCTCTGCCCCTGGGACTAAGGGGGAAGAGACAATTTCAAAGGGCAGTTCTGGTCCTGGAGTGGGTGGAATGACTCTCCGGAAGCACTTAGTTCTCTTCGCTGACTACAAGGGGACCAGACCCCCATGTCTGCATCCTTTTAAGTGCCTGAAGATATATGGGACAAATTCAAAACATGAAAAGGGATGTCAGTGTTTATATAAGAAGTCTGGTGCTCTCTTTTGTCAGGAGAGAGAGTTCTTCTGTGAAAAAAGAGAACACATCCAGCACTAGATTTGCTTTAATACTGACCTACCTTCATATACACATCAGTGCAGTAAGTGGAGTTTATAGGTTTTGTGCTGACTGCAGAGCAGTCACTGAAACAGAAACCTTTTGCAACTCTTTGCCAATCAGTTTCAAACAGAACGGTTTATTTTTTGCAAAGTCGCGCCAGCCTGAATGGTTAGAAGCCACAGGGTTCACAGTCTCGAGGTGGCTGACCTTGCATAGTATGGTACGCATGTATACACATGTATAGGGCCCCGACATAGCTCTATGTAAAGTATACAGTTGAATTGAAATTTAATGTAAAGCACAGTCAGTATGTATTTCCTAAAATTTTGGGAGGGCTTTGAGTACCTGAGTTCTGAGATGTGTAGCTGGCAGTATTTTTTTCCTGTGATAAAATGGTTTCTATTTACTTGATTTCTGTCATGTATGCCTGTCCTAGCACTAATATATTGAAACCTTTCAGCATTGCTGACTGTGTTCTTTAATAGAGGATGTTAAGATAAATTCCAATTACTGATGCCTCAGTGTATATAGCAGTTCTGTAGATAACCCAGAACCATTTTAAACCTGAATCTAAAGACACGCTTTTTTTCTCCGAGAGGTGGTCTGTCAGATTCTGCCATTATGAAAAAAGCCTTTCTTTCCTTTCAGTAGGTTTTGGTTAGAGCTTTTAGCGGCTTCAGTACGAGCCTGAGTCTAGGATGTAAGATACGTGAAAACCTTTGTAGTTCATCATTTTGATCTTCATAGAAGTGGAGCTCTTGCTTTCTTTACTGCAAAATCCAGAAACTTTTACATATGCAAGGCTCAGAATTTGACAGCAAGTCTTTATACATGAATTACGTAATTTCTGTCATGCTGGAGGATTTTACAGAGGAATGCAGCAAGTTTCTTGTTTTACTGGACAGCTTTCTCATGAGGTCTTGTCTCCTGGATTTTGATCTGAATGTGTATCTGTTTTCTTTGCAGTTTCTCAGCACCCTCTTTGCCCCTTTAAATTTTGTGATGGAAAAAGTAGAAAGTATCCTGCCCTCCAGTCTGTGGCACCAGCTGACGAGGATCTGAGGGAGCGCGCCTGCTGACTGACTGCCATGACATCTTCTGTGCCAACTTTTTGTTGACCACAAGAAAGCATGATAAAAAAGGGAAGCAGTTCTAAGACTTTAAAACTCTTCATGGATTGTCTGTTCTCATACAAAAACTGTTTTGTTGTACAAAATACATTGATGTTAGGTTCTATTATATTTTGCCTTCAGAAAAGAAAAACTTAAAAATAAACTTTTGTGTATTGCAGCATGGCTCTCTTTTGGCCTCTTCTTCAAAGCTCCAATTGTACTTTGTGGTCTTAAACATGTGTGGTGTATATCTCCTTCACCACAGCTAGGGCTTGGCTTTCCGTTCAGTTAGTGAAAAAACACTAATAACTTTACAATTAAGCAATTGTATCACTGCCTTTTCTTACAGAGTTCAGTTTGGGTGAAGCCCTCAGCACTACAGACAGTCTAGCCAAGGCTTCGAGACAGTTAAAGCTCTTGCTTAAAGCAGCTTTAGGCTCTCCAGGCAGTTTGGATGGCACTTTGGGCTTCTGATTCCTGTCACTGCACAGAGCTCAATTTTATCCTCATTTGAATTTTCAGGAAACTCCACGTACTTGACAGATTTTCTTCACACCACTGTTTTCTCAAGTACCTCCAGAAACCCAATGCTTTGTTCTCTGGCTACAGAACAAAGCATATGTAATGGCAGAGAGCTGAACACAAATTTACCTGTAGCGAGTGATCATTGCATTCATGCTTTTATGTATTTCTTGCTGAGTTTTTATTGCATTGCAAGTACTTTTCAAGTATGAAAAAGAAGGGACTTTTTCCTGTACAAATTAAACTGTTGCTTGAGACCAGAAGCTCATTAGCAAAATTGGTGTTAGTCCATGCACAGTTAGTAGAGAGGTTGGTGTTCCATCATCAGTGCTTACCTCAGGAAATCCTATCCTTGTGCTGTGTATTCATTTGTAACTTAGCCACTGTGGATGGTAACTTCCCACAGACGCCTCTGCTGATGCATGAGACCAGCTCTAAGATCAATAATTTGATCTGGAAGTTGAAGCAAGTAGTCCTGTCTGTCAAGAATTGAAAGTGCATCCTTACAGGTGCCTCAGAAATATTTTTTTTTTCAACTCCTTTCCCAGATAAGGAAGCATGAACCTGATGCAACAGATCAAAAATGCCACTTTGCCAGCTCAACTTTATTATTCTAAAAATGTTGAGCAGCTCGAGGGACTGCGATCACCAGCAGATAAGTTTGTTTATCAATGAGGATATGAGTAAGAAAAGGCAAAACTCCCGTTACTGGATTTGGTATAAAAGGAAAATGTTTCCTAACAGCAGGAGATGCACTGCGTTGTTTTTTGCCCTCTTGATTGCAGATACGTTAGTCTACATAGAAGAAAGATTTTTATCCAGGTGAGCAATGGTACTGCATTAAAGCAAGCACTGCTTTGCTGTGAGGAAAAAATACATCCCCGTATCAGGAGAAATCAACTGTTAAGAGTGAGGCTTAAGCGAGGACACAGGAGACTGGAGAGCCTCGTAGCTAAGTGTTAAAACTGGTGAGGTGTGTTGCTGTTGGGGATTTCCATACAGGTTTTTCATCTCTGGCCGTTACTCATGCAAAACAATTCGCTGTAATGTTGAGATTAGTATGGCTTGCATTTAATGTGGGACATGGCATAAGATTAGAAGACGGCGGATTGCTAGAGGACAACATGTGGAAGTGTGAAATGGGCCAATATTTGTTTCCTCTGCTTTGCATCTGAATTGCTAGAACAGCTACAGAGAACACCTTTACAGCAGGTGCTCCTGTGTATCTCTAGCTGTAAAACTAGGGATAATCGTATTCATTCATTTGCCTCAACAGCGCTGTCAGAATTATTTAAGGTTGATGAAAATCAGAAGGATCAGGCATAGTCAGGTCTTGTCCTGTGCTGCTGTGTGTCACTTACTCCCCAGCCACCTGAAAAACCTGTCAAAGTTCATTTTTTATATACCCTACATTTCAAAAGAACAAATTGCTGTGATTAACAGTCCTAATATGTAAATGTTAGCATGTCAGTGTTTATCGAGCTATATACCAGCGTTCACGTTTGTCACCAACTAAGGTAGTAGCTTGGCCTAATGTTAGAGGAAGAGATAATGTGAATTATGACGTGTGGAAATTACTATCTGTAATAATCTGATAAAAAGGAATACTTAACTCCTGGAAGAATCAGATCCTTCCCTTGAACTATGGGGAACTTTTAGGAACTCAAAAATATCTTTAGGCAATTCTGTTTCTACCGTGTCTAGTATCCATCTCCCTTATAAGCAGTAACGAACCATGGATTTTATCTAGAAAATCTCTTTTCAGCTTCAATTATAATTCTAGGCATCTGGGAGACTTAGGCAAGTCAGACAAAAGGATTTTCTTTTTCATTGAGCAAAGTTTGTTGCCGTAGGCTTTTCTGCCTCTGACGTGTTTTTTCTGTGAAGTTCAGCATGGCTTAGATCAAAAGGCAAACACAGCCCGTGACTATAATGATGGAAAGCCTCTGGCTTAGTGCAGAGATGAGACTTCTGGAAATTTGGTTCAGATAATAACTCATCCAAATCTTCAGTTTGCAGATTTAGTGGGGGTGGGGTGGCTTTTTAGCTTGAAAAGTTAACAGTTCCTGGGTTTTTTTCCTTAAAGACAGCCTAATACAATTTGGATGGATGGTATTTCTTTGCACTGTAAGTTGCATAGAACCAAAAAAAGAGAGACACCCAGGAGCGTCAAATAAATCAAGTTGGTCACCTTCTGGCCTTCCCACTAGGTAGATTTACAGCTGCTCCAGAGTGAGAGCCACAGTGCTACACCTGGTGGAAGGCTGTTGTTTCCTCTGGCGATTAATTGCTGTGATTTGAAGCAAACGGCAAATACACCGACTCTTCTTTTTTTAGTGGGACAGCATAGAAATCCTTACCCCAGTAGAAAGGAGGAAAAAATACCGGCTTTGCTGTGTTGCAGAAGCCTACAGAAGGTAAACATCCCAAGGCAGCAGCAGCCTTCGCGCGCACCCCGCGTCACAGCCGGTGTGGCTGTCCCTGCACAGAGGGCTTGGACACCTCAGCGGCTGTGGTCAAGGCATGTGTGCGAGGCAGCCCCCAGCCTCACGTGCTGTTCCCACCAGGGAGGGTGGAACTCCTGGTTTTTCATCTCTGAGGGACCAGGGAGGCCCCCCTGGAGCAACACAGGAGGAGCAGTCAATATATTGATTCATATATGTTTGCTTCTTCCACGCAAGAGCTCTTATATTATGAAGCCACATCCACGTAATCAGGCAAATGGGCTGTTAAAGAAAAAAAAAAAAAAAAAAAAAAACAAAACCAAAAAACCACAACCAAAACCAAGTTTGTGCTGCTCTATTCCAGATAATAAAACAAGTTAATTTTGTCTTGTTTGCCGTGGCAGGAGAAACCTGCAGGCTCTTATACGTGACCACAAAACTGCCTCCGCCCTCAGAGGCGGCCGTCACCTGCACATGAAGGCTTCAGGCCTTCCTCGGCATGTGAGACAAAATGCACGGAGATGAGCAAGCACTGGTACGCTTCATGCTGCCACGCTGGATTATTAGCCAGTTTTTCCTAGCAAAATCACCCTCCCCAGCCCCAGATCTTCACTAAACCCCAATAAAATGTTTACTACCCCTTTGCCACCATACACCGAGTCCCACGAGAGGCTGGGCAAGAAGCCTGCAGGCAGGGATCGCCAGCTGCTTGCTGAACGCGGGTGTGATTTGGGCATCCAGGCTGGATGCCCTTCAGCAGCTGTGCAGCACAGCACCAGAAATACGGTATTTTATTTCTAATTCACATCTGCAAAGGTTACACAGAGATGGGAGGTCAGGGTGAGATGCACAAATGGGGTTTAGATAGTTTTGCAGGAAAAAAAAGAAGCAGCACCACAATCTCTTGAGCTACAATACCCACGTGCCGTAACATACACCACTGTTCCTAGAAGTCATTCCCCATTTTCCTTGTGGTAAAAGAAAATTACACTTTTTTAAAGTGAGATTTCTCCTAAAACAGCTCAACATACTTTTGGGGGCAAAGTTTGTTAAAATAGAAAACAGTGGGAAGGGAGCAACCCCAAAAAGTTTGACAGGCTAACAGCATCTCAGAGCAATGCTACATTCTGATTTCATACAGCAAATTAAAGGGAACTCCCTCAATTAGATTGCATATTTTTAAAAAATAAGTCCTACAGCCTTTTAAGCCTTTTACCTCAGCTAACATTATTCTGACACTAAAGTGTCTACCTAGGGACAACTGTTTCCTCTTCATGAATACATACATAAGTAAATTTATTGCACAGAAGAAAACAGAGGATTATTTCATTTGCCTTGCCTGATTTCTGTTTCTTCTTTTTCTTTTTCTCCCTTTTTCTTTCTTTGTTTGATTAGCTGAAGGTCGAGGAGGTACCTTTCCTAGCAATATTTACATCTCTGGGCATCTTTTCCCTCTAAGAAATAGCAAAAGCTACCAGGAGTGTTTTGTTCATGGAAGAGGCAGCAGAAATGCTTACAGCTGTAAGAAGCCTACCTTGAGCTCCGTTTTTTTTTTTTTTTAAATCATAAATACAGAAAAAAAAAAAGTAATCAAATAAATGGCTAGTTCAGCAGTTACACATCTGTTGCGCTGCAAAATACTCCGTTTCTCCTCTGGTGAAGCAGGTTTGATGGAGGCATTGCATTACGTCTTATTGATATGGCTCTTGTGTGAAATACAAAATTCAGCCTGCTGTGCACACCTTTGGTGGGCTTGCTGCTGAACGGGGCAGGGGACCTGGTGACAAAGCACACAGAAAAGGCCAAGGTACTCAATGCCACCATCTTCGCCTTCAGGAACCCCAGGCCCCTGAGATGAGGGGAAAGTGTGCAGCAAGAAGATACACCTTGGTGGAGGAGGAGGAGGAGGAGGAGGACCAGGTCAGGGAATAGAAGTTCCATCTTTAATACAGCGACCCCGAAACACTTTACCTGGGACTGCAGAATTCAGGTGGGTTTGTTTATTGGTGTATTAAGCAAATGATGGAGTTAAGAAGTGATCTGATTTCGTTACCTTGTATTCAACTGCCTAGAACAAGTTCCCTTGTAAGAATGAGGCTTCCTTTTTTCCAGAACATTTAAATATTTTCAGCTTTATTAGATGGGAAACTTGTAGACTACTCAAAGGGTCCCTGAGTCTTTCAAAAAACTTGACACACAAAAAAAATTAAAATAATATACTACTTTTAAGTTCCTTAAGGCTTAAAATGTGGTATTGCCCAGGCTGTGAACTACGTGCGGATTTAATTTCACAATGAAATCATAATAAAAATTCTCCTTGGAGCTCACCTTTAAATACAATTAGGTATGAAATTTTCCTTATCCAGCCCAGTGCCAGAATTGCCAGCCGTAATGAGGCCAACAGTATAACAACTGAACTGAGTGTGTATACTTTGCACTGCACGTGCATGTGTGTGCAATGCACGCACTGTGCACTAGCACGCCGGCAGGGCTATTCCCACCAGCAGCTGGTTTATACCCAGAAGCGTGATTATTCTTACTTCTAGCCGGGACCATTACATTAATGCCATATACAGTAACAGAAACATTATCTTATTGTCCAAATAAATAGCTTTCTGGATCCTCCTAATCTTTTAATGCCAGCTGTGCCTTCTGGAGATGACTTACTCATATTAACAGTACAGACTTTTCCCAAAGCCTTTCAGATGTAAATGCTCTCTCAAGACCATTGAATGCAAACCTCCATTCTTTTTACATATTCTTTTTTAAAACAAACAAAAAAACCCCCACATAACCAGAATACTCACTCCATTGCCACGGTATGCTGCTTGTATGGGGCTTTTTCATGCACTGTTTGCCCCTGCTAGGATTCCTCCACTCTTTTTCATTTTCATATGGAAATTTTACCTGAAGCTACAGTGTGTTCTATCACTCATTCAGCCTCCTTTCCCGTGTTGTTTTTTTACTACCTTGCCTGTCTCTGCACTTCATGGGTGCTTTTCCAGAGCCTTATTATACTTACTGGCACAGGACCCATCTTTCATCTCGGCTCATTTGCTGGTCCCAGCTCTGAGCAGAGGCAGCTGGTCCCTCTCTGTGAGGGACCTTTCTCTGTGAGCTCCTTTCCAGTGAGGTTGCTGTTTCTGGGCCTCATGAGCCTGCACATCTTTCCAGCAATTTGTTGGTTTGCACTGATGCCAGCCCAGCATGGCACAACCTGTCACTGCCTCCTTCAAAGGCCAGCACACCCTTAATGATAGCTAGAAGTTTTTGCAGGAAGTATTCAGAGAAAATCAGATTTGGAAGTCCCCATCCGAATGGAAAGTATCATTTGGAACGCATTTAATAGATTTATTAAATTTAAAAGAACATAGAATTTGATAGATTCTTTAGAAACCCGATCATAACTGAGACAAGGGATTTCCTTCTACATCAGCTTTCTGCAAACATTTTTATGCTTATTCAGTAAGTGAAAAATAGGAAACCTTATCCTTAGGTAGTTCAGTGTCCTATACCCAGCTCTCACCAAGCTGAGAAACAAATACTTTCTCTTCGATCCTTCAGATCACAAAAACCCCTCAATAGTTAATGATGTTTTAAAAGCTTTTAAGGCAAATTTGCGCAAATATATAACTAAGACACTTGCTTTGACTCTTTAATAGTTTATGAAAATACTGTGGTTGAATACATCTCCTGCAGTTTCCTTTGGTTTTCGCCATGGGCCAATCGCTGCCCCACGGGAAGCTGCAGCATGCTCATGCTGGTCGGGGTGGCCTCAGGTGGACACTTTACTGCGAACTCCAGTCCACTGGGGACAGACGAATATCCCTCCAGTAAAGCCTTTCACCCAGCCTGGCCCCAAATTTTCTCTCATGGAGGAATCACCATGCTCAAATTCTCGAGCACTTCAGTATCCAGGGCATGACTGTGACCAGCACAAAATCCTTTGGAAGATGCTTGAGCAAGCTCAGCTTACACAGTTGTTGTTGGTGGTCTTGTACGAAATGCTCCATCTTTGCATCTTGCTGTGCTCCTGGATGGCAGGAATGAATTGCCACAAGGAGTCCAGGGGAGAAATGCGTGTTGGAAGAGTTCTGGCAGAAGTACATCCTTCCAGAGATGCACCGGTTTATGCACAGACACCTGCAGCAACACTGTCATGCAGAAAGGGGAGGTAAATACTTCAAAGTTTGTATTAATAATTCAGCAGCTTCTGTGCAATGAAAGGCAAAGGTGAAACTGGTGTAAAAGTAGAGACCTCGGATGCATTCCCTGCATGGACCAGGAAGGGAAGCGGGCTGTGGTCATCAAGCATCTGTAGCCTGTGCATCATGTCCGGGAGATCCAGCCAGCGCTCTTCGGCGCTTTGCAGGTGTGAATATCTACCACTTCTAGGCAGTCCTGGCAGCGCACAGCACAACACCAGTGGAATTTGCACTCGCATTTTGTCATTCTGCTGACACGGGAGGTGTCGTAGCCTCTCCCACAGCACATCACTTCACAGCTGTCCATGCCGCGGGAGGTTTGGTTGCAAACCCGACCAGCTGTCCCAAGGGACCCTACAAAGGAAATGCAGTAAAGGTCAGGAGGTGGATTTTAAGGAAAGACAGAAAGCATATGAAAATAAGTATAGGAGACATAATTTGCAATGTATTTGATCTTTCGACATGACATCACCCGGGATTCATTATCAAGCCAGAGAAACACCTATAAGGTAAAGTTCCTCTCAAATTCTCAAATTTCTCCTAGAAATCTGGTCTAGAGATGAGAAGGAGTAAAATGGACCAAATACTTTGTGCTGGTTTTGGCTGGGATAGCGTTAACGTTCTTCACAGCAGCTAGTACGGGGCTATGTTCTGCATTTGTGCCGGACACAGTGTTGGTAACACAGGGATGTTTTCGTTATTGCCGAGCAGCGCTTACGCAGAGCCAAGGCCTTTGCTCCTTCTCACCCCACCAGCGAGGAGGCTGGGGGTGCACAAGGAGCCGGGAGGGGACACAACCAGGAGAGCTGACCCCAGCTGACCAAAGGCATGTTCCGTACTGGATGAGGTCATGCTCAGCGTGTAAAGCTGGCGGAAGAAGAATAAGGGAGGGGACATTCGGAGTGATGGCATTTGTCTTCTCAAGTAACCGCTGCACGTGATGGAGCCCTGCTGTCCTGGAGATGGCTGCACACCCACCTGCCAGCTGGAAGTGGTGAATGAATTCCTAGCTTTCCTTTGCTTGTAAGCGCAGCTTTTGCTTTACTTCTTAGGCTGTCTTTATCTCAACCCACGAGTTTTCTCACTTTTATTCTTCCAGTTCTTTCCCCTGTCCCAGTGCGGGGGGAATGAGTGAGCAGCTGCGTGGGGCTTAGTTGCCGGCTGGGGTTAAACCATGACATACTTCAAGGCTCTGCCTGATTCTGTGACTATCATCACGCTTTGCTTCATCTTTGCATAGCACTTTTTCCTCTCCAGTGAGCAGATACCTTCCCTGAGGCAGCCGTGCAGCTCCCTCCTACCCCCAGGACGCAGTCCAGTCCCCCAGGGCTCTGTAGCATGGGGCACCCAAGAGGAGCATCCCCTGCGGCTCGGGACTGCGTGAGCTTTGCAGGGGAGCTCTGGGTGGCCAGGGGAGGTCTGGGAAAGAGGAGACTGATAAATTTGGTGGCTGCAGGGGACACATGGGCAGAGTAACTGTGCTGCCGGTAGTTAAAATTCTCTGCAGAAGTGAGTGCAGAAGCACCCTGACCGCTTGGCACCACTGCTGTGTCCACCCACAGTTCAGGTGGCAGCTGAAGACTGTCTGCTCTGTGCACCTCTCATCTCTGTGGGGTAAGCACCAAGGATTCTTCTCCTTTCTCTTGATAGAGATTGGAAGAAATTAATTTATAGCCTGCTGTGGACTGAAAGAGGGGTAGGGAAGCATATCACACCTCATCAAGTTCTTAAAACCCCTCTGGAGTGGCTAAAGTGCCTCTGCCCACCTCCACGTGGCACAAAATGCCTCTTTAAGGCCTGTTTTAGCCTGATCAGCTGCTGTACCATACACGAGCTGCTGCACCATACACGAGCTGCTGCTCATCTAACAAAGTTACCTTAGGGTACAATTTAGGACCTATACCACAGCTGTTGACAGATTATTACCAGCAATTTGAAAACTTCATGAATACTCATTGCTTCACCTAATTTCTTATGTACTGCTATTGTAAATCAATTTCACGTATATCCATGAGATTGATATCGTTTTGACATTTTCCCTAGACCAAATTATAGCGCTGTTCTTCTGTTATTGGCCAACATGGGATTTCCCTAAGTATTGACTGCGGTCATTAAATTAACTGGAAACATTTTACAAAGTGTATACACAGGTGTACATAAACCATGAAAAATTTACCCTCTTAAAGAAAAAAAATGCATGCAGACATTAACTCAAGTTTGCATGAGCTAGGATAGCAAACCAATCTTAATAAAACTTAAGCTGTAATTAATCTGTAATTATTAAAAATCTAAGTTGCATAAATGCTAATCTTTTTTCCCCGCTATGAGGTTGTATATACTATTGCTGCTGTACTGAAGCAGCTCACAACATACGAGTATTCGCTGCTCCTCCATCCCCTGCTGTCCCCAGCGCCTGGGAGGCTGCACGGCTTTCCAGGCCTGGGCCCACCGCTGAGGCTGCAAGTGGTCTCAGGACTTGAGTAAAGTCACTTTCTCGGACTATGTTTTTTCATGTGACACATGATTTAGCCTCTTAGCCATGGCGGGGGAAATTTTCCTCTTCTTGCATCTAAGTCAGGGCAGGCTTCAGCTGCTGTCCTGGATGAGCGTTTAGGTCCCTAGAAAGCATCTCAGCCTTCCTGTATTTATTTAAATACTTAAATATTCATCGTGTAGAAATCTACACCTGGAAAGCTGCAATATCAAATCGCTGGTCCAGGGCTGCTGCGGGCAGAGCAGAAGAGCTTTGCATGGCCGCCCGCTCCGGGAGCCGCTCGCTGACGGAGACACCGGCCGCAGTCCAAGGGTCCAGAGCTGCACAGGTGCTGCTGCGCAGGCCAAGCAGAGCTGTGCTGAGCCACTCGAGGGAAAAGGCAGAGGGAGGAGAAGACATGCTGAATGGAGCCACAGACAGGCTCCTGCACCTGCAGCCTGGTAAATATCGACCCCCTTGGGCTCCAAGGAGCCTGTTCACGCTGCTTCCCACGCAGCAGCACTCTGCGCAGCATCCTTGGGGAGGCAGCTGAACAGTAAGTCTCTGCTCTTTAAGGGAGCACCTCACTTTGATGTAAAAACCAGTGACGAGTTGCATCAGGCATGCCCTGCGCTAGGAAACCAGCAGTAACTCCTGGTCTCCTGTCCCCACAGACACTGCCAGCACCTGGGTCCTGTGCAGGGCATCCCAGGGAGGAGGAGGAGAGGTACCACCAGCAATGACCCACGCAGGCAAGCCCTCTGCCACGCAGCTCTCCCTGCAAGGCCACCTGCACAACAGGCAAAGCAGTGATGCCAAAGGGCCTTTCCCAGATCATTTTTTCAGGAATCACTCCACACTGGGGGAAGGGAGAATTCTGGTGGCCTCTGGTGCCCCAGATCGAGGCAGGGCTGAGGAGTTAGGAGGATGCAGAGCTATGTGATCCACCTGTGGTCCCGTAGGAAGCCTGTGGCAGAAAACCAAACCCTGCTTCCAAGCCAACACGTTCTCCTCCATCCACGATGCTGTGCAAACAGCTAGGACATCTAAATGTAAGTGCTCACGCTTGTGTGAGCCCACAGCAATGTCAGACGCTTGTCCTGCCCTCTTTGCTCAGACAGAAAAAAAAAAAGTGCAAAGGCTAAGCTCATGACTCGTATGACTAATGTTCTGCATCAGGAATTTGGTGTGAATTCCAGTTTACCTCCCTGCACGGGTTCCCCCTCACCTCCCTTGCCCTGCGCGCTGTCTTACCCCACTACGAGCCCCAGCCCTGAGGTCCCAGTGCACCTGGGCTGCATAATGCAACACGCCTAGAACAATAATCTCCAGCAACCATGATTTCAAAATCGTGATTTAGATTTCAAAATGCTTGGCGTTTTGCTCTCTGCATGCGGTTCATGTGACACAAGCCGGACACTTGGTGCCTTGGCTGTGCCACTGTCGCACAGCAGCCAGCCAGGCATCCCTCCTCCAACACAGGAAAAGCAAAGCCGCTGTGCACCTCAGCATGCCTCCCGAGCGGGAGCAGAGCAGGGCCATGCTGCCTGGCTGCCGCAGGTGAAGGAAGACCCCACAGCCCCCACCTCCAGCAGGAGCTGCCCTAGGAAGGTCTGACCACATCCCTCAGCTGAAGCACAGGCTGGTTTCCAACTCCAAAGTTCTCGTTTCCAGATGTTTAGGGAAATCACAAAGCAGTGAAGGAGAACCTGAGTGGGATACAGCTGCTGGTTTCAACAGGAGTTTTGCCACTGGCTTCAAAACCAAAATTATTTCAACCACTAACACATAGCCAAGAAGCCGGTATCATCTGATACTGCCCACAACACAACATCAACATCTACTGTGGCACTGCAAGAGGAGACTAAATTATCCACAGGATGTGGCAAAAAGAAAACAGGCTCATATAAAGGCGTAGTTTCTGAGCAAAACCAACATTTTTTAAAAGTTCAAACAGCATCTTCAGCATCTCTGCAGCTTCTCTCCTGAGAAAGAAGATGAGCAATAACTGACAGTAAGCAACCAGGCAAGTTACTGTGCTCCTTGGTGGGCACTGAGATACCCAGGTGATGAAGACAGCAGAAGACACTAAACAAAACAAGGCAGAGTTTTCTGATCTTTGCCTGCTACCTGGAGTGCACGTCCTCATCACTTAAGAGGCAGGAGTATGCTCAAACTTGTAAAAAGTCTTTGTTTTTATTTCATGTTGGAATTGCCATGCCGACACACAACATTATACCTGCCAAAACATCCACAGCTTTTAATACTACCAACTTTACGGCCCATACATCAAATCCTTTCTTCTTGGTTTACACGGTTGTTTTCTTAAGCAAACATGTGGTAAGCTGAAAAATATTTTTTCCCATTCCTAAAGCAGTAAAATGTATTTATTCCTTTACAAAGTGAGATTTTCCCTTCTCTTCCAATTGATTAAAAATCTGGCCTCAAGCAATAAAGTTCATTATCTGACATTCACCTACAAAACCCCACAAAAACAGTGAAATCCCCAACAACAATAAACTAGTTTCCACACAGGCGTTTGGGGCCGGTGGGTGGAGAAAATAAAAAGGAAACATTCACAGAAAACTAGCTCTGAAGCTACTTCAAATCCAGAAGTTTTAAGTTAAGAAAGATTCATGTGGAACCTCCGTACAGCAGGGCTGGAGAGAACAGGGAGGCAGCCTTGTCGGGAGGGGGCTGGGATTTCCCAGGCCAGCAACGAAGAGAGGGCAATGGGCTGATAAAAGCCCCTTATCTGGAATCAGTTTAGAGTAAACATGTGTCTCGAGCCACCGATAGCTGTCATAACCTCTGAGCTCCCAGGGGCTCCTGGGGCGATGGCGCGGCTCCATGGCCGGACGGTGCTTGGAGGAGAGCTGCCCCGATGGAAGTCATTGCAAGCTCCACCGTCAGCTTGCACGAGGCTGGGACTGCACCCAACGTGTTTGCAATGCATAAATTGGGAGATACGGGCCAAGAAGTCACACAGGGACTGCCTGTATGCGGCTAAACTCAGTGAGAAGCTTTTGACATAGATCGGGATTGGTTTTCCTCCATGGGTTACATACCTCAAGTACTAACACATCTTGCACAGCAATACTTTGCAGGCCACATTTTAATCTCACATTTTTCTTTCACTCCAGACTTGGCCTCGTTCATCTCAAAAATGCAGCAAATGGCTTACGTGGGGCGGCAGGGGAAATAAACTAACACAGAAAGAACCCTGCGAAGGACCCGAAGCAGGTCATCCCAGGCACGCATTTTGTCACCCAATGTGCAGCTCCAGGGGGCTGCCCACAGCACTGCACATGCATCTCCGCAGTGCTTTCCACCAGGAGACCAGGTGTGGAGGGTCCGCAAACACAGCCACGGCACCCTGTCAGCCTGTTGGAGCCACAGGAGATGGCCACCGCAATCCAGGTACGCGACCCCCACCCCATGCACAGGCAGAGGCAGTGACGTTGGCTTTGACGCCGCCCAAAGAGGAACCACGTCAGTGTCAGGAGAAACCTATGGATGACCTGAAGCACATGGCATGTGGGTTTGCAGCAGGTCCTAAGGGACTGCTGCAGCAGCTTGAGATCATCTACACACAGAGGTGCCCCATCTCTGCTCCACCACCATCTCCACATTGCCAAAGCCTCATTGCTACCAGAACAGTTGTGAACAGTCAGCGTGTGCACAGCACCACCATCCTGCCACTTGCTCACCACCCCCACCCCCCCCGCCTTGATGTCCTCGCCTGGGGACACGGCTTCCCTGCTCATACACACCACCTCAACATGCTCAGCTTGCTCTACACACTTTGGTGGGGGTCTCCCTGCAGGGAGACGCTTCACTCAAACACTGCCTAGAGTTTCATGGTAGCTCTGTACAAATTAATTTTTAATAAACCTGGTCTAAAATGTTTCCCTTTGCAAGACCACATTACACTGCTGTGATGGTCTCCATGAACAGCCTGTAAGGAAGGCTGGGCCAGCACGCGATGCCCACGCTGCAGCTGCTCCTATGTTTATTCCAAAAGCAGGCTCGGCTTGTCCGCCGGTGCATTCAAAACATGGTAAACCTGCAACAGCTTTCAATCAGCCAAGCCTGCAATCTTGTAAAACTTTAAAAGCTTCTAACAGAAGCTTATAATTTAGAGCATCTAGAAGGTGAAGTACCGTGTTCAGGGTAAGATAGTATGTGCGACAGTGGGACTGCCACTTGCAGAGCCATCACCTTAGCTCCCTTCACAGCTTTATCATTTCTAACAGGTCTCTCCCACTGCAGTCCTGGATATGCTTGTATTCATTTTGGGAGTTGGAAAATTATGGTAATATAAGAGAAGACCATGCAAATTGTGCCAAATTTTAAGTTCATGACAAGATTTTCAAAAGCCCTCTGGGATGTCCTACCTCTGTTTCTATCAAATTATGAGTACGAAATTGTGAGCAAAAATTATTTCAGCATCCATGTGAGCAGATTTAAGTGAATTCTGAACACTTCTGAAGGTCTTCTTTTGGTCCTTTTCTAAAAGTTGCGAAATCCTGATGCTAGACAAAGGGTGGCCAGATTATTATGTTCGCGTGCTATTGAGTTGCTATTAGTGATTTCCACATATTATCTCTCTCCTGAAATCAATTACTCCTTTTTTCCTTCTAGGGGGGAAAAAAAAAAAACCAAACCCCAAACAAAAACCCCACCACATTTTACACGCTGTAGGGGTGATATATGCATATATGTCCAGCTGCCTCCCCCAGACAGACTGCCAGACCCGGTGGGGTTCACTCAGCCCCAGCACCCTCGCGTGACTGCCTGCCACCAGAGAGAAGACTAAAAGCTCCGATGGCAGAAGATGAGGTACATGCTTTTTTTGGGTAGACCGCTGATGATAAAACCCCTGAGCACCTTTAACTCACTGGTTCCTATGTGTTAGCACACCCATGCCACAGAAGACACTGGCTTGGTCATTTGACAGTTTGTGAAGCTGTTTCCTGGTCAAGTCATGATACTTCATAAGGTTTGCTCCGGGAATCCTTCGTTCAGTCCCAATACTAACCAATCTGCAGATATACCGCTATTTTTTTTACTGAAGCACTAAATTGCTTGAATTCCCCAGAAGAATGAAAGGCAGAGCTGTATTCAAGGACCCACTACAGTGCTGTGGTATTAGATTTAGCTGATGCCGAGATGCTCCCCACCTATTTCCAAACACAGACTTCCATAATCTCATTTCATTGTCAGTCATTTAACAGGGCTGACACTCTGGAGCACTTAACAGGGCAAACCAATGGTAAGAAAGAAAAAAATGCTGCCAGCTGTTCAAAATTACCTCTCTCAAAGCCAGATCAGTTTTTGTTCGTCTGATTCTTTCTTTGCTCCACACAAGCAGCAGGGCATCCCGCATCCCATTAAAGATTTACTGCAGCTTGCCAGAAATGTGCTCTTCCAAACAGCCACATTCTCTGAATTCTGGGCAGCAAAGAGCCACCACCTCACCCACAGCCTTATCCTGAGCTGAGCCAAATGATGTGCCAGTCTCTGCCACCTCTGGGCAACCTTGACAGCATTGGGCAAGCGCGCATGATACGCCGGGGTGAAAAATGCCCACCCTCTTCCACGATAACAAGACTGACAGATGAGGTTAGGCTTAGTACAGAGATTATTAAACAGCTTTTTGACATAGAAGTGAGGCATGTATGGTTTCTTCTTTGGGGGAGAAAGAAATAATGGGTTTTACAATGAACAAGGCAATTTCAACAAAACAAAGTTTTGAATAAGCCCTACTCTGCCAAGTAAGTCTCTGCACAATGGCACAGCATGCCCATTTACTCACTTGGATTAAAGTATTAGACTTTGCAGTATTGGTCACTATTCAGGGAACAATATGTGTTTGTGCAGGTAATAAGCATAACCTGCGAAAGTCATAAATAACACTTCAATTACCTTGACTACTCAACTAACCAGAAACGCTGTACAACATAAGCGTACTGGATGGAATTCTGGGTTCACTGAAGTCAATAGTACACGACCAGGATTTCACATATTGTTCTTATTTAAGTGCAGTTGTTTTGCAATGCTTATCCCAAGTAAACTTGGATTGTAAATACTCAGTGGTGCCAAAAAGAGTTGAGCTGCGTTGCTATCCAGATACTTATGGATATGTCACACCGGGTGCAATCTGGTGTGTTATACAACCTATTAATTAGTTCCACAACATCTTTCATGGATTACTCAGTCTGGCTCTCTTCTCCAAATTTCTGGTTTTCTAGTTGCTAGTTTTTAATTGCCACATCAGGAAATACTATACACGGGTCAAGAACTGTTAGCAGGATTCCTGGTGCTCGGCAGTGCCTTGAATGCTGTAACACCGTTAAGTGTGTATCTATTGAAATCTCTGAAAGCAGAAAAATTCAGTGTTAACAGCAGCCCTGAAACTTCACCTCTTCCCACTGGGGCTGGCACAAGCCTTCAGAAAATGCGACGGTTATCATGGACGGGGCTAACACTGTCTCGTAAAGAGGAATAAACAGCTGTGTCACTCAATGCAGTGTGCTGTGCCCCACCAACCGCTCTTCTTTCGTCCACCTGCATGTCCTCCAGCTGCCTCGCACCATGTTGCTGACAGCTTCATTGACCGGCGCAAGCACGGTTTGCGCCAAGCTGCTGTACCTCCTACGTTACCGGGGGGGAGAGGCGTGTCTACAGCTTAGGGGGTCCACAGTCCACAGGGGGCTGTGGGGAACGTGCAGATAAAGGAGGATATGTGGTCCTTTGGGAGTCTGCAGCCGCAGCCTAACACTATGGAAAAGAAGCAATGTGACAGGAGGTGGTATCATGGGGACAACATGGGGCTGTAGCTCCATCGGGCAGCTCTGAAGTGAGCTGTGTGATAGATGTGGCTCTGTACAGTAGGGACCTGCCTCCAGAACGTAACTCAAACCTGTCCTAAAAGCAGCTTTTGCCTTGCAGTGTCTCCAGGGCTCCATAGCATCTGGGAGAAACCGCTGAACCGTTTCTTCTGTTGTTTTACAGCTGGCTGTTGTACATCTAAGGACATCGAGGAACTATTGTTCTTTTACAGAGCTATCCTTCCCAAACATCTTCCTGCCTGTTTCCTGCTGGTTACATGCATGGATTTGTATTTTTATAGATAGATATAGATATACATACATGCAAAATTAATAATTTTTGGCCTTCAAAGTAGAAATGTCTGAAATAAAACCATTCACATGTAACAATAGAGGCTTACCTACATCCCTGTCCCTGATACAGTAGTCTGGAGAGCTTTCAAAGTATACCAGGTCATTCTTAGTTGGCTTCTTAAATCTCTTATTAGCCACGGTGAAACCCGTGCCATCTTGATTCATGACCACCTGAATGGCTCCATTGTATTTCTTCCACAGATAATCTCCTGTTTTCCTAAAGTCTGCCATGGCCAGCCAACAGGTCCTTAGAGTGCACGATCCACTCACACCGTGACATTTGCACTCCTGTTTCAAAAACCGCTTCACGGCCTGTTTAGAAACGCAGTAAAATACACACAGGTGAAACAAACTGTAATTTATGCTTCTCGGCCCTTTTCCGTTCGTTCTGTGGTGCCAGGAGCGCAATGGGTCTCCAAATCACGGTCTGTAGTGACACCCACTGGTAGCATCAAGTCATCCCCGCATGGTTGGTCTGCTCTGGTTGCTTCACTCAACCACACACCCCCTCCTCCTCTGGCCGGTGGGCTTACCTTCCCCCCTCCTGGCAGGCATCCCGGGGACCGAGATGGTCCATAACGCTAGGACACAGGCTGGACAGGAGGAAACGAGCTGGGAAGCGGACAGAATCTCTCAGCCTCTTGGTAGGCGAAGGTACACCCTTTCCCCATCATTCCAGCTGAAGCATCGCCCTGCTGACCCTCTCTAGCTTGCCTTCACGAAGTTGCCCTTTGCCTGAACAGTGGTTCAAATATTGCCCAGGAACTCATAGGCACTTCATATTTCAATGATTTTACAGAAGCTGTGCAAAGCATCGTACCTGGGCTAGGCATCAAACATGCAAAATTTTAAAATATGGTATCTTTAAAATGCTTATAAACCATTTAACAAACATTTTCGAGTAAGACCTTCATTAGCTTGCACTGGAGAGATCACCTTCATCATTAATTTAATGTCTGGGTAGCATTAAAGCTATTTCAGCTTCATCTCTGACATTTGAGCCATCCGTATGACATTGGAGAACAACAGATAGGTTCATAGGCAATAAATAATTCAATGCTAATTCTGAAGATATGGGTATTTGATCTATAAATATTATGCCTTCAGGGTTCATGAAATATGAACATTCTGGCATTTGTACAAGAGCAGCAGCATCGTGGGAGGAAGGTAAGAGAGAGGAAAGCTCCATGATTAGAAGTGAGACTGATGCACAGCGGGGCAGCATTTTTCAGTCAAGCACTTAGTAATAAAGCAAGAATGTTTTATAAAACCAAAGTACTTTTAATTTTCTTTCCAACTTGTAAACGATATGACTACTTCAAAGCAGTCACTGACATTCCCACAGCCCCTACTAACACAAAACTGGGATTTAAGCAGATGCTTGGGTTTAAATATCTGAGTAGAAATCAATTTAACTACTTGTGCATTTAAAACAATTTGTTGGAATAGTGGAAGAAGCACATAGGAATGCAGGACTCTTTGTCAGTGATGTTCCTATAGTGATACATAGCATATTATTTTGTATGAATCATAGGGGAATATTATAGATTTATATTCTATGTGGGTTTGAAGTAGTAAAATTGGAATAGTCTAGTTTTAAAAGAAACATAACACCACCCCTTTTTGGGGGTGAGAAAAAGCTGAGGGCACAGCTGGTCTTACCCAGTTCCAAATGCCAGGCTTGTGGGCAGGCTGAGGTAGGTAGTGAGATCCCGGCAAAACTAAACCTACACTGTCGCACTGGGGATATAAAGCAGCATCCCTTTCTATAAAGCAGGTCCTAGAGCATATGAGAATGTCTTGATTATTTTTAATCAAACATATTTATTAAAGTCTCCTGATCAGTTTCTAAAAAACCTACCTGGTTACCAATACTGTATTATTTGGCATATGTATTTTTTTAAACTTAATAAGATACTCAACTATTACAGAAAGTACTTCCCATCATGGAGCTCATTCACCCCTATAAAGCCTTTGCTTGTGTTGTAGACTGCAGTCTCTTTTGGACAGTAAAATAAATACAGCCATAATACTGCATATGCGTATCACTGATCTGAATAGCCTCATCTATCTGTATTACATATTAATTACACCTGCTGGTAATAAACAGGTGGAGAAAAGATGTTGAAGGAGAAATATTTGTCAGGAAAATCATCTACTTGCAGTACAAAACATTAAAATCGGACCTTTTCTTCTAGTAAGAGTTAGTTAATATAGAACAATCTTACAGATTACAAAAGGAACTTTTTAAAACAAACAAAAAAAAAAATCTGAACATGAACAATTTACTTCCTACTGAATACATATTAAGGAAAACCAAAGACAAGAAACAACTAGTCTCTGTGAATCATTTTAGAAGTGATTGGTCTAGCATTATCAAATATTTTTCTGCATTATTTTAAAGGTGGTGGATTAGGCAAATTTTGAATACATTTTGAATAATGAAACAACGTATTTATTGCAATTTCACACACTATGCGCCCAAGAAGGCCAATGGGACCCTGGGGTGCGTGAGGAGGAGTGTGGCCAGCAGGTCGAGGGAGGTGATCCTGCCCCTCTGCTCTGCACTGGTGAGGCCACATCTGGAGCGCTGTGTCCAGTGCTGGGCTCCCCAGTTCAAGGGAGACAGGGAACTACTGGAGAGGGCCCAGCAGAGGGCTATGAAGGCGGTTAGGGAACTGGAGCATCTCCATCATGAGAAAAGGCTGACAGCTGGGCCTGTTTAGCTTGGAGAAGACTAAGAGATGATCTTATTAATGTCTACAAATACCTCAAGGGCGAATGTCAAGAGGACGGGCCCGGGCTCTTTTCATTAGGGCCCAGCAACAGGACATGGGGCAATGGGAACAAACTGCAACACAAGATGTTCCATCTAAATATGAGGAAAAACTTCTTTACTTCGAGGGTGACAGAGCACCGGCAAGGCTGCCCAGAGAGGCGGTGGAGTCTCCTTCTCTGGAGACATTCAAAGCCCGCCTGGACATGACTCTGTCCAACCTGCTCTGGGTGAAGCTGCTTTAGCAGCGGGTTGGACTAGATGTTCTCTAGAGGTCCCTTCCAACCCTGACCATTCTGTGATTCTGTGATTCTTACTATTTATAGCTACTACCACAAAATGTTAGTACATGTATTTTTTAGCCCTTGCACCAGCAGTGGGCAATACACCCGGCCACTACTCCTTCTACTCACCTACAACAAAAAAAGTAGACTTTTTGTGAAATTCAGGAATGGTATTTTCATACGATGTTTAGAAAAGGGATTTGTTTAGAGCAGGTTATGCCCCAGAACCAACGCCTTTTGGAGGGACACATATTTTGGATATATTTTCTTAAAAAGTGAATAAATTGTATTTTATTTCTGCTCATTTTGTGTTTAGGTTTACTGTGCACATACAGGAATGGATGGGATGTTTTTTTTCTCCAATGCTATTTCAAAATTGCTCTTTAATAGTCAAGCCTGTTTTTCAGTATGGTCTTCAGCCTTACTTGGGAATTTCTGTGCTATATTAAACAAAAGTAAAACTCCTCCAAATATAAGGATTAGGCTCAAAACAAAACCTCCATCCAAACTGATCCTGCAAGGGCTTGGGCTCCTGCTTGCCTTTCCACAGAAGGAGCCACTGAACTGACTCAGACGGGAGCACTGTCAATGAGTTGAATTCAGTCTGTTTGGAGATCTCTGCCACACCGAACCGCCAAGGGAGACAGATAGAGCATCTCTGGCTCCTGCTCATCCCATACTTCTTCCTGACTGCTGAGACCAGTCAGCAAGGGCCAACCATTACCTGCCCCAGACCCATCAGAGCTCTCTGAGAGCATCTCCAGGCATCTGCTGGAGGGACACCCACCTTCCTTCCAGCTCTGTTGTTGTGAAGGTTCATCAGTGCCCTTGCGTCTTTTCCTTTCCGTTCTTTGGCATCCACAAAAGCTCTGGCAAATTTAATGCCGTAGTCAATGTTATCACTGCAGCCACCCCAGTCAAAATGGCCCTTGCTGTCCTTGGCAGAGCCTTTCTTCTTGGGATCGCAGGAGCAGGATTTCAGCTCCCCTTGGCTACATGCCCTGGTGATGGCAAAAACAACTCCAGCAGAGGAGATGGCATGTACAAAAGCAGATTCACGGCTACCTGAAACAAAAAAAGTCACTTTAAATATGTTTGAAGCAGTTAGTTTGAGTGGCTATCCTAACTCCAGCCAGTTAGCCTGGACTTTTTTTGCTGAGCAAAAGATAAAACTGGGCTGAAATCACAAAAATACACATTCCCTGGAGCCAGAATTAGTCATGGCTTAAACTTGGACCCCTCCCTGGTAAAAGCTCATCAATATAGTGTTAGAGTTGGAAAACATTAAACATTTGCTCCTGATATTGATTAATATACTTTCACGGATGGGTTATTCTGTACAGATATGTGAATAGGACACCTGGTATTTCTATCATGTTTCATCGATTTAGAAAAATATATGAAGTGCTATTTCAGAGATAGGTTTAAGAAAGTATTAAGTAGGGACACTGGAACAACATGTACATTGCAAAATACTGCAAAGAACTCTTGAAACTAGCTTTTCCTCTTCCAAAGCACTCGGAATAGACTTTCCTGCTTAGAAGGCAGTAGGGAGAAATCTTGGGTGTTATTTTCTGAAAATAAGTTAAATTTAGGTTTTCTGCCTAGAACCAAGCCCAGTAACAGTAATTCACACAAACAAGTTCCATTAAATCAATGGCACTGGTTGTGTCATGCTTGAGGCAGGATTTGGCCTGGCAGCTGTGACTTCTACATGCCAGCTGCTCGGGCAGTTTTCCCTTCTCTTGACAAAGATACTTTATTATACCAAAGATTATCTGCATTTCTTTCTAGATTATGCCTACTCTTAGGCTATTGGGTACATATTTCAATGTAGTAATTGCTTATTTTAAGATGTAGTAATTTACAATACGGAGCTATGTTATCTTGGCACACAACACTATTTATGGTAATGGGGTATTTTCATGCTTTAAAAGTTTTTTAGCATGGCAAGAGTGAGAAGTAAGATTTTTATGCAGTATCTAAGACCATTAGCAGTGAGACCTGTTTGGAGGACTTGTAAGCCTTAAGTCATGTTAGCACAGTAAGGTAGGACCCCAACGAGGGAATGTTATTTGTGATCTCATTGGAGGGGCAGCACTACGCCATATACCTTATTATTTAGTATTTCTATTCCCGTAGCATCTACATGTTTTAAATAGGAATGGGCCCTGGACTTCCATGTGCTGTGCAAACCTTCAGCAAGGGCAACTAAAAGCTTGCAAAAAGACAAGGGTGAACCCTGTCTTCCCTACACTGCCTTCAAAATCAGGCAGAAGAAATCGAGGCTTGCTACAAGTCGTGCTCTTTTGAAGACTTACTTCTGAGAAAATGTACTCAGAAACATCAAAACTTTGTAAAATGTTAATTAAGAAGAAAGACTTGATGTTGCTGGAAGAGAAACGTTTCGTTTGAGTTTATTAAACTAATCAAAACCACCTCATTTCAAATTAGAGCAATATCAAGCTGTGTTTCCCATCGCAATCACTGCCTGATCAGGCTCAGCGTGGAGCTCAGAAGCCTCATTCTCTCCCATGAGCCAACACTGAAAACTTCACTTCTGGAAAAACTGCATTTTTACTGTTTTTATGGAATAGCCTCATCAGAATTAGGCCATGTTCTGCCAGACATGTTTTCCTGAAAGTCAGACAAACCTCATCGAAAACTTCGGCTGATGGTTGACGTTACTGGTTACTCACTAATAATTGCTAAGGGAACACAAAGCTGGTTACGGAAACCAACGACTTACCAGCAGCAGAGCCTGGCACTGAATGATGCTCCATGGATGAAGTACCACTGGTCAGGTCAGTGTGCCCAGTGTCTCCTAACCTCCACCCCATCCCCACCAGTGGAGCAATGGCCCCGGGGTACCTTCCTCCTCTCCCTGCTGCTGACAGCCTGGAGAGGCTGTCTCAAAACGTGCTGGGGACATCTCAGGGGCACAAGTGCCAGGGCAGGGTCAGCCTCACCAGCTGTGCACCAGGGCTGTGTGCCCCGTTGTGGCCTTTGGCGAAAAGAGACACATTTTAGAAGAAAAATCTCAGCACATTTATCACTCGGGTAGGGACAGCCTGGCATGGTAACAGATCTCAGCCATTTCTTTGAGTCAAAAGGAACATACAAGCTGTCTGAAGACTCACTAGATGCCTTAGTCCAACCTTTGGATAGCAACACCACCCTGCTTAACCATCCTCCCCCAGGGTGGGAGGCAGAACGCAGACCTCGGTTGTGTGGGGTCTGCACAAGCCTGGCTCATCCCTATCGGATGTGTCCCCGCTCATGTCTCCCCTGGAGCCTGATCTGAGGGACCCGCTGTCTCACCCCCCGCAGAAGGCTGAGGGCCTGAGAGCACCCAACGCCCTGCCCGGGAACCGGCCCACCGAAGGGGCTGCCGGCTGCCACCCCAACACACTGGGATCCTGTTGGGATGCGAGCTGCTCCTTTCAGCCCCCCCGAGTACCGGTGTCCCCAGATGGGGTGGGCTGTGCTGAAGGCCCTCTGCCCAACTGCATTCTGGCACCTCAGCTTCTCCGTAGCCCTTTATTTGTGGGTTTGGGGTCCGTTATGTCCCCCAAAACTGAGAAGCTGAGAATTGCAGGGCCAGCCCCTAATTGCCAACCCTCCCTTTCTGAAGCTTGTCCATGTCTTTCTGCTTCGAGGCAGGTTTTGAAGCAAAGTAGCGCTTCTCGGTATGGTACGGTATGGTACAGTACGGCACGGTATGGCACGGTATGGCACGGTATGGTACGCGCTGTCCGGCTGCCTGTGAGCCCCCGGGGGTAATTTTGCATTTCCCCCGCCCTTCCTCCTGAAACGGCAAACAAAGCTTCACCGTTGGTAGGACCGAGGACAACCGGCGGGGGCCACCGCTCGGCGCTGCCCTCCCGGCCCCACCGCTGCCCGGGCAGCGCCCCCGCACCCCCCCACCCCCCGCCAAGCCCCTTCGCCCCGACCCCGCAGCGGCGGCCCCCCCCGCCCCCCGCGGGACTCACTGCGCAGCAGGACGCGGCCGAGGAGGCGCTGCCCCCGCTCCAGGGCGTTGCAGTCCCAGCGGTGCCGGCGGAACTGGTGCTGGCACTCGGCCGTCCAGGCGGCCACGCCGCGGCCGATGGAGAGCATCGCCTCGGGGTGCCGGCGGCACAGCTGCCGCTGCCGGCTCACCAGGCCCGGCACGTTGTCGCACATCACCCGCGACGAGCCCACGGCCCCCATGTACCTGCGGGAGGGAAGGGGCAGGGCAGCGCCGGGGGCCCGCGGCCACCCCCGGGCACCGGCTGCGGGGGAAGGGGGTCCCCAGCGCCCCGGCTGCGGGCAGGAGCCTTCCTCAGGCGGATCCAGAGCTGCAGCCACCTCTGCCTTTTTGGTGGAAATCCTTCAAAATGAGTCTCCGGTGCCGTGTTTTTTTGATAACGTGAAGCGTTTGGGAGAACCCCAAACCCCGCTATTACAGCTCCGTGCAGTACTTAAAAAAAAACAAAACCAAACAACAAAAAAACCAAGCCAAAAAACCTTGACAAAAAAATAAATTACATCATCATCTGTTTCCAGATGGTCTCTATTAGTCCTGAAATGTTTCGAAAGGTACCTTTTATAAAGCCCAAACTCCTATAGGTGTCTTTTGAAGGGATCAAAAAGAAGAAAATGTCCTTTTCTTGTATTTTCATTATTTTATACGATCATAAAATCGTTAAAGCCCTGCCTTCCAAAAAAATACATATTTAAGTGGCAGTTAAAAGACACCATGACAGAAAGCCATCGCAATAAATAACGTTTATACGGCTACGGACACAGATAGTCGTTTTATTGAAATAGGCTCAGCCCGATAAATCAGGCTTTGATCCCGCGTCAGGCCGGTGTCGAGGTTAAGTGTGTTCCCCGGGTCTGTAAGAAGCGGTTTAACTCCTCTCCTACGCCAAGACTCTTCAGCCTGGGCTTGGTTGGGGTCCCCAGTTTGAGGGGCCGGTTTGTGCTCCCACCCTGCCCTGTTCCAGGGACCCGTCCTGCAGCTGGCTGCCTCGCAGCCCCGCACCGAGACCCGCCACCACCCGCAGCCGGGTCCTGCGCTGCCCGCGGGGCTTCCAACCCCTTTGCGCTTGCAGTTCGCACTTCAGCGAGGAGAAACTTTGCAGGAGGGAGGGGCCGGGGGAGGGCGAGGACGAAGGGGAAAAGAAAAATTAATAACAAAAAAAAAAAAAAAAAAAAAAAAAAAAAAAAAAATCCGTGCTGTAGCCAAATCCCAGAGCCGCCGGGGCGCGGAGGGCTGGCTGCCAGCAGCAGCGCTTCACCCGCGCACCTCGGGCGTGTTCCCGCCGGCGCGCCCTCCTCCGCGCCCTCCGCGCCCTCCTCCGCGCCCCCCTCCGCGCCCTCCTCCGCGCCCCCCCCCTGCGCCCCCCTCCACACCCTCCGCGCCCTCCGCGCACTCCTCCACACCCTCCGCGCCCCCCTCCGCGCCCCCCTCCGCGCACTCCTCCACACCCTCCGCGCCCTCCTCCGCGCCCCCCCCCTCCGCCGCCCGGGAGGTGCCCCGCTGCCCCCCGGGCCGGGCCGGCCCCCCCGCACCCCTCTGCCCTGCCGAAAGACCCGCTCAGCCCTGGCAGCTGCTCCGTGCTTAAGCCGGGAGGCAGGGACGGGGTGTGGAAGGAGATGCCGAGACCGTCTGATCCCTCTCTCCTTCAGGCCGGGCTTTCTGGACCGGAGCAGCTGGCAGCGGCGAGCGCCGCTTGTACAAGCCTGAGAGGGAGAGGCTCCCCCCCGCCCCCCTTCCCTTCCCTAATTTACAATTAATCCGACCCCACCTTCCCCAAGAGCAAATAAAAATTCCTGGAATTGCACAGCTTACCACCATGAGGAGGTGACTGGTGGGGTCGCCCAGACCAAGACCAGGGGAAGAGACCACCAGATCCCAGAGAGAAAGTTCATGTTAGAAGCGCTTCGGTCCACATCAGGTCAGTCGCGGGGGGCAGAAGAAATCCCAGGGAGCAACGGTGACCGGCAGGAGGAACCGCACCTTGAGGGATTCCATTTTCCGTGGGTCGAGGTGCCTCCGCATCCCCACGCACGGCCGCAGGGCTTATAGATCCCCTCCCGGGGTACGGGGGATGCCGATCGGTGCATCACTCTGGATTCCCCTCGACTTCTCCCGCACTAAATCCTTCAGGACAAGGAGCTCAGCCCCGCTCCCATCCTTCATCTTTGCCCTGATCCAGCTCTTCCCTGCAGTCACAGCAAAACTGAGGGGCTGGTGCGGGCTGCTCGCAGACTGGGTGGGTTCGGCTTTGGTTGGTGGTTGTTTTTTTTTTTTTTTTTTTTTTTTTTTTCCCCTGAAACTCTGATGGATGAAATGATGTCAAGAGACACTGGGGGAACAGGAGGAGGTAACACCTCTGATTAAGCAAGGAATCCCGAGGAGCCAGCCGCTTCCCAATAACCCTACCAGCGGACGGGTAGTTCAAACGCGCCAGCAGACGCTGCGCGACCCGCTGCGGAGCCTACAGCGGCGACCACCCCGGCTGTTCAAGACCAGCAGCACTTGGCATCTCTCGGGGCTCGGCACGACGCCGCTGCGCTTCCCCGCAGGCACCGAGCACGGCACGCCCCGCGGCCCGGCGCCGAGCGCAGCCCCGGTACCGGGAGCGCCGCCGCCCCGCCGCCCCCACCCAGCCACCGCCGGTCCGACCACCGCCTCCCCACGGGCACCAGCGCCGGGACAGTTCCGCCCCGAGCCCCCCTGTCCTCCCGTGCCCCGCGGGGACCCCCGGCCGGTGGGCTCCGGAGGCGGGGGCCGGGCTACGCGCCCCATGGCGGCGCCCAGGGCCCGGGCGGGGGGAGCCGCTGCCGCCGCACCGCCTCGGGCAGCGCGGGGGAGGGGGGGGGGGAGCGGAGCGGGGCGATGCCTCCGGGGCTGGACGCAAGTTCAAGAACAAGGAATTCTGGAACTTTTCTACTTGCTGTCATCCGTGTAAGGCAAATCCAGGATAACGGATAGTGCAACCAGCGAACCATCGTTAACAAGGCGGAGGTGCCCCCGCTCCAG
Source organism: Falco biarmicus (assembly GCF_023638135.1). NCBI lineage: Eukaryota > Metazoa > Chordata > Aves > Falconiformes > Falconidae > Falco > Falco biarmicus. The sequence continues at coordinate 12,241,078 of NC_079292.1, read as the reverse complement.
GTCAGCCCTCGCCGGCTGTAACAAAGACACACGCTGAAGGCTGCTGCGTAACTTAGGGACTGCACAGTCCTTGCTCCTAAAAGATGCCTTCAGTTGTCAGCTCCAGGCGAAAATCCTGGAAAAGCAAGCTAGGAGGCACCCTGCGAGATCCGCTCTTCAGGCAGGACACGACTGTGCACAGAGAGGGTACCAGGCTTCCAGGCTGGTGCTCAGTAGAGCTTGGAGATCACGGATGTATAACCAAATGTAAGCACCTAGTGTTTCTGAAAGAAAACAGAAAAAAGCCATTGCACCAACTTTTGAGGTAGCAACATTCTCAATTTAACTTAAAAACAAGCCCCCAAACCCAAACAACCCCACAGAAACCAGCCAACCAACCAGCGTGCGCACACACACACACAACCACCCCCAATATCAGAAAAGCTTTTGGCTTTAAAGATTTTGGGTCATGGGCAATTGAAGCTTGGAGTACATTACTGCTTCTCCACAGTACTACTTGCCCAGAGGCAACTACAGTTCCAGTTAGTAACTCCAGCAGGTCTTAAAAGCAACAGAGGAGCATTCGACATATATTTCATATCAGTGTGAAAAAACACACTCCAATTTTCAGCTGCTGGCCAACTTCAGTTTCTTAAGTTTAACAGATACACCTTGGATCAATTAGCAAGGAAGAGAAAGAGAAACGCCAGGGAGAAAACAGCAAACTCTAGGAGTACTTCAAACCCCTCTGAGCAAAGGTTACAGCCCTCCCTGCTACCAGCCTACTCAGGTCTGCAGTAAGACGTTGACCTGTTTGGTTTTCCTGAGATACCCACCTGTATTAACAGGAGCTCCTTTACTTGTGGCAACCACACCAACAGCTTATCAATGTCGTCTTCCTCTCCAGAACAGTCATCTACCACATCTGCATTCCAGCTTTATTGCCGTCCAGATTCCCTCTCCAAGTCCTCCACTCTGTGCTGGCCTTACATGAATTCGCCTTGGATCCATTATTTCTCCCCATTAACCACTCTCTTGTTACACCGAATGACAGAATGGGCAAGGCTGAAAGGGGCCCTGAGGGATTATATTGTGTTGGCATGGCAAGGTTTTGGTAGTGGGGGGGCTAAAGGGGTGGCTTCTGTGAGAAGCTGCTAGAAGCTTCCCCCACATCTGATTGAGCCCATGGCAGCCGGCTCCAAGGCAGACCCACCGCTGGCCAAGACTGAGCCCGTCAGTGATTGTGGTAGCACCTCTGGGACAACATATTTAAGACGTGCGATGAAACCCCATCCAACAGCAATTGCAGCCAGGCAGAGAAGTGCGAACCTGTGAGAGAACAACGCTGCAAGGTCAGTGCAGAAGGAGGGGCAGGAGGGGCTCCAGGCCCAGAGCAGAGCTTCCCCCTCGGCCCGTGGAGGGTAACGGTGGGGCAGATCCCCACCTGCAGCCCGTGGGACCCCACGCCGCAGCAGGGGGTGCCCGAAGGGGGCTGTGACCCCGTGGGCAGCCCGTGCTGGGGCAGGGTCCTGGCAGGGCCTGTGGCCCCGCGGGGAGAGGAGCCCGGGCTGGGGCAGGTTTGCTGGCCGGGCTGGTGGCCCCGCGGGGGACCCCGGCTGGAGCCGGCTGTGCCTGAGGGGCTGCGCCCCGCGGGGGGACCCCGGCTGGAGCCGGGCGGGGTGTGAGGAGCCCCCCTGAGGGGGAAGGGGCAGCAGGGGCAGCGTGTGAGGGACTGAGCGCAGCCCCCAGGCCCCGTCCCTGCGCCGCTGGTGGGGAGGAGACAGAGAATTCAGGAGTAAAGCTGGGCCCAGGAAGAAGGGAATGGTGGGGGAAAAGTGTTTCAAGATTTGGTTTTATTTCTTACTATCCCACTCTGATTTGATGGATATTCAATTTAACTTACTGCCAAGTTCAGTCAGTTTTGCCTGTGATGGCAACAGCCAAGTGATCTCCCAGTCTTTATCTTGACGCCCGAGCCTTTTGTTACATTTTATCTCCCCAGTCCAGCCGGTGGCTTTGGTGGGCACCTTGTCGTCCAGCCAGGGTCAACCCACCATCGGTACCTCCCCCCGTCCCAGTCCCTGCTCAGAGCCAGGTCAGCCAGCAGGCTGCCCGAGGACGAGTCCAGTTTTGAGTACCTCCACGGACAGAAACGCTACAACCTCTGTGGGCAACATGCTCCACTGTCTGACCCGGGATGAATTTTTAATCCCTTATGTTTAAATCTGTGCCCATTGCCTCCTGGCCCACCCCTGGGCGCCACTGAGAAGATCCTAGGTACATCTTCAGTCCCCCTTCCAGGTATTCATCCACATGGATAAGATGCCCCAGAACCCTTTCTTCTCCAGGCTGAACAATCCCCGGTCGGTCTCTCACCTTCTCCATGTAGCTCACATGCTCCAAGCCCTTCAGCATCTTCATGGCTCTTCACTGGACTCACCCCAGTACGTCCATGCCCCTTTTGTACTGGGGAGCCCGGGACTGGACCCAGCACTCCAGCTGTAGCCTCCCCAGTGCTGAGGAGAGGGGAAGGATCACACCCGCAACCTGCGGGCAACGTGATGCTGTTCCCAGTGCAGCCCTGGAGAGGCCGTCAGCCTCCTCTGCCGCAAGGGTAGGCTGGACTTAGAAAGCTGTTATGTGCCTTCAACAAGTACTAAGCACACACAGTTTCTCATCCAGTCAAGAAATCGTGCCATGCGCGACACAGATGACAGCGGAGTAGCCAGGAGCACCGAAAGCCCAATTCTTTGAATACACACCTTACGAAAGTGAGGTGGGTTTTTTCGATAAAATTGTGAAAATAATACAGTTAAACCTGTATTCCTAGATTCAAATAAAGACTGTTTTCAGAAAAGCTGAAGGCATGCAAGGCTCGTCTGAGAATGAGTGAGACCCCCCCCCCCCCCAACTCCACCTTAAGTAAAGCCATCTTCCCATATACATCGCACTCAGCAGCACAGCTTAAAAGCGAAAGAACCAACAATCAATCCCAGAGGGATCCCTGTAAATCCCACTTCCAGGGACTACAGCTCTATACTATGTGAAACCACACCACTTCGATCAGGATAAAAACTAGAAGTAATTTAACAGCTATTAAAGGATACACATCATGTTATTCATTTAATGCCAGCAATAACCCATTTCACATCTCACTGCTTGTGATTTCGGGTCTGTAAGGTACAGAGCCCCATTACCTGGAAATTCCCATTTCTAGGATAGGGACATACAAACTTCCAAATACACATTTCCCCCATGCCTCCAGAACAAAGAAATGACAGCAAAAGTCTGTAAAAGCAGAAACCTGCAGTTGTGATACCTGCTAGACCTTCAAGGCTTTTTATCTGTGTAGAAAGATCCAAAGCAACATTTGTAGTACTTTATTTGTAACATAGAAGTTGTACTCGGGGAAGATGACCTGGAATTTTTGCAGAATTGCTGGAACGGAGAAGGCAAATGCAAGCAAACACCTGCTCACACTTACAACTAGGTTACAGCTTTGGGGAACACCTGAGGGGATTCAAACATGGCAAGAGGAAAAAGAATAAACTGTGTAGCTCAAGCATTAAGTCTTGTCCCCAACAAGGCAGCTGGATGAATTAGGAGAAGAAAAACTAAACACAGACTTCTTTAAGTCAATGGAGAATGTAATAAAAAAGTTCACTCCTCGATTCAAGTATGCACACCCCCAAAATTACGGTCTATTATTTGCAACTGGTGCCCAACAGGAATAACTGGGCAATGCCTTATGACAGGCCAGGTACTCCACAAGTCAAATTTAAAGAGCAGGGCAAATCCCAAAGCACAGGAAGGTAAGACGCCACACATACAACCAGCAGTTTGTCTTGGACAAGACAAATCAGAAATAAAATTTTTTAGGTTCTTTTAGATCTCGACAGGAACACCCCAGACCCAAATTTTACATAACAGTCTAAAGATTCAGGAAAGGCCACAGTATGAGTATTCATCTGTACCAAGAGAAGTTAGGTATCCAATGGTATTGCAGGTAGGAACCTCACTGCATCTTTTAGCCACTATGTATGGGCAGGATTTGGCCCCAGGTCCAATCCACTCAATCCTCCTGCATCTGAATTTGCACTACTAAGAGGAGAACAATACCTCACAGGGCTGCACAGTTTACCTGCTTAATGCATGCAAAGCTCTTTAGCATTCTCCTCCAATCCCCTCATAGATGTGCAAATCATTGTATTCTTACTGTTCTGGGATAGACTTTAATTTGATGATTTACAGAAGGAGGCCTCTCAGCATGGATATTTTCATCTGAAGGCTCTCTGACCCGGTGCTGGTGGGGGTGAGAATTTAGACAGCATAGCTCCAGGGCCAGATGGTGCAGGAATCTTTTTCTTTGCTTCCTGCCCTATCACAGGTACCTTCACAAATAGAATTTGAAAGACACTGGAACAACATGAAAGTGAATAAAGGACCTTGAAACTAATTGTTTAAGCCTGAATTTGGAATCTGAAGAGGAAAACACCAATTTTTTTATGATATGGTATGTTAAAATATTCCCTATTTGGTTCTTAACGTATCTTACTCATGCAACACAGTTCACAACCGACCAATGAGACAGCTTAAAATGGCTACTCCGAGCCCCTTGCTTCTCACGTGTGGTTTATGCCATTTTGAACACTGTCCTTAAACAGCGCACCATGCTAAGGATGCTGCTGGCAGAAAGTCTATGTTTAAGCAAAACAGAGTTCACATGCATGTTTGCAATCATGATTATAAGCATCTGAAATAGGTGATCCATAAGGTAACTTAACAGGACCAGCTTCTCTCAGTTGTGTTTTGGAGGTCAGCTCCAAGTGTTCAGACTTCTAACTCATTTCTGCAAAGAATATTTTTTTGTAAATCTCAAACTAGAAAAAAAAAATTATCAGCAACTATCTTGCATTATTTTTTCGCCTCATAGGAATATCATCATTCACGTTGTTATACCTATAATTTAGTTAAATACTGATAAAACTTTTCTGGAGCAGATTTCCTTTCCAACTGCAAGACCACCAAGGTTAGCTTAAAAGGCCTCCATGTAAATGGACCTTTTCTTGAAATTCATGGAAAAAAATAATTCACATTTTTACTGTCTCAAATGGCAAGATTTACTAGTGGTAGGGAATGCATCTGCTGAAAAAGAAGGTACACTCAACATCCTTTGAAGTGGCTTCTTTAATGCAAATTCTCACTGAAGTGGAGCAGTGAGGAATAGTGAACCTAAGTAACAGTCTTTTCAAGGGCAGTATCACAGAAATCTTAGTAGTGGTTGAAATAATTCCACTTAACTAAAGAGAAAGTACGTGTTGGAAACAGAGTCAGATCAAAATGCCTGCCTACTCCTCCTCCATCCCCAAACCCCAACACCTTTACCCAACAGAAAAACCCAAAAGATGTTAGGTGTCAAAGTTCTAGCAACACTCGTGAGCCATCCCATCACTGGACAACTGCATTGGAGCTTTATTTCAAGCCCATCAGAGGAGGAGTGCTGTGGATATATAAGGTTCCATGTGTATGACAAGCAGTTAAAACTGCACTTTACAGATTTTTGTATTTCCATGGATTCTTCCTGTTGTGATATGCATCCTGTTAGTTTACATTTATAAAGGTACATTTTACATATACACCTTATAATTATAAAGTAATATGAAGAAATAGAGTATTATTTTTAAGATATTTCCTTTTCTATACTTTGTTGGTTCAAGTCAGTATGCTGATAGCATGGGTGCACTTCTCTACTTGTGCTGGTGAATGGCGGTGGTGGTGAATACTGCTTATCCCCTCTGACTCAAAGTTGGGAATAGAATGGAAAAAACCCCCAACTTATGTTGTATTTGCCTCTGGCCTCATCACTCTGTAGGATGTTCCTTGCATTGAAGGAGAAACCTGGGAGGAAAGGAGGTAAAACAATTGCAGTAACAACAAAACATACTAACACCCAATGTAGTTTTCTGAAACAAAAAAGCAGAGAACAACTGACAACAATTGGAGTAGCATTCAAGTTTTTGTTTTCTCCTTACTAGTGTTTGGAAGGAACATCAAAGATTAATAAGAGTCCACACAGCATCTCTGAAAACAGAGCATGACACACCCATTGAGGTTTAGATGTTTTAGAATCCTTTTGTTTGATTTTGATAGAAAATGTCCATTCAGAAATATTCAGCATTCTTACAAATGTTTACTGAAGTTTCCAAAAACGTAACTGATTTGAAGTAACTTACACCAATTCCCTTTCCTCAACGTAGCTGGTTTGGTAACCAGATGAAATCCAGGCATTAATGTTTTCACTCCATCTTTTAAAGTGGAGACACTATTAAGAAAAGATTACTCCAAGTATGAAGTTGTTGTAGTGAAAGACCAGACCAAGAAAAAAACATGTTGCTATGCCTTATGAGTTGCTTGCATTCTTATAGCAAAGGACTCCTATAATCCTTTTAATACCTGTGCTGAAACCCTTAATAGAAGTAAGTATCCCTAAAGAAACAGACTGCAGGCATAATTTGAGTATCACCATTCAGTGGAAAATGACTTTTAGGCAATGCGTAACAAGATCTCTACAGTCCTGTGATTGTGACAAAGGGGAAAAAAAAAGTATACCTTACTGGGAAGTTTTTCATAGGATAGATTCATATGAAAAACTGTAAGGGAAAAGATCTTTAACATAAAATTGCACGAGATAATTAAAATATTTTAAACCCTCCCAACCCCCAAAACATACCTGCATCATAATTTTAAACACAAGTGTGTGATATAATCAGAATTACTTGCTTATGTTCACATCTGAACAACAGCTAAAGGTAAAAATGAAACTAGTAATTAGTAAGCAATAATTACAGTTTTGTGCCAAAAAAGAAAAGCAGCTTTCACAAGATTTTAGACCTACATTCTATATACAAAATAATTTGAAAACAAACCCCTAAGATACATTTAAGTAGCAGTTTTCATTTTTAATAACTTTATGTCTAGATCAAAGTACTTACTGGACGCAAATACTACAGATACAATGAAAACTGTTCCACGTGACCTCAGCTCACATGCATATATTGAACAGAAGCATAATGCAACCAATTTTTCCAAAAGTACTCATAGCACTAAACTTCAAGTCGGGTTTTCTTTACCACTAATGTAGTTATAAAGAAAAAAAACCCAAACCCAAGCAATGTCACCGCTCCCATTTTTACTAATCTTTTTTCCAAGGTGAGTGCTTTTTCTGGAGGTTTCAGTTGGCTGGGGTCATTCCTCTGTTCATGCTGAGGCGGACGTTAAGTTCATGTAAGAAGTGCAACAAAGAAAAAAAAGTTAGCGTGAAAACTTAAGTATATGATAAAGTATCCAGTCCTAAGAATTTGCATGCATCTACAACTGATATTATTTCTTTCTCACTGTCTGTCTTCTGCCCTACTTCAATGGAAATAAACAGATGCAAACCTTTCCCTTACCTGATGCTTAATCATTCTGCAATACGCATTAGAAAAACTGTTTACGAAGGTAATTCCTCAGAAGTAAAACACGTTGCTAATAGATGTTACAAACATCTAGTAACATAACATTTTAACTCCAATCATCAAAATATTTTAACCAGAAATTTTGTCATTTAATTACTAAAACAACTGTACATTAAAAAAGCAAGTTACATATGTAACAGATTAGACTTCCTTGAAATTAAAGGGAGAGTGGAAAGTACCTTACAAGTGCCTTCTCGAGTACATGTTGAAGCTGGGTGGAGCCTTGTCATGAGATGCAGCAGGGTTACGTTCCGATTCCCTACCTTCATTTGTAATGCTTAGAAGGCCACCGCATTTACTGTGCTTTTAAAAATTCTATGCTACAGACACAACACGTACTGCTTGCAGTCGTGTAATAACTAAGCTTGGCAAACAGTCCTGTGGATTTTAAGGGAATTTATACGAACTTATTATCTAAGGGGTTTAACTGTTTCAGTTGAATTTGCACTTTTCATAATAAATGTTTCAGTGCTCTACTGATTCGAGTGCCCCATCATAAATTAAGCAGCACACAAATGTTTTGTATTAAAGCCTTCATCAGTGAAATTCATAAACCACTATACAGTATTTTAATAGAACAGGAATTACATTTTTTAAGTAATTAGAAGGCTAATGTTTAAACCCCCTGTTTAACACTAAGCCACCATGCTTCATCTTGACAGCTAAAGATGAAGCAAAGTACAGATGACAGCAAAGTCAAGTGGCACCTAACTCGGATCTCCTCAGCCCTTGTAACTGGCCTGCACATACAGAAGGCAAACATATACATACAATTTATTTCTGCATATGCGAAAAAAGGTACACAAATAGCTAAAAAGTTATTTGCCACAGCCTCTATCTACCTCTTAAAATACCGTATTTGGTGTTAAGTGATTTATTGGGAGAAGGCTGTTATATCACATTAAATTTACTTAAACTACAGGAAATTGCGTTAGTAGCATTATACTAAAGGTCTGAGATCCACATGGCTTCGTTCAGCAACAGATTCCTTTCTGACACTGATGCTCCATTTACTCTATCCCAGCAGCCATTCCTTTTACTAGCCTATTACTTAAAATGACCCCACCTGACAAGAGCGTGTCATTGTGTTGGTTTGAGAATGACTGATGTGGTGCTAACATCTAGCCTTGACCTCTCCCACCCTCTTCTTTTGTCACTCGGCAGAGTTATCTGGGATGCCTCCCATTCAGTCCATAAAACCTTAGTATCTTCCTTGTGAGTCAATAATTCCAAACAAAAGATTCCTTAATTAAGAAGTAAGAGTGCAAGTATTCAGAGTGGCATTTCTGCCACACTGGTTGTCCAAGAGCACAGGGATACACTGCATTTAATTCTTTCCTGCGGTACAAAGAAAACAATTGACGGTGCCTTTCTGTGGAGACTGTCCATGCTGCTGTGGAATATTCTAGAGTATTTCTCATTCTGTTCACGGAAATGTGGAACAGGAGAGGTGGATGCAATGTCCAAGCTACAGCTAAAGAGCCTGCGGCAGACCAAGGTACGAAACATTCCACTGATGGATGTTGCATTTGAAGCTGCATGCAGAAACCTGGACACAGTATTTAGCAGCCTCACTCACACATACCCACCTTCTCCACCAGGTCCTTCAGTTTGGTAACTTCTTCTCCCAGCTTTTCAGCGCTGCAAACCAAGTCTTTGCAGACTTCAATAAAACATTCAGTCGGTGCCCACTGCAGTACTACCTGTTAATAGTTAATTGCCAGAATTACTGTAGATTATTATTTAATATTCTTTAGTTAACATATCATAAAAGCCAGTGTCAGAAAAAGTCTGTAACTGTATTTATGCTGGGTTTTCATTGTATGATTTATGCACAACATAACCTACTACTCTCTATCAGCCTTTGTGGGAAACTTCTGTCACCTTAAGTCCCCTACCATGAGAACCACAAAGAAACAAATCTATCTCTTTTAATTGGGTGGCCTAACTCTTTGAAATAAATTATTTTCAAAAGTGTCCTTCAGCGAAAGAACATTGGACAGCTCTGTATAACTATGTAACAATCAAGACAGCTGGTAAGTATTCATATTTTTCATTTTACAAGGTAGAACAATATTCTACAAAAGAATAATATACTCTAAATTAATCTTTTTTTCTTTGGTTGAATACCTTGTGAGAATTTTTGAGAAAATGATTATTCATGGTCTGTACAGGAACAATCAGCTTAGCACACTCCTTATTCAACTTCTGAAGAAACTTGAGGAATTCATCTTCACTACAGAAATAAAACATTAATCTGTTATTTGTTACAGGCTGTAACGTTTTGCAAGCTAAGTATTATCTATGCATTAACAACATTGGCTAGTGAGTGAGACCAACATGCAGTTTCATTGCATAAAGAAGAAATCCAGTGTCGTTTCAAGACAGGCTAGTAAAACAGTACATTTAACACCTTAGCAAGTTTTTGGATTTTTTGGTTGTTCTCCCCCTTCTTTGGGAAGCAAAACAAATCATTAAGTTATCTGGAATATTCAGCTGGTAAGACGCACCGAAAATTGAAAAAGTGTCACCCAGAATGTTTTTGGAAACATTCTATCAACTTCCACTTTTGTTTCTAACTCTCACCAATCCTGTATTATTAATGAAAATATTTCATTACCTGCTGCATGAGCAAATTTTTAATACACTAGGCATAGTAACTACAACACTGTTTTCCAGCACATGCGTGCATATAGATCACAGTCTTGCAACACCAGAAACAGAGAATTTATAGTAAATTTTATGCTGACATATTAATATTCCTGACTTGCAGCTTACATTTTTGAGGCAGATGTGGGAAAAAAAAATAATCTGGTTTGTACTTTGGAGCTAGGACTGAAATGCCTAATTTAAGAGTCATTTAGTCTCCAGTACAGTAGAGGAAAAAAGAATCCAGTAATACTGGCTTGGCCCCTGGATCTGGAAATATACTCCTCAAAGCCTAAAATATCTGATGTTACCTACTTTGAAGAAAATTTATACTTAGTACTCAAATCCAAGTGGGAAGACAAGTCTGAAAATTAGTTTGATCAGCATCTCTGAAGAACGGAGAAAAGGATAGAAAAATTTCACAGATTAATTTCAATGCTAAATTTCTAGCGCTCCCACATGACACTGACTCGATTTATTTTATTGGAAGCCTCAGAGCGCATTAGTTGTAAGTCATGGTGCTGGCCATGTTGTTGCCACTGACTGGGCAGAGGAAAAGGGGGCAAGGAAAATCATCTGTTTGCTTTTACACAGTGAGATCGCAAGCCCTGAAACTCCTGAGAAGTACCTTTATCTCCAGTAGAAAAGTTTCCACTAGCTATAAGCCATTCATGTGAGTAACAAGCAAGGGCAAAAGAAGAAACAATTTTAAGTTACTACTGCAGGACTTCCCGTTTTATTTATGGAAGAAGCTGAATAAATTAATTCAGACCACAACTTTCCTCTTTTCCTTAGGGCAATCTGCTACTAAACCTATATGCAACGTACTTACACCACCTTACTTGCTGCTGCTTCCGAAAATGGTATACATGGAATTTGCCTAACAGTTAAACTAAGCTAGATGCCAGTGTGGTGGAAGTGTCTAAACAAGAGACTGAATTTAGCCCACAGTGTCTTCCTTCACCTTTAGCACAAGACAGCTCATAATCAAAGTTTCCACCACTGCTCAGGACATCTGTGATTTGCAACACTGCTGAACTGTTAAGATTTTAACACTTAAACTAGAAATATATAGAAGCACCAGTACGGATGCTGGAGGTTAAAAAGCAAGACTTTTCACAGTTTCTATGAGGACAAGGAAGTAAGAAAGCCTGTAAGCTTGTTTTTATAAAATAAATTAGTATTTATTTCAAAACAAAAACTGAACAGAATATTTAGGGTAAATAACCAAACCCTAAAAAAAATAAACAAATCTGGAGATAGTCTGAAAGTTTTCCCACATTACTACAGTCAAGCCACGTTCATGAAAATTTCCTTCTACTTACAAACAACTTTTTAGCTGGCTAGGATCAGTTACAGTACCTTCTGTGTTCTGTCACGAAAGAAATTATTTTTAGGAATTCTGGAAGGATTCTCAGTGAAAAATAAAATATGTCATAGGCATGAAATGGGGAGGGGGGGAAAAAGGAAAGACTAACATTTACACTTCTCATACTTCATTATTATACCAATAATAGGTCTTAAAAACCATTTTCATAGAATGTTGTATCTGTTGCAGTGACATGTTCTTAAATTTGCAAATGGAAATAAAGTTTTCAAAAAGGAATCACTTTTTAAAAGAATTAATGGCTGTCAAAACACCAGTGGCTAAACAGTGCTAGACACTATGAGTTTATAATCAATCAGTTCAACATTTCCTACTATGTTAGTTTTTCTATGACTTAATGACTGATTTTCCTTCTCACAGAATGACTTTGAACCAGTGGGTAGTAAAATCTTTATATAATAGCATGTAAACATAGCCTATAATTTTAGTCTCTAGGTCAGATTCCTAGAATACATGTCAAGCCATTTTCTAGAAAACTATGCAGTGCTTGCCATAACTGAAATGCTGTCATATTTTGTGTACAATCTTTAATCAATCCATTATTTTCTGGTCTTGAGAACGACATATGTTCTAAACCCATATTGTACTAGGAATTCGCTATGTCACTGGTGTGTGAGACTGTACCAGACATCATGTAGGTTTTTTGTTGTATTTGGCCACACACGCACTGAACTGCTAACTTTTTATATTTCTCTGCTTAGTTCCTCTGTTCACATTTTTAAGCTGTTCTGCTTCAATGTGTATACTAAACACCACTATAGAACAGTCTGAAAAAAGCATACATTGCATACATTTCTAGCACAAAACCGCATGAAGCTTGAACTAGGCAAAGTCAGCTTAAAGTGCAGCTAATTATCCCTTGCTGAAGAGTCAACACCCTTTTCTAAAGGTGTCTAACTTGGACAGCCGGACACCTAGATGCCTGGCCTACTACCTCAGCTCAGCAGCAAAGCCTGTATTTTAACAAGAACAGTACAGGTGCTGTCAACAGGATTTATGGTGTATCCATATCATACTGGTTTGTACCCTCTTGTGTGCTGGAACTTTAGTTCTTCACTCTCACAGCATATGTACTAGTTTGTACTTGGATTGTCTTCTGAAAGTACACACTTGGTTTTGATGGAGAATCACAGAATCATAGAATGGTTTAGGTTGGAAGGGACCTTAAAGATCATCTGGCTCCAAGCCCCGTGCCATGGGCAGGGACACCTTCCACTAGACCAGGCTGATCAAAACTCCATTCAACCTGGCCTTGAACACTTCCAGGGATGGGGCATCCACAACTTCTCTGGGAAACCTGTGCCAGTGCCTCACCACTCTCATAGTGAAGAGTTTCTTCCTTATATTTAATCTAAATCTACCCTCTTTCAGTTTCAAGCCATTCCCCCTTGTCCTAGCACTACAAGCCCTTGTCAAAACTCCCTCTCCAGCTTTCCTGTAGGCCCCCGTCAGGTACTGGAAGGCTGCTCTAAGGTTCCCCTGAAGCCTCCTCTTCTCCGGGCTGAGCAACCCCAAGTCTCTCAGCCTGTCTTCACAGGAGAGGAGCTCCAGCGCTCTGGTCATCTTTGTGGCCCTGCTGTGGACTCACTCCAACAGGTCCACGTCCTTCTTGTATCAGGGGCCCCAGAGCTGAACGTAGTACACCAGGTGGGTTCCCATGAGAGCGGAGTAGTGGTGGAGAATCTCCCCCCTCAACCTGCTGGTCAGGCTTCTTTCGATGCAGCCCAGGGTATGGTTGGCTTTCTGGCTGCAAGCGCACATTGCCAGGTCATGTTGAGCTGCTTGTCCACCAATACCCTGTCTTTCTCCACAGGGCTGCTCTCAGTCCACTCTTCACCCAGCCTGTATTTGTGCTTGGGATTTCCCTGACCCATGTGCAGGACCTTACACTTGGCCTTGATGAACTTAATGAGGTTCGAACAGGCCCACCTCTCAAGCCTGCAAGGTCCCTCTGGATGGCCTCCCTTCCCTCCAGCATGTTGACTGCACCACACAGCTTGGTGTCATCGGCAAACGTGCCGAGGGCGTACTCAATCCCACTGTCCATGTTGCTAAGAAAGATGTTAAACAGTGCCCGTCTCAATACTGACACCTGAAGAATGTCACTCGTCACTGGTCTCTACTTGGACATCAGGCCACTGACCACAACTCTTTGACTGCAACCACCGAAGCCAATTCCTTATCCACTGAGTGGTCCATCTGTCAAATGAAATCTCACAGACTAGAAGCAGCATCAAGTCCCGCACCAGAACATGAACACCCTGCTCTCCCAGTCCACCGGAGTCTTTCAAGACCTTCCCCAAGTGCCTTGCATGTCCTCCCACATCCTACAGCTCAAACTTGGCATCATGCTGCAAAAACGTAACTCAAGCAGGCTGCAAAGCTTATTTTGTATAAACACAGTAATGGATAGAGATACAGGCACAGTATCCGCATAAGGAGCAATCAGCATATGTAAGAATGACTAGATGGGAGTGGAGTATATACTAGACAGACTCATAACTAAAACACAAAACACAATGCTGCAGTAGGGCCACACCATGACATGACGGCTAATACACACAATCAGTGCAATTCAACTGCCTCCAAAGGATGGTGACGTGTACAGAATGAACTTGAACCCAAGTATGGACATTCTTTGGTCCAACGAACAATGTAAGTGATGAACAGAGTCTAGCCTTACGGTACCTAAATAACGCAGACATCTCTCCCCACTATTCTGGAAGGGGAAGAAATACCTAGCAGAGTTGCAGCACAGCTGTCAGGTCACTTGTCAAGAGGGAGATACACACACTTTAAAGAGGAACTGAACCTTTACTTTTCCAAGAATAAAGTTACTTAATGAGCAGACTGGATGCAAGGAGGAGTTGTTTCCCCCAGTACTACTCTAGCCAGGCCACTTCAAGTAAGGCAACACAATGCTATTCAAACGGTGGTGGGACTGGGAAGAGAGAAACGAGCACAGAGAACCTAACTTAATAGTGATGCAGCTATGGTACGAGGAAGGAGCAGTATCTCCAAACCACTCTTCTCTACGTTAAACAAACTGTGGTTGAACTGTGGTTCAGCTGACTAAAGCCTCTGAAAGGCGAGCCACCCTTTTCTGCCTGAGTCCATTTCTAAAACTTTTGCAAATTGAAGTATCATAATACTCCTATTTTCAGGAGCTATTCTGCTACAGTTCTGGGAAGAAGAAGAGGGAATATACAAGCACAGAACCTAAATTCAAGCCTGTCTCTCTTCTGGAAAAAATGATATTTACACAACAAAATAGAGGATAAGAGGTTCAACAAATCTTAAGACAACTCCATGCTTAATATAGCCTTCATTCTACTTTTTGAGCTGGATGTGGGGAGTGCTCTACCAGGGCTTAGGGGACTGATGAAGTTTAATAAGGTTGCTAAGGGACGTCCCTCTCATCTCAGGCCTGGCTTTCATGAGACTGTACAAGGCTATACTAGAAGTATGACAGGTATTGCAGAGCTGATGCTTAAGGCTGTAAAAAAGAACCTGTAATGGGAAAAATATCAAGTTGGAATGAAAGTCTGAAGGAGTAACACTTTCTGAAAAAAGTTTCCTTATAAACCTATTTCTACTCATAAATATAATCCATGATAAGGAAAACAGCTCAGTAAGTTTTTCACTTGTAATATAATAAAAGGGTCTTTTGGAAGCCAATTAAAACTGCTTCCAGTGGAAGAGAAAAACAAGGAAAAAAATCCTGCATCTCTACAACAGTCGCATTTATGATTTCAGATATGTACTAGTAATTAATTTATTAGTTGAAAATTAAACTCCTATGCAGAAATTATAGGCATCTCTCCCTCTCACACATCTTTTTATTGCATCTTACAATCAGAAAAAATTGAGACTAACAGAGCCTGCCTTGTCTACAGACACGATGGAGAATTTCAGAGACCACATCATATAGGGTTTGTAAGGATCCGTGCCATGACAATCTCGAAGCACGGAGAAGCAAGCAGGGCAAGACCCCATTTCCACAGAGAAATAAAAAAAAACATGCTCATTGGAGCCTATCAAAGAAATTAAGGAATGAGTTAATATTAGAACCCAAGAAGCCAGTTTCATAGTTTATGATATGAACACCAGGCAGTAAAAAACCGGCACAGCAAGGCCATGAAACCCTGTCTGAGGTACAAAGAAAGAACCAATCACTAAAAAAGATGGCCAAAGTAATGGCATAAAATGGCAATATAACCCATCAAAAGATACCTACAGCAGGAATCTATGCTTCCAGCTTTCTTTGTACACCTATCACCAGCCCTCATAATCCACTAACTGGCATACACCCTCATGAATGTTATGCATGGGATAAGGCGTGAGAGAATTTTACCTTTGAGTTACAGAAAAAAACGCAGGCACCTTAGATTGTTCATATTTCACTTCCATTTCCTTAGGTATACAGTTATTACCTCAGTTCCAGCTTCACCACTTCAGGGAGGTCTCCAATACTTATTTGTTCCACTTGTAGCTCCTTAATAGCATCTAGGAGTTTCTGTTGATCTCCAGGATTTGTAATGCCAATCTAAATTTAAAAAGTAATTCCAACTATAATTCACTTTTAATACTTATTAGACGTAACAGTATAGTACCATTTATTGTGTGAGCTTCTAATTATTGAGTCAAAAGAAGTTGTTTTAAAGTTATTGCAAAAAATACAATGTATATAACTGCCAAGAGAAAAAAATAAAAACCACAGAAAATGTTCAATGATGCGAAACAAAACTGCAAGAGCTGAGGAAAAGCCAAGCTGAAATTGCACAGGATATTCTGAAAATCTGTTTAAGGATTATAAAAAAAATTCATAGCAGTTTTTATAAGTATCCCTGTGTCGTTAGGATGTTATACTCATCTATTTCAGAATCATCTCAGTCATCTCTTACAGCAAAATAACCAATCATCATGATTTTTACTCAGAAAGAATGGAAACTATATAAATCAGCATCAAATGAAGAATTTTACAGAAAGAGGCCAGATTTTAAGAAGGGCTTTTACAAGCTTTTTGGTTTATATTTTTTTCCAGTTAGAGAAATTGATCTCATAAGATATGATGCCTTTCTAAAACCTTCTTTTCTTACAGAATCTCATTTAAAGTATGATACATCTACAAAGAAATCTAGTTGGTTCATACTACCTCCAAAACTTTGAATGATCAGAAACCAGTAGAGAGAATATGATCTGTTAAAGAGACGTTCAGCCAGATGTTTCTACCAAGAAACAGCCTGTAAAAGCAGCCTTTTTATGTACTTCAAGGACAGCATACTTATAAACTCAGAATAGATTTCTCACCTCAAATTAAGACCAATCCCAAATACTACTTGACGTCAGTTTATAAAGTCCCTAAGCTCAAATCAGGTCATCTTCTATAGTCCTGGTTAATGCTTCCAACAACAACAGAAAAGTTCTGAAGTGTTCAATGCTTTTTGTCTTTTTTAGCTGAAGAATTTTCTTCAGGAGATAAACACTATGTAACTGAGATTCTCCAAGTGATGCCTGGGACACAAAACATTGTCAGCTGTGTTATCCATCAACTATTTCAGATGAAAATTTAACTCGTACTTAAATTATAGGCTAAGAGTTTTCTTGCAGAACACTTAAAAGAAAAAAAGTTCATTTCTTAAAAGGGAAGTGCTTCTGTGGCACATTCAGTATTCTCCCTTGCTCGTCTAACAGGCTGCTGTGCAACACAGGACTTCTGATATTAGCAGCCCTAAGGATGCTTCTCCACACAAGTGAAAAACCTCATAATGCCAGCTTCAAGTAGGACTTTGTTCCTAATTCTCCAGCTGAGCACCTGGATTCAGGAGGAGTGGACCACTCTGGAATTTGAGACTGCAAGGATCCCACAGTGTCCGAAGCTAGAATATATGGGACTCTCACTGATGTTTTGAGGGCCTCAAGTTCCCTGCTGCAGCCTCAGAAATCTGGAAGATGTTAGTGTCTGCAGTCTCCCATATTTCTGTAATTATTGCAGAAAGAATTTTGAATGAATGGCTGACAACACATCAGATCAAAAAGCCAGACAGTCTCACTTTCTCGTATAGTGCCAAGCAGCAATTCTAGGGAAGAGAAGGTGCCTAGAGAAATGCTCGCTTTGTGTGAAAGTATTGTTTCTTTATGCTCAGTGTTTGTCATGGCTCCATAAAACAGTCCTCCAGGTTCTCTACCAGGTGTTCAAAAATCATGGGTAACATGCTACTCTGGGTTCACAAGTGCATCTTGAAACATTTCAAAACCATGTTGTAAGTCTATAGACAAGTAAGTTCTTCAGAAATGTAAAATCCCAACAAGATTTATTGGGAGTTTAACCACAGGTGTCAAGAACTTTTGAGTTTCTGATAGGTTGCCATGGGTACCTGAAGAAATTGTACTCTACTTTCTTTGGTAAATATCACTAGCAGCCTTAAGAAAGAAAGATCTGGGCTTCCTAGAAGTTATTATGTCAAGCTGTAGGTTTGCTCTATTTATTAGTTTTCAAGTTTGCCTTGTGGAGCCCTATCTGGTACGAACTAATGCTTTCTTAATGCTTATAAAGCACTACAGCAGTCATTTCATGATGCAGAAGTAAGCTGATCTATGCAAGAGCAGGAAGTTTCTTTTTCAAGAAAAACTTTTCAAGATTTAACAAATCAAATGAGCTCTTCCAAGAACAGAATGGTAGTTATTCTTTAATATTAAAACTATCATGCTTAAAGCAGGAACTACGGTGAACGTGGGGTTTGCTTTTGACTCCATCTTCCCGTTCCTGAACTAGCAAATCATGACACAGCTTTGACTAGCGTATCAGGAAGACACTGTACTTTGTTCCCCTATAAATAAAACACAATTTCATCCTTCTGCAAATGAATCTGAGACTGAGCATCACCACATCTTGAAGATATGGTTTAGGAAGTAAAGGATGTGATAAAAGTCATCATAGGTAAAGCCTTCCACCACCACAGTAATTCTGAACTCAGAGGTACTAGGTGCAGAACTTAAGGGACAGAAATATATAGACCAGTTCGAACTACTTCCCAAAAGCAGACATATTTCCCTTTCCAGGCCACCTCTGATGAACGTGAGGGTTATCCAGAACCTGACTACTCATGCAGTGATTAATGTATGGAACATTCACAGTGCAAGAAGACCTTCTTCCTTATGGATAAGCAAGGTTTTAAGTTGGTGTTGGTTTAATTATACTCTACAGTCCAAATAACGCAAACATTATTGTGAAGTGGCCGTATGTTTTAAGAAAGTACAAGCGGTGTACAAGAGCTTGCTTGTATCTGTAAAACAATTGTGCGCAGTCTAGATTTTGATTTTAGGCACAACAACTCTAACGTTAATCACCTATTTTATTCTTTACTTAAATAAATACATAAATAAAACCCAGCTCTTGAAAATCCATGTCCCAAACTCATGCTCCACCATCAACATGATTTTTCTGTCATCCTTTAGATGGAAACAAAAGAAAAGGTGAATAACAGATTGCCTCAACACATGAAAGATGACATGCTTCTCAGATAAAAGCCGTGAAGTTATACATGGACTCTTACATTCTTGCCATCTTGCCCAAGTGGCCACTATTTTTAATAACCTGACATTTTCCTGCCAAATATTAAATGCTTTCTTGTGCGGAGGGAGGGCAGAGGAAGGAGAGTCTTGGAACTGTGATACGGAAGCACACAGACCAGATAATTCTCTAATGACGAAGTTAAACTTCTGGGTTATATTTTGAATTCTGATGTGTCAACTTTTCATTATGCATTCTCAAATCCAGAAAAGGATGCAGATTTATTCTAAACTAATAAACATGAGAGAAAGGAACCTTCCTAGTCCTAAATGCATCCAGAGGAAAAATTACTTCTATTGCTATCTTGTGAGACCAATGTTCAACCCCCCCCCCCCAAAAAAAAAAAACAACCCAGACAAAAAAGATCTGAGGGTTATGAGTAGCATAGGATCAGACAAAAACCTTCAAATGTTGAATGGACATGTCACAGCATACTGAATAGACTTGTCTCAGTATGGAAGAGTTTATAAACTTGAGGAATGCAAGGATTTCAGCTTGAGAGTCATTGTTTAGGCACTGTGTAGAATACAGATAAAGACATTTACAGAGAAAATATCTTTCTGATATAGTTTGATGAAGGCAAGCGTATCATGTTAGTGACAGGATTTCTCCCTAGTTCTCCAGATACAAAGCAGCTTGGTTCACAGGCATCCATCAGAGGTCATCATTAATCTTCGTAGTAATAAGATCCAGGCTCTTTAAAATAGCTGGCTGTTAGCTGACGATCTGCCATCACACTAAAAACTTTAACTCTGGAGTTACAGATTAGATTTATTCTATCAGTAGTGTGGGGACAAACTGTTAGCAGAGCTCTAAAACTAGACTGCATCAAGAATTTAGGATAACTTATGAAGTGCTAATAAGCCAAGAGTGTTATGTAATTTTTCAAATTCTCTATTGAAGACTCACTAATTAATTTATGTCCATGCACAAAGCATGACTTATTTTCCAGGAAATGCCTCCTGCTGTTGCAGAGCTAAGAGGCAAGACACTTCTGCTCCTATAGGTATTATCTTCCTGTGCAAGAGGAGCCCCAGATATTTACTTCAGTTTGTCCAAAAAAGCCCTCTTTAAAATAGGGAGCCTCAAACATGTTAGAACACAGAAACAGAAGTTGGAGTCTGGTGAAGGAACAATAAGGCTTAGCCATTCATTAAAGTCCACAATTCTCTCCCCTTCCTGCAATGTCCCTTGGACAAAACCAAATAATGATTACAGCATCAAAACAGGTGATGAGTATGAACATATATGCAGTCAGATTTGCAGTTTAATGCAATTATAACCAACACAGCAGCTCACACAGTGATGAAAGACACAAAAATCTCATCTAAGAGCAAAATTCTTGTCAACAGGGGTTTTAAGATTCATATAAAGCCCACACTGGGATCCTCTTCAGTGGGCATGATTCTGAGGCTTCAGAAAAGCAGTAACATCAGAACATGCTGACATGCATATTTAGGTCTAAGTGAACTCTTAAAAATCTCTTAATTGACAAAGCTCCCTATAGATGCTTCCTCTGAGAACACAGAAGTACTTCCGAACTCTGTCAAAACTCTTAAACTCTACTCAGTTACAAGACTAAACTTCACATAAACCATCCTTGTTACACCAACTCTGAAGGAGTATTAACATCTGTATGCAAATGTTGGTTCCAGCCGCTAGAACACACACCTGCTTGGTGCCAGAATAAGAGGAAAAAAGATGTTGCTGAAGACACGGTTAGCATCAGTAGCAGGGTGCAGGCTTGAGGCAGCTATTTTAATGAGGCATCTTTGGTATCCCAGACCAGGTACAGAGTGCTAGAAGAATCCCTCATCCTGAAGCACTGAACATTGTTCCAAAGAGACTCCTATAATTGGATTTTATTATGGCATCCTTCTGTAAGCACAGGAAGTCTTTCATTTCCCACAGGAATAATTCCAGTAAAGACTAAGGAAAAGCAACCACCCTACCTCAAGTGGAAACTGAAACTTCGTAATAATGCATCACTTAGTCCTGACTAACAGTGAAATACCAACCTTCCCAGCTGCAGTAAACTGTAAGAAACCAAATCTACTCTCCTCCACTTTTTTTTTGGGTGAAGTTTTACAAACCTGTGTGGGATATGAGATTCCACAATATAAGAGAGCTCTTGTTTTTCCAACAGAAATTACCGCCTCACAAAAGAGGACCACATTTAACAAATGTGGTTTAGTTAGTTGTTTAGGATTACCTACTGCTAGTCCTGTCACTGATTTCCTTTCAGGGAAAACATACTTGAATACTAAAAATGGTAACAATTAAAATTTTAAACAGAACTATTTCCTGCTCACACCCCAACTCCCACATCACTGCAGCAAAGAAATACTGGGGAATTCCACTTCATAGTCAGATCTAGCCAGAGCAAGATGCAAGAATTCAACTCACAGAATTCAAAGCTGATCTGTGGGATTACATACTTCAGAAAAGGTCTGTCTATATTCACAGTAAAATTCAAAAAGTTGAAGTCTGCAAACAGATATTAAAAAAAAATTCTTACAAGGTTAAGAGAAGATATTAAAACATTTAAGAAAAAAGAAAAAAGCCAGATTAAGTTCTAAAGTATTAAACTGACCTGTATTAGCTCATCTTTCTGCATGATCAGAAGTTGTCTTAAAGATATATCTCTTTCCTGCATAAAACAAAGGGGTTTCTACCATCAAAAAGAATTTCAGAAGAAATTTTTACTTGATTTTTTCCAGTTATGTTTTACTTCAGTTTTCAGAAGCAAAACCAGCTATACAACACCATTATCGAATGGGAGAGTTCTCTAGTTTAGAAACATCATGTGGTGACTAACACACATAATCAAAATCAAGCAATCCAATTCAGTCCACTGCAGTTTAACTCAACACTTTTTATATAAACTTATATTTAATAAATTTATCTGAATTAATTTAATACATTTATTTGAGTTAATATACTAGTAGTGACAGAAATTTCTTTTATGCTGTAGGTGCATTTTGCTTTCATGGGTTACTTTACAGATAGCAGATACACCACAGGCTTACCTTCAGTAATCCTATTATGTACTCTAGACCAAGACCATGTAAAAACACTTCCATGTCATCAAAAGCTGAAGAGGAACTGTAAACATAAGTAATGAGATTTGAG
The DNA here is from genome assembly GCF_023638135.1 of Falco biarmicus. Taxonomy (NCBI): domain Eukaryota; kingdom Metazoa; phylum Chordata; class Aves; order Falconiformes; family Falconidae; genus Falco; species Falco biarmicus. The sequence continues at coordinate 12,218,841 of NC_079292.1, read as the reverse complement.
ATGAAAAGAGTGGAAATCGAAGCGGGGGGGAGACATCCAGAACAGAATACTACAGAAAAGCTCACCAGACAAAGCACTAGGAGCAACCTGAAGTTGTACACACCTACTGATAATAGTAGTATCTCACAAGCATCATGGGGTACAATTTTATCTATCAAAATCTTTTAAGTGGCTTTTCTGTCTAATGAGTTGAATTGAACCTAAAGAAAATTATTTTCATAAATAATAGTCATTTTAAGTAGCAAAATTTTCCAACCGAACCTTAAAGTTGTGTTGCAAAAGCCTGAAAAATTTGGAGGTGGAGTTAAGGAAGATAACTATTCTTATCAGATAACATCCATGTAAATTGGATTCAGCTTACAACTGTTACCCTTCGGGTTCCATTTAAACCAAAAAAGGTTACCAAGAAAACAGGAATGTCTGTAATTAAAGACAGTGGAAATTAGTCTAGTAAGAAAGTTGTCGTCAGGAGACTACTGTTTGGAAGCTAGACTGAGGAAGTAGTATAACCCACTCTAGGTTCAGAGTTTAACATTATAAACAAAGATAAAATATAAATGTTGATTCCACACCCTATCAAAAGATATGAAGATATAAGGAAGAAAAACAAATTTAACTTTCAACAAGCTTTCAACAATCAGAAGAACAACTGTAATGAACAGAATTAAATGAAAAAGCAAATCATACACAATGCGGAAAGGACTACTGCAATTGCTACAGTGGACTCTTTGCCAAAACCTCAAGTTAAAGAGGTAAGTTTGCTTTGTCTTATTGTAGGCCCTGAAATGGGCTGCCTGCTTTTCACATCAAAGACTCAAAGAGCTCCCATCAAAACCTGTATTAACAAACAAAAAAACCCAAAACAAAACAAAACAAACAAAAAAAAAAGAAGAAAAAAAAAAACCCCAAGCAACCAACCTCCCCCTCCCAGGAAAAAAACAAACCTCTCTGATAATTGTTCTGAATACGTGAGAAAATATTTCAGGTTTGCACATTGTGAATCTTGCATTCCAGGATTTCTGGTATTTAAGTATTACTATTCCTTTACAAGGATGGACACCCTAACTCACACATGAAGGAGTTTATGCAACTTCCACACTGTAGTAAGTTAATAATTCTGTGAGCATGCCTTCACGAAAATACATGCCTTCAAAAAAATACAAAAAGTTTTAAATAGTTTAATAGAGTTTAAACCCATCATCCCTACAATGAAGTTGTGTAGAATTGTGTTATCTTCCGCTCAACTCCTCCTCCCTCAACACACAGAGAGCAACAACCAGTCTTTGAAGTAAGCAATTCACATATACACCCAAACACTGTATGTACAGCCAATGCCCTTCAACTGGCAAGAGGAGACAGTGTGTGAATGACCTGCCATGGCAAAGGGTTGTTATTTAGGCACCCAAAGTGCCCAGTTTGCAAAGGTTTTGGAGCTCTTGGGTAACTCAAGACTTTTTGTTCCGTTAAAGGTGCAAGGAAAGGACATTCTCCCCCAAGATCAAAGAACGGGCTATTCAACATCCAGACAAAAATCTGAAAGCCTCTGAACCAGAAAAGGACCTAATCCAGGAGCTGAAGAAAGCAAATTCCTGAGAGGTATGTGCATTTCCTTGCATAGTCCAGGGCTCTGAAGTCAGGACAACTGTCTAATCAGAATGGCAGACAGCAATGACTGAAGCTACACTCATTACCTAAGGATGACAAAAGGATGGTAACAGCAAGAAAAAGTTACACTCACTGACCCTGCATGGTGAGCCACAACTGATACCAGTACCAGATGACGCATTAGGAGCAACTGAAAGAACAGGGACTTCAGAAGACAACTGGGAATGCCTGTGATGAAAATTATACAGGCAAATGGCAGGAAGGAGACATCCAGCTCAAGGAACTACGATGGAGTAAACACGGGCATCAGTGTACCTCTTGACTACCACTAGGTGAAAAAAACCCAGCTTACTAGGGGCTGGGTATGTACGTGTGTGGAAGTGGATAAGCTGTATTTTTAAGAACAGGCGTTTAACAGCCAGACATCTAGTATCTCCAGGGGACTGCCTCCTGAAATCAAGAGTTCTACTAATTACCAGAAATGCTCAAGGTTATGAAACATCAGAACTAGCTATTGCAAATATAAAAAACCTTGAACTTGACAAAAATATACAAACAAACCAGTTTCTCATCAGATGCAGAGAAAACCAGTGAAGTTTAGAAAAAGACTACTGAAACACTGTGAAATCCTGGAAGCCCAAGAATTGCCTAATACAGAATTACATTTGCATAGCTAGACATCTAGCTGTCACAAAGTACTTTAAGCAGGCTTAAGGATTTTACTGTCTTATTTTAAAAGCTTATCAAGACCTCGCAAACACTGGTAGAACATCCTCTAGCCACTGTCATGTTTCAACAGCACTAAATCCATGTTGGATAACTGCTGCACAGTGTTAAGTTTATTTCTTTATACCAGAAAAAGCCTGGGAAATGTCCTAAAAAACCTAAACTTATTAAAAAGAGAGAGATCTGTTCTAACACTGAGGCCATTACATACAGATGGGTACTAGAAGACCAGAGATCTTCAAAGCTGCTGAAGCAGGGGCTTATTTCAGTCACAGGACACCTGCAAGCTTCAGGGTCAGGGGCACACTATACAAAAAGCTCTAGAGCTTAACTGATGTTCATACTTAATTTTGACTCTCACATACACTGAAAAAAGAAAAGGCATAGCTCTTCCTGGCGACATGAAGCTGAAAACAGGCATTCAGTGAAAGCATTAAAAATTAACATCAAATGAAAATAATCACACAAGGAGAACACAACAGGGGAGCATACAAATTTAACAGAGTTGAAATGAAGTGCCATTGGAACCTGGCTCTACTGTACTTTACACTAAGTAAGAGGAAGAAAAGATCTAGAGCATGTTCTTTGTTTATAATGCAAAGGAACTTTGCAATATTGAAAAATTAATAGTACATTAATATATTTACTGTGGACTCTTGGAGTGCACCAAACAATATATATCAGTACAACTTAATCATTGATATGAACAAATACAATCTCTTAGGAGTGTTTATAAGCTGAAATTACAGTCATAGTGTATTTACCCAACTCTGCGGTCAGGGGCAGCTGTCAGAAATTTGTACATAACCTCTTGCTTAATTGTTTCATGGTATCTCCCTTGAAAGTGATTTGCAGCCAAAGAGAGTAAACTATGTATCTGGAAGAGCCAAAATGAATTAATTATTATTCAAACTCAAAATGCATAAAGAAATACACAGGAATAAAACTACAAAGAGTTCTACCATAAATTACTATTTACAGGGAACACGAAACATCTGCCACTTCTTCTCTAAAGCATGAGAAATTAAGACAAGGAGTTAACTTCTCTACAATGAGGAGTTAACACAATGCCCACAGAGTCTATCAAGAGCATTGCTGAATTAATCAAATCCCAGCACAACAATGAACTGACACAAAGCAAAACAGTACATATAATGAAGTCTAAGGAAGTTTGCATCTACCCCTACGCAAGCAGCAATACACCAACATACTCATTTTTGTGGTTTGTAGAAAATAGTTCTACATACTCAAGGCAAAAATCTGTCTAAAAAAGCATGAGGCATATGATTATTTTAACATCTCTGTTTCCAGTGTATGAATGGACCCAACACTTAGCAATTTATAACTGACAATCTAAGCTAACTGTATCTGACAGACTGGGATTCTTTCAACTGACTAAAGAAGCAAACCTTCTGTCAGACATCACTATGCAGCAGTCACGGACTCCAGAAACTGAATTGCCCCTGTGTGAGTTTTGAGATAGTTACTAGAAAATTCAGCGTAACAAGGAGAACCTCAATAAAGCTAAAGGAATAGTGAAACCACTTCCCTGAAATTCAGGTGAGTAGCCAGTTTTACATACATATACAACATATACACATACATGTATGTGTGGTGCTGATAGGGGAGAATCAGAAGGGTAAAAGTAAGAAAAAAAATCATGGGTTGAGATGATACAGTTGAGTAAGTAAAGGGAAAAAAAAACCCCAAGTGATGCAAAGGCAGTCACTCACCACCTCCCACCAACAGGCCAAGACCCAGCCAGTCTCCAAGCAATGGCTACTTTGGAAAAACTACACTAACACTCCCCCCCCCGCCCCCCCCCCCCCCCCCCCCCCCCCCCATTTTAACACTGAGCGTAATGTTATATGGTATGGAGTATCCCTTGGGTCAGCTACACTGCCTGTGCCCCCTCCCAACCTCTTTCTCACTCCCAGCCTTCTTGCTGGAAGCAGGGGGGCACTGTGAGAAACGGAGAAGACCTTGATGCTGCACAAGCACTGTTCAGCAATAGCTAGAATACTGGCGTGTTATCAACACTGCTTGGGTCAGAAACCTAAACCACAGCATCATACAGGCTGTTAGGAAGAAAAATAACTCCCCCCACTTCAAATCCAGTACAATAATTAAGAAAAATACCTCCCCTCCCAGACACAGTTTCTGTAGACAGTCTATATGACAGCCCTTTGGGCTGTCAACAGCCTAAAAAAGCAGACCCCCAAGCTGGAAGAAGCTCATGACCATTAAATATCTTAATACCATCTGGATGACTTTGCAGTAACTGTGTGAGAGTCAGCGCTTCACAGGTCAAGTGAAGTCCACCTCTGAAGTGTGAGAAGCCTGTATTCCCTCCATGTCAGAGGAAGTTGTGTTATAAGATTATATGGCTACAGCCTGCTGAACAAGTCATTTATCAAAGGCAGAAAGCATCCATACCCTCTTCAAGTAACCTGAGCTAACAGATCACCGAGTCACAGACACTGATCTTGCTAGCCTACACTGACAGCTTTGTGCATAGTTACCATTTTTGCTCCTGCCTAGCCCTGGAGTCTGGTGGGAATAAAAAACCAAACCAGAAAGAAAGAGGAGAGAGAAGGGAGGGAGAAAGGGAGGGAGAAAGGCAGGAAGGCAGGAAGGCAGGAAGGCGGGAGAAAAAGGGGAGAAAGGGAGGGAGAAGGGGAGAAGGGAGAGAAGGGGGAGAAGGGAGGAGAAGGGGAGAGGGGAGAAGGGAGAAGGGGAGAAGGGGAAGGGGAGAAGGGGAGAAGAGGGAGAAGGGGAGAAGGGGAGAAGGGGAGAAGGGGAGAGAGAAGGGAGAAGGGGAGAGAGAAAGGGGAGAAGGGGAGAAAGAAAAGGGGAGAAGGGGAGAGAGAAAGGGGAGAAGGGGAGGAGAGAAAGGGAGGAGAAGGGGAGAGAGAGAAAGGGGAGAAGGGGAGGAGAAGGGGAGAAAGGGGAGAAGGGGAGAGAGAAAGGGGAGACAGGGGAGAGAGAAAGGGGAGAAGGGAGAGAGAAAGGGGAGAAAGGGGAGAGAGAAAGGGGAGAAAGGGAGAGAGAAAGGGGAGAAAGGGAGAGAGAAAGGGGAGGAAGGGAGAGAGAAAGGGGAGAAAGGGAGAGAGAAAGGGGAGAAAGGGGAGAGAAGAAAGGGGAGAAAGGGGGAGAGAGAAAGGGGAGAAAGGGAGTGAGAAAGGGGAGAAAGGGAGAGGAAAGGGGAGAAAGGGAGAGAGAAAGGGGAGAAAGGGAGAGAGAAAGGGGAGAAAGGGAGAGAGAAAGGGAGAAAAGGGAGAGAGAAAGGGGAGAAGGGAGAGAGAAAGGGGAGAAAGGGAGAGAGAAAGGGGAGAAAGGGAGAGAGAAAGGGGAGAAAGGGAGAGGAGGAAAGGGGGAGAAAGGAGAGAGAAAGGGGAGAAAGGGAGAGAGAAAGGGGAGAAAGGGAGAGAGAAAGGGAGAAAGGGAGAGAGAAAGGGAGAGAAAGGGAGAGAAGAAAGGGAGAGGAAGGGAGAGAGGGAAAGGGAGAAAGGGAGGAGAGAAAGGGAGAAGAGGGAGGGAGCAAGGGAGAAAGGGAGGGGAGAAGGGAGAAAGGGAGGGAGAAGGGAGAAAGGGAGGGAGAAGGGAGAAAGGGAGGGAACAGGGAGAAAGGGAGGGAGAAGAGGAGAAAGGGAGGGAGAAGGGAGAAAGGGAGGGAGAAGGGAGAAAGGGAGGGAGAAGGGAGAAAGGGAGGGAGAAGGGAGAAAGGGAGGGAGAAGGGAGAAAGGAGAAAGGGAGGGAGAAGGGAGAAAGGAGAAAGGGAGGGAGAAAGGGAGAAAGGAGAAAGGGAGGGAGAAGGGAGAAAAAAAGCTGTGAAGTGAATTACAATTCACTAGAGTGAATTATACAATTTTTTTTTAAGAGCCACTGCAAACAGCCACATCACTGGCAAGAGCTACTCAAGGCAAACAGACAGAAATCTGGTCTGATTGATCCACCATACAACGATCTGGTAACAGCAGTACACAGATTTATTTTAGAAGAATATATGTTGTCTTCAGCAGCTCACTCTCTCCACTGCTAATTAGTGGCTGCTCTTCCAATGATCTGATGACCACCTTACATTATTTTACACCTTCTTCCCTCCCAAGAATTGATTTTGAAGACGGCCTAGTACCAACTCTCCCCCTTCTTAGCTTTAGCCTTTTCACTTCCAAATTCTATCAGAAACTATACACTGCAAATTAGTTTGATATCTGCATTCTCTCACACACTTTGGCAGACAGGAAAAAAACAACACATTTTTTCCATTTTTTTTTCTACTTCTCATATCAACATTAGTAACATGAATAATCCCCCTTGCTCTGTATTCTAAATCTGAAGTACAGGATTCTGATAAAAAAAGAATGGTTCCCAAAACATTATTATATAGCATTTAAAACCCTGTGAAAAGTTGCAATATAACAGAAAACAGTCTATATATATGTATAGATGTAATAGCAAAAGTATTCAACTAGCCACTATAATTTAGTTAATAAAGTAACACTTCCACAGAAAATTATAAAATTAATGAACAGATTTTTGAGGTAGACAACAGAACTCCATTTCAAAGAGAAATTAAATACCTCTGAATGTCTATTGATTTTTGCTAGCTCTGCTGCTGTTTCCTCACGTTCGTCTTTAGATTTTTGTCAGCTCCCAGCTGAAGCAACTTCAAAATTACACTTTTATGTCCATGCTGTGCTGGCCCATATTAATGCCTGTAAAGAACAATTTTGTTTTACCAAGCTTACATAGGGAGCAAATGAGAACAGAGGTTCAGGTCAATAATGCAACCGTTGTAAGTTCTTACATGGCAGAATCTGGAGACAATTAATGCAAAAGAATCTCAAAGCGGTGTTAAAGCAAAAGAATATACTGATGAGTATCTCTGATAGTTGTACTTAGAAGCAAGTTTCTGGGGTTTTGCTTTTTAGAATTTTTACCATTAATTCCAACACAGAAGTAAATCGCTTACCGAATATCCATTTTCATCTTGGGCATTTATGTGTGATCCGTGAGCAGCAAGAAGAGCAACAACTCGAGGATAGCCTTTTCTAGCTGCATACATCAGTGGAGTCATTTGTTTCCTGAAAGAAAAGGGAATGGGCATAACAGTTTTCACTCTACGAAAACCAGTGAGTATCAGCAAATCACCCATTTTTCCCCCTCAATTAAAAAAAAAAAAAAAAGTGGCAAAGACTTTAATTTTTACTTCAAAAATTATTTTTAAAAGACACAGCTTAAGTGACGAATTCTATATGCAGTTTAATTTAAATCCTAAGTTCTGAAAAGAAACATGCAGTTCATGGAGGGCAAGCTGTAGATCACAACCAAATATTTAAGAGGAAGAATATTAAGAAGAACAACTACATACTTGCAAAACTCTCTCTGGTAAAAACAGCGTAAGCAAAAGAATCACAGGTCACACACCTCTTGCCCATGTGCACAGGTGCAGTGACACAGCACACAGTACACACATATTATCAACATTTAGACCTGTCTCCCACCAAGTATGCCCAACAGTAGTCTTCAGAGAATTACATAAGATTTTAAGTATGGTATTTTTAACTTTTCAAGTACTAAAACTAATTGTTTATAAAAATATTTTTGTCCTTTATCCCATTCTTGTTTTCTGTTCCCAGAAGTGTTTGTGTTGACTCTTTCTCTCCTACATATACTACTATTTCTTACAATTGCTGAAGAAGTGAGTACTTAGACACCACCTTTCCCATTATTGTTTCATTTTTTTATATCCCCAAACCATGATGACAACAGTCCATTGATCTTATGCTTCTATCGAGATGCTTGTAAAATTGTGAAATTGTGAAACCATTGTGAATTGCTCTGCATACTTTGGAAGAAAAAAAAAAATTGCTCAAAAAGCTTCTGCTAGAAAAGATCTTTCCAGACGCCTGACACTTCTTATTTGGTGGAATAAGATTGTAGAATTTTAAAAAAATGCAGTATTGGAGGAGAAAAATGTGGAATTTCTGGTCGATATGAAGTAATCAATTTAAGCTAAAGTATTTTACTAGTGATGTTCAATTAAAATTTATTGTCTCTTAAAATGCAGTATTTTTTCCTGAAAAACTATCATGTATTGCTTTTAATGTAAAGTTCTGTGTCAAAAATCCGCTGTCGGAAGATTATTCTATCTTGTTAGTATACACTTGAAGGGAGGATTGTTCTTTCCAATGTTGTTTCTTAATAGTAAGTTCAGTATCGAGCACTAGAGGGACCCCCAAAAGCATATGTATACCAGAGTATGTGTCTCAAAATACAGACTTCTGCCTTCCTAAGTATTGCTCTAAGACTTCGCCCGCCTTTCCTTGTTATTGCTTATTCACAAAAGGATAATATTTTGTCTTATGCAAACACAGGTAAAAGGTCACTGGAAAAAATCCAGTCTATTACAAACTGGAAAGAGCCTTATGATGGGGGGAAAAAAACCACCAGTAAATTACTTGGAGATAAACAAAATGAAAGGTAATCAGGCCTTCGAGACATACAGTCAATAAGAGAAAGGAACTTGCTCATGAATTGAAGTGACTTGCATCAGTCTATAACTAATTCAGTCCATCAATACTGCAAAAGCAGAAGTTCTGATTGAATTTAAGGAGGCATTTTTAATATGTCAGTCAGTGAAACTGGTCGCTCAGAGAAGTTCTGTAGTCTCCACCTTTGGTAGGTTTCGAGATCAGATGGCAACCTAGCCCAATGTCATCGCAGAGGTGGCTTTACGGAAGAAGTTGGACTAGAGACCTCCTGAAGTCCCTTCTGACCTGAATTACCCTGTGATCTTATGAAGATTACCATAAAAACAGAGAAAAAGACTCCACAACCTGCCCCTGTAACTTAACTGGTAAGATAGCAATATAGGTATCTATCTATCTATCTATCTACATATACAGAGATCTATAGATCTCTGTATTTTAAGGAATGAACCAAAGTTGATTACAACCTAATAAACTGGAGCAACAGAAATCAAATTTGCTTGCCTAATGTGAACACTCATTCCGGCGCATATTTCTATTCAGTAGCTTTTGACACTTTGCATGCTATCACCTTTGAAGTATTTACATCTGACTGCAGAAACAGTCCGTTCATGCCTGTTTTCATTTTTGTTCCTTCTGCTTTCAACTTTTTTTTTTTTTTTGAACTTGCACACTACTAGCACCTCCTGCTTTTTCAAAGGAAAAATACTGAACAAAGTTCACTGGCTACAGAAGATTCTTCTCCAAGAAACATCATGTAGCGGTTACAGCTGTACAGTACTGCAGACATGGTATCTGAAATCAAAGCAACTCCTCCATGACATTTAAAGCCACTGAAAAAGTTCCTCCATTTTAAAGTAAAACCCAATAAACATGACATATGAAAGATCCACTAACATAAATATGCAAAAGTTCCAGCACTCCGTTTTAATGTTTTTTTCAAAGGCTACAAGCTGTTTCAGGACAGAAACATACATGCAGCTGCATAAATCTGCAACTGCATTTACATACCACTGTATATGAGGGTGTACCATTTAATGTCTTGGACATATGCTGCACCACTTCAGAAAGCAAGGTTCATTTACATCTATGTCCACAGGAGGGAGACCAGAGCATTAGGGAAAACAAATCTTGTTTTCTACAAATACAAAAGATGCAAAATCCACTGTTCCTTGCTAAAGTTGAAGACAAATTAAATGTATTGGTTCATCTTACTGCAATCTAAAAATGTACACAGAAGCTGTAGTGATAACCATCCAGATAAAAGATCTGAAGAATCCTTTTGTCATTTTGACGAACCATGCAGACATCCACATTTCAGCCATCTGGCTTGCAGATGACCTTCTTGTCCAAGAACCTGTGAAGTCCTTTTGCATGGCACAGTTTGCCACATGACATTTCCCATATTGAACATGATACTCAAGTCACAATCAGTAAGTAAAAGAAAAATAAATCTTAAAAGTCATATAAATAATTTATTAATTAAGCATGATGTCTGTTCCAACTATGTCTCCTGCCAGCACCTAAATATAAAGCAAGGAATTCGCTGGTCTCACACAAATGAAGTGGGGGGTTTTGTTTGTTTTTATCTTTAGGTCTCCCAGCTTTTATGTTAAGGCTGGAGAAAAAGACAAAACCAAAAGGTTTTTCAGTTTTTAGGGTGATCCAAAACTTTGTATGTGACATCCACACAAAGGTACAACCAGAGGTTCTTACAGGCTCACTTCATCTTCATTCTGTCAAAAAAAACGGGCAAAACATAACCACAAGTGAGCAAGATGAGTGGAACAGTCCTAAAAGCCATAATTTGGAGCCTCCTACCCTGGATAACCACAAGCCATGATAAAACCAGGTGATAACAGCGATACCTAGCTATGTCACCAAAAATGTCCCAAGTACCTGTCTGTTATCACTAAGCTGAATCTGCAGTGCAGGATTCACCACACTTGACAAACACACATTCTTATGTTTGGGATCATGCTCTCAAGCAAAAGTTCATCTTCCTGGAAAATTCCTGAAGAAGGAGGAGAGGAAGAGATGACATCTTCCATCTAGACCCAGGTTTCTGTCCACTGGGGAGATATCTATAGAAAACTCAGTATTTCGGGTTGGTGATCTTGAGAAATACAAGATGTATGTGAAGTCTCATGACTGGATGTATGTTTATTAACTACACCAGTGTATTACTAATATAAAAAATACAGTAGGTAGAAAACATTTTAACCTTATGGTTTAGTCTCAATCTTTTACTGAGACCCCAAAGCAAGGAAAGGATGCTACAAGACACTAATATTTTAGTTTATTGATCCTCAAACTGAACACTTCTTCAGATAATCAGGAAGTCTCTTTGGAAGCTTTTGGAGCCAGTTTCACCACTCCAGTGCTGTACATCAAAAGCCTGAAACTGAGAAATGAAGCGGTAATAGTGTGTCCACAGCAAGACAATGAAAGCTACTTGCCCATTTTATGGTTTATTGGGGTTTTAAGTGGTGAAGTGGGAAACACTATACATCAAGTAGTAGTGGAAGAACATACTTTAGTGTACTGTGAGCTGCAAGATGCTTTTTCCAGGCATTATCTGCTGGAGCAAGTAGGAGAGTCCTCAACCTTCCTGAAGCAGAACTTTTTAGGAGAATGGAACATACAGCTCTAGTAAGAAGGCTGAGCTGGAAAAGCTGACATCTTTGTTTCAGGTTCCCTAGTTTTAGGCTTTATTGCCAGTTCTTGTACCTTCCTGCTTCTGAACTCTGTTTGCATGATTGTTTTAAAATTAAAAACCAGCATCTATGTAAGTTGTACAGCACGCAGAGGTGGGAAGGTAGACAGCTACAAAGCCATCTTCATATGACTAGAAAAATACAAAGAATACGATTATAAAAGGGATTAACATAAAAATTAACAATAGGGATGGCAGTACTCTATGCTATGACATTCCCAATTATCCTACACTGTCCTCCTACATCCTCACTCCACCACATTTTTACAAGCAAGTTGGCTTAGCTAAAAACACGCACACTTGGACGTAAAGTAGAAAAAAGAAAAGTTATTCCCATAATCAGAAACTTCTCAGACCGTTCTCAACTTTACTTTCAAAGTGGGGGTAAAGTCTGCAGTCCAGAAATTCAGCACATACATGTGAAATCTACTCCACCTTTCTAATGAAAGGGCAATTCCCTGTCATGTAATGCCAATCCCGTTCAAATAACCCATAATCAGGGTAAACTAGTGGCAATGATAGGAACTTTAATATACTTGGGATAGAATGTTGCTGATATAATGCTAACAGATTTCAGTGCAGGTTTTGTTTCTGTTTTACGCAACCGCTGCTCAGGTGACATTCCAAGACACCACAAGACACTGTCAGAATGCCTCCGTTAAAAATAGCACCTAATGTGGTTACTGTCCCCTAGTATTTTATACCTCTGCCCAGAAACTGTGATTAACAGTTGTGAGCCTGTCAGTACCACCGTATGGTCACTACTAACTGGGAAAAGTACAATCATCAACTTCAGTATCTGGACTCCTTCCTCCTACCAAAAGATCTGATGAACAAGACTCAACACCTACATTCAAAAGCCACTCTTCCAAACTCACAGAACTCACGTATTTACCATGCTTTTGACTTCTCCTTAAATCAGATAAGAGGAGAGAAGAGATTTATGGACATAGCCCAGATGAATACAGTGCTTTGGTAAATGTAATTTTGCATGTAATTTTTTATATTTAGTCCCTCTGTATTGATGTTTGACCAACATGATAAAGTAAGTCTTTCTGTCCTGAGTTCATGGTGCTAGAATAAAAAACGCTCTGAAAGGCATGAAATATAATAGAGCATAACATCACAAGGTATTTTTTTTGCTCTGAGGTGGATCAAAGATCTTGACTCAAGTAGCATTAAATTCTTTCATTTTCTTGGCCCAGTCATAAAATGCACTGTAGCGCTTTAACTTTTCCTGGGCTATTTACCATTACTGAAATGTACTGTTTGTAATTTGGCATGGTTAACTATCACACAATGATGTCAAGGTCTCTGAAATTATTATGTGGCAGTACAGACCTACTATCTTATCAGCAGCAATAAATATCTTGCTAAAATTGAGGTGTTACACAATTGCTTTATTCTGAGTATGCAACCTGAAGAGAGAACTGGGCAATACTGCGATGAAAATTTTCCCCCTCTATTATTGTCTTCTCAAGAGGGCAAAACAGACCAAAAATTTCATCATGAAACCATTTCTGATATTCCTCAAAACTGCTCTGAATGTAAGCATAAGTGAATATACATAGTCAACTTAGTATCAGACCTGAGCAGTGATTGTATTTTCATGTATATGCATTCATGTACATTACAGTACGCTTCAAGCTCAACTTTTAATCTGTACAATGACAAAAGACAGTTAAAGGTCTAGTTCTTATAATACTCACCCTGAAAAAAAAAGAAAAAAGAAAATCAAAAGACTTTCTGAAGACTTTCCTTTAAACATACATAAGATTCATAATCATTTTAGAGCAGAAACACTGAAGACAGGCTTGGTCATTGACCAGGACTTAATTTTGCCAGACATTTTAGAAGTGAGAGAAAAAAAGCCACACACAACAAAATCAAACCTCCATATATACCATACAGAACAAGAGACAAAGAGCTTATATCAAAATAAAGGAGGTTTCAGTCATTCACCTATTTGTACCTTCTTCTAACAAAGAGCTATTGGCATGAAACATCAACTCAAAATACTCTGCTTACTGGAAAAGCCATTAGGTTTCTTTTACTCTATGTAAACAAAAACTTGGAGCATGTCATTGCTAAAATCCATATTTACTGAACAACCTATGACATGCAAACCTTAGCAGCAGTAATTTGGTTATCAGTTGGCCATGCCTTCTCCCTAAAAAGAAATCATAGCTTAACATTAATAAAACCAGTGTACCTTTAAGAAAGCACTGCAGGTTAAGAGATGTTAAAAAAAAAAAAAAAGACTGCTTAAATATTTCCAGGCCTTACAAAAGGATATAGTATATAATTTACATTTTGGAGCAAGAGGGAGGTGAATGATGCAAGATAAGCAGAACAAATTTTTCAAGGTAGCATTCACTTAAATGAAGCATTCAGGCTACAGTAGCTCTACAAAGGCTATACAGAGCAGGTCTTACAATGCCTTGTTTTTTTCACCTAGCCATGACGTTGCTCCTTACTCCTCTTTCAAAACTCTTCAGCTAGCACTTATGCTTTCATACTTCACGTTCTCATCAACAAAACTGTTTTTACAGCCATCAGTATGCAGTTCCCAATTGTAATTTAGCAAAAATATCGGAAGTTACTCTACTGAATACTTTCTCCTCAGTACTCTATCCTATTGCAAAGAAACCACTTACCTACTCCAGTCTTAAGCACATCTTCTTTCTTAGACTACATTTCAAAAATGAGTTTATTTCTCGTTAGTCCTCCCCCACTCCATGCATGCTTCATGAATCACACCAAAAACATTGCAAGTTTCTGTGTATCATCTCCAGATGACATGAAATAAAAAAAGTCTACTGGCTGTCCTGACAGTGCAAAGGATAAATAGTAAACCCTACCTTACATGCAAGTGAAGTATTCTGCTCTGCATTCACACACATTCCAGTTGACAGAGGACAAAAGAGAAGCATCATTCTGGTTCTTAAAAGCTGAGACAGCCAAATAATGGGAACCTTGTTTTTAACACCTGCGGTAAACTGATAACACAGGAAGTACTCTCACAATAACCTCAACTCAGTGACAGTTCTGATGCTCTCCTACAGAACGTCCTGCCTGCTCTGATGAAATGGGTGAAATGGGACTGCTGTGCCACATAGAGGCTGTGTTTTGTTCCCTTATCTTCACAGAAGATGCTTTGATGCATTTCATCCCCCTGTTTCAGAGCACAGTGGAAGAAGCCCACAAGAAGCAGCAGCTGCTGCCTGCTCAGATCTAACGATGGAGTGGTATACACAAATGTCAAATACTGGAAAGGAATAAAGGAGCACAAAGTTTTTTGAAAAATCCAGACCTTGTCATCTAATTTCTACTTTTGTTTGGTACAAATATGACATTTCTGATTGTCAATTTATACTTTCATTTGAGAAAGATTACTATTGTGAAAGTGAAAAAACCACAACTGGACACTATATCTGATGCATGGAAGTATAACTCATATGTTAGCACAACGTCTCAGGAAACAAAGATAGCAAACAAATATTTGTATATAAAGACCAACTATGCATAACATACTCTAAGCTTATAAAGTTTTGCCCTTAAAATTCCCATCTCTCGTGTCAGAACCCAAATTCCACCCCCCCCTTCAAATTTTAGCCAAAGGCTTTTCCAATTGTAAACCTGCAGCTTTGTACTCTGGCTTACATTTTCAAACACCCAGGACAAAGTTTAATAATGCAAAAACTTCTCCCATTTTTAAAAGCAGGATGTTTACCCCACCACCCAGCTATCTGACAGCAAGAAGTGTAATTATTTCAGAGTCTGTAGCTTTCTCTTCTTTCATGAACAATTTTTAACCTTTCTGATAAAAATAAATGAATGGCATTTAAATTTGGTACTAGATATTAGTAGCATTTCAGCACAACTATGTTTCCTCCTTGTGTATCAGTACTATGCTCACAGTGAGGTTCAGGCCCCAGAGTAATTGAATTCTATTAATAACAACCAACAGGCCTCCAATTCTGTTCTTTTTAGAGGGTTAGACAGTTCACATATCTCAGGTAATGCGATAACAAGAGCTGTGGTGTAAAAAATGAGTTTCAGTTAGTTGAAAAACAAAGTTTCAATTGGACAAAAAAATATCTTGTTTTTCTAGCAGAGGGAAGACATCTTATCCTGGGTCAGGCCATAATTTCTTTCTTTTTTATGCAAAATGAAACACTGCATCAGACTAGGCAACTACAGGTATCTCACAATGCTCTTCTTCAGACTGCTGAGATACAAAGGGTAATTCATGAAACAAGCTGTTACTTGTTTTTAAAAGGAGATTTTATCTCCTTTTAATCTGGATTATTTGAGATTGCACTGGAATATATGTATTTTATTTACAGAGAAGTTTTCTTTTTCCATTGGAGGCTAGCTATATCCCTTTCACACGCAGTACCTACAAAAAGCTAAAAAGGAGGACATGAATTTAAATAAAGAATAACTGATTTAATTTACATCCTTTTAGAGAAGAGGCAATATGATTTTGGAAAGGCAGAGGACGTATTTCTTCCCCTTATACTGCAGTCAACTGAAGTATTACGATTAGTTTTTATCTTAAATTTATATCGTCAGCTGAGGAACGTACTTAAAATTTGATAAAACTGATCACAGCCTTACTCAGATGAATGACTACAGTAGGAGAAATAAATATCTGGACACTAATCTCTCCTTATACAGACAGCAGCGAAGCTACAAAAAAGCTAATGAAGTGCACATCATCTTAATCAACAACAGCTACATCTATAGATATGTTGCAATATATTAGTATTACATTTTATGCTGTATTCACAGACTTGAGGTTTTCTGGTACCTGCAAGTAAGGTTAGGGTCAGCATTCCTTGATAGAAGCAGTTCTACAGTCTTCAAGATGTTTTCCTCTGAAGCATGTGCAGTACATGCTGCCATCAGCACCGTGTACTTATCTGTTTTGAAACTTGCAGTTAGAGAATTACATACGTAAATGTAAATACCATGCTAATCCAGAAGTTCCTTTAAAAGCCCTTACATTTACTAGAGTTGTTAATTGTGTTCTGATACTCTTTTCTAAGTATCTTAAGAGTAAAAAACCTGTTTTCCTTCTGAGAACTGAAGACACTCAAAAAGATGAGAGTGAATGGCACTAGTAAAGCATCCATTCCTACTGAAGTTTAGGACACTTCTTAGGTACCCAAAAAACCCAGTAGAAGCTTATCTATAGATGTTTATTTCTCAAATCTTGTTCCACACCAGTAGATTCACTCCCTGTTCCTCCCCACCTCTCCCCAAAACACAGTCAAGGGAAGAAACAGCTTACAGGAAGTTAACTGCAATGGATAAAAGAAGTGCATGAAATGTATTATAAGCACACAGCAGCATCAATTTTAGGGAGAAAGAGGCCCATAAAAAGGACAGTATAAGTAACAGGCTTTATTATATAGGGCTTCAGGAAAAAAACTAAGTTCGCTCAACTAGACTACCAGGGTGCAGCAGTGGCAGGAGGAGGATTAGAAATTTTAGATGTGGATTTAAAGAACATCTGCACAGTCCATAAAGGAGGAACCAGTGTATTTGCTCCAGCTTTGAGGCCAGCTGGTGTTACATGCCACCTTTGCTCACAAATCAGAACTGTAAACCACTGCTGTTTGCCCACAGAACAGGGTAGATTTCCTTTCCCATGGTTGTCCTAGAGAGATATGGGAAGCAGCACACCTCAAGGACCTCAGTGAGTTAGCTGGCCCTAGAGTCTATTAGAAGACTGCCATTTGAGTAACTGCCTGTTTTGCTTATTGCACAAACTTGTTCACAAGTTCAAACATGCCTTTAACCATCTGTTTTAACAAGTATACTTTTAGCTGTACCTACTTCAGACCATACCATGAAGTGTTACAACATACTTTCTTTCTTTTAGAAGTTTTAAGACCATGTATACATTAACACCTTTATTGCTAACTGAGGTCAGATTTTATATTTAAACATAAGAAGTTTGTTATATACTTTATCCCCCTCTGCCCCACTTTATTTCTCACCACTTCTTCTCCCCCACCCCTCCAACCAAAGACCTTAGTTTTGCATTTAAGTTTGTCTGGGTTTTAAATACACATTTTCAACTACCTCATGTAGAAGTTCTAACACACACATAAATCAGTATGTTAAATGAAAAACTATGTTTCAGAGTCACTTAAACTCCTAACAGTAATCAATTAACATTTCAGTAAATTATCTGATACACTGACAGACTTTTACTCAAAATGTTTAACCTGGTTATCAGTAACATGAATAGAAAGATAGCAGGACTTTGAACAAAGGTAGTGATAAGCACCATTAATTTGGGAACGATACTTAAGAAGAACCTGTAGTTATATTTGTATTTGGTATTTCAGGTAGCGAGAAAGAGTGGGAAATTTATTTCTGTTAGTGTTAACTATAGCTCACACATGTCAGCAAGAGAAGAAGGAAGAAACACCTTAAAATTCTCAGGTTTCTCTTGCAGATAAAAACTGGTAAGAGACTGCAAAGAAGATCAGTTTATGTTCAGCTTAGCTGAAACACCCAGAAGAGCCAGTGAATTTACTCCTCAAGGATGTGGCACCAATCTCATCCCATAGTGAATGCTACATCAGCTCCTTGCTCTTCACAACTACCAGAAACGGTTAAATTAAGTAACCACTTACGAAGAATGACTGAAACGTTACAAAAGGGGATTAACAGTATAGCTGTTATTAGGATTCAAAGATTACAGGATAATTAGTATAGGATCACTTATGTGATTGCCTGCTGATGTAAAAAAAAAGCAGCAGGACTAGCGACATTTAGTACCACTTTAGGATGGCACAGTTTTACTGAATGTATGTGGTCTCACATAAATCAACGACTTGCACCGGCGTTCCTGACTGGACAGTACTCTGCTGTGCATATGCCCTAGCTACTGTTTCCCTACACAGACTAACAGAGAAACAAGCCTAGAAACCTGATCCAACCAAGGTGCCACTTAGGGCAAACAGTGGATCGCACACTGAAAAAAAAAAAAAAAAAAAAAAAAAAAAAAAAGCCATGCATGTTGGTTAACCAGTCAGCCGAAACTGCTGTCCACGGCAGCTTCTGCCTCATTTATAGCTCTCTACAGCTATAAACAAGCACCAGGTCCGAGGCGCAAGCTGCCACAGCTGTAGGCAGCCACATGGAAGTTTTCTGAAGTTGGCTACAAGGCCAGTTATTCAAGGGCATGATTGCTTTTGGTGTAGACAACCTACTGCAATCTCATACTCTGATCAGCTGCTAAGAAGTTCAAGAAAATTTTCAGAGCCAGATTTGTACCATCAGCATTTCAGTCTACTACTATTACAAATACTGGCAAGTTAACCACAGTTTAAGTAGGAAAAAGTTATTATTAAGCCATAAAAATTGACAGAGGAACTGGTATTACTTAGAAGCTCCACTGAACTCTTGCAGAAAAAGGTGATCTAGCAACACACTGAAAAAAAGTTTTCACTTAACAGAAAAATTCTCTTGTTTCGGAGAAGTCTACATTACTTTCCCATGAACTGGAAGCTACCTGTTGTTTTGGATTCTAGCTGGTTTCTGCATGTGCGTACTTCATAACAGCATGTAATAAAGGAAGTTTTAACTATATAACTTTATCCTACAATTCCTGAACAAGGAAGTAGTTGGGCCTGGGAGTACTTGGGGTGGGGGCTGGGGAGACAGATTGAGGAAAAACAAGAAAACCCATCAACTGATTCCAGATCAGTTCCAAGAACACAATTTTTACTTTAAAACTCCTACTTTTCCTTCAAAACTGTGAAAGCTACTCTAGGTCTCAGTTCCAATGTGAACTTTGATTTTTTCCGCCCTACATATGTAAAAAGAGAATAAGGATAGGACAATGTCTGGTACTGAACATTCCTGGCCAGTATTTTTCATTTACATCTTACCTATTTCAAAAGATGCATTAGCACCTCTGTCCAGAAGAAGACGCACTACTGCAAAGTCAGCCACACTGGCAGCACACATCAGGGGAGTCCATCCAAACTGAAAGCCAGATTCTACGCCTATACCTGTCAAAATTTAAGACACTGAAATCATAAAACTGCACCACAATAAACATGCTTTTTATAAACCTTACTCTCAATATGTATCATTACAAAGGTTACACACTGTTTCCATTTAGTCCTAGGGAGAAAAGTTTTTTATACCATTTCCATTTTTGTAATACACTTTATCTAGAACATCAGAAAACTTCTAAAACTGACAGCAAGGAAGCTCAATTCTCAATCCAAGAAGTTAAGTACCACAGAAAGACTACGTTTAAGAAAATGTAACCAACAAATTTAAGTTTCAGGGAAGTGCACAGAATCTCTGTTTTCTCCACTTATGTGTAATCGCTTTCTTCAATCAAAATTAAAAATTTTGATTCCTGCCAAGCCAAGTGGACTGCTGTGGCAGCAAACTGTTTGTCAATCAATTAAGATCATAGTGACTAGGGTTTTCCTGCTCCACATTTCCTTTAATTCTCTGCCTTGCAATATCATTAACTAACAGATACAAGTTTTGCATACAGTACTAACAAAATATTAGTTAGACAGAAAGAAGAAATAGAAGATTATTCAAGATTCAGTCACAACCACCGGATCTGTTTGTTACTCTTTGTAATAGCCATGTCTTCCTTTGCGGCTAGAAGTAAGCTTGTCAGACAGCCTCCCCCAAATTCACCAAGAACCAAGTACCAGATCAAGACAGTGTTCTAACAACTTTCAAATAAAAATCTCTCTACATTTTTGCAATAAGAGGAATCATCTTTCCTTCAATTCTTCCTCAAATATTACTTCCTCCAGAACAGTTTCCATCAGCTGGTTCCAACTTAGTCCAACGGTGATTATGGATAATCAAAAATACTTCCTTACAAGAGACAGCTCTGAAAAAAAATCAGAACTGTCCTAAGAAATTTGTGACAGTCAAGCTACATGCATACCTTCTCATGCAAAATTTGTATTTACTTTCCCTGCCTTGGTAGTTTGTCAAAGACATGCTCAAGTCAGTGTAGCAACCTACAGTCATTCAGGCTAAGGGAGTAAAAGGTCACTGCTCTTGGATTGGTTCTTCAACTGTTTAAGATCACTGGAACTGTAGAAGCAATCAGAACAGAGGTAACATTCAATGAAAGCCAGGTGTTGAAGTGTTCTAACACCTCTAACACCTGCAAGCCACAGAATTCATGATCAAATCTTAGTAATGCATACATACTAGCTGCAGTCCTTACTGTCACAGCATGCCAGTTTGTCTGCAGTATACAAACTGTTTCATTGAAGCCCACAGCCAAGTTCTACAAGGGGAGCCAGCAAGCATCCCTTAGAAGTCGTATCTGAACTTCCATGTAGATGAGTCACTTCAAGAACTTAGAAAGTCTTGATATCCAATAGTCCACTGAAGTAACACTAGCAAGAAAGGAACACCAGAAAACTGGCACTCCGTCAGCCTTAAGAAGTCCCTTCTCCTCTTAAGAAAAGCAGTCCATGTAACTAGATCTCCCATTTGAAGCTTTTTATTTTACTATGCATCTGAATAATAGTGACAAAAGATCTATTTTGCAGGCATATAGAGACTTAATAAACTCTAAATACTGGAAGTACAATGGTCTAAGCTGTGTTACAGCTTGTTTGTTCTGTGTGGTCTCCTGCCATCTTTGTAGTGACTGCCTTGAAGTACTACACAGTGTGAAAGTCACAATGCAAACCAGCTTGAGTCCTAAAGGAAGACAAAGAAAGGACAGCTGAAACTGTAATGGTTGTGTTGCTTCTTGGCTCCATGGTTATAGTTGCTGACTGAACCAGAAACGTCTCCCCTTGGTTACTACTCAGACTCCCTCATTACATGAGTTGTTCTTGAAGTAAATTGTGTTAGTTTAGCATTTAAAAAGGGCCTTAAGAAGGGCCTGAAAAAATTTTTTAGTGAAAAATCAGGCCATATCCAATAGCCAGAGAGAGGCAAGGCTGCTGCAGCTCCACAACCCCAGGTCCAACCAGTGTCAGTGCTGTGCGTGTGTTCATAGCAGGCACACACATACACACACACCACACACAAAGACAGACAGTGCACTCGTATGAACACCAATAGCACCAATGGTCCCATCCTGCTCCCCTCTGGGGCAGATCTACCTCCTCCAGCTACTGGCATCACAGACAGACCAGGCCTCTGACCCCTGGACCCAGCTCCTGTAGCTGACATATCCTTTCACTCACTCCTGTCTCTACAGTCACTGCCACCCAGATGCAAGGGCCCTATGACGGCCCTGGGAGTTCCTTCCTCTGAGTCCATAACTTGGGCTCCTGCCACCCCTTGGGCTTCTCTGCTCCCCTGGGCTGGTGCAGATGTGTCTGTGATGGACTGATTGCTTCCATGATGGGCCCTGGGTTCCTCCACCTCCTTTGTGGGCATGAGCAGAGGAGCTTTTCAGTCACATAATCTCACAAATTATGTCTAGGAGGCAAAGCAGATACAATGCTTTCTTACAATCTGAGTTACAGATAAATATTCTCCTCTAACTAGGAATGCGGAGAAATACGTTCCAGACCCAGATGAACTCTACAGCAGAAATCACATGAAGCATGTAAATAAATGGTGAAGCAAAAGAACAGCAAAGGAAGAATTATGCTCTTTCTGTGATTACCACAGTTCCTCTCATATTGCTTTCAGATATTTTGTTGACTGTGGCTAGTGATAGTTATGGTATAGAGGCTGGTTTTACACAGAAAATGTAACCTCAATTTCAAAAAGGCTAACAAGGTAATGTCCAAAAAACTACAACCAACCTCTGTCTACAGCTTTCTATGGTGAAAAATTCCATGCTTGATACCAAAAAAATAAGGTCTTGAATAGTTTAAGAACAGCTCTTCATATTATAATCCATTTACATTCACACCCAATTTAGCTGAGGAAAAAGTTCTAAAACACTCGATTCTAGAAGCCTTCTCTCTCATAGACATATTGATTTAAGTCTGTCAGCAGTTTGTGCTGTGGTTCCACAATACCTTAAAACTGACTTACACCAGATCTGCTGCTGTCTCCCACTGTTGGGCCAGCTATGGTTCTCATCTGACTCAGCCTTCAGAGTTCCTAGACTGGTTGAAAAATTATTTGTGCACACATCCCTCTCACTCCTATAGTTTATTGATACTTTCATTCCCTGCACCAGCTCACAAAAGATCAGATGAGCTTCAGCACTCATGCAAAGACAGGAGTGGAACTGACTGCTGAATGAAAACTGGCAAGAGGATTTGACTAGCTCCATCTTTGATCAGCCTAAACTGTCATGAGGTCCTAACTTTTAATTCCATCTGAGGAAAATGAACATATTAATTATATGGTGTTAAATATTCCACTCCCAAAGCAGACCAAAATGCTCGTCATCTTTGACCCTACTACTTACATTACTTTTTGTGACACATACTTCAGAAGCTTACAGAATCATAGAATGGTTTGGGCTGAAAAGGACTTTAAAGATCATCTAGCTCCAACCCCCGTGCCATGGGCAGGGACACCTTCCACTAGACCAGGCTGATCAAAGCCCCATCCAACCTGGCCTTGAACACTTCCAAGGATGGGGCATCCACAACTTCTCTGGGAAACCTGTGCCAGTGCCTCACCACTCTCATAGTGAAGAGTTTCTTCCTTGTATCTAACCTAAATCTACCCTCTTTCAGTTTCAAGCCATTCCCCCTTGTCCTAGCACTACAAGCCCTTGTCAAAACTCCCTCTCCAGCTTTCCTGTAGGCCCCCGTCAGGTACTGGAAGGCTGCTCTAAGGTTTCCCTGAAGCCTCCTCTTCTATAGGCTGAACAATCCCAGGTGTCTCAGCCTGGCCCCACAGGAGAGGTGCTATAGCCCTCTGGTCATCTTTGTGGTGCTCCTGGACTTGCTCCAACAGGCCCATGTCCTTCTTATGTCGGGGGCCGCCCTAAGAACCAAGTTGTTCTTAGTATGTTGCCATTTTATAGTCGGGGTAAGAGAAGACATTGCACTTGTTCATTTCCTAAAGGAGCTCTGTACAAAGATTCTTAAGGCAATGGCTAAGCAAGCCAGAAGACAGGCTCTCACACTGTCTGCAAGAATGGCCCCAGCTGTTGCTAGGTAATCCACTTCCAACACAAACTCTGAGTTTGGTTGAGTGCTGGTAGCGAGCCTCCTACAAGCTCTACTGAACATACACTAAAGGCAACTTTGGAGGCAAAGATTTAATCTGACTGAGCACCCATGCTCTGAAGGACAATGTTACCTTTCTTCAGAAAGGCCTCCTATTAGAGAGGCACTGTGTTCTACTGCTTTGCAGGACAGCACTGCATGGGTCAAAATTTACTGTTAATAGTATTTTCAGGAAATCATAGATTCTCTTGTGATAATACCTTGTGCATTTCAGGAGACAGGCCACTAGACTACAGGAATCTTTGGCCTGACCTTATGCTCTTACAGACATCTATCATTGTCTTCCGACAGCACAGAACTGCTCAGTATGTACCAGGCATTAACACAGAAAGTGAAATACTGCAGTATGACTACAATAAAGCAATTAAAAATGGAGGGCTGCTACAAAAAAAATTAAGCAATCTGATGCACAGACACCCCTAAACACTCTACCTATAAATAAGAACATATTTTCTCAAAGCAAGGGAGAAGATGCATTTTACTCTGTATTACATCTCTATGTTTCATCCTGTGCAATATTTTTTACTTATTTTAAAAAGAAAACCATTCCCCCACTGTAGTGACAAACAGTATTCTAAAAGGGCAAGTAATGTAATTGTTTAAAAACTCATAACAAAATCACTGCTAACTAGGAAACTAATTTTGTCCAGCCATAAAACAGTTTTTTCTTGGAGAACAAGCTCTTGGCTACCATATTCTGCTTGCTTGCCGAAGCAGAACTTCCTGACAATTATCACTAGGCAGGTCAACTCAGCTATGTGGTTTTTGATTGCTGTGGATGCTTCAATAAGTGATCCAATCCTCCTAACACTGAGTAACAGAAACACATTACAGACAAATACTGAGTAACAGAACAGGAAGAAAAGCTTTTAGCGTTAAGACAAACTACTTTTTAGAGAGAAATGCCACATAAACCCTATTAGACCTTTCAGAATCACAAAATCTTTGTCCAACTGATGTTGCCAGGACAGCAGTATTACACAGAGCACATACCAGAAACCTAACAGCGCTGTGAGTGACAAAAAAAAAGCAATTTCTTAACTGGGGGGGGGGCATTAAAACAAAAAAAGCCAGTCTCCCCTCCCTACCTCCCCCAGCAACCTTCCAACACCAAAGCAAGACTACCCACTGAATTCTCACTCTCAGTTTAAACCACCTCAAATTCAGTAATTGATATTTTCAGGTTAAGGATGCATCTGAAAACAAAGTTTATTTCATACATTTCATAGTTCACACATTATAGTTTTCTCAATTTTCAGGGCTCCTGACTGACAAAGGGAATATAAATTAGAAGGAATTTGCTGGAATACTGCATGCTGAGTCACTGAAAAAGTAATTCCATCTTTAAAGTAAGAGCTTATATCATGTATTGGAAACATTCACATATCCCTACATGCACTTGACACGTTATTTTAAAACTAGAAACTCTGAAGCTTTAGAGTTCTTGCCAAGTTCAATTAAAAATATTCAACTACATAAATGACTGTCCTCACCGGAGTTTAAGAGTTCTTCAATTAATGACACATCACCACAAAACACAGCCTTCTTTAAAGCTTCATTCTTGTTCGCCTGCAACATTTGATCCAACTCCTAGATCAGCAAAGAAAAGTTAAGTCAAAACCTAGTAAATGTTTCACAGTAAAAACTTGGTTTCAGTATCGAAGCACTAGTGATCTCTGTAAGGACAAAGCAAAGGAGGGGTGGGAGAGGAGCAAGGTAAAACTTTCCTTCTTCTATACACCTGCTTAGGCTCTACTGTAAAACTGAAGTTTTAAAATTAACTTTTCAGAAAGTTTCCATTCTTTGAAAACGTAAATAACTTCTTTCTCAACAGATCTGCTATCTTCCTACACTGCTCTCAGTTTTTCCTAACGGTAATTCATTTAAATTAAAATTCTTTTTCATCTTCTGGCACTTGAAAAACATAGCAACACATTTCTGTACCTTTTTTGTACATTTCACAGGTTGCATCAAAAAATGTATCAGACATAAAAGTTAGACTTTGGGGCATCGGAGCTCAAATGACTAGCTGTGTGCCTTAGTACAGCATGAATCCATCGCTGGAAAGGGTTACCGTTCCTCTTTTCTCCTACTCCTGTGTGACAGCAGTGTTTGTGTTGCTGCATCATAAATGATTTGGCTGAAAAATACCCTGACCAGAAGGCTAGTTTATGCATCAGGCAGTTCCCTGAATCAAGTTCCTTTCAAAAGCATCACAGGGTTGTTCTCTATTAAAGCTGCAAATGCAGCTGAAGATTGGTGGTGGTATTACCTTACATTATACAAAACATACCCAAGTACTTCATACAAAGCACTTACATACAATGCTAAGTGGAGGACTATTCACTAGTTTCTTTGTTGACAGAAGCGGGTATGGGAAGAGAAGTTGTATTTCATGTTAAGTTTTGAAATCATAACATGACAACTCAGACTTACACAATTTTCCCCAGCACACTGTAGTCTATCTTTCCAACACCTTTTGTAAAGATTTTAGTAAATGCTCACTGTCTAGAAAACCAGAGGTGAGAAACTGCCAATATAATAATTTAGCCTTATTTTTGTTCTACTCAGCCAATGATTTCCAAATAATGTGCACCTTTGGATAGGAACCAAGTTAAAGATGAAACCCCCTGAAAAACTGACCATAACCTTTAGCATGAATATTGTCAATATTCAGTTACTTCCTTCTTCCAATTCCAGGCACGAAACAAACTGATGGCTAAAAAGCCTTGTAGAATCTCCCTCTGCCTCACACAACCATATGCCTCACACCCATTAGATGCGATAAAATCACTTAAACCTTCATATTTGCAAAAAAACGCTCAGAAGTTTAAGATAGACAACAGTTTTATTGGCTCCAGTTGCTCTCAAGTTTATTCTCATACTGACACAGGAACTAGGGCCTGTTATTAAGGGGGAAGAGAAGCGTTTTGAATAAACATTAAGATTTTACATAAGACAAAGCCTCAAAATTTAGGTTTTATTTACTCCTGGGTTGAAGGTACAAGGCTATTACCCTGCTAGGAAATCATCAGAGGAGGCACCAGCCGCAGCCCCTCCCGAGGCCACCCTCCCCAGCCAGGCCCGCCGAGCCCCGCGCCCCTCACCGCGGTTTCAGGCCAACACCGCCCTCCCTCGCCTTACGCCACCCTGAGGCCACCCGGCCGCCAGCCCGCGGGAGCCGGGAGCAGAGGCTCAGCCCCACCTCAGGCTCATGCCTCACGACGCCGATATCCCAGCCGTCCTCGTCGCTGTCGCCGTCCTCGTCGCCGCCCGCCACGACGCGGGACCCCCAGGGCACGCCGGCCATGGCCCCCCGCTCCGCTCCGCGCCGGCCAGTCACGTGGCCCGCGGCGCCCGCGCCGCTTTCCCGCGCAGGAGGGCTGGGCGGCGCGTGGACGGCCCGCCGCGTGCTGCGTGCGCGCCTGTGGGAGTCAGCGGGTGGGCGGTGGGGTCCTCCGCTCCTCGGCAGCCCTGTGAGGGACACACTCCTCTGCGCCTGCTTCGGGGCTGGGTAGCTGTAGTTTGTGAGGTAAAGGTGGTAGCCCGGTCAGTGCGTTACAGTGCTAGGTAAAAGAAACCAAAAAAACCATGGTTATAAGTATATGGGCACGTAACACAGCTTACGAGCGGCTCAGCTGTTTTGTGAGGTGTTAGTTAAACCTGGCTGGGCTGCGTGTGAGGTTGTCTCTTTAGATCTCTGATTGGTATATACGTGTAAATCTAAGGTAAAAGAGAAGGTTTTCTCTCTTTAATTTCTGTTGTTGTTAATACACTCTTAAAATGCCACCTATCCTAATAGCAGTCAGTTACATTACTTACGTGTATGTACATGCATTGTTACCTAGCCAAAGCCTGTGGTGGTGACAGTTAATGTGGGGAAGGTTGAACATCATTAGCATAATGAGCTAAAATTCCACCCTGCTTTCTCCCACCTGGGTATACATGGGCATTACTTTTAATTTCAGAATTATAGTTCGATTTCTTTCTAATGACAGGTAATAATGTCTTATCCATCGCGAGGTTCACATGGAACTCTTTGAAGAACAGATGAGGAGCAATGTTCTGTATTTCATCCACGGGCAAAACTGCTTTTTCAGCTCAGCGCTGACCTTGTCCCAGTCTGAAATTAATTTGGTCTTCCACTGAATGAAAGAGAGCAGAGAAGGGAAAACGCCTGGTCTTGGAGAAGAGGCAAGTGCTTGTATGGAATAATGAGTGTAGTCCTTGCACCCATGACAGCACAGAAATGGAATTTTTGGGAAATTCGTTTAAACAAAAATTTCACTCATCTTTGTTAGAAAGTGGCTTGTGAAGTATTTCTTCCTCTTTTCCTTTTTTCTTTCTTTCTTCTTTTTGGCAGCGGAGCCCGCAAGAGCCGCGGCCATGTCTTCCATCGCCTCCTACAACAGCCTGGTGCATGCCGTGGCCGGGGCTGTGGGCAGTGTGGCTGCAATGACTGTATTTTTTCCTGTGTAAGGCAACTTTTACTATGTTGGGAATTTGCAGGTTAGCTAGAACTGCGCTTAGAACATATTAAGTAATATAAAAATTGCATGTATTAGAAAAAACCCACATGATCCTCATATTTCAGTTGTGTACTCCTGGCATTTTTAACAGCTGTTTTTTCTGGGTTTTAATTGCTTGTCTGTAAAATATGAAAACCTGTTTGCATAAAAGTATTATGAAAGTCAGGCTAATAACAATGAGGAACTCTGGTATAGAGCTAGCTGAACATTTTAGATGAACTCCCATGAAAGAAACTTCCAGTTCTGGAAACTTGATAGAAATGCAAAACCTTTCCTGTCACACACCCTCCCTGGAACAAAAGATGCTACATTTGAGTCAACTGTAATACATACCTTTTTATATAAAGGTTTAGCTTTATGTGCTTGTTTTGGATTTACCTGCATGTACTAAAGGTCTGTTTAAGTTAGATTGGTAATGAAGATAAAAAATTTACTGGATGAAATAATAAAATATTTTATAGCCATGTCAGTTCTTATGAAATTGTAAATTTTATTCTGAAGAGGTTTTAGTTTTCTGATCACTAGCCTGAAGATTTCTAGTATCACTTTCTGCCTCCAGAGGAAAAGTAGAAATTATGGCATTATCATCTAGGTTCTTGGTATCTATATGAGTCTACGAGTCCTCAACATTATAGTTTCTGTATCCGGGATCAAGCTTCCCTAGTATTCTGTTTGGCTCAGCTGTGTTATGGAACGTGGGCTTGCTGGTAGAATTTATATCCGTAGCTGCTGAACTCTAAAGACAACTTAGCATGACTTTTTTGCAGTTGACCCACTGCAGTGCAAGAGAGTTGTTTCTAACTGATGGTGGTACTCTCTATAGATTCCTTACTTTAAATATGCTACCAATTATTTTTATTTGACAGTTGTGATTTCTTTGTCCTGGTTCAGGTTTCAAGGTTTGAGATTGGTTGGTGTGTTGTTTTCCCCCCCCTTTTCTCTGCACCATCTCATGTACAATTTAAAATCCCACAACAGATGCTTCAAATGGAACCTGCATGCTGCTGCTTTGCTCAGAGGCCACCTCTCTTTAAAAAAGTAACCTTCAGTAGCAGGCCTGATAGTCCCTAGTACAAAAAAAACCAACAACAAAACCCAACCTGCAAAAACTCATAGTGCAGAAGAGCCTTGCAACCCGTGTACCTGGTAGCTGTTTCAAATGTGAACATGCTGATCATGCAGAAGTTGGTAGCAGATGATGTCTCCTTGTGTGTTTGCTTGGAACTGTAAATCAGACGTTACTGTTAGTGTGGACTTTCCCTCTTCTTTTTCACAACATTCTTCTTGCTCTAGTTCATTTGTGACCTTGAAGTCTGTCTACATTTTTCAGCTAAGCAGACTCTTCATTTTGGTTGACAGTATGGTAGGTCCTGGCTATCATCCATATTTGCCAAATATCAGTATGTTTTTACTTACTCTGGTATGAACAGTTCCCAACATCTTTTCCTTATTGCTATGCAGTACTCATTTTACGTGCCAGGAGGCAATTACAAGATGGCTCAAGCTGGGAAAACATCTTGGGTTAATTTCCTTTATCACAAAGAGCATCAGAGCAAGCACTAAAAGCCAACTCTAAAATAAGTACCTAATCTGTGTGTAGTCTAGTTCCGTGTACTTGCATGTCTGCCTGTACTAAACATACCTGTTGAAAATACAGTGAATAGTAAGGATAGCAATCACTGGGTGCAGTAAATAACAGTGTTCTTGTAAGAACCTACTTTTGCTCTGAATAATAGAACGTCCTTAATACACTTTCTGTCTGTCTTCAGTCAGCCTCTTTGCCAGCCATACTTGCATTCGGCTTGTTTTATTCACCAGTTGAATTTTAATCTTCTCTCATTACTTCTGATATTAAATAGATTTCATTAGTTGTCTGAATTTCTTCTCTGTTTTTATCTGTACCTTATGATTTGTCTCATGTGGGACTGATACATGCAAAGATAAAATCTTTTATTCAAACAATTCCAGAGTATTTTAACTGGTTCAGTTTCCTCTGTTTCAGACCAGAAGGCTGAATCAGCAAATATGTAAGGGCTTTGATGTTAGGAAAGTAATGCTCTTGGGAGGAGAATCAGAATTGGTAAATGTTTAAAGAGAATGATGTAAATCTTAACTACTGCAGTAACGTTCTACTAACAACACAGCAGCTAATACTTTAGAGGTTTAACAGCAGTAGCATTTTAAGTGCAATTCTACATAGTTCTCTATCACAGCTATTACTCTGAATAAGTCTATGCCCTTTCGGTATTATTCTTATGTAATTTTCATTTGTGGCAAAAATACTTTGAGTGAAAACTCAGTGATTCTTTATCTTAATGTTAGCTAGATATTACTTTGACAAAACAACTGAACTGTGGGACAGGTGATAAAAGGTCTTGAATCCATTCCTTTCATGTTCTCCTAATTTATTCATACAGAGGAGGAAAGAAGTCCTTGTGCAAGCAAGAAGTGCTCCAGAAAGAAGGGACTTAATAATTCTGAGTTTATCATTCCCAGAGAGATTTAGTAGCTCTGGGTCTACTGAATTGGCAAATTCCCAGTAAATTTTTAGCTGGGGGATGGTGAAGTACCAGCTGTGCCAGTTCCATGGTGAAAGGCAGAATATCATACAGGAATTTGCATAATTTGCCAAATATCCTGTAAAGTAGCACAGGTGATTGCAATTTCACGGGCCACATTCATGAAAGAAATGGGAAACAAACTTTAGGTTGTCCTGGATGAATTTTCAGCTGACCTGTATATACCTGTAGTATCTTTTATTTTAAAGGTATTTCAAGTATAAAGAAGGGCTAATATTACAGACTTTCACTCTGGACTGTAAGGCATTTATCCTGTAAAAAGTACTAAAGGGATCTGTGTCCTTTCTGTGGTCTGTAAAACCACCCTTTGTGTTAAACCAGCTTTAGTTTTGCCATCCTGAAATTTTGTTATAAGCTGCTGCGCTACAGCAAGTTGAGTTATTCATAGTTATTTCAGGCATTGTTCTAATGGACTTAGAATAGATGGAAAGCATTTAATTTCAGCTGGTTTGTTTCTGGTAATTCACTTTTTACAGCTATGTTCATCCTGTTCACTTTGCCAAATCTTTCTGATAGTACGTGATGTAAAACTTTAAATCTGCTGCCAAAAGCTTGAGTATAGATTGCATACCAACTGTTTTTCTGTTTGTGAAATTTGTTTTCTGGTAGAAGCCTTAAACTATCGTCAAAAGGAGACCACATAAACTAATTAGTGGGGAATTTATGGACATGGTGTAAACCTGAATCCTTTTCAGGACCTCCTAGGTACCAGCATCATGAAAATATCTGTTATCATAGTAATGTATAAAAAACCTAGAACAGCAGTTAGGATGTTGAAGATCATTTCTGGGTTTTTTTTTAGTGTCAGTCAGGCACATTTTTAGCTTCTTCCCATGTAACTTAGAAGCTTTGGTCTGTATAGCAAGTCCATAGCTGATGATTCCTGCTATTACTAGATGCATCCTTGCTGTTAAAAATTCCTCATTCCTCTGCTATCTCGGCTCTGTTCTACAGTTTCGTCCCCTTAATCTTGACTGGCAGTACTCCCACTTTGTTATCATATTGCTGAATGGTGAGTACCTTCTTGTTTCAGGGTGTTCACTCTCTGCTGATCCTCAGGCAGCCACTTCTAATGGTAACGGCTGTCTCTTAGAAACTCAAATGTTTGAGTATACTAATGGCTGTTTCTATGATCAAGTGGTGCTTTGAAATTTCTGCCCCATTTACCTTTTATTCTGATATATCACTTATCACTTCTATCAAGATTGAAGGTTATCCAGATAGTTCAGTATATTCACATATATTTTTGTTAGTCACCACATTCTTATTTTGCTCTGACCAATTCAAAAGGAATACGACTTCTTGGAAAAGGGACTGAATCAAATGCTTTTTTTTGCTTTATCATGTTAGGTGAGTGGTGGTTTTTTCCTTTTTCTTAGCAGAACATGCAATCTAATTGTCATTTTTGCATACTGAACTGCCTTGCTATCATAGGTTTACCACGAGATACTAAGTCTATGATTATCTCTTATTTTTACAGCTGCTGGGGCTGCTCATCAGTAGTCTCTGGGCACTGTGACAGCTCCCACACATATACCGTTTTGTGGACTTGTTTTGCTTTTGTTTATTAAATCAGGGTGGTGTTTTACATTGTGGTCTGTGATGATGGCTCTCCAAAGTGATACTAGTAATTCAGAGCTCCTAAGACTTCACAGCCTCTCTTCTGAGAGGAACTGTTCAGCCCCTTACTGAATTCCTGGGATGTGCTAACTGGACGTTGCTACTGATTCCTTTTACCTCATTCATCTCCTCCAGCAAAGTCAACACCTCCTTTAAATCTGCTTTAAGCTCTTCTCTTTGAGGGTAATTGTGATACCGTCTACATCCCCAGCGGTATGAACTAAAATTGTTACAAATACCAACATTTAGATCATAAGATCATGCTGTGTGGGAAAACTGTCCAAAGATGTTGCACTCTTTTCAGTGATCTTATACTTCCATTCTTATGATACTGTCCAAACTTTTTTCCCAAAAGTGTCTAATTGTGGAAGAGACTTTTGTGATCATTTCCAGGTACTCTGTCACAGCTGGCCCAATAACAGGAAGCCGTAAGACTTCCTTATTGGCCAGGTGGAAGCAGTTATGCACTGGGGATGCCCTGACTGTTTGGCTAAAGCAATGACTACTGATATTGGAGAAGAAGGTTCCTTCCCTCTAGTAATTCCCTAATATTTAAATGGCTATAGTCCAGTCTCCTCTGTGCCCATACTGAATCATGTTGTTACATAAGATCCTGTGTATGTATTTGCATCTTTTTCTCCCCAAGTCTCTAACCAGTAATGTAACTCCTTCATTCAAGTTGCTGTTACCTTAGCTGTAATGGTTCTCTTGTTACAAAAACCTTTTCCTAGTTTAAACCATTAGTTTCAGAGCATGAAATCTCAGAATTATCACCAGGCACTAGTATATTAAAAGCCATACCTCCTGTCTAATTTGTACAGCAAAATCCTCAGCAGTTCCTACCCACTTTGGTACTGTAAAAATGCCCTGAGTCTTAATCATCCTATATACTGGAAATATTCAGGTTATCGAAGATATGTTTTCTTCTCTGTTAATGCAGATTTATAAGCTGCCAAAACAGCTGTTTGCTTTAGATTTTTTTTTCTCCTAACGCTTTCCTACAAAACTTATCTTGCACTAAACTTGTGGAATCCCAACTGCCTGACCGTAAGACTCTGCAATGAACAGACTTGCCTCTGTCCCATACAGTTCTTTCCTGTGTTCCTCCTAGAAATACCCATTCCTTTAACGAGATCATCCAAACTATCATGGATAATAACTTGCAGCAGTGATACTTATGGGATTCTTACTATTGTTATCATGTAGAAGAGCAGACACAAGACAGTGTGCTTTAAATCTTATTTTCCTGGGAAGCTGAAATTTCAGCTGGGTGTGAGGATATCTAATTTGT
The DNA here is from genome assembly GCF_023638135.1 of Falco biarmicus. Taxonomy (NCBI): domain Eukaryota; kingdom Metazoa; phylum Chordata; class Aves; order Falconiformes; family Falconidae; genus Falco; species Falco biarmicus. The sequence continues at coordinate 12,185,102 of NC_079292.1, read as the reverse complement.
GATTCTGAGTTCAGAAAAGTCCTTGAGGAATGAATGATCCTAGTGATCTTATTGTTTGGTTGGGTTTGGTTTGGTTTTTTGTTTGACTTTGTCTACATACCTGGTTTCTGTTACCTGGAGTGGGATGGGCAGGTTTACGTACAGGTGAAAATATAATTAAAGGCTGTATCATAATCCTGTGGGGAAAAAAATACACAATAAAGGATTTCAGTGTGATTGGTTTTTTACATTTATCTTTGCGGTGTTCAGTGTATATATTCTAGTTCTTACTAGATTTGGAGTTTTTCAAAGTTCAACACTATATCCAAATAGTAAAATAAAGTGTAAAGGCTTCAGAAGAGATACAAATACACTGCTCTTTCACCTTGCTTTTACCTGGTCTGCTTCCCTGTTTATTCCTGCTTTTAACCATCCTTTCCATCCAAGCTCTGAAGGACAAGGCATGCTATTTCAATCTTTCTCTTGCATGAGAGAGTCTGTTGCCTCTCTAGTTGATCCTGATTAATTTTACCGGGAGCTAAAAGCATCACAGCTAGAAAGGAAGCTGTGCTCATTATACAGTACCTATGAAGTTTCCACATAGGCTTATCCAAAGGAGGAAGGAAAGGAAGTTGGTCTTTGTACTCAGAGTAGAGGTAACATTTGATTTCTACCACGCTGAGGACAGAGGAGGTTCCCAATGTCAGGAGGAGGAGGTCGGTACACAAGGCATATTCCTGTGCAGCTTAGCAGTAGTGGCTATTCAGGAGAGCTTTTGAGATTTTCTCCATTGTGTAACAAGTCATCTCCTTTTCCTTGAGCCTTCTGTTACATCAGTAACTAAAAATTTGAAGAAAGATAAAAACATGTAAACAACTTCTCACGTTTCCTTTCCATGTTTATTTTTATTCCCTTTTCAGTCTCTTCATTTCTTGTGATGAGACTGCTGCAGAACAGTTTTGATAGGGCTTTTGGAAACAAAAAAGAAGTCATGTTTACAGACCTTTTTCTGTACAAGATAACATTAAAAACACAACATGCATCTCTAGGCTTTGCTTTGGCTAAAGTAAGGTCAGATCAGTACATTAAGAATGGGATTTTTGTGTTTTACTGGTCTGTGTTTATACTGAACTGAGGCCTTTACACACTGAATATTTAAAAAGAACCAGGACTAAAAAAACTACAATATTGAAAATACATTTTAAAAAATGTTCACTAGATTGTGATGGAAGGAATAGTATGGCAATCTGAAGGAGAAAAAATTATGTTTACATCATTCCACAATAGTTTTTTCTAGAAAATATGTATAGTTCATGCTGAAGTTGTAGTCTTATTTGTTTAGTAGTGTGGTCAAAGGACACAAGCAAAGCAAGATATAGGAAGGTAAAGTGCTGTCAGCTGTTTACCAAGAGTTATTATTATAACAGCTCAGCATAAACCTGCTTCACTAAAGGCATTATCCAACCTGAGCCTAGCCTATACCTCCAAGGTAGCACTTGGAGGCTGCCCAGTCGGTATTAAATGCCAGAAACATCAGTGTTCTGGTCTGGGATGATTCACAAGCATTGAGTAGCAATTACTGCTGTGTAGGGTGGTTACTGTACTATCAGTAAACACTAATGAGTGGCTACTGATCTTTTACATTAGGATTTCTGTACCCACCTAGAAATAATATTTAAAGCCTTGAGTTTGATGTATGGAGGTATTTAGGTTTCTGTTGATTTCCATAGGAGTCATGGACACTTGCACATCAGAAAGAGTTTTTAAAACTATATATTGAAGAGATAACTGTTTTTTTCAGTGGTGTTCAGCATCCTGCTTATGCATACTTTACCTAATCTGTTAACTTTTGCAAAGCACCTTGAGATCTTCAAAGTAAAGCAGTTATGTAATTCTGAGATACTAAGTTAAATGCACGGAGTGTTGTAACAAGTAGTAGGTAAGAATCTGTAAGTCACATAGGTTTCTTCTGAAGTGTATCATACCAGGCTAATAAATGTCAATACATATACTTCTGGTAACATTTTAAAAAATGTTTTAGCAATTTTGTTGTTGTTTTCTACAACATTTACCAATAGTGTGATATTTAATGGGTCTTGTTCATATTGGACCCATTTCTTTTGTTGCAGTGTTAGGATAAAACTCACCTGTACTGCTTTACAAATTGGCTTCGGTAAAGGTGATCAAATCTGAAGTTTTGTTGCCTACTTTTTAATAAGATAATTTGGTCGTAGGCCTGCTTGCAGAAAAATCATGATTATTATTAATCTTAGTGAATGAGGCATATGGGTTGTGTGATGTAGCTTTCTGTCATTGTGCAACAGTCTAAAGAAATACACTTTCTTTAGCCCCTAGTACAAAAAATGCTACTGTCTAAAGTCAAAGGAAGTTTCATTGTCAGCCATGAAGATAGCAGTAGCTGGCACAGTTGTAGTAAGAACTCCAGTTCTAAGAGATAACAAAATTTAGTTTTTGTATTTGTAATATAATAGTGCCATTTTCTCATCTTCGGTTGTAAGATAACATTACAGTACATTACAGTCATTCATGTAGAACAGTTCATGAAATTTCTGCTGCTTTTTTCACCCTGCCAGATGTTTGTTTAAAAAAAATGGTGGAGAATGGTAGTCTGTTACATGTTTCTAAACATGTGTTCTTCTGTACTGTAGTCTAAAACCATCACTGTACCTGTTCAGAGGTAGGGGAAGACATAGCAGGAAAGAAAATACATCACCAGATTTATGCTAACTTGGGCTAATAATTTCTTTGTAGGAAAAATTGCCTAGTGCTAAAACTAACTATTGTAATTAAACACTATGAATAGGTTTAGGTGGTGAGTACAGGGAAGTTCTAGTCTCTAAGCCTCAGCATCATTCAGGACTATTAAATATACTTGTAAACTTACTTTGATCCTAACCAGTTTAAGATAGAGTTTGGAATTTTCTGTATGTATGTTTGATGTCCTATACCAAGAAATACATGCTGGAAAAACACATTTTCAAAAATGTGTTAAATATGACATTCAAACCTTATGTAAGTCTCATCTACATAACCTAAACAGCATAGCATGACTAGTTACAAATACATGAGCAGACACCAGTGTTTGCTGAAAGAGACTAATTTGTAAGTAATTAATGTGACCTTTTAAGTGTAATTTAGGCTTGAAGAGAGTTATCCTAGAAAAAAGGAATTAGATTTCTCCGTTACATCTGGAATCAGTGTTAAAGATGTTTTATGCTTTCAAATAATTTAGAATTAATTATTATATTTTGCCTGCTTGCATTGTTTGTACTTTTGGTATGTAAATATGACTTCTTTTTAACATCTACTTGTTATTCAGGACTTTTTTTTTGTTAATGCATTAACAAAACAGTCTTTTCTTTTACTTGCCTTTGACATCCACTAATCATTTCATAACACATTCTAACTTCGAGGTTACAAAGCTGCAAGTCACTGTGTAGAAAAGACCATATCACAGTCAACACCAAAGAAGCATTAATTTCATTTCCTGTCATATCATGGCTGTTAACTGACAATTTTAGAATGGCAGAGCCCCAGATAACACAGGGACCATAATGCAAAGGTATTGAGTATGTATATATTCACAGAATATGCCATTACAATTCTGCTGTTTGCATGCTTGTTTAGACCTGTCAGATCACTTTCATCTTTCCTGGGTTGATACCAAGATACTTTACTTCCAACTTTTCTCCGATCTGTGAGACAAAAGGTGGCGTAGTGAATACAGTGTCAGAGTAAGAGCAAAGAATTTCCCCTTGGGAGTGCATGAAGGGCAGGATCCCCGTGAAATGATAGTTCCTAGGGGTTTCTAGTGGGAGTGCTTGCTTCTAGTATCCGTACTGTCTAATTTCAGACTGTTCATTTTTATTTGAGAAAAAACAATAAACAATCCTGTTGGATCAAGGTAATTTTCCCATTTGTTGTTTTTGCTGACGTGATTTAGTTTCTTTGAATGCTGCCAATAGAAAGTCTGATGAGTCTTCTGCCCTGTCTTGCTCAAGTGTGAGTGGTCTTTTTTATACAGAGGCACCTAGCTTAAATGCCTATATAAATTCTTTTTGTCTAGATGTCTGTGAAACTTAGAGCTGTTGAGGAAAAAGTTCACTACCTGGGAACTTAGAGAGAAGCTAAACAATTTGAGGAGATGATGAGTAGTTAGCCATCTATGGATTTTTCTTTTACTTTCTTCAGCTAGATTAGGGAGTGAACAAAGACTTAGTGAGCCATGACCATGTCCTCATTATGCCTGCAGCTCCATGTGGTACATCTACACAATACAGGGACTGCTCGATTGGTATCTGAAAATCCCATCTCTGTTTGGAGTCATACGCTGGCATTTTTGCAAAAAGCCCCATTATTAAGTCATTAACGTGATACGTGGGGTATAGGAAGGCAGTAAATTGAGATGTGATGGGCTATATCTGTTTGTGCTCTGATGGTTGCATACTTAGAATTTTTCGATTTCTGCCAGGAGTAAGAATGGGACCACATCTTTTTGCCTGTGTTTCTTAAAAGCTCATAACAAGACTTTATCTGAGGATGATTGTGAGTTCATATACTTGACACAACATCATAACTGACTCAGGGGAAGAATTCTCAAAATGTGGTGTTAACTTGTCATAACAGACCTCAAGAAGTGATGTAGCTCAACTCTTGCACTGAAACAAAATGCAGTATACCTATGAATTTCTTGACAGTTATTTTGTGCAGTGTGCCTTGAAAGGGAGACCTGCATTACTTCCCTACCTCTAGAAGGTGAAGACTTTTCTAGTCCTCCCTATTGCAAATTATTGTAGTTCTTGTCTTTAGTAGACTGGGGGATAAACTGTCATTTTTAGAAATATTTGAAGATTTTGGTCTTATAGGTTAAAAAAAATGATTGCATCACTCTTTAGGTCTTTTCCTATGCCACAATCTTTCTTTTATACTGTACTGCCCAATAAACATGTTCAGTGCCTGAGCTATAACCGCAGTGCCAAATGTAACTATAACTACCTTGCATGGTCTATATACCCCACTTCTGTTAATACATTTCGCTACTCCGTTTGCATCTTTACCCCCACGTGGTTGAATTACTGAGTCTGAGTTCCCGGAGTATTTTCCATAGAACTGGTGGGGTATTTGTGCTTCCTATTTGTGCCCTTGATTATTTATCTTTTTTTCCTTCCTACTTGGTGTTTCAGTGTTGGTTTATTTCAAGTTGTATTATTTCACATCACTTATATGATGTCCTTTGTCCTGTGTATTTGCTATGTGTAATTTCACATGCTTTCTCCTCTATCAAGATAATTTTGCTCACATTACAGATTTATTGGTTCTGAACATTGAATATGACACTGAAGTTTATCTTCCTTTAAAACACTGTTCCTGTTTGTAGCAGTGAATAAACAAGTGGATGTTCCTTTTTGTACCTTTGTTGTCTATTTCCTTTCTTGTATCTTAGTTTTTTAATACGTATTTTCCTATCTAGTCACAAAAAATCTCATCTGGAAAGAATGGGAAAAAACGTGTACTCGTGATCTTGTAAATTTGAACCTTCATCTGCTGATTTCAATGGCAATCAGTGATGTAAGTTTAAATGTAATGTGTAACGATTTGGGAAGGTAATTCTTAGACATTCAAGGTTTGCTACAGCGATGATTGTTTTGTAAATGTGGAGGAAGCATGTAGCTCAACACCATCAAACAGTTACACCTTATTTTGTTCCTTATTAAGAGTTGTAATTTCCCAGTTTATTACACCAGTTCTACAAAGATAGAACTATACAAGTGCGAACAAGCCATTTTGACTGCAACACTAAAGTAGAATTTTGAATGCCTGACTTCCTATAAATATAAAAATACTAGAATGGTCTGTTTGACATTTTTAAACTTTTTATAAAGGGACAGAATAAGTATTTTCAGATGTGAGTGAATAATGTTAATCACCTGAAGTATTTAATGTCTAATTATCATCAGGTGCAGTGAGGAAATGTGTTAAATTTGAACACAAGATGATAAACGCAGATCTTTGTTTGGGGAGTTTTCTGCAAAACAGTAGTGTATGCCATGTTACACTGTTATTGGAGAGGACCTCTGGGAAGAGACTGCTTTTCAGTACAGGTGGATTCTTGTGCTATGATCAAACAACCTAAACATCTGATTGCTCTATTGAATTGTTGATCTTGCTGCTGTATTTCTTACAATACTTCTGGGAGATTCTATTAAAACTCCAGCTATCTCTTCAATAGTATTAAGAGTTTTCAACAGGTGATGGTATTAAAAAAGGATTGATTTTTTTTCTTTTTCTCTAGAAGACCTGAGGAATAAGGAAGAATTTCATACTAAGGCTTCTAGAAGCAATAAGTAATTATTAAGCCGCTTCTAGTGACACAGTTAATGATCAAAACAGCAATGACAGAAGTATAATGAGAACAGTGGATTAAATATAAAGAAAGGCAGAGTTTTCCATTTGGTAATGCAGTGTTCAGTTAACAGTGTTGAAACTGCTGTCTGAAAATGAAGTTAATCACAGGCATGGTATGTGGGAGTAGTAGACCTAATTGGTCCAGAGGTGATTAAACGTAAAAAAAGGGATTTTTCTATTGATTATGCTGGGGTTTGCATCATGTGCTTTATCTGTTACTGAGTTGTAGTGGAAACTTAAGAAACATCTCATTTGGTTTGGTCACATAGGCTATTGTTTACCTTTCTCTGCCTTCATTCTTTCAGTTTAAAAAAATATATAAAATTGCAGGAAGTAGGATCTAAAGGCCCATTTTAGACAAATGATATCTGAAGACTCTTGGGTTTTGCAAGCCTCTGATGGGTGTGGATCCTGGCACCAGTTCGGCGGAATGATTCAGAAAAAATGTCAACCTCCTAGAAGAACACAAAGGATATTTTTTAATAGAAACTCGGTGCCTGAAAATCATGGATCGGGCAGGGAAATCTCACTTAGTAGTTGCTCCCCTGTCGGGGCAGCACTGATCCACACCTATTTTAATTTAATTTCTCATGGATATAGTCCCGAGGGGGATATCCCAAGTAGGAAGCAATGGGTCTCTATGCATTTTACAACTGATAGACCTACAGAGAAGATTTCAGCATTCCCTTCTCGTGAGCTGTGTTGTATGGAGGATATTCCTTCTTCACTATTAGATCAGCTTTTTGTTCTGGCAATAACAGGGTTTTTGCTGAGGGTCAGCTATGTCTGGATAGTGGTGAGTTATGCTTTCTGTGTTTGCTTTTGAAAGGCTGCCTTCTTTTCGCAATGGAATCTGTTCGCTTTTCCTGTCTGCTGAAGCAGAGTATTCATGACAAGCTACCAACTCAGATTCATTGGATATAGATGAACATGTTAGACTGGGTGCAGGCACTTGATGTTCTAACAAACACTCTGGTTTAAGAGTGAGTTTTCCCCTAGGCATTTGTAGTAGAGTACAAATATTTGTAGTTAGACAAGAAGGTGCTTGAACAATAAAGACATGTCTCATGGCTTAGGAAAACCTCCTCATATGTACAGTATTCAGAATTCCTATGACAATTCTCAAGACAGATATATTGGTTTCAGTTTTGGTGTTGGGTTTTTTTGTTTTGTTTTTGTTTTACTGTTTATAGTATTTTTTCCCCCATCATTACATACATGAAATAAGGTGTGTCAGCCATGCCAGTAGAGTTTTAGCTGTATCTTTCAGCATGGTATCTATTTTAAAATTCTCTTTTCATTACCTTTTGTGGCTTAATCTTTGAAGAATAAAAGGTAATTGTGTTACTCCCTTTCTTCTAGCCTTCAGTGTTTGTACTCACTGTTCAGCATCTATATGGAGTTCAGGGAACACCACCTTCTACTGCTTTTTCTGGCTTTGGTCTTTTTTACTGATGTTCTTAATTTTGTCGTCTCTTAAGGAAGGAGGTAAGAAATCACACCACACCTCTGTTTAACTTCTTTCTAAAAATCACAAGTGTCTATTCTGTTTCTGACTTCTCTTATGCATCCCAGGCATCCTCCTACCATCCCAGGTGTGCCCTAACTGGGTGGGCCTACTCTTTCAAAAGTGCATTAGGTCTGCTTTACTCAAAGAAGCAGAAAGCTGTCTGAGGTTGGGAAAAAGGTGAGCTGAAAGAGGGGTCTCTAATATTCATGCTGCTGCCTCTTGTTGCAGGTTTTCTCACAACTGGAAAGCTTGTCTCACTTATTTCTTTTATCTTTCCTTCAAACTGGAAGTAGTTTGAGGAAAGCCAGTATAATTTTCCTTGTGTTCAGTAGAATCCTGATTTAGCTGACTGTAGATAGTACCACAATAATAAGAAAAACAACTTAAAAGGCAATAGAGTAAATAAACTGAAAATATCTCTTATTACTGATTTCAGAAATGAAAGTATTGTATGGCCAATGGATGCATAAGTATTTCTTTAGTTTTCTTGCTAGTACTCGTATGTTGTTCCTTATTTTCTAGCTCTAGAAGGAAAGTCTAAAGTGGTACTGTATTTCTGTCAGAATAAGATTGTCTTAATTTGTGTCAATAAAAACTTACTCAGTTTCGTGCAGCCAAATGCATATGACAGACCAATCTTCTGTGGTTGCTGGCCCTAGCCGGGATCCTGTACAGGATGCCACAACAAAAAGAGTAAAGCTACAGTTACAGAACATTTTGTGATAGACCACATATACTGGATGTTGTCTCCTAACTTCATGTAAACAGAGATTGTCTTAAAACAAAGGCATTTCACATTTTGATGACAAACCAGTGTAAATGTGTTAAATACTTCCCTTTTTATGTAAATATCTGTTTGTGTCCTGAGTCCTGGTAAGCTTAACAAAGTCGTGGGTCATTGACTAATTATATGTTGAATAACAAAAGCATTTCCTCTTATGTATTATGCAAGTGTAAACAGAAGTGCTTGGTAGTCTTTGTCTTTCCCATATAGTATTTCAAATACATATTTTTTTTATTGTTCTCTAAATTCTACTCTATCGTTGCATTGTTTCTGAGAAAAGATGAATGAGGCTGAAACAAGTATTTGATGAGATGTTACATTTCTCTGTAATATAATGAAATATTTTTAGTTTCTATCTCATAACTTAGACTTACACCTTGTGTTGTCTGCTCCTGTTTCATGTGCTCTACAATTAGACCCACAGCTGGTTCTTTCCCCTCAATGGTTATACTAATTTATAACCCATTAGAGTGCATGAATAGATCATATTGTTCCTTTCATATTGGTACAGGGAAGTGTAAATTAAGTTTTTTATATGCCAGCAAGGGAGAAGTCTATCCAAGGGTAGAGTATTAAATTCCTATTTTTAATTTCTGTGTTAAATGCAGTTCGAAATAAAACTGTTATATCCGCAAATATTTTCCATCTCTTAAGTAATAAAGCCAATGTGTAAGTTGTTATTATTTTAATGTATACCTGGCTTGTTCAAATTCTACTTTAAAAATATTGCTAATATTGGCTGTTTTGGGAGGTGATTATAAGCGTATTTGGGTAACATTTGTCCACTTAAAGCTGACATTAAGCAACAAAATAGCCCTTATTGTAGCTAGCTAATTATAGAAACCCCTGAGTAGGAAAAGAAAAATAAACTTTTAAAAGAGCCTTTTTAGATTCTAGAGTCTAATCTGAAAATGCTTTCTCCCATAAACTCTTTAGAACTGTTTAAGTCTGTCATTTCAGTGCTCAATGCTGTTAAATTTGTCTTTTTTTTCTCATTTTCTATCAAACCCCGTTGTTACCAGCTCTTTCTAGTCTCATACCAAAAAAGATAGTGAGATTAGTCATTCTCCCGTTCTTCTGTGGGAAGAAACTGAGACACCTGACAAGTTTGGGGGATTTGCCTTTTTTCTTTTCTTTTTTTTTTTTTTTTTTGGCTACATGAAGCGGCTCATGACTGTGAGTGCTTGGCTGTCTTCAAGTGGAACAGCTTTAGCAAAGTAAACTCAGAAGACTTACCTGAGAATGATCACCTAGGTAGGTCTCTTACAGCGTAGGAGACCATGGTTCAAGTTCATGGTCAGAACATAGCGAAGTATGAATTTCATCACTGTTTTTTTAAGTCTTTGCAAAATTCCTTAATCTTTGTTGACCAGCTTTTTATTTCTTTACATATCAGCCATTATATCCTCAGTATGTAAAGGCTGTTTCCTTAGTAAATCACTAAATGAAAATTCAGGGGGCTGAGTTGCTTTATATACCTTTAATGTCCCTTGCTCCCTTATTTTGCAGTGTTAACTCTGGTAGCCAGTATTTTACACTAAGCCCTAAGTTTCCTAGAACACTGGGAAGTATTTTTTGGCCTGCAGCATCTGGAGGTGTGCAGTGTTGGATTGCTCTGCAGGTTTAATTGAAATTGGGCTTGATGATGAAGCCTTATGTTCTGGTGGTTTAGCAATTTTTATTAAAACGTGTCATTGGAATTCTTTAATCTCAGGGATTCCTTAAATGGAGGAATGCTTTTTTCAACCAGTTCTGTGGACAGCTACTTGAAGGCTGATACCTCCTTTGTCACTAATACTGCTATGCTGTGATTGTCTAACATGAGTCTTACCTTCCTGTAATGTAAGCTTTTTTTCTTGCAGAAAAATCACAATGTATTTTGTAAAGGAAAAAAAAAAGTCAGTTATCTTCCATAGCTATGTAATGGTGGGTTTCTCTTACTGTCACTTACGTAAATCACAGCTTCACATAAATTTACACAAATTCAAAGGTTTTGCTGTTAGCCTCAAAAATCTTAACTATTTAAAATACAGCTGCACCTGTTTAGCTTAGCACAAGTAGTTGCAAGATCCCATATAAATTTTCTGCATTTTATAGATTTTCTATTGTATCCAGTGTGAAAGGTTTTTAATTAAACTCTAACTCACAATATTCTGCTGTGAGCTGCCATTTAAAAAAAAAAAAAAAAAAGACATCACTTCTCATTTTGGCTGTGAGAAAATCCTTTGTGAAGGTGTCAGTCAGTAGTCAGTGAGCCCATTCCTTGTTCTTTTGTGCTTGAAAACAGGTTTCCCGAAGCCTGACTAAACACAAGACTTTAACCTACTAACCTGAATCTCAGCATTTCCTCTGGAAATGGAATGGATGTGGGGTGAGAATGCTGAGAAAACTACATGAAGGATGGGGATTGTGTGCTGCCTGGCCCTTTGTCTCATGTGGAGCACTGTCTGCCCCCTTTATCCCTGCAGTGAGCTCAAAGTCCTTGGGTATCTTTAAGGGGGGGGCAGTTATCCCTCCTTTATTTATTTTTGTATGATTTTTATTCTGAAGACTGAGGTGACTTTCTTACTGAAGAGGCAATTGCAGGGGCAATTTTAGGCTATATCAAGACTAGAAAAAAAGACCAAGTCTTACAGTTCTTTTGTAACTTGAGTAACAGTGGTCTTTGTTTCAAACTTTTTTTTTTCCATTGAGATCAGAAAATATTTGGACCCATATGGAATTATTTTAGGCAAGAATAGCATGTATAAAACTAAGCATATGTTCAAAAAGCAGTGGGTTAAGGATTCATTGCGCTGCATGGATTCACATGGCAGGGTTTATGCTACATGATCTTTGTGTTAAGATTTCAGTAAAGAAGATGCCAGTCTCTGCTCTGTCAGGAACTCAAGCTCTTCCTCTTTTAAATAGTAGTAAATAATTAAGCACTTTTTGTTATGCTCTAGGTGGTTCAATAATCTTTGTTGCTCCACTGTTTAAAATTGCTGGCATGTGCCTTTTATTGAGTCGTAGAAGTATCAGTCTTGGATTTTTGCCCTTTTAACCTCAATAATATCATTGTTCTGGGATTATTACATGACAGTATGAAGAGGAAGAAGTTAAAACTATCTTTGGAAACATAAACCTTGCAAGCTTGTCAGACTTGGATTCTCAGGCTCTTAACTCCTCTCACGTTTATTCTAGACTGAAGGCAAACAAACCCTGAAACCTTCAGAAAATCTTCTCCAGCTTATTTTCTGCTGCAGCTTCCAAAGAACCAAATATGTTTTATGAAGTGTGAAGTGCAAGAGTGTGCCCCTACATACGATAACTGTTCTGTTCTATTGCTGCATGATCTTGATTCAAGGATTTTTTCATTAGCTTCAATATTTATCAACAGTGTATTTTTTTTTTTAATGCAGGTGCCCTATCTGCCAGGACAATTCTTTTTTCTGATTAAGCTGTGTCCGAAGTGGCAAAACCCTCCACAAATCTTGGTATTATGAGGGTTATTACCAGCAGGCTTTCACCATTTTAACAAATCTTCTTGAATTCATGCTTAAAAATGAGTAGTATGACTTTCTTAAGTGATCAAGGCCACAGTTTAAACTTCCCCTTCTCAGACCCTAGTTTCTTCAGGACTTTATTCGATGTAAGTTTAGTCAGCAAGACCTCAGTGAGTACTTCAATAGATTATGTAGCAAGGCAGATCAAGATGACAGTTCAGCAGATCTAGAAGTTTTTACTGGTTTTGATGCACTGGGGTTCATCCATTAGTACAAATAGAAATGGGTTGTCACAGCGTCCTGTGCTTCTGAATGAAATAATATGTTTTTACTTCCCCTATTGTGCATCAGCAATTTCAAAAGTCTTAAAAGTGCCTTCCAGTTTAAAAATATATTCTTACAGTTGTTACTAACTTTACAGACCAAATGGCAGCATATAGAATCATAGAATCCTTTAGATTGGAAGAGACCTTACAAGATCATTGAATCCAACTGTTAACCCAGTACTGCCAAGCCCATCACTAAACCATGTCTCCGACTGCCACGTCTGCATGTCTTTTAAATACCTCCAGGGATGGTGACTCAACCGCTTCCCTGGGCAGCCTGTTCCAATGCTTGACCACCCTTTCAGTGAAGAAATTTTTCCAAAAATCCAATCTAAACCTCCCCTGACACAACTTGAGGCAGTTTCCTCTTGCCTATCACTTTTTACTTGGGAGGAGAGACCTACCCCCACCTGTCCACAACCTCCTTTCAGGTAGTTGTAGAGAGCAGTAAGATCTCTCCTGAGTTTCCTTTTCTTCAGGCTAAACAACCCCAGTACCCTCAGCTACTCCTTAAAAGACATTTCCTCTGGACCGTTCACCAGCTTTGTTGTCCTTCTTTGGACATGTTCCATCACCTCAGTGTCTTTCTTGTAGTGAGGGGCCCAAAACAGAACATGATATGAACATGCCTGAGTTTTTTCTGATAGTTCCTTCTAGTGTGATGTTATAATTTTTATTGAAAACTACATGTAATTTGAAGTGCTTTGAAGAAGTTGGTCTGGAGTTTCTGTAGAATTAACCTCTGCAAATTCAGTATGAGTTGCACTAAACACCAACACACAACTATTCTTCTGTTTTTACATCAAGCTTGTGATGTATTGCTGTTTTTATGATTTCCATGTAAGAGCTGATCAAAATGTGGTCTTCTGCCCATTTTGCCTGTCCAGAATGAAAGGTCTTGTACTTTCACAGTACTTCATCTCCCAACTCCACGCCTCATATCACACAAGTACATGCCTGGCAGAAGGTCTGCTTAGTTTCTGTGGAATATTAAACTGTTTTCAGGATTTATCAAGACCCTGTGTTGAATTGACATGGTCAGATACTGATGATGCAGTGTGGGAGAGCATACATGGTTCTGCTTGCCGAAAGTATCCCATGTGCACAGGTTAAGAATGATAATCTGCAGATACTGAAAGCATTGTTTCAAGGAATTTTAGCAGTATTAAGACAGTACATTGGGATACAGTTTTTGCTCGTGTAAATGGATCCAGCAACTGTCAAGAATGGCATCTTCTGTATCTAAAATATTCTGTCCATCCGTGTTCTAAAAGTATTAGTAATGTGGACTCAAAATCTATTTGCCTGATAAATATCTGTGAATACTTTACTTCTTTAAAATAAATGCTGCTGCAGCTTTGATCTTGGTTATGATTCAGTTTTCATTATATTTTCTGGGAATAGAGAAGCTCTTTGGAATTCATAGTAGTGTAAGCCAAAACTGACAAGCAATATGAAAAGCAATACACTGCTAATTTGTCCACAACTAGAGAGTACTTTGGGGACTTCAACAACTAAAAATAGATACTTGTAAACCATCAGGTAGAATGCTTTTCTTGAATATTAAATTACATATATCCTTCTAGTTTGACAAAGTTTTCATTGTTACTGCTTTGCTGTTTTGAACCCTTTTATAAGGTTTTCTCTATCCTGGTGTGTGAGCAGCTCTGAGACAGAGTAATAATATTTTTGTAAATGAAAACTGAAGGGTAAAGTAAAGCCCTACCCTACGGAAAGGTGGCCAGACTGCTTTCCCTGCTCCCAAGAATGGCTGGAAGTTAGATGAAGTGCAGCAGAGGACTATTTTCTTCTTGGTCAGGGCTATTTTAAAGAATGAAGCTTTCAAAACATTGGAATAATGAGACTGAACAAAACGCTTTTTCATCTTAAGGAACAACAAAAAATCAGTGACTTTTGGCAACTCCTTAGTTTCATTTTCTGAGGGGATGGTATTTAATATGATCATACTTTCTCTTCTAATAATTTAAACCCCTTTGTCCATTGACATAATCAATATTTTGTCAATAAAAAGAATCAAATATTATTAATTTCTTCTACCCGTCTTAAAAATCAGCAGCTGGATAAAAAGCAAAAAAGCTCCAGAGCTGTAATGTATTGCTGTACCTAAGGAAGGGGATGCAAAATTCCATCGGTGACTCTGTGGCAGCTAAAGCCAGTCTTCGCCCCATCCTGCCTTTCTCCTGCCTTGCCCCTTGCCATAGGGTTCATACCCTTACTTACCTTAGCACTGGCACTAAGTGAATTTTCTTCCTCTGAAGTTCAGATCTTGCTGAAAACGCGCCACTCCAGTGGGGTTTTCAGCTAGACCAGAAGCTGTAAGCAGCTTTACAGACAGTCTGGTGGTCCTGGAGGGAAATGGGAATGTGTACCCAAGGACAAGAGACAAGCCAGGGTTACAGCCCCCAGAGTAGGAATCACTTTAAGTTACCATGGCCATGAAAGCATCTAATGAGCCAGTCTTTCCCATGTGTGTGACCTCAGACTAATCATGGAATGTTGCTTCTCAGCTGGTGGAGGTGCCCCAGTACAAGTGCAGTAGCCAGAGTTACTGCAGTGATGGCACGAGGGACCAGCCTTTACTCATCCTCCTGTTCACGTGCCACTTGGCTCTGTAACTCAGCCTCACTGCGTTTTCTTCAGAGAGACAGAGTACAGGCCGGTAGATAGTGGATGTGGATACAATTAAAGGATAAAGTAGTTGGTGTCGTATCAGGTTGCATTTCTGTGGAAGTAAAAGGTCATGGAAATGGGATTCATACATAATACTAAAATTGGAGGTATTTCAGTCCCTAGATAGGATAGAAACATTATGGTTTATTCCTGCTTACAGCAATGCTAATGACAAGTGTCACATTCGTCAGCTGAGTATGTTCAAGAACCCTGAGAAGATTGGGAATAACAGTTGCTCTGAAACTACAATGTACAGTTAAAAAAAAAAAAAAAAAAAAAAAAATGTACCAGTGGAAACTTCATGGAAAAAATCAAGAGAAAAATGACAAGAAGTAATTCTGTAAAACACAGCTGGCTCAGAATTTGTGACTGTGGGATGTGTGTCTGAAAGTAGCTGAGTTATTTGCAAAAGTATTGGATCACAGAGCAGGAAAATAATCACTCCCTGGGTTCTGGTCCTTCTGAACATAGCCATACCTGGTACTTAGGAGAGTAGGCAAAAACCTTGTGGTTTAGAGAAGTATGTAAAATCAGGGATTCCTGACATATGGAAAGGTGAGGTGGTGGAATTTTTCATGTAAAAAATTAGATGATCAGCAGTGTCTGATGGGATGTCTTTGTTAGTCCCAAACTTGCTACAAATGCTCCTAAGTCACCTCTGGTGGTAACAACAGCAGGGAGACACTGTTACGAAAAATACTGCGCTAGCCATTGAGATTTTAAGCATTTTGGACCTAATCCATGAAAGGTTTTAAATGACTCACATACCTCACTTTCTAATGTAAATTATAAAAAAAAGTCTAATCCCGTGCTTAGTTTCTGCTTTATTCACCTGTGCCAGAGATCCAAAGGCTGAAAAAAGGAAAAAGCCCAAGCCTGTAGCAGGGGTGTGTGTATTGCTCAGAAGACTTAGTTTCCAGTCTGTCTTTAAATTAGTATTGCGCCGTTTTCTAACGAAGTGAAAGAATTTTGGAGACTTGGGCGATCTGTAGGTCAGGGCCTGCCCAAAGAACTCTCTTCGGGGGTGGACGGAGCATGTGGCATCATCCTTGCCCCGGGTTCGGCAGTGGCATCTGATCTTGACCCAAGTTCCTACTTGAGCATCCTGATTTCTGAGCGCAGAGGGGCTGGAGAGGCCGGACGAGGGACCGGCTGTCACCCCCGCATCGGGGAGTGGCGGGAGGTGTCCTGGTGCCTGGCACCGAACGGCCGGAGAAACTGGTCCCACCTTCTCCCGGCTGCGCGGGGTTGTGCGGTGCGGGGGGCTGTGCGGTGCGGGGTGTGTGTGTGTGCGGTGCGGGGTGCCGCCCCGGGTCCGGCTCCACTAGGTGGCAGGGTGCCGGAGGGCTCCGCGCTTCTGTCCTGGAGCCCGGGCGGGTTTAGCCCTGCCTCTACGCATTGTCTGAGGACATGATAAAGTGTGGACAGTTTCCTGGAGTCCTGCCTGCCTCGTGTTTCTTACTGGTTTTGTCATTAATAAAGCAGAATCGGGAAGGATCCAAGGGAGGTCTGAAACACAAAGGAGCCCGGTGCGGTGACAGGGTAAGAGGGCGCTTCGTAGCTATCTCAGTCTGCGAGGGAGGATTGCCAAGGCAAAGACAAATTCTTTATGAAAACACAGTGGGGTGTAGCGAGAAGCGGTGAAATAAAAAAATGTTTGCAAAGAGTAACAGCTTGTTAAATTGTAGCACAATCTGTAAGTCCATAGAGAAGCACGTTTGCCTCTTTACGGAGGCAGTTTAGAGGGGAACAGCTACACGCTTAGGAAAAGTGTGACCATTCCATCCATGTTTTTTAAGTTACAGAAGTGAAAGGAAAGCGCGGTGTGTAAATAATGTCAATAAAGCATTAAATAAAACTAAGTCTTACACAGAACTCAATCACAAGTTCTTTTTCCTGCTTCTTGTCATCTTTGTCTTCTTTTAAGCATGCTTTCTGCTTTTGCACTCTGAAAGTGGTGATTTTGTTTGTATGGCACGTGTATAACGCTTCAGAAACAGCTTTAGTGTTAAGTCGGGGTGTTTGGGCTAAACTTCTTATACCTTCAGTTCCCATTCCTCTCTGTTCAGGTAGCTGTGCCTGCCAGGCACAATTGAAAAACTGAAGCAAGAGTATTTTGCAGTGGGTGTGATCGCGTTTGCCGTTCGTGCTTATCCTCCCCTCAGCTCACCGTCCACCTTCTGCCCCAAGCTCTCCGTGCCGCTGCGCTCTCCCGCAGCGCACAGGTGTCGGGGCAGCCGGGGGCGTGGGGGGGAAACCGGGGCTCTAGGTACCCACCAAAGCCTACCCCCGGCTTCGGTCCCCGCGGGTCTCTGGGGGGCTGCGGGCAGGCGGCCGGTGTGATGGGGCAGGCGCTGCGGTGGGGACCTACCCGCTCGGGGGGGGCAGGAGGGTCTCCGCTCCTCGAGGGGGGCGGAAGGCACATACAGAGGGGTAGTTTCTCCCGCACTGCCCCCGGTCGGGCGAGGACCTGAGTGATGGGAGGAGGTTGGGGACCCGGCGTGGGGTAACTCGCGAAGCGGAGTCGGCAGGTGGAGTTAATGGGCTGGCGGGGAGCCGGGGCGGAGGGGGCAGCCGCGGGGGGGAGTCGCAGGGCGCGCCCGGTGCGCGGTGCCGGGCGCGGCGGGGAGGCGGAGGAGGAGGCGGCAGCGCAGGCAGCGCCCGGGCCGGGGCCCCAGCCCTCCCGGTTTTGAACCTGGGCAAAGCAGAGGCGGGGAGAGGGGCAGGGGCAGGAGGCAGGCGGTGACATCAGAGCCGGCCGAGCGGATAAGGTGGGAGAGCCGCGGGAGCAGAGCGGGCGAGTGAGGCGTCAGCGATTAGCGGCTGCCGCCTGTTCCCCGCGCACCGCACCGACACCGCTCCGCACGGCAGCTCCGGGAACCATGCAGAGGTCCCCTTTGGAAAAGGCGAACGTCTTCTCCAAACTTTTCTTCAGGTGGGAGCGCCGGCGCGGCGGGACACGTGCGGCCGGGGGCAGCGGGCAGGGGAGGTGCGGGGGGCGCCTCTCCCACCCCGCTCGGCGGAGAAGGGGACCGAGCGCTGGGCGCCAGTTAGCTCTGGCCAGGTCTGCGGGGAGGGCGGTGGGAGTCTGGCTTGTTGCTGAAGGATGAGATTTCTCTTTTTTTTTTTTTTTTTTTTTTTTGTTGTTGTTGCTGGGGTTTTAGCACCAGGAATGGGCTCTGTCTGCCAGGTGTCATAAACCCCCTCTGGACCCAGACAGATGAATTTATGACATAATTTGAGCAACCTTTGGTAACTTGCTCAACTAGTTAATCTGTTATTTCACTGTGAACTGTGAGAACGTGGTTGGGGGGAGTAGAGGGGAAATGCTCTTAGAGCAAGGATTCCTCCTGTTTGGCTTTTTGGGTGTTTAGCATTTGCTCAGTGTGTAAGTGTAATAAAATCTTACTGGAAACAGTTCCTTGTAAGCCTTGCAAGTGTTCTCTTACAAGCAGAGTCTCTGGCACCTTTTCTTTCTCACAACTTCACATAAAAAGAGAAGAAGGAGCCAATACTAATGCCTGGGCACAACGTACTTTTTAAGACAATATAGAAACCTGAATATGTTTTGTGTGACATTGCTAGAAATGGCACTGCTAGCTGGAAAGAGCAAAAAATCTTTCTGGCTTTGGCCCACACACTACCAGTTTCACCAGGGTGGCTGGTTCCCCTTTTAGTTACTTGAGGGTCTTTCACACAGCAGGGAGGGGAGGGAGGAAATCTTGTTTAAAACATGAACGTGGTGAATGAAATGGGAACATGTGATGTAAAACCATAACATTGGCACGAAGTCTCTGTCTGAGCAGCTGAGGGCTTTTAGCTGACTTTTAAATCCTTTCAGGATAGCTTTCCTTTTCAGCAGCCTGGCCGGAACTTTTTCTTAAAGTTTCTTAAGGGAAGTAGGTCTGTATGAACCACTCTGTCTGCCTCCCCCACTCTTTTTAGCCAGATGTGATAGTGGGGAAGGATCCTGAATGTAACCTGTTCTAAAGTTTTACAAACATCCAGGTAAAGGTGAGGATCCTAGAGGTATCCTCCAGCGGTGCAGCAGTGGGAAAGAAGCCACCCTGCTCTCAAGTGCTCTTAGAGACAGGGACTGTGGGTGATGGGAGTGTAAGCTTTTACAAATTCTCCACAGAAGAGGCTTCAGTCAGTGATCCTGTCAAGTATAAGATACAAATCTGTAGGAAATGAGGCTGATATTAATTTCATTGCTCAAGGAGCCACTCGTTCCATTTAATTTTATTTATTTGTAAAGCTTCTATCAGAGTAGTGCTCTCTTAGAACCTGTGATGCTGAAAGAAAATAACCCCTATAAGATCAAACACATGTATTTCTTATTCCTACCTTAGTTAAAGTTCCCATGGCTGAAACCAGAATGAGTTCATGCTCTTTAAATGCGTAATTAACCATCCCTGGGTCTGACCTGGTCTTTATAAAATCATAGTCTTTAGGTCAATTGAATGATATTTGAATGATGCTTATAACATATGATACATTATATTGTACCTGCTACCTGACTGTAACTGAAGTGGTAATAATTAAGTATAGAATGTTAAAGAGATGTTTATGGCGAATATCTAGAGCAGAGAAATTTATTTACAGGACTTTATAGTAACATCGTTTCATAGGAAGATCAGGGTAGTAAACAGTTCACTGGGTAAGAACAGTCAAAATTGTATGTGTACCTCTATGAAGTATCTAACAGGGGGCTGATACCTTTGGAATGATGTTTCTGTGAATGACAGTTTCTGCTTACTTGTGTTTTTTACCATGTACATTGTGAATGTCTTTGTTTCTTCACAAATATTATATGAAATAATTGAAAAAGTCACAAAAGTGAAAGCCACAAGATAAGAAAATTCATTACATCCAGTTTGGCAGCTAGGGTGTCTTTCTTTTAAAAATAATTAAGAATTTAAAAAACATACATTATTAGTTTTATTGGCAAGGTTTTATTGCTTCATAATGTGTCCTGTTTGGGCTGGAGGGATAGGTTTAAATGTGTCAAAGTCAGAATGGCGCTCCGTGATCATAAGTGAATAATCTAGACTTGTGTTAGTATCATTTGTACATTTTTTTTTTAATTCTTTTTTGCCAAAAAGTGAGAAACTGTCATTTGTATACAAGGAATAGTATCTTAGGGAAAATGTTACCTTTTTGTTGGATTTCCAAGATTAGCGACACTGATGGGGCAACAAAAGAGAATTGCTTGGGATGGTCATGATAGAAAGTATTTAGACATTAGAAATCAACTTTCAGCCTAAAATCGGAACTGTTTTTGTTTAACAACTGAGTTTTGTTGGTTAAGAAATGAGGTGTGAAGACAAGTGGTTTGAGATATTTCCTTACGATGACACTTAAAAAACACTAGGTACTGAGTGTTTGGGGTTTCAGGGTTTCTTTTGTGTTCTGTTTTCCTTATTACATTTTCAGAGTTGATCCCTTTTGTTTCCAACCACATGAAAGACATTTATCTGTGCATTGGCAACTTTTTGTCTTGTTTAGAGAAAATAGTGTTTTATGCAGAAGCAGTCAGATGGTCATATGTTGAACTTAGTATTCGTTCTGAAGATTCACTTTTGTCTTTATAACAATTACTTATGTTCTTGGAATTTTGCAGTGTCAAGGCCATACCTTTTGTAGCAAACAACATTGTAGTACTTTGCAATCACCTAGTTTTTATTGCAGATCAACTGATATCAGGAAGTGTTGTTATGGTTTTATTAAGGCAAGCTAATAAATTAATTTTTAGCTGGGTGTCAGAACACGAAGTTATTGCTGGAGTTTCAGAAATGGCTGCAACTTTGGGACAATTCTGATATTTTTTTTTTAAATGCAAATTCAGATATTTAAATACAAGTTCACAAAAAGCAATCCTTGTGCTCCTGTCCAACTGTCTAATCAAGTGACAGCTGTCTTGGCAGGACTTGGTAGTTCAGTGCCTGATACATTATTAAATCCAAATGAGAAATACAAACTAAGCCAGCTTTTGTGCCATGTCTTCTTGTGGGCTCAGTCCATCAAACCTGCTCTAGCTGATTTCTTTCCAAGCCAGAGAAAAAGTAACCTGCTGCTTTTTTATACAGCTGTCCAGTGGTTCCAAGAACAATTTAGCATGTAGGGGATAAAAGCTGGATTCCTTCTTCTGTTGTGTGTATGCTGGGAGGGGTAGGAAAAGTAATTCAATTCTACATTTCACCTCTTCTAGGAGGTAGGACCAGTGTTACCAGTGTATGGTAGAGAAGGGGTTTTTGTTGCCTATCTCTGGCTCAGCTACTTTTTTTAAAGCATGAGAGCAAGAGTGGCTCTGTAGTCTACTGGGTAAGAAACTTGTTTGCAAGTCTTGATTTTTTTTCTGAGGGCACTTTTAATGAAGTCTGTTAATAGCCTTTAGGGTGGATAACAGAATCCAGCACTTAAGTTTTGAAAGTACCTGGCCTGTGGGCTACAGTCATGGTTGTTTTTTCACTCCTACCTTAATTCAGTCATAATTGCAAGTTCAAGAGTGCCTTGACTAAGTTTCTGGATTGAAAAGGCATTCTCATGAGAATTAGTTTGAGTCCCTTCAGAGAAAGGAACTAAAGCCAGACCTGCCCTAGGTAATCTCCGCTCTATCCTTGAACTACATATTTTAGGATTTAATACCAAGAAGGTACTTAGGGTTTTGATTACTAAATAGGTAAGGTTTTATGTGCCTGTTTTCCTGAAGAAGTATGGGATTTAGTGAGTACATTTGTACTCAAAACTTCCCCTGAAAGTGTCTTGAGTTCCTAAAAATCCCAGGTATTGTATGGGAAGCTTAAAGACCTAATCCATGCCTATAAATTTCACTTCAGAGAGTGGGTGCCTGGAAATTGTCATCTCCAGCATGTATTTGGAGCATCCCCTATCAAGACCTAGCTGTAGCATCTTGCTCATCTTTCCTCACTGAGTAGGGAGCCTCTGTGTACGTTGGCAGCTGTGAGCAGGTGGATTGAGTTGCATGGTCTGATGGCTCGGTTGCTGGTACAGCTGGCTTTGACATTACACAAGGCAAATTTCCTACAGTATATTCTTAAGGCCCTTTACGTGTCTAGTCCTGAGGACCTGCCTTTCACTGATCCCAGGTAATCATAAATCCTGTCTGTCAGTGATAACCAAGCACAGATGCAGACAGAGCACAGAATATGGCCCTGTGAGGCTGCCTGGTCATTTGTCTGTTGCCACAAGTGGTCCTTGGAGACCTGCCAGTCTGCCAGCCCTTCAGAACTTTTTGTAACGGTGAGCTTTTGGTACTTCTGAAAGTCAGCCCCCAGATGGTTCAAAGACGTACATGCAAATTTTGGACTCCTTTTGAAAATTTGATTTCTGTTAATATTTCCAAGGTAAAATATGAAACTTGAAGTGAACTGGAGGAAGGATGCTGAGTCTCCTAGTCCGAAATAGTTTCAGCTACAGGAATACCTTCTTTGATAATAAGGCTAAATTGTGTCCTTGGCTCAGTCTTATACTACATCTTTGTTCTAACAAGCAGAAGTGCAAACCCTGCATAGCACAGTGACCTTCTCTGGCTGCTTTATACCTCTAAAGAACAGTTGCCTGTATCAAGCTGCATCTGAGTTTCTAAATAGATGTAAAGCTTATTTTCCTCCTGCAGGAGGAAGACTTAACATGTTGATATTCAAAATGAAATGATCAAGCATCTGAAAGGTTTGCAGACTGATCTGTATATTTTTGTTCTCCTCCATACTTACTTGATTTTGGTGCGATAGAAAATATCCATCTGAATCCTTGAATTCTGTTTTAATACTGTAAGCAATGACATGGAGAATAGTTTTATTATCTGTATTATAGAGGCTTCTAAATGCCCTATACAGAAATTTGAAGTCTACTGTACTAAGCACTGGAAAATATTTGATAATAATAAAGTCTGATTTGAAGATCTTGAAGTCTAAGTAGCTAGCACAAAGGATGGGCTAAAACTCCTTATTAGTTCTGTAGAGAAGAAAGAGGGGTGTGCAAGGACTGTGATTTGTCCTGGGAGCATGTGGTGGAGCCAGTACAGACTACTTGAGATCTCCTGTCCAGGACTTTAATTTCATAAGGTATTTCTGGTTTGACAAAGTTATTTCAGAATATTGCTACAGCAAACAATTATGACCTCTTTCATACAAAAGAGTCTTGGTCTTTTAATGTCTAAATTTTTTCAGTGCACTGGTTTTCAAACTGGTGAGAATAGTGTGACTTATTGCAGGAGAGTTCTACAAGTTACCGTTATCTTTTTTTTTTTTTATTATTATTCACTCCCCCCTACCCCGCATTCCCCCCCCCCCCCCCCAAGCCTTTGCAGCATGTGTATGTAGGTGTGGAGGTTGTGGGGGCAGGATGGTACCAATCTGACATCTGGGTAATGACGTGTCAAATTGTGTCCTCTAAAATAAAAACCTCAAAGGTCAAATTAAACTCTAGCATATAAGACTTTAATGATAAATCTTGCAAAATTTTGCAATGTAAACTTGTAGATGCAATTCAGCTGGCTTCCATGAGACAGGGGATATGCCTGGGTGAGATGAGTGAGGACTCACAGGCTGTGTTTACATATCACTCCCTCTCACATAAGCAAAAGGATCAGCATGAGCATTTTCACAGTCAGCAAGTAGCTAAACCAAGGCTGCGTTGTCATGAAGCTCCCAAAATTAGGAGGGAATAAGTAAGTTGTACCTTAGGTACATGGTGAAGGTACGTGGTTTCAGGTATATTCCCATCTTTTAATGTGGTATTTATATTTTTAATTTTTTTTTCTTCAGCTTTTAAAGTAAAAGATGTGAACCTTTATTGTATTGGAGTCAATCTGATATTTCACTTTAACTTATTTCAACTTAACTCAGTTCAAAGTTAATCTGTAAAATATGGGATGCTTTTATTTCTCTGGAGGTAAAAAACACAAAGAAACCAAAACCAAAACAAAACAATGTTGCTTTGCTCAAAGCCCAAGATCATTTTGGAAATCGGAAGATATGAGATATTTTCTCATTAACTTGCAAGGGTCAGGCTGAGGAGTAGCAGCAGCAAATACCAGGATACACAGAAGATGGCAAAGAGCAAGCAGTAAGAGAAGCAGCCCCTAAATCAGGATTAATTCCATATTACTGTCATGACGATGTACATTTTGATACTTGGTGTTATAAATAAATAAATAATCTTCCCACTCTCCACTTGCCCTGCTTGAACTGCCACAAATGTGTTCATCAGTTTCTCAAGGTGTATATACCCGATCACATATCAGTCATTGGGTTTTGAACAAATAACAGATTTATGAAATTTATTTATAAATGGATGGCTAAGACAGTGGAGTGCTAAACTGGGTAAATTTGTTGCTGTCACATTAGTGACATATCTGTAAGAATTTAAAAATCAGCTCAAGCATGAATAGCACAGCTCTGCAATTGTTTTGTTGACTTTCTGCAATGTGCCTTGGTCTTTCAAAGGACTAGGAGAAAGAAATCTCTCTTATTCTTGCTATGGGATATGTAACTGAGAAAAAGAGTGAAGATGAAGAAATATCTTCTAGCCAGTCTCACTGTAGGTATATGCTGAAACAGCCTTGCCAAGTTCATAACACATCATCATTATCTTATTTTGATAGCTTTGTTAAATATTTGAGGCATATAGTATGTTTCACTCTGGTATCTAAACAATTTACAGATTTTTAATATACATTGCATGTATTCTGTCCTTGCATCTTACGCAACTTCAGTATCTTTGTACCCCTAACGTGCTTTGTTTTCTCTCAAAAGTAGCTCAGTAATTCTGCCAACTGAAATACTTTGACTGTCTTACTAACTGTAAGGAAAAAGTATTGAATTTCTGCTAAAAATCTGAATCTCAAAAAGCATTTAGAGATTAGATAATAATCTGAATAAATATCACTTCTCAAAAACAACATAAAAAGGCAGGCATTCCCCAAGAATTGCTGTGTAGTAATCCTAATTAAGATTCACTGTTGAAATCCTGGGGTTTCAGCAGAACACTGATTATTCTTAAAATGGTGCTGCTCACAGCTAGTGGCAGAGTTGATGACATTGCAGCTAAATATTTTCCGTGTCAAATATACCTCATGGGGAAGAACTGTTTATTAGTGAAGAGCTTTAAATCTTATTTTTTGTGATCTGGGAGAAAAAAAAAACAAACCCAAAAGCTGAAATTAATGGGGTCTGCTTTTACCTTCTGTTGTTGAAGTCCTGCAATAATTGTGTGTAAATATTAAGCTCAAAGTATTGCATTTGCTTGTTTTTAAAGGGGAAAATGCTGAAGGTTTTAATAAGAGTTTTCAGAATATATAACGTGCTATTTCAGCTGGTTACCATTTGAAACAAAATAACTGCAACCCGACTTTGTTGAAGGTAACTAACGCTCAGGAATTAGGCTGTGGTGCCTGGCACTTGTGCTTCATGGGTACATTGACTTCTCCCATCTGTTAGCAAGAGTCATGCAGAGCTAGGGTCACCTTTTTACAGCTGTGTCACAGGATGCTCAGAGAAGAGGGCTGGTGGTGCAGACACACTTCTGGAGAAAACCATTTCGAGCGTACTAAAGCTACCGCCTCCAGTATAAAGTAAGCAACAATTTACAATTTGTTCTGCTGCTGGAGTGATGTGTATCTTTTGGGAGAGGATGGGAATACAGAGCCTTTGACAGAGTCCGGTCTGGTTTGACCCTCTGGGAATGTCGGAGGTCTACGTGGTACCTCAGTCTTTTCCTACAGATAGAAGGAATCTGTGGCTTTACAAACACCTTGTGAACCTTAGGCTCCAAAGCATCATAATCATGGCTTGATTATGTCACGCCCCCCCCCCCCCCATGTTGAAACAAGGGATAACATAAAACCAGAGGCATTTTTCTTGCTCTGCCTATATCAGGATTTAGGTCCAGTTCTTTAGAAGCTGCAGGCACTATGCCTTACTCTATTGCTTTGTAAGAGAAGGAAGTGAAGACACGGTCACTTCTGCGCTGCTCAGTGGATTTTGCAGCGTTGTGCACATGATGTGTTGAAATGGTACCAGCCTGATCAGGGACTCTTGCAACAGAGCAGCTCTGCTTTGCAGGTCTTGGATAGCCCGGCACTGCTGCTCTGTCACTGTCCCAATGCCCTGTGCTTCTTGACCTGAAGGCCCTGATGGAGCTGGGGAATCCTTGTGCCCAGGAGGAAGATCTGGGCAGTTGGCTTAGCAACACAGAGGCTCCTTCTGTCTTCAGTGACATGCAAAGCAGCCTTAAGGGAGAGTCAAATCCTATTGACAAGTTAACAGTCTGTGTTAATACTCTCTGGAAAGCCAAAGACATCTGTCCTATCGGCACAATTTGCTCAAGTGGAATGAGGCTGAACATGCTGGAGAAAGAAATAGCTGTAGTAAGAAATCTATTATATAATTGCCTAAGTGACTGACAAAGAAATGGTCATTAGAAACCTATCAAAAGAGAAGTTAAAACAGTATGTTATGTATACAGTATTTACATATCAAACTCATAAGGTTTTTGTTTTTTTTTTTGCTACAGGCAATCAATAACAGAGATGGAACTTGTTTTCCTTCTTTTCTTCTTTCCTACTGTACACCCCTGAAACTTGTCTCCTGCTGGGTTTCATGTGTGTGTACCCATAATAACATTCCTAGTTAGTGCAAAACTCTGACAGCACTACAGGTTTCTCTGTGAAAGAGTTCATTAAATGCCAGCCAGTAATCCGGTGGCATTTACTAATGTAATGCTGTAAAACCAATCTGTTTCCCTTCCTTCTTGCTCTCTTCCTTTCAAAAGAATTTTCTCGTTCTCAGCAACCACAAGAAGAAGCTCAGAATTAACACTGGCAAATCATTTCTGTTAAGTCAAAAATAGAAGAGCCATATTAATTGACAAACTCTGACTGAGCTGTGTTACCAGGTGATAAAAAAACATTGATAACTGCAGATTATATTGCCAGTTAAAATAAATTTATAGCTATTTTGCATTTCAAAACTTTACAAGTAATCTGGAGCACAATGGTAAACTGGATGCTCTTGGAATCTGGCAAAAGGTTGGTTTTAGGTAGTATTTGTGTTCTAGGTCTGGAATATTCCTTTTATTAAAATATGCACTGTCTCCCACAGTTCTTGACAGCACAACCCAAATAGCTGTTGAAAAACTACCTTGAGACAAACAGCACGTGATAGGCCAACTCCTCCCACAATTACCACTCCAGCATGAAGCCACTTGGCACAGCTTGCAAATTGGCCAGATGTAGGTAGGGTGGGACTTCCGAGCAAGTCCAGGGTAGCTGGGAGATGAACATCTCTCTGCAAGCCTTGCCAGCAGTCTGCAGTAGGAACCTGGCTGCAGCTGAGGAGGTCCCTGGGGAAGGTGTCAGCACCGCTCCTTTAGCTGGCTGGAGGAGTTAATCTATCATAGTTGCAGCTACCCAGATGAGCGGAGAGATGAGGACAAGGACTGCATTAAGTCTGTATTAAACTTGTTGACTTGGGAGAGGAGGGTGGTTTAGGGACCATGTAATTTAGGTGGCGCTGGTAAGTGTACCCAGTTAAGTGTGAGTAGAACCAGAGACATTTATAGAAGTACAATAGATCTGCTAAGCATGCTGCCTTCCCCAAATGATAAAATAGACATTTTGCTCACTTTCTAAATGCAGTCAGTCACATTTTGTTACTTCAGGCAGTGGCAAAATGCCAGGGTAGGTGCTAATAAAATATATAAAAGAAATCAGATGTGTGGAGGGAAACAATGCAATGCAAAATTTTTTCCCCAAAAGTCGGACACAGTAAAGCATTTCTCTTTTTCTCAAGACAAGTTTGGAATTGCTTATTGTAGTCTCAAAGCATTGTTAAGGGGCTCAGCAAGGTTATTACTTAGCTACAGTATTGACAATTAAAAAGGTTGCTTAGGAAGTACTGTTACTTATTTGCATTAGCTTCAGTAGTGTTTTACTGTCTCATAACTTGTATTCATTTCATCATTGCCAAAATATCTGTGTATACAGAACTTTCAGTGAAACCAGTCCATGAGAGTTTCTGTTCCCAAAGGACGAGGTTTACCCATTTCTCCACAAGGTGTGCACAAAGCCAATAGCAACCTGTCCTTTCTGCCATCAGGAGCTGGCAAAATACAAATCGATACCGGATTTATCATTTGCAGTGGCCATGAAAGACTTTCACATAACATCATTTTTTTTAATTCAAAAGTTTTCTTCTAATCCATCTTATTACATCCCTGAAAACATTGGGCTCTGTTTCCAGCAGTAATAAAGTTTATGGATGTTTTACCATCCAAAGTGGACTCTCCTAGCTGCCTTGCTGTAACATACCACAAATTGTGTTATTTTGCAGCTACAGTGGTGTCAAAGACTGAACTAAAACCTGTATGATTCATATGAAACTGTAGTATGATTGCAGAAATGAAGGGTAATCTGCTGATTTCTTAGGACACATTCTCTTTGCAGTAGGTGTGATATAACTAAAATTTACTGCTTTACTGAATTATGGGGATTATAGGCTGATGTCACATGCAGTTCCTAACTTCATTAATGTTAGAGTGTGCATGTGTGTGTGCACAGTTGCACACAAATAGGCTTTGACTGTTGTGCTAAAGTCTCTTTGCACTTGTGTCTGTTTGATGATGCTTTTTTACCTTTGTATTGACCTCTTTGCACCACCAGAAGCTGCAATTGAGAATGTGGATTACTTTGTGTGTATGGTATATGTTCTTACAGGCATATGGGTAAGCATCTCCAACAAGCTGTTCTTGTTTTCTAAGTGACCGTGGAAAACTTTATTGCATTTATTTTGCAACTCTGTTAACTGTTGTCTATAAAGACATTTTAAAACAAAAATTTCTGAAATTATTAAAGCTTTGCAGATCATAACTTTTATCATAATTGTAAATCACAGGGGTTTATTTTTTACAAATGGTGTTGACATATGGAAGCATGACAGAAGTCAGCCACAAGCACCTTCTTTTGCAGACATTTCATTCTTTTAAGGAAGTATTTTTTAACAATGGCAGCAAAGCAGAAACTCAAATCGGTTCAAAATACACTGTTAGTTCTTGTGGTTGCTTGTTTATGTTTTGTTTTAGTCTTGTGTTTTCAAAAAGAAGACAGAACCTGTTGCAAAATTTTGTGCAAGTTGGCACTTGGGGATTCATAGACCTTTCAGGAGCCAAATTGTTTGATAGAGTTAGTAATGGCTTATTAAGATTTTCTCTATAAAGTAGCCATTCTAGAGTTTTTTCCTGCTTTGGTTTAACTCAGAATGTCCTTTAAGTTGGTATTAAGTTTTTAAACAAGACATTTGAAAAAAGAAATGCAAAATGTTTACATATGATGGACGCAATGAAGATCTTATAGGAGTCCTGTGAAAGATTTTGTGTGTTGTTAAGTGCATACTGCAATGTAAGCTGTGAAAGGAATGCTAAAGCTATATTAAGATTTTTGTCTTACAGGGATGAAATTTAATATAGTTCTGATTAATTACTCATTTATATAGACATAGCACGTATTTGGAAATACAGTACAAAGGTCTCAATCCTCTGTTCATTTGACTGCTACTGACTGAAGTTTGGGGCATGATCCCACCCCAAAACTGATGAAGTGCAACAGCTTTACAACTATTCTTTTAATGTTAGTTTGTCAATATAGTTTTGTAAATATAATGCAGAGGTCAGCCATATTATGTCATATTGTGTGTGTGCATTTGTGTGCACATAGGCATACTTGGATGCTGTGGACAAAGTGTTTTGGGTGAGACAATGCAACTCCTGAATTAACCTATTAACCTAAGAAACTGATGATTATTTTACCTTTTTTTTTTTTTTTTTTTTTTTTTCCCCTACTTAGATGGACAAAACCAATTTTGAAAAAGGGTTACAGACGACGGTTGGAGCTGTCAGATATTTATCAAATCCCTTCTGCAGACTCTGCTGATAATCTTTCTGAAAAACTAGAAAGGTATGAAACATTCATGAGATAACTGTTTCAGGAATCATACTGCAATTTTCATTAAAAAGCTGTTGGATAAAATGTTTAAAAACCATTGGGTGCAAGCTGGCTCAAACATGTCCTCATTCATCACACGGTTGTCCTTTGGAGCTAACAGGGATCCCTGGTGCTGATGTGTCACCTAGATGTTCTAAATTACTGTGTACAGGTACCAGTGACATCTGTCCATTGACTAGCAAGGCTAGACGTACAGTTTCAGTGTTAGTTCCCTACTCTGCTGTTCGTTCTTCCCCTAATATCCTTGTAAAACCTTGTTTTATTTTTTTCTTCAACTAAGTAACATTTCCTTTGTTCCACTGTTGAAAGACTAATTGCTTCTGCAGAAATCATACCCTGACTTTTCTCATTTAGGCTTCCTCTCTTCTCTACCCTATTTCAGTGGGTCCTAATTCAGAAACTATGGTTTGTGCTGTACACTTGGGACTAACTCTTACAGAATCGGGTACCTAAATCTGGTCCCTCTCCCCTGGCCTCTGGTGTAGTTTTCCCTGGTGTGCCAGGACAGCTCACGTCCGTACTGTTGTGCCAATCCAATTACACTTAATTGCAGTGTAACATACATATTCAAAACTGGTGGAAAATACTGAGAACATTGGTTTGCTTAATGCATTTTGATAGTTTATAAATTGAATATTCTGGTTATTTGATATTCTGTTGAAAAATGGAGAAAAGACCTGAGGAAATTCTTAGGAGCACTTTAATCTGTGAGTTGAATTTTGACCATATGTTTTCTGTTTATAGCATTGCTTCTGATCAGCAATTTATTATTGAATAGAAAATTATTGTTGCAGCAACACAGGTTAAAAATAATGCTGTGCAGTAGAAAAGTCACATTTTTGATGCTTTGTTAGTGTTTTGTTTTCTGCAGACTGGAAGAGCTAGCTCTGAAACATTAATTTGCCTATTTGTGCTTTGGTCTTAAGTACAGCAAGTTTCTTTAAAAACATACAATGTGACCTTTTCATGAATTAATTCCCTGTGGGGTGATGTATGGCTGAGTATTTAAAACTGCCAAATATGTGGCTGAACTAGGTTTGAACTTTTATTGATCTATCAAGTCAATGAAGGCCAGGTCTTTGGGGTCTCTGCAAAGCTTTTTTTCATTAGTCACCTTAGCTAAGTCTCCTTGGATATACTTGAGTGAACTGAAGTATGTCAGAGCCAGAGACCCATGTATTTGCTCTTGTAACTTAACAGTCTTGTTTTTCGGTTCCTTTTCAGAGAGTGGGACAGAGAGCTGGCAACTTCAAAGAAAAAACCCAAACTTATTAATGCTCTTCGACGATGCTTTTTCTGGAAATTTATGTTCTATGGAATAATGTTATATTTAGGGGTAAGATTTGTGCTTCTCTTCAGCAGACTTTCAGTGTTCCATAAATAGGTCTAAGTCTTTGGGATTACTAAATTAATACAGAATCCTGTGAATAGCTACAGATTTTGCTCTTTCTATTGCTTTTGAAGATGATAAATACAGAGAGATACTCAGGGACCTTCATAAAAAAATATTTTCTGATAATGTCTTAATATCTTTTAAACATACATATTAGTAATTTTGAAATGTACATAGTGCTAGGTGCTGGCATATGCTTCTCCAAGTACGGGTAGAGCAACCGAAGTTTTGTATCACTGCTGAACTGAACTAATTATTTTCTCATCTTATGGTTTCTAAGTTGTTTCTAAAGAATTTTCTACCCTTACCTTAAAATAAATGACAGTGCAATTTCACATGATTCAGTCAATTTTATCAAAGTGACTGTCATTCAGCTTCATAGTTAAATGCTTTATTTAGATTTATGTATGCAGTAAAGAAGTTGTCTTCATTAGTGGTAACAATTCTGCATAAATAGCCATGTGAAATATGCTTGGATCTTGGTGCTGTTAGTGCTCCAATGTATATGATCAGGAATTTGATGTGAAGGTCTGAACTGATTATGTTTATCACCTTTCCAACACGTTAGTTAGGATTACCCTGACTTACCAAATGCACCTGTTTGACAATCCTATCACTGGGGTTAGGAGCTGTGAAAATAGTTTATTATTACTCGTGTCTCACTAGGTGTGTTGGATAGTCAGAGTGTAAATCTGAAAAATACTGTTAAACAATATGTGCGTTAAATATCCGTGTTATTTTCAAGTGTCTGCAATTTAATAGTAAAAGTGAGATATTACGTTCCATGCTTCTCTGTTCAAAATGCTTTGGTATCAGAAACTGCAGCTATAATAGCCCAAATGGTCTGAAGTGGTCAGATGTGCTCAGATAGTCAGTGTTTTCAGATGTCAGATGGATCTTTAAGCCAGATTTTTATTTTTGGAAGGCTGATACAGAAAGGAACTAATTCCACTGGCATTACTGTTGAATATTGTCTAGTCTCCCTATGACTAGAATGTCCCTAGAATGACTCCTCTCCCTGATAGAAAAGGCAGAGTAGTGTGAAGAGTTGCCATCATGCCTATGAACTTGCTGCTGACTCCTTGTAGAAGGAAAATTTCAAGCTAGGTAGATCTTCTAGTAGGTAGACGAAGAAAGGTCATAATCTGCTCTGTGGTAGCCATGCAAGATATATGCTAAGTGAATCCACACCAACACTTATACCCTCAATTTTTAATAATTCTGTATAAAACACTTGAAACATAAATAAGAATATCCTGAAAACTAAAACACAAGTCCTTAACTACATGCAGACCTTTTAAGGGTGAAAATTTTTAATGCACCAGGCAGTGTTTCAGGCCAAAGAGCGTTTTTCAGGTTAAGCATTGAATTTGGAGCCTGACTTCGGATAGTTTTATGCTGGAATGGTTCCACTCCAATAAAGTTCCATGGAGTCCCTCCTGTTTACACGGCTGTATGAAAAACAGGCTGATCTTGCAGTTTACAAAATAGGTAAATTTATTTAGAGTCCTGCGATGAAAGTCCTGTAAAATATTCCTAAGTGTGTTAATTTGAACTGCTAATGATGTGAATGTTCTGGTTTAGATCGCTGTTGATTGATTTTGATAAATTATAGTTGACTACAATTTCACTTCAGATTGAATTTTGCCTCAAGAATTATGGAAAACCTGACTGCTTTTTTCTCTTGTAACACCATGTTCAGGGGAAATAAGCATCAGTAATAGAATCAGCAAGTCACAAAGTAAAATGGTCTACAGAAAAAAGAAGAAATTCTCTAAAGAAAATGGAAATTGCTTCCCTTAAAATGCATCATTCACAGTCTTTTCACTCTATGAAAAATGTAGGACATGCTTCAGTCTGTCATGGTGCTTCATGGCAAAATAAAAACCCCTCAACCTATAGGCCTTAATATTTTGCAATCATATTTAGACTGTCCCCCAGGTGTAGCTCATAAAGAACAACTCTGAAATTTCTCAGCACCAAGGCTTGGTTTGAAAAATAAAACCTAGAGTGAAAAAGTTCTTTGTATTTTATCTTTTTGCTTCTTTCTTTCTTTGTGGATAGATACACATTCTGCTTGTACAGAAATTCTGATTCAAAATAGGGGAAATAAAGAAATTAGCTCCCAAGCCAGCTCTGTTCTCTCGCAGTTTAAGTTTCTCCAGCTTGCTGGACTCTTCTCACTAGTGAAGACCCGCAGGTCTCTTCTCACTGCCGTTCGCCTCAGTCTGCGGTCACTGCTGCTGCAGAGCTGGTTTGAAGCGATGTGCTGTGCTTGCCTTCTTCATGCAGAAGGGCTGCACGAGCAGAAGGGAGAGGAGATGATGGTTATGGTGCTGTCTGTGCTCACTCTGGAGGGCTTTTCTGCATCAAACCCTGGGCTACCTTCTAGGTGTTTTAAGTGTTGTGCAGGGCTGGCAGGAGGCAACGTGGCTAGAGTGGAAATTGATGAGTGAATTAATTGTTTGTCCAGGTAGGGCAGTCAGCAAGAGGCTCTGTCCTAGATGGCTGTTTAAGGGGCTGCATAATAACCCTTCTCTCTATACTCTTTCACCTTGTTTGGCAACTCTTCTCTGGGATGAGACCCCTTCTTTGTGGACTTCTACCCAATTCTGTCTTTTATGTGCTCCTGACATCTAATTACTGCCTTTAATATTCTAACCTTTCTTCTCACCAAGCCAGCAACTTCTTATTATGTCAGATTTGTATTTTTAAAAAAAAACCCAAAACAACAGTTCTACAAATTTAGCCTACCATATACTATAATAGGTGTTCCTGCAGAACCTGCCAGCCAGAACTTTTACAGTAATGCATTCCTGTTAAAAACTCAGCAGTATCTGAGGGCTTTTGCAGGCAGTTTTGAGGGTAATTTCCTTGCCCAGAATAAAGGCAAGTGGAGTATGTGTGGGCATAAATGTGTGGGATTGTGCAATGTTGATTTCTCTGTGTGGACTTCTTTAACGGAGTGTAATTTTAGACCAGGTGAGGACTGCAGGATTTTTGAGTCATATTCTTTGAGGTTTGTTTGTTTGTTTGGGTGTTTGTTGTTTGTTTGTTTGGTTTTTTTTCCATTTCTTTAAGAAATCACAGCTGTGCAATTCAGCACATAGGAAACAAAATCTGCACCTTTCACAATGAACATGGAAAGATTAAATCTTAGTTTAAATTAGTGATTCCATTATCATTAGTCTTCATTTTATTGAAAGCTCCAAGAGGAAAAACTTGCTTCTAAAGTTGCTGGTGTTCTTTTCAGGCCCTGCGCACGGAAATTAATGGGAGCTTTGCCATTAATTTGAATGGGGACAGGATGTTGTGCCGTATTGGCATAGGTGTAACCAAGTTGTGTGTTCTTTTGAACTTCACTTTCCTTTCAGCTCTTCTCTTGTCTAATCCCTGAGCTGTTTTCATGGCACCTTTCTTGGACTGTTGTTTAAACTCTGCTGACATCCCTGCTGTTTGTGTAGTTGTTGTTGCAACTGGCATCACAGCTTTGCTCTCATTAGATCTAGTATTTTTTCCATCTCCCCCTTTGCCCTCACGCGCCGTAGGTAATGATGTTATTGCAGGATGGACACTTGTGCTCTGGCCCCCTAGAGCACTACGACTCTTCCTCATAAATCGTGTTGTGTTAGGCACGTTGAGTTACTGCACTTAATGTATCCGTTCCCCTGCTGTTCAAAGCAGCTTCCACGCTTCACCTCATCAGCAGACATGTCTTACAATTTAAAGAACAGGTGGTATGGCAGTGAAACAAAAATCTTGCTTTTTATCAACATGCTGGCTAACAATTTGGGTACTTTGCTGTGGGGATCAGTTTGATTCTACTTACATTTTTCTCTTATATTCATCCCCATTAAATGTATATTTCTACTCAGGCACAGCAGCTGCTAATATTAACTTAGAAATGGTTTTGGTATCATATCCCAAAGGACCCTAATGAGGATTTCCTGAAGCTCTCACATATAGGTCATGGGTGTGAGTGAGGAGGCAGGGAGGGACATGAAAGTCCCGAAGCACTTCTTGGGCACATGCCAAAACAGAGATGTGCATTATTGTATTCAAATACAGAGTGATTGAGCATATGGGGGATACACGTAATGTAAAAGTTATCCTTGCGTAAGAATAGCCATACCAGGTCAGGTTAGCCCATCCTGTGTCATACTCTTATTTTTCAGATCTTTGCTTTTTAATTAAAGTTTCTGTAAGGAGGGCATTTCTGAGTTTCTTAATGGCCTATGATGAATGCAGAGGGAAGAGCAAGGACAGGAGAAGGAAAAACACGACTCTTGAAAACTGATTTTTCTGTCGGGTGCACACATCTCATTCCTTTTTTTAGGCAGGTCATTCTGATCAGTTTATTTATCCATATTTATATCAGTGGGTAATTTTGAGGTTACAAGAAAATTGAAAAACAGGTAGTTCTGCTTTGATTTGTATGTAGACTAGATAATAGTATCTTTGGTACATAAACTGATAAATCTGCACTGTAAACCAGTAGATTTTTACGCCCCATGAGATAGCAAATGATTTGGCTCATTGCCAGCCATTATTCTATCCTTAGTCTGTAAATCACCTTTTTTCCCAGCAAGCTAGGCATGTATGCAATACCTTTATAGTCACAACAAACACAGCAGCAAAGCATGGCATTTTCACTGGAATAAGAGTAAATACATAAAAAAAATAATCCTATTTTCAGCATATATATAAAACCTTATCTTGGAATCTCTTAGCATGAGAGCACCACGTTGTCCTTGAGAGGTGACTGTTTTGTATTTTGTGAGTTTTGGGGAGTTTTGGTTTGCCACTTTGGGATGCATATGGTCTAAGCACAGCTGCCTTGGATCACGTGTGTTTTAATAAACACTCCTCCCTTTGCCTAGTAATAACATTGAAGTCTTTGTCAAAGCTGGCTCCAGGTTTACAGCACTTGTGTTGGGGCAGAGTGGTGTTTAATGTGGGAAATGTAGTGTGTAGCACAGGTATGCTATTTGAGATGTAAAATTTCATATCTTCTGTGGAAAGAAGTGAATGATGAATATCAGCTCCACCAACAGTGACATTCAGAAAGGGTTACAGTACAGGTTGTGGAAGTACTTAGGCTCGTGTATAAGAGACCAAAAGGAACCTAAAGGAGAAGGGAAAAATTAAAGGGGATTTTCCCAATCTATTTAACACTGTAAAACATTAATTACAGCTGTACTTCACTAGTTCACTTCTCTCTGAGGCACTGTATGGTGGTCTGTGTGGTTTTCAGCTGGAAGGCAGTACTAATAACATTTTGGCAGAATTTAACACATCTGTACAAAAAAGTATTCGATAGTTTTTTGTTGTTTTTTAAGTATCAGATTATTTCTGCAGAGACATAGCAGAAGGAAGGATAAGGAGACATGCATAAAAGTTCTAAGCACTAGGTATTTTTACGCTGAATATAACAATGAAACAAGGGAGCACACACATACTTCATACCCCTCAGGAGCCCGTGCAGAAGATGAAGCAAACTGCAGCACACTGATTTTTTGCAGCTCTTCAGGAAGGACTGGGGAAGGAAAGAGGAGGCAAGAGAAGGAGATGGACAAGAATGAGGTTATAGGAGTGAAAGTATGAGAATGATGGGGCCATGAAGGGAAATGGAAGGCAATGGTGAGATAACGCTAGTGAGGTTTAATTACAACAGAAAAGGAGGCTAAAGACAAATGTAATAGCAGGCTGAGGTAAAGTCAGGGCTATAGCAGGTCATTTGGATGCCTTGCAGTTTAGCAGTTTGATACTGCCACTTTTTCATCTCCTGCTCTGGTTCTCTACCATGTTGCTCATCTTGGAATGAGAAGTGCTGGGGCTGCCAATGCAGGAGGCACTGGTTTCTCTCTGGGACTTTTATTAAACTTGCTTCCCCTACTATTTAGGCCCTCTCATCCTGCTTTTGTTACAACCGTGGGTGTGATGTCTAGAACTGTTGAGTAGGATGATCCAAATTGTTTATATTTTTATTCTGTTGCTATTTCCATTTACTTTGTTTTACCTATATCCTCGCTGTGTTTTTCTGTTGATGTTCACTTCAGGAGCTGTGAGTCTTCCTGTGTCCTGTAGGTCCAGTAAAGTGCAGTGAGAACTGTTCCCTAGGGGCCAAAACAGAGATCTGGCCTGATAAGCTGGATTCAGTCATATGACGTTGCTAATCTATTACAACTCTGAAAAGTAAATGTTGGAAGCTGATATCATTTGTCACTTTTGTAGAAAGTTATCAAACTAAATTTACAAACTAGATTTGCTTTGATGGAGTTGCTGGAGTATCACAGGTTAGGACAGCAATAAGTTGTCTGTTCTCCTGGGCAATTATTGCAACTTTCTGTGGTTTGTGCAACAAACAGACCTCACTTCCTTTTTTAAGATATAAAGCTGTAAATCTCAGTTGGAAGGACTTGAATTCAAATTTTAAAAATTCAAATGTTAACCGTTTTGAAAAAATGAACAAACTACTGACCAAAATTATTTTACTTGTTTCCGTCTGCAGGAAGTCACCAAATCTGTGCAGCCCCTTCTGTTGGGAAGAATAATAGCTTCCTATGATCCGGACAACTCCGACGAAAGATCCATAGCCTATTACTTGGGCATTGGCTTGTGCCTTCTCTTCCTTGTGAGAACACTACTCCTACACCCTGCTATATTTGGTCTTCATCATATAGGAATGCAAATGAGGATAGCTATGTTTAGCTTGATTTATAAGAAGGTAATTGTTTCATGTACACTCAAAGCCAAACCTCTGTCTGTAGCCTACGTAACTTTTAGGCCAGTTCGTTGAAAGATCGATAGTTTTGTTAGTCAAGGTACACAAAGCACACAAAAGAATAATGTGCCTAACATCTCTGACAGCTCTCCATTTCCTAAGTCCAAAGAATTAAATACTTATCTACAGCTGCTTTGCCTGAAGTCAGCCTCTGTGTGAGTTCAGACTTGCTTGATATGTGGTGAGGTGCCTTAATTGTTCTACCACTGTGCTCCTGTTATGCATGTGTATTGCAAAGGAAGAATAACATGTGCTGGTGGCCAAAGAATATTTTCAAAAGAGGATTAGAGAAGAAGATTTAAACAATAAATATAACATAGAAGGGAATGAGTTTGAATGATACTGTGTGAGATCTCAGATACTGATGCATTGCATGTTCACAAATCCAAAGATTTAAAAAGGTATTTAGTTTTACCCATACCAAAAGCAGCTAATTTAAACGAACATGTTAGTTACTCTAGTATAAAGCTCACTGTGAAAACATCTTTCAAAAATATTTGCCAAGATAGGCACAGTAGGAGTTTTTTGAGGATGCACAGCAGCACACAGCATGCATGCTTAATTAAGATTTGCATTTGCATATATATCTATATACATAAAATATTCAACAGAAAGCAAGGACTGAGTCGATAAGTCAATATTTGTAAAGCAATTTAGTGGCTATATTAAATTCAAGTAACATAAATAACAAGTTTAATGAGACTGTAGCATAAGCAGATAAGTGAATTGTTATTTATACTACTGTACCATTGCTTATTATTTTTATCTGTATTTATTATTTTTGGGGGATGGGTTACATAGCCATTTTTCTATGTTTTTGTTTTCTTTTACAGATTTTAAAACTGTCAAGCAGAGTTCTAGATAAAATAAGTACTGGCCAATTGGTCAGTCTTCTTTCCAACAATCTGAACAAATTTGATGAGGTATGTCATCCGTTACTTAATCTACTTGATGATCCATCAAATACAAATGCAATACTTAAAGCTGTTCACGACAAATAATAAGGAAGGAAGGAGCATAAATGGCAAACTGCACTGAGTGCTCATTGTAGATAGAAAATGAATCACTACCTTAAGAAAATGTGTTGGCATGTGGTCATGGAAATGCTCATTCTGATACTTACGACATCCTTTATCTCCTATGCTGATTAGTAGAGGAAACATAAAAACCAAATATACCATAAAAACATGCTTGTTCTACACTCCAGTGAAAACCTGCCAGGGAACCTCTGGGTTACGCAGTTGGTTTCACAGAGGTCAGAACTTGCTGCTTCAGTCTTTCCATACTATTTTGGTGGTTTTTTTTCCCTGACCATTGTATCTTTTTACTGAGGTGATCCAGTCTGTTCCTGCTGTTGAACAAGTGATGTTGTTCAGCATCCTGTTACTGCTATTACCCACTCTGCTAAAAGTGATTAAGTGTTGACATAAGACCTTATTAAGAGTCATTCCCAACACATCCATGTTAGCACTTTCAAAGTCTCCTGTAAAACTTTTGTTAAAGATGCAGAGGTAAATCCCTGCTAATGGCTTTGGGGACTGAAAACTCTATGACCTTCTGTTCAGCCTGTATGCTTAATTGGCCCATTGGTAGGATGAGGTTTGCTTCCTGTGGAAGAAGCAAGATCAGAGAGACGTAGGCACACGGCTGGAACTGCAGGGTGTATTTCCTTTAAGCACTGTTTTACTATATAGAGCAGTATCAGCTAGCGCTGAACAAGCTAGGACAAGTGACCTATCATTGCTGCAGTGTAGCTGCTGTATCACAGACCCCTGTGCAGCCTTATCACAGCATTCAGTCCAAAATCTCCCCAATGTGATGGAATGTGGCTGAAGTAGGCAGCAATCTGTTTTTAATTAGCTGTGCTCACGCAACAGTCTTCTCTTCACCAAAGTAATATATTCCTCCTATAACAGATTAAATCACTCTCAGTACACTTTTCTGTGTATTTTTCTCATCTTGCAGTGGTTGAAAAAGCCAGCATTCATGGAAAATTCTGTTTACTTTTACAAAGCTGGGATTTTTCCTCATGCATGTACATAGCAAAGAGACAATTGCAGACTGAACTTTGCCTTACAAAAATGAAAGTTTAGGTGTGGAATGTATATGTATTCCTGCACTGTCATCATAATTAACACCCAGTATGCAATGTGCTCAGGATCACAAATCCTCCTTTATAAACTTGTTCTACTACTGGAAATACTGGTACCATTCTTCATTACATTTTTCAAAGTGTCAGTTTAATGACGACTTCTTTTTCATGTAGTTTTCAGAGCATATCTGTAACTTGTATTATTATTTTTTTCTGCTTCCACAGGGTCTTGCCCTGGCTCATTTTGTATGGATTGCACCTTTACAGGTGGCACTGCTGATGGGACTGCTCTGGGATATGTTAGAAGCTTCTGCATTTTCTGGACTTGCTTTTCTAATAGTCCTGGCCTTTTTCCAAGCCTGGCTGGGACAAATGATGATGAAATACAGGTGATGAGACTTTTAAAATATTTCAATATACTTTCCTGAAACACATTGGTTTAACAAGTTTATACCACTTAAGAGTCTCTAGTTATGACATTATTACAAAAGAGTAGTCCAAAGAGTGTTGGCTGTGTTGGTGAAGTCACGGACAAGCCTTTACTTATTTAGCGGCAGCTGTCTAAACTTAAAATGAATGGTTTAAAGGGCAGTAAATAGTGCTAATGCTTTGTAGAATTAAAACTCCTTGTTTTAAAATAAGTGAGTTGATTTATTCTTTTTAGAGCTTGTATCTTTTCCTTGCTAAAACAATTACTAGATTTCTAATAATTTCTTTCACATTCTTCCTAATATTGCTGTTAAAATAAACATTTTAAGTGTAGGCATATAGGGAAAGTGGTTTTGTAAGATATATAATGGGATACAAACTAACTATACAGGAAGGAAAAGATGAAGATTGACCTGTTGCTTTTTTACTTTGTAGGAATAAGAGGGCAGGAAAGATCAATGAGAGACTTGTCATCACCTCAGAAATAATTGAAAATATACAGTCGGTTAAAGCCTATTGTTGGGAAGATGCAATGGAAAAAATGATTGAAAGCATCCGTGAGTAAGTGTTCTCATTTGTTAGTCAAAATTTTTATATGCTCAGAAAGAAAATATTAGGTGGCTAAGAACACCATCTGTGGTCTTGTTAGTTAAGTAAAGCACACAAATATTAATCCTTCATAGAGTAACTGTGCATTCCCACACTGCAGCTTGGTTTTTTCCCCATTTTGTCAAGTTCACTCTGGAGGTGATTTTTATTTTTTTTTTAATTTGCTTCCTCATTTGTTATTATGATACTTCACTCATTAGTTTGCGCAGGTAAAACAATTGTGGCATCTGTGTTTGTTTCTGGCCAACCCTATCCTGATCTTACAATAAAAAGCTCTTTTGTGATGATTACATAAGGTTTTATAGACTTTCCTATTCTGCGATGAAGGAAACAGTATGAGTCCTCTGAAGCTATTTTCTGAGAAATGCAATAAAGCTGGTTTTAAATGTTACATGCAATCTCTGAAAGGATTA
Source organism: Falco biarmicus (assembly GCF_023638135.1). Classification (NCBI taxonomy): domain Eukaryota; kingdom Metazoa; phylum Chordata; class Aves; order Falconiformes; family Falconidae; genus Falco; species Falco biarmicus. Next base: position 12,143,159 of record NC_079292.1, on the reverse strand, counting down.
AAGTAGTGCAGCTTCATGTATTCATCCTGCACATTTGCCTTAACGTTTATGGTCTGTAGATAGCCTTGAGTAATGCTTATCTCTTCAACTAGTATCAAGATTGAACTGGAACTACCAAGACCTGAAGTAGAAAGGAGATAAAAGAGCTAACCTAGTTAGCTGAGAGCTATGAGGAGGAGGTCTTTATTACCAACAGGGGGTCAGTCCTAAGGGAAGGAAGGAGAAGTGATATATTGATTGGTGGGTGGTGCTGCACTAAAGCTGTCCCATGTGTTTGTTTAGTCCTTTACAGAGAACTAAAATTCTGTGCCAGGTGTGTGATTGGGAAAATAAAAGAAATATAAGTGTCATATTATCATGTAAATAAAAGAGATGAAACTATATTATTACACAAACATCTTGTTCAGCTGCTTTGTGAAAGACAATTCAGAGAAAGACCTGAATTCCTTACCTTAAGAGATTATTCCTTACCTTTAGAATAAGGAAGATAGGGAAATTTGCAGTGATTTACTATAAATGATCAGAGAAAAATCAGTCTGAATCCAGGTCATGAATTCCAGCTCAAGGATGGAGGCAGGTTAGGATTCCCCTTGTGTCAATAGCCACATGAATTGCTTTTAGAAAATTTGAGACCACATGTTGTAAGCAAATCCTGTTGACATGAATTAAATAAATTGTAATTCACAAAATGGTCACAGAAACCTGGAAAAAGGACTGTCATTTTATGATCTCTGTTTTCTAAAATAATTTATAGTGAATTTTGTGATGCTGGAATTCAATCTTTGTTACATTTTTAAAAGACAAGAATGCTAACAATACTACAAAATCAAAGTATCTCTCTTCTACTTCTCTGCACCAAAATACAATATTTTTTTTTGAGTGATCCAGGAGGTCACTTGGTGAAGATATCACCAGAGCAGGTCAACCTTAGGAATGTCAGTTTCAGTTGAATTTTGCTTGCTGAAATCAGCTCTGCAGGGCCCCCCAGTCAGTTGGCTTAAGCTGGTAGGAAACGAGACAGTGTGTGTGAAGCCATGCCTGTATTTTAGCAACAGTGTGTTACAACTCAGTTGTTATCAAACTGCTTCTGCATGCTGACATTTTCTGATGCAACCCAGTTTAATCAACTCTAATGAACTAGATAGACCAGTGCCCTTTACTCTGGTAGACTTGAGCTGCCAGGGCTGGCCATCCTGAAGGTGTAACATTGCTGCACGCAGACTCCCCTGGGGAATTGTGACACTTCAGGGGGACCAATGTGATCTGTCTCCTGTGTGCCCTTTTAAGTCTGTACTGATAATAACTGTTTGTAACAGGTGTCTGAACAAACATACCTGCACTCCTATAGGCTATGCAATGTATTCAGAGAAGTGAAAAACCACACCACCAAACTGGTCCCCTGAACCATAGCATAGCGCTGCAGAGAGTGAAGTCCAAGGCTGGAAGTCTCTATACTTTGTCAGGGGAAGATACGTCTTTATATAAAACAAAGAATCTCAAGCTTGTGTATTTGTACTGATTCTTGTAGCATCACTTCAAAAACAGGCATATGCTGGTCTACACCCTACACATGCACAAGGCTCATAGTGTCTCTTATATCTCTCTCAAGTGCCCATATTGTGTCAGCAGGGTCTGTCCCAAATGAGTGCTTCATTTACAGAGCTCTCAAGCCTGTATCACAGACAGAGCCACCTCTGGAAAACTTTTGCTTGTGGCTGGTACTTGGGAGCATACTGAAAAGGGTTAGTAGTACTTTGATTCTCCCTCTTCGGAGTAGCAGCTGTGTGATTCAGCACTGGGGAGCTTTATGATAGTTTTCACCCAGTCATTTGTGTGGTACTGGACAATTACCAGGCCCCAAAATCTCTGTTAACCCTATTCAGTGCTGCCATCCACAGTCTCGTAGAAGCTCTGGAGGGACCTCAGGGCAGTGGCTACTACTATGGTGGTGACCTGCATGCCTTGGCTACTTTCTTCAGGCCTCTAGTGAAATACAGACTTAACAAGAAGTGCTAGGCACCCTGCTCCAAAACTCAGATTTTCTGTCAGGATCTTCCAAGAACACTTTGGCTGACAAAAGTTGGTAAGATGCTGGATGTGTACAGATGTCTCGTGCATGCGGTGTGGAGCTGAAAGGGGGTTCCATACAGGTCTAAAATCCTGGATGGACTTTTCATGCAGACACTGGCTTAATATCAGCAGACACATAAAGATTACGGTGCGCAGCCTTGTAATGCCAGGTATTACTATCACCAGCATGACTGTGAACTTCTGCACAGTATCCCAGTCCTTAGAGCACTCGCCCAGTGAATGGGTGCCTTGGGGGTCTAGCTCAATCTCTAGCCCCAGTTAATTGCTCTTGCAGCAGAGGTGCCGATGTTCAGGCAAAGCTGAGATGCAGGGCACCTGGGGAATGTGAACAGCGTCAAAACGAGAACAGTCAGCAGAAAGCTTCAGCACTGTGAGTTAGAGCTATCAAGTCAGAAAATGAATTACACTCCCTGGATTGTTTCTCTTTTTATGTGAAAGCTTGCTGTAAGATACATAGACATTGTGAAAGCAGCTAAGAGTAATCACCAGTTGCATTCCTGACGGCACAGCAGTCAGTAAGCTACTCTCTAGATTGAGCTTCTATGGAGAAAGGGAGGTGGAGAGCAGACTCCCTGCCTTCCACCTCTTCAAGCTGAGGTTAACCGACACCTTACTTCATGGGTGAAGCTGTTAGTAGGGTGCTCTGCAAAAGGAGATGGCACTGTAGTTGAACTGTGGATTTGTCTTGGGGTTTTTTTTATGGCCATGTATAGCAAATCTGACGTTTCCAAGTGTCTTATTTCTAGGGCAGTTGTGTACCTAGATGACCAGGTGAATATGGGTTGACACTTCTGGGAGTATATCACATACCACAGCATTAGATGCTTAAAGATGGTTGTACCAGGAATTTTGTGGTACGAGGTATCTAAATCATGACATAGAGTATTATCATTATTATTATTTTTATTATTATTATTATTTATTTATTTTTTAATTTATATTTTATATAAATAAAATATAATATATATATTATTTATTTATAATTATTTATTATTTATTATTATTATTATTTTGTCTGACATCTCTGAACATAGGTGACAAAATTTGACTCCAATTATTTTTGAAGTCCAAAAATTGTTTGCAATAATGCTTTTCAACTGCAATGCTAGAAAGTAAGAAGGATCAATGAGCCTCTGAGTTAATTGTTTACCAACAGTGCCATCCAAAAAGTTTGTAATATGTAAACTGTGGAATCATATACTAATTATTCGTATTTATTTTTTTAACAGAACTGAACTGAAGCTTACCCGAAAAGCTGCTTATGTGAGATATTTCAACAGCTCAGCCTTCTTCTTTTCAGGCTTTTTTGTTGTGTTTTTAGCTGTGCTTCCGTATGCTCTGATTAAAGGCATTATTCTCCGAAAAATATTTACCACCATTTCCTTCTGCATTGTTCTTCGAATGACAGTGACCAGGCAGTTTCCTGGGTCCGTACAGACCTGGTATGACTCTATTGGGGCAATAAACAAAATACAGGTAGGGTGCATACACTAAAACCTTCTCAAGTATGTAAACTAATTCTTTATAGCATGTTATCTTGTCAGTTGATCAACAAGGGTGCACAGCATTTATGCAGACTTTCTGAATATGCTATATGTCGCTCTGACTACACACCATGAAATTCATTATAAATCTTGATATTGTTATAGGGTTCCCCAGGCAGCATAACCCCAGGAGTCTTATGCTACCTGCACGCTGCTTTTTCTTAAACAGTGGCATTTAATTATTTCTTCTCCTTGCAGAGTAAGGGACTTAATAAAAATATATGAGTTATAGTGTTTAAGAGATTTTTCCTTCAGAAAAGGAAGTACAAAATTTGTACAGTTTTCTATAACATGGCTTCCAGTAGTTGCAGTCACAGATCTTCTGTTTTCCTAGCTATTAGTGGCAAGAACAGCAGGAGACTGTGCATCTTATGCAAATGTGCACCTCATTCATTATGAGTAGTAAACATAATTAAGGTACCAGTCAAATAATTATGACCTGCCTTACCTACTGAGATCAATTGCTCGTATACCAGCATGAGAAGCTTATCTGCAGAGTTAAATCAGGGTGAGTTCTCATTAACTCTGTTTTATCTGCTGGTCTGAAATCACAAAGTAATTATTTTTCTATTTTGGGGTGAAATCTTAGGCTTTTTTTTTTACGTATTTATAGATGGTTTTTGATAAAACATTGGTTTTATTATTTTTAGTGTGATAAAAATACTTAATGTGGAACTTAAAGATCTTAATCAGAGATCTGAACCTTAATGTAGAATAAGAAGCAGGCATTGGATTTTCATGATTTTCAGCTGGGCAGAAAATTTGAGAAATCTAGCCATAAAACTTTCTATTTGACATTCAGAAGGCTGCCTTGTTGGGTCCTAATTTAGGCAGTCCTTGTGCTCGCAGATTCCCTAGGCATTTGTGGAGGTATCCTGTCTCTCCTGTGTTCTGGAAGAGTGTATGGGAAGAGAAGTGGCAAGCCTGGTTGTCATGCCATTGCCCTTACTTTGCCATACGCTTGTCTTTGTGTGTATTAGCTCTGTGGATGCTCCAGAATCCAAAAATCATCATCTCTTTGTGGCAGGTTTGGTGTAGACCCCATAGAATGCACAGAATCCCAGAACACGAATGCTCTTTGCTTGTCACAAGAAACAAACAAAAATAATAAACCACTCATACATTTCTCTGATTTAATTTCCTCATCAGTTTAGAGAGTTCACTGGACCAGATATGTTCACTGGGTTATTGTATTTCCCTTGTAGCTAGATCCATGTTTTCTAGACCATGAAGTGTTTCAGGGTCAGTCTGCTTTCTTTATCACTGCTCCAGCAACTCCACTGGATGACCCCACCACGTTTGTTATGTAAGCCTAGCTATCATTTCCTTTTTTTTTTTTTTTTTTTCATAAACTGTGTGTGTTTGACCTTCCAGTTTTTTTGGTTCCTGCCCTTTCAACCATCTGCTTTATCACTTCACTTCTTTTACTTGGGAAATTTGCAAGTTTACTGTAGATGACTGATTTTCCACCATATCTGCTTAGTTTGTCCACTGTATTGCCCATGTAGACCTGCTTGTTTCCACATAGTTTAAGAAGGCAAAGATGGTACCTACAAACTGCATAACCTTAACAAAACAATAGAATAAACAAGTTATCTTTCTTACATTAGCATAGTCTTACTCTTTTTTCCTAATAGTATCCCAGAAGGTAACAAAAGTGTCACGTTGCTGACTTGTGTCATTTGAAATTACACTACTTCAGTGGCGCACTCGCCAGGATAATTATCTGCCTTTTTTTGTTTTGTTGTTTTTTTTTTCAGGGAGACATGATTCTAACCCTTTTAAACGCTGGCAGTTTTGGAATAGGGAGGTAGCAGCATGTAGGTGCTTTGTTTCACTGTTAGCAGAGTGCAACCTTCCACATCCTACTTCAAACCCAAAAGTTTATCTGAAAAGGATTAAGGTTGAAGGGGTGATGCTGCCTGACACAAGTCCTGAAAGCAAAGGAAATGCCAAGTTTTGAAATTCTTTCTAAACTAGAACCAAATAACTTTAAGGTTATGTTTTCACTAGCAATGAAAGAATTGGTAGTTTCAAGAATATTTCTGCGTCCAAAAGATGTTGTATAAGCTATATTTATGCCTCTCTCTAAGATGCTACAATACAATAGCACCATCAGAAATACTAGCTAGTGCTCAGTGTTGGCAAGTATGTACGGCTTCATGTGATATGGCAGTCATCTCTCACTGTTTCCTCTCATCTGCTTTCATGGTTTTTCTAGGATTTCTTGCTGAAAAAAGAATATAAAGCCCTGGAGTATAATCTAACAACCACTGGGGTTGAGCTGGACAAAGTAACAGCTTTTTGGGATGAGGTTAGTACTTTTACCCAAACTAAATTAAAACAGTGTGTGTCTTTTTAACCAATATTTGCCTTGGTGTTCTCTAAAGAGAGCAGTCTACACTCCTTCATTTTAACTGGCTTCAGCTATCAACAGGCAAGGAATATATTGCAAGTAATTAATGCATGATATCGCATTGTCCATGGTTGAGAAACTTCGGGAGTGACCTTTTAATAAGTGTTAAGGCCCATAATAAGTAGTTAATTTTGATTTAAGCCAGCCTGAAAACAATCAAGCTGTGGCACGTGTAAACATTGGAATGTAATTCTGTAATAGGCAAATTTTGTTTGTGTCCACAAACTTAGAAACAAGTCCAATACATAAATTAAAAAATATATATGTTTAAGAACATAATAAATAATACACAGATAGGCAAAGTAACATCAGAAAAGTAAGTGTTTTCATAAATCCGTAGTATGATATACATACCTGCATATGCATGCTTTATTTATTTTTGATGTCCATACAAATTCACATCTGTGTATGTTGCAGGGAATTGGAGAGCTGTTTGTAAAAGCAAGCCAAGAAAACAACAGCAAAGCTCCTAGCACTGACAACAATCTCTTCTTCAGTAATTTTCCACTTCATGCCTCTCCTGTTCTTCAGGATATAAATTTCAAGATTGAAAAGGGACAGTTATTAGCTGTTTCTGGATCTACTGGAGCAGGCAAGGTATTTCTATTTCTGTTGTTTCAACAAAAGACCTAATAATTTTAAAGAACAATATTGTGATGTTATCTGTATTGTTACCTGCATTGTTGCTGTATTCTTGCTATACCGCGCTTGTTGTGAAAGTGATGGCTGCAGGAAGGAGTATGAATAAACTGTAAATGTCAATAAAATGGCCAATGGCTATTTGGAGTTCTAGTCTGTGGCCAATATGAGAGAGAGTTTGCTGGATACTTCTTGTACATACAAGGATACAGACTTAGTAAGGAAACAGCAATTTAAATGACAAAACTATTTTTCCGTAGGAAGTAAAGGAGATTTGCAGGAATAATGCAGGTTGAAACCTAAAGTTGATGCTTATTGTGAGAATCTCCCTGCTTTTAAAACAGTCAACTGGAGAACATAGTGTAGATATCCAGATGGCTCAATGTGGTTGAGAGCAGACCTTTTTTTTTTTTTTTTTTTTTTTTTTCTTTCCTGCCTTGCTAACATTTTAAGGAAAAATTTGAATACAAGATGAAAGTAACCTGACAAGCCTGACACTAATTAGCCAGCTAACTGAGATGTGTGCCCTGGCCATGTGGTATACCTGGTCACTTGTGCTACAGTTCCTGCAGTGCCTCACTCGGATGAGCTCCCCGAGTCCCATGTGAAAGCCTGGGGAGGTGCTGCTGAAACCGGTGGCTTTCTGAGAAAAGTTGTGGCTTAGATTAATCATTATTTTAGAATTCCAAAATCTTATCAGTACATTTAGTTTGCAGATAATGCATCCAATTAACCTCATTAATATAAAATGAGTTGAACTATGATATTGTTATTCACTTTGAACAGCAAGTAATTAGATGAGTCTTTCATCTTCACTGGTTTTTCTGAAGAGATGTGAAAGTCAAAACAAACATTGATTATGTGTGTGGCAACTTTTCCTGTTTAACAAATTATTGCTGAACATATTCTGATTTCTTTCACTTGCACAGGATAAAAATCTTTGGTTTGTTGGAGTCAATGGCAAAGGATCCATCTATTTAAATGTGATCAAGTCTTTGATATTATTTCTAGTAATGATACCAATAGGAAAGAGCAAGGGACTCAGGACATGAGGTTGTCCTCAAGCTGATATGTTGAGGTGCATGTTACTGTGATACTTCTGAATTAAACAGAATAGCTTTCCTATGTTGCCAATAATCTCAGGTGGCTATTGCTAAAGTTGATAATTGCAGTACAAAAATGTCAATTAGAAAGTGCTGAAGGACATATGTATATCTCCTTTATTCAGCTACTTAGGAAATAGAGGAGAATTCAGGTTACACTGAACAGTTTGTGTGAGTATATACACACTACACTTTTCAAGGCAAAAAAGATAAAAGGCTTATAATATTGTCGGAAAGATTTACATAACATAAGGTTTACACCACCCTCTCTCTCTCTCTCAAAAAAAAAAAATTATTCTTCCCTTATACCCTCTTAATTTAAGGTTTCGTTCATGTTGCTTGAGTCTGTTACTATATATTCCAGGAATTGTCATGTATGTGAAACAGACAGTATACTTAATTTATCTGTATCAGAATGAAGCCTGACATCAGCTCTTTAATACTGCTTCGGTATTAGATAGGATTTGGTTTAGTTTGTTGTCTTTTTTTTTCCATTTATGCGGCACAAGATACAGTACTTTAATATCCAGTGTGCAAAACATACTAAGTGGCTGTCCTTTGCAAGATCAGAAACTTCTTACTCAGCATTTTGGAAAATTCAGATTCTGATATAATGGAAAGAATCCTGTGAGACTCCCCCCACATATTGTATAACTTGTCAAAGGATCTCTGGGCTTGACAGCATGAAACTGTGACTTAGACAGATTTTTAGATCTTTGACTGTTACGTCCCAGCTTTGTTGACTGTTTATTATTGATAAGAACACCACTGGAATGACTCCGTAACATATTTTTCCTTGTATTTCTCAATTCTATTCTTTGATCTAGTAGCCAGTGATGTGTGACAAGGTTACTACAAGCTACTGATTAACTTTGAAATTATAACATGTCAGTATTGAAATTGCAATCAATTCTTTTATGAAGGGAAATAGTAAATTTACTTAGGTCATGTATTCACGTAAGTGAGTTAACAGTTACAGAGGAAAATTCAGATCACTGAGTAGTTTGTGAGCAATTGTACATACATACACAAAGAAATTGCATTTTTCAAGGCAATACAGATAAAAGGCTTATAAACACTGGTGGAATTGTAAACATGAATTGTTTGTTCTTTGTACAACACAAAATAATCCCTGATGTTAAAAATCAAATAACATTCTCCATAAATACTAATACTTTATATGTCTTTATGTGTCTCACAGATACTCACACTTTTACTTTATAAAATTACTGGAAGTTTAAATAAAACTGCGTACTTTTGCAGCAGCATGCCTTTTTTACAAGATACCTTACAAAATTTGGATTGTTCATGGAATGAAGTTTCTCTCATTTCAGAGGCCTTTCAGAACCATATGTTTCATGAAAATCTCCACGAATTGCAGCTTGCGCTAGATCAGTACTTGCAGGGACAGTCTTTACAAGACAAATGTACCATTTAAGTGACTTTCACTTTGCTTAGCAAGCATTTCTTTTGGTTGTACAGATCTCTGATATATTAACCAAGAGTCAATGATTTTTCAGACTTCTCTTCTGATGTTGATAATGGGAGAATTGGAACCTTCGCAGGGTAAAGTTAAACACAGTGGAAGGATATCCTTTTCACCTCAAGTCTCCTGGATCATGCCTGGAACAATAAAAGAAAACATAATTTTTGGTGTATCCTATGATGAATACCGATACAAGAGCGTCATCAAAGCCTGCCAACTAGAAGAGGTCAGTCATGTAGGACTCTTTTAAGACCTGTGACCCAACCCAAGTGAAAAAAACCAAAGAAAAAGTCAAGGAGTACAGTTTTAAGTAAACAAGACATTTCTGAGATTCAAGCAACTCAGCCTGGCATCCCACTTTTGTGGAATTGCAAGTCAGCCTGTTGCCAGCTCCTTGAGACATAAGCTGACAGCGCTGGTTCTGGTAGTTGACATAATGGGAGCTAAGTAACCTGGCTCAGATATTCTAAGGTGTCTGCCTTCTCAGTCTTCATTCCTAGTTAGAAGCCTGGGTAAACATTTTAATGTTAAAGAAATTATGTAAAAAGTATTGTTCCTACACATTTTCTTCACTTTTCTTCCCTGTAAAGAAGCTTTTCCTTACAGTCTTGGAAATTAACCTGTTTTTCTCCTTTCTTTTGCACTTCAAAAATGTCTCCAGGGATAATTAGAATTTTGTGCCAGAAACCTGAATTATTTAGAGGTAAATCTTGACTGAAGTTAGGTTTTTCTGTGTGCATGTTGAAAATTCTCACACTGGAAATGATTGCAGGATCGATCTTTGTGTGACATGTAGCCCACAATTAGTACAATGACGTGGAAATGTCCTTGTGTGTGTTTGATGTTGCCAGAGGGTAGTGCAGGTAAAGGTATCTTTTCACATTGCAAGATACAAACGGAGCCAGCATTTTAGACCTTTGCACCCTTACAGCGGTGCCTTAAGATCAGGCATTTTGTCTGTAACATGTAGATGAAAACAAAAAATATTTAACTGTGCTGAATAGGATCTGTCTTTAGGCCACACAGTGAAACGTATTTTCGTTTAGCGCCAGTCAAGCAAGAAAACAATAGCCGGTCTGTTTAAAAATAAGACGAAGTTGCTGTGCTTTATCTCAGAGCAGGTTATAGTTAAGCGATAAAGTAATCTTTCCTTATATGTTTATGGCTATTTCAGCTTCTGTTTGGATTGTGGTTTACTGGAAATCTTCTCTGAAAGCGTCTGAAGACAGGAGCATTAACAGCTCCCGTGTCAGGCTTTCTGAAGAGAGCAGTCCTTAACCTCGGTTGTAAAAGTTGTAGTTAATGCCAAAGCTCCAAGAAACAACTGGCTTCAGCAGTTCAAAAATGCCCTTGCCCAAAGAGGCTTCCCAACCCAGACCCTAGAGCAGCAGGTGGTTAATGATGGCTCAGTGTCTCGGTGTTGGTGGGACAGCTTGGTGTCTCGGTGTTGGTGGGACAGCTTGGTGTCTCGGTGTTGGTGGGATGGCTCATTGTCTCAGTGGTGGTGGGACGTCTCGGTGTCAGTGGGACAGCTCGTTGTTTTGGTGTTGGTGGGGAGGCCTGGTCTCTTGGTAGGCTGCAGCTCCTCTGTTCTTTAAACAGGCTCAATCAAGCTAGCTTTGATCTGTGTTGGCTCAGCTCTGTGCAGAATGGCATGCTTCACTTCCTAGCAGGGATCGAGTTTGGTACTTATAAGGATATTTTCTTTTGGACTGAATAAATAAATTGGGCTGGCCTGAAGAGAAGGTGGAATGATCTGGAAGGCAGCCAAATGACTTACCTTATTGCTGTTATTATGCTTTCTAGTCTCGTTAGCTTTTGCATTTTAGTTACTAAACAGGACTTAGTATGGCCGGTTGAAGGATGGATTTCAAATATTAATTCCCTGTTTATTCCCCAGTGTGACCTTTTAGGGGTTTATTATGACAAGGGTTAGTGTTTTGTTGGATTGGGGTTGTGTGTGTTCTCATTCTTCAGAAAGGAGAGGTGCCAGAGGGATTTTGCCTGAGGCAGTTCACTTTGCCCCCTTCTCTTCAACTTTCCCAGGTGGTTATATAGTCCACCCGAATGCAGGGCTGTTGCTAAGTCTAGTTCTTATATGGGCTCTTCAAGGTGAACCAAGGATCAGTGATAAAAGGGTGTTTATTTCTTTATTGCACATATGCTGCAAGTCAGTTACAAATAGCTCTTTCAGTGGCTAAGTGAGATTTACTTCCAAGCTCCATGCTCATAAAAACTTTCTTGGGAATACAAAGCCATCTTCTTTGACCCAGTGGGCAAATAGATGTGTGACTACTGCAAAAAGTAACAAACCTGCGAAATGCCCCATCTGCTTTGCCATCTCCACTGTCACCCTATAAAGGAAGCATACTGAAGATGTAGTCTGATTCCTAGATTTGATGTCTTCTACTCTTTGTCTTTGTTAGTGAAAAAAATTACTACAGATTACTCCATGTGGGTCATGTCATACCATCTACATAGCTGTGGGGCTTCCTGACACACGGTGAATAATAGCCTGTTCTTGTCTGTCAGCAGAACAGGACACTGAAGCTGGATGACATCATACAAGGTGCTCTGCACTTAGTTTTAGGTGTATGGAGATATGTAAATTAATTAAACAAGTGTAACTCAAATAATTTGGGGTGTATGATAATTTTTGGAAAAGTCGGTGCTACATTTTTCTGCCTGACTTTTTGGATGGGTACATAATTGATTTGCTAAGGAGTTACACAGCCTCTTTAGGGTTCCTAAGTACCTGAGATAAATTTATTTCAAAGTAATGATGAAAGATGGAAAGCACAAGTAAATATTTCACAGAGCTTTCCATATTTTCAGGTGTCCAAGAATAAAATTCTCACTGTGTAGGAAATCAGATCTTTATTTAGAGGTTAAAATGTGTTGTGTATTAGATTTTTATTCTGTAGAGCCCTGAAGAACAGCAAATCTGGTTATGTTAACTTTTACCTAAAAATACAGGTGGGCTTTGGTAGTTTTTGCTTGGATAGAAGAAGGATTTTTGATGTTTTTCTGAAAGATACTCTTGCAGTTTTACATTTGTTCTCTTTGTGTATGGAACCATGAAAAGTAATTGTCAATATTAAAAATTCATTAAAGAATAAACCATCTTTTTACAATGAACATTACTGGAAAGCAATGAAACTATGAGCAACAAAAGGAATTTTTAATTTCTTTTATGAGATTACATAAGTTTATAGCAATTTAGAACACTAAAATGGGCATTTTTTTAGTCCAAAGAGTTCAGGTAGCTACCTATTTTACTTCCTTGGCTTGTATACTTAGCTTAAGAAATTTCTGCCTTCGGTTTCTTATTCTTGTTGCCTTGCTGCAATTCACCTACCCTCCAGTTGTGCCAGTACATCTGTTCATGATGTCATACCATGAAACAGAAGATGAAGATTAAAAAAAAACAAATTATGATATGTTGGAGAACCGCATCCCTTGTAAATACTCTGTCAGGATGACTTGACAAAATCTGTGTAGTGCACAATACATTAGGATGCCAGTCTGTGCTTGGCTCAGTTAAGGTGTACATGTCTCTCAAGTGTCCTTTTTTCTCATGTATAACTAGTTGTCTTGCTCAGTGCCCATCACGTAGGTTTGTGACTGATGAATGGTCAGATGCAGTGAATCATGCCATACAGTAGATACTGTTTTGTGACTCCGTGCATGGGAAGTGTGTGTTTTAATAATGTTCCTTTGAATGTAGTCCTGCTTGATGGCACACATGTGGCAGCAGTATATAGGTTTCATTCATGGTCTTTTGTCCCCCCAGCTCTGCTCCATAGCTGCCTCTGGCATGTGGGGAATACCAAAGGCAACCCTGTACAAATGTATGAGAGATGAGTTGTTGAAAGCATCCACAATGAAAGACTCAGTGAGGGAGTTTTTTTAGGTCTAAGTACCACTGCTTGTCATAATTTCATGATGTCACTGTATAGACATATAATACTGAAGAAGCATGAGAAGGGTTCTCAAATGTGTCTCTGTGTGCATCATTAAAAGCATGCCTAAGGTACTTTTTAAACTTCTTTTTGTATAGCTTATATGTGTATTTACATGGTAGTGTAGCCTGCTTTTTATGTGTAAAGTGATTCAGAACGTGATTATAATTATTACATTTCTTGATTAGATTTTTCCTTTTAAGGTAAGTAGGGCATCAGGAGAGGTAAAATTGTGTTTTACAATGTTGTTCTAAATACTGGAGTTTGGAAATGGGCAGAGGTTAAGAGAAGAGCGGTAGAAGGTGATAGAACAAAAGAAAGACTGCTTTGGAGATGAGATAAAGGGACCGTTATTAAGAGCTACCTTAGTGTTCTTGATATGCAACAGAAACAGCCTTACTGGCAAAAATTATTTCTGAAAGCCTAGCACAAACTGAATACGGTTGCAGTGAGATGTAAGTGGTACGCAGACATTGCCCTTATTCTTGTGTGATGCTGAACTCAAATGAATGCCAGTACATTTAAATTTGATGATACATTCTGTGAAACATCACAGTAAAAAAAAGTTTTACAAAAAAGGCATAGGAGGAAGGCTGCTTCTTCCTTCTCCACTGCTTTCTTCTTCTTTTTTCCTTTCCTCAAGAAATAGCAAATATTTTAGCAAGCAAGGAGGTGAGTACCTTATTTAACACATTTTCTAAAATGAAGGTCCCAGTTAGCAAATAAGGAAGGTGAAGGCTTTCAACTTCTAGATCAAACCATTCCAGCACAGATCAGTAGTCCTTACCATTTGTCCTTTATTCAGAAGCTTTTTTAAAAATATTGTTTGAGTGAGTGTTGTGGTTTAACCCCAACTGGCAGCTAAGTACCACACAGCTGTTTGCTCACTCCCCACTGGTGGAACTGGGAAGAGAATCAGAAGAGTAAAAGTGAGAAAACTCGTGGGTTGAGATAAAGACAGCCTAAGAAGTAAAGCAAAAGCTGCGCTTACAAGCAAAGGAAAGCTAGGAATTCATTCACCACTTCCAGCTGGCAGGTGGGTGTGCAGCCATCTCCAGGACAGCAGGGCTCCATCACGTGCAGCGGTTACTTGAGAAGACAAATGCCATCACTCCGAATGTCCCCTCCCTTATTCTTCTTCCGCCAGCTTTACACGCTGAGCATGACCTCATCCAGTACGGAACATGCCTTTGGTCAGCTGGGGTCAGCTCTCCTGGTTGTGTCCCCTCCCGGCTCCTTGTGCACCCCCAGCCTCCTCGCTGGTGGGGTGAGAAGGAGCAAAGGCCTTGGCTCTGCGTAAGCGCTGCTCGGCAATAACGAAAACATCCCTGTGTTACCAACACTGTGTCCGGCACAAATGCAGAACATAGCCCCGTACTAGCTGCTGTGAAGAACATGAACGCTATCCCAGCCAAAACCAGCACAATGCATTTAATTTTGAGTGTGCAGGTGTTATCTCAAATCTGTTACCTTTAAAATCTTATATTGGCATGGTATGATAGAGAGAAGCCAAGATGGAATCGGTACAGATTCTGAACTCATTTCCGAAAGACAGTCCCCAAAGGCAAGCTTCAAGGTACTTGAAAAGTAAGGTAAGATGAAATGGTGCTGCCTCAGTTTATACTACCTTTTTTCTCTTTTTTTGACAAGGTGTTTTACCCTTTTGATCAAGTACTTTTCATCGCATTCATGATAAAGATCAATTAGCAAGAGAAGGGGAACTTTTGCCTGGCACTTCAAATAAAGGACCAAAGATGAAGAAATTTAACACTGAGAAATGATCTTGCGTAATTATTTTTTTCTCTCATTGCTCAATAACAAAAGCTACTGGGAGATGTAAACTAGATGAGTTTATATGTCTATGGAAACTTCCTACTAAATTTGAAGTAATTCCACAAGTGTAACTTCCCTGGAGATTGAAGGTTGTTTTAATATCATGGTATGGATAACATGAATATAAATGGGAATTTGTAGTAGCAGCCAATTGGGTTTGAAAAATCCTTATAACTGATGTCATGGAAAATGGGGAAGAAATGTGGCTTGATTTTCAGATTTTTAGGTTGAAAAGTCAGTATTAATAGCCTACTATACACAGGGTGTGGGATTCTTGTTTGGTTTTAGCACTTGCTAAGTTAAAAAAGTAAAACTTTTGGACAGGTGAAACAGGAACCCTCGTTTCTGAATGTTATTAACATCGAACAAAATCATCCTAAGAGAATGCATTCCTCCAGTAAAGACAGCAGAAGTGGGCCCATGATAGTTATTCTTGTAAAAAAATAAACAAGCATTGTATCCCATCTGAAGGGGTGCAGTAATTCATAAGTTTTGTAAACTATACTTCCATAACTTCCATTTTTACCTTTTTTGCAATGTAAGATATTTTTCCACCTAGTTAGTTCATTTGATCCTTCAATAGTTACCTAAGAGGCCATAAACACATAATGGCAAACTACCTTTAAGAGATTACCACTCTTAAAGTAAACACATGTTCTGATTTGAGAGCCACCAGCTGCTCACGAATGTAATGTTTAACAAGGCATGCAAATAGAGCAAGTCTTTCCATGCGAAATCGAACCATGTAATAGTACTAAATAAATCTGTGGCCAGATCCTGTGTGTTTTTTGAGCTGGTTTTACAGGGAGTGCAGGAGATTAATTTTCATCTAAGAATTTAAATTATAGAAAGGATAACTAAAGAAAGAGACAGTGAATATGCCAAACCCTGGTTTGTGTTCCTGCGTGTTTGATGTCTCCTTGCAAAGAATGGCATCCATCCCTGGGTGATGAGTTCACTTCAACGTCAGGGATTCCCTGAAACAGAAACATATCCTTGCATCCCACTGTACTGCTCCAGCTTCTTTTTTTTCTGTGGTGATTTGGGTTTTGTTTTCCTTTTTGTTTGTTTTTGTTCATTGGTTTGGGGTGGGTTTTTTTTGGCAGATAACTAAATCAGTAGGAGTTGAGAGGTTATTTTGTTGGTGAGTGAAATATTTTGTGCCCTAATTTTGTGCCTGGTTTTCACAAGGGATATTGCCAGATTACAAAGCATGTGGAAGAGAGGAACAATAAGGGTTCAAGTCTGGAACAGAGAGGATATTAAAAAGTGGCTGGGTTACCTAATCAGATTCATGTCTACAGTGTAAACTACGTGAAAGCAAGTTACTTAGCCTGTCTTCATAGCTGGAGAGAGCAACAGGCATGTCAAGGTGAAGTTCGTCTCATCCTAATGTAAACAGCTAAAATAGTATAAGTGCCTCTTTCAGGCAGCAAGTCCACATAATATATAAAATTTCCCACTACAGCCATTGCATTTCCCACTACAACCATTGCATTGCATTACAGCCCAGAAGTTGGCTACCTTTATACTTTTTTCCACCTTGTGCTAGTGTGAGCCAACTCCTTTAACTGAGATTCACTGAAATTCTTGTTTGTGGCCCAAAATCATGGGCAGGTCAGCTGTGAAGATGTTGACATCGTGAGCTCCCTGGGGAAACTGAAAGTAAACAGGCTAGCACAGTTTCTTTACAGCAGGGGAGCATCTTGATTAGAGAAAAAAAAATAACTCCCAAATGCACTGACTTCAAGAAGTTTATCAGTGATCAGTATGTTTAACAGAGCCCCTCTGCTATGTTCTGTGTTGATATCATTTAGTTAAAAACCTGTTTCAGTCAAGAGAACTCTTCCCACCCCACTGCCTGTCTTAGGTACAGGGCTCTGGACTGATTACCTTGGATGTTGTCCTATCTTCTGGGTCACTTCTGGAATCGTACTTAATTCCCTCACCCTGTGTTTAACCTACCCACATGCGGCATACCAACTACTTCATGTTTCAAAAATCTGTTCCACCATAGGAGTGTTTCACCATAGAGAAAGTGTGTTTTGCCAGCATTCATGTGAGTTTTGGGTGAACCTGACATTCTGCTCAAGGTCACAAACTCTTGTGAAAACAAAGCTTATGCTTTTGGATCATGTATCCTTCATAAATGGTTCAACTGAAATCTAACGAAAGCCTCAGTTTCATAGGCATAGGAATCACAGGGAGAGAGAGGAGAGTTACCTAAATAAAATAAAAATTTAAACAGTAATTTCTGGTTTGAAATATTTTAAAGAGATCTGGTTTTCTAGCTTCTGGCCTGGGAAAATGAGGGCTCAGGTATGTTCAAGTTGGTTATCAACAAGCCAAGATATAAAAAGTTACTGAAAATTCTTCATCTTTTAAAAAATAACATGAATGTTCACTAGTAGGTATGAGCCTGAAACACAGAACTTGTTTTCAAAACTTTAAAACTTCAAATTTTGCAGTTTAGTTCATATCTGTCTTACTTCCAAGGTGATTTCTTTACTGAAAATCAGGCCAAATTCAAAGTTATGCTTTCTGCAAAATGACATTTCAAATTCATTATCTAAAGATTTTTAGTAACCACTAAATTAAATTCTGAATGTTTGTTTCAGTTCCATTTCTGCCTTGTTGGTATAGAAGAATTGAATATGATTGCTTGGATGTACACAAATAATCATGTTAGTGAGAATGGAGGTAACAGTAAATTTTTCTCTTATAACTACAGAGAAAAATTACCAAACAGGGTGGAACAGTATTGCAGCTCCTGCTTGAAACCCTTGGTGCTGCTTCTGCTTAACTTGTGTTCAGCTTTATTTCACATTTTATACAACATAGGTTTCAGTATTTTTCTTGTAATTTATTGCAAATAGCCCATACTGCAGAAAGGGAATTGCAAAGTGTATTCAGAGGCAGCTTTTCTAAAACACAGGGAGAAAGAAGGAAATGGAGAAGGGAGAATTTTGGTGGGTGAGAAGGAGGCAGCAGTGTGAATGGGGGGATTTTCTGGAAACTGTGAAAATAAACATGGTAAATGTTAATGCCAATGAAGAAAAGGAAGGGGATGGAGATGGTAAAGAAACTGGAACCATAGTAAAAACAGGAGTAGAGGAAAGCATTAGTGAAGTTTAGATGGAGGCAGTCAAGAACGCTGCTCTGTTCCATCAGTTTCACGACTGTTTTATCTTTTGAAGGGAACACAGAAGAGGGAAGATTGAAAGCCAAATAATTAAGGGCATATTTAAGGAAGAAAGATGGGCTCCATAAGTGAAATATGTATATTCTGTCGTTAGAACTGCTTCAGTAGTTTGAATAGCCTTGGATATATAAAGCAACTATTTGCCAATGGGCATGGTGCTTAGAGACTTTTTTTTTCTGTCGTGCTTTATTATTTGAATTGTTGCTAATGACTTATCAAATTATTTTGATAACAAACATTCTCTACAGAAAAGACTTGAAGTGTGAAGTCTGTTCTGAGATTTCCTTTTTTTTTATAATGAGACCGTATTTCCTATTCTCTCTGAAAAGAGGTGTTAACTTAAACTGTCTTGGCTATATTCTTCCTTATCAAGCCCAAAGGTATTATGAAGGTCATCCCTTTGCTGCTGAGGTAGATGAATACTACATTTACACTGCAAAAATGCAAACGGATAAAAGGATTGCCTTCTCCTTAGGTGTGCAACTTGAGATTTGTTAGCTCCTGATATTAGGAGTGCCCATGAAAGTAATTAATGTCTGTGGGAACTGCGGGAGGTTTCTTCTCTGAGTAGTTACCAAAAGGTTTCCCAATTTAAGCATTTAGAAATCTTAAAGAAAATCTGCTGGCTACTTCGTTAATATGCTGGGTTTTGTGCTGTTCAGCATCATTACATTAGGTTTGTCCCTGGCTTGATTTCACTTCCTGCATAAAATGACAGCAAGGATGTATTTGGACCAGCCCTAGTACTTTTTTACAATAGGTAATGCATGTTCCAACAAATAGCATTGTGTGTCTATTGGACTTCATCACTCTGTTTACGCCTTTGAAAGAAATTACTAAACATTTTTTAATTATTATAATTACAGCCTGAAAAGTTCTTTGTATGTTCCATGCCATATATTATCCTAAGGTGAAGGGTAGAAGAGAGCAGAAGGGGAACTCGTTAAAAGTCTGATTAAAATTCCATGTTGACACACCTGCAAAGAAATGTATCTGATGAAATCCCACCACCACTTAAAACAGCGGGAACCTTGGAATTAATTTTGTTAGGGCTAGGATTTTACCCAGTTTGCAGAACACAGGCTGTGTCCGGTTCTTTCCCTGGGCTTTTTTGGAAGAAGTAGAATCGGGAAACAGCAATGGCACCAGCACCATTACAGGCAGCAGTACTGGTAGAAATGGGAAACAGTTGAAATCACTTAGATATCTAGATAATTAGCCACCAAATCCCAGTGTTCAGGTGAAGATACTGGGTGAATGTCAGAGTTACAGATGAATAACATGACTCCACATGCATAGTGAAACCACAGGTGATCTGAGCAGGTCATGTCAAATAAATGCCAGAAAAGCTTTTATGCCAGAATTTCACATGTTCTCTCTAAATATTTCATGACCTGTAGGAAGACAATTCTGTCACATTCAGAAAATCTTCCTTTAAAAATGTTGCCGTCACTGTTTTTCACATCCCTCTTTCTGCAAATACCCGAGCTGTTATGTTAGTACTGAGATTTTGCTTGTGTGGCTCTCCTGTTACAAGAGGGAAATAACTAGTTAACATGAGAAGAATTTTAAAATCATCTGCAATAGATTTTCCATACGTAAGAGCATCTTGATTTTAAGGTCAGAATCCTCTAAGTCAGGAAGCAAATGCTATTATCAAATTAAAAAGTTGGGAGAATCTCCCATTTCCTGACAGACCAGGCAGTCAATTTCTAGTCCTTCAGTGGCTGGACCTTTCATCTGTCACTGATCCAGGGCTGAACAGCATTGTTCAATCTGTTCCTGAGGTCAGAGCAATTTACAGGGGAGGAAGAAGGAAACATTTCTCTGGAAGGATTTTTATTTATTTATTTTTTTTTTTATTCTGCAAAACCTCAGAGACTTGGAATGCCAAAAGACTGCCCAACAGAGAGTGATTATCTGTCAAAATTACAGCAGGGTGATCAAAATTGGATTATATCTGACTTTGTATGCAATTTGAACTTCTAGAGAGGAGCTCAACTTAGAATTCCAGGTGGTATTGTATTGCCCTGGAAGTGCTTTACATGTCTTCTAGTCTTTTTTCCCAGAAGCCACAGGATTTCTGTGGATGCTCCAGAGTGCATGCAGACAGCTGAGTTCCTGCTTGCCCCTCACCTACCTGGGGGAAGAGAGACCCCAAAACAGGCTACTTCTTCCGGAAGCTACCTCTACCTTGCTGCCTAAAGCCTGCTCCCTGAAGCTCACTTTCTGAGGAATGTTGCGTGCCACTTCTTTTCCCCCAGAAGTTGCACTAAAAGAAAAATCTTTGTAAAGCATGAGAGCACCGGACCTGATTTTGTCTGGTACCAGATGCCTCAGTCAGCTTCCTTGGCTGTGGAGGATCCCTGCCTTGGGAGCTGGAGGGTGTGCACAGGCAGCAAGAGGGGCAGTCCTGTGCTGCCAAGCAGGGAACGAAGGTGCTGGCAGCTTCTGGGACACTCGGGCCTTCAGGGATACTTGGGGCTTTGAGCTCCATGCGGGGCAAATTGCCCTGGAGTCATACGCGCTGGCAACCTAGGCATTCTGGGACACAGGGAGGTCATCCAGCCCGATTCGGGGAAAATGCCCCTGGAACTACCATCACCATAGTGATAGTGGTGTCACTGTACTGGCTTAAGGACATAGGCCAAGGTAAGGCTTGAAAGCAGAATTAGTATTTTTTGTTAGAGCAACTGTAAAAGTAGAAAAACTAGACAGCCTTCAGGCACAGAAGCCGTTCTCCCTGTCTCCCCTTCAATGAATAATTGTGGTTTGCATGGATTGTCGGTTTCGGTGCTAAATACTTCTCTCAAGAACATTTCTGGCCACCTCTGCCAGTGGGGGGGGTACAAGGATGTCCTCCTCTGTCTCACGTGAGAGTGAAACGGTATTTTCTGTTTTCATCATTGGCTGAAGATTCATTTTTAATATAGTCATAAGTTGTAACTTCCAGTCCAAGCAGTGGAACTTGGCTCCCAGACCTTTTGCAAACCTTGAGCATTCTTGGCATTCCTGGCTAGGAATTTTGTGCAAGCCTTTTTTAATGAACCTGGGTGAAGTATGAATTTCTCTGGGTTTTGAAGAGCTCAGATCCAGAGTTTGCTTCTTGCTCTCCCTAACTTCAGTGGCAAGTGCATTTATCGTTGTTACTTGACAGAAAGCTGGAACAGTTAATGTCTTGGATTGATATCATATAAAGGTATATTCCTTGCTTTTATAGAGATCTAACAATTAAGACAAATATTTGTTCTTGAGGTCTTGCAGCTCGTGATTGCTACCTGTGATAAATGATATATTTTCTTTTATCACCATTTCTGATTACATGAACAAATGAAAGAAATAAACCTCTGTGGGACTTCTTTTGTTTGGTTTTTTTTTTTTTTACAACCTCTGTCTAACCTGTCTGTACACTGTTGTACAATGTGCTTCCATCCAGTCTGTAGCTTGAGTTTCTTGGATATGGAAAATACATGTCTGATTCTTATTTTTTTTTTAACAGGACATTTCCAAGTTCCCAGACAAAGACTACACAGTGCTGGGCGAAGGTGGAATCATTCTGAGTGGAGGCCAGCGAGCAAGGATCTCACTAGCAAGGTGAGAGCAGCAAGTATACCAAACTAGTGTACTGTTTCATGTATAAGGGAAGTATTATGACTAAGCATTTAAATACATGTGGACCAAGTCCTACTAAATAAATATCCTCCAGGTGTATCAGGAACTTCATTTTGCTATCAGAAAACTGAGTTTTGGTATGCAATTGTTTGTTATACACCTGCATATTTATTTATTGAATTTTAAAAGTTTGATGTCAGATACATGCTATGGCTGACCTGAAGATGAATCTTTCCCTCCGTGGTGTGGTTTGGAGGTTTTGATCTTTAAGTGTAGCTTTCTAAGTACCAAAGAAACCCATACAAAGATACAAATAAGAAATATTCCAGGATCTTTCCCTGCTATGACATTTCTACAAAGCAGTTTTTATATTGATTAATGACATACTCCCTGTCTGCAGGTGACAAATGAAAAAAAAGTGCCATGTTTCAAAAAATGTTGCTAATAGTTTTGGTCTTTTTCTCTTGTAAAAAGAAAAAGGGGAAAGCAATGGCTAGTCAGTACCCATGAATAATGGTCTGGCCCTGCCTGTTTGACCTTCCAATGTTAGTAAGTAATTCTGAAGGTCTACAGAACAATAACATAGGTGTTTGTCTTACAAATTAGCTATGTGTTTCAGCGGAATCACCTATCATCAGAAATCCAGTAATGACAGCTCTGATGTGTAAATGGCCTAATTTATTTCTGTGCCAAGTGAAAATTTTGCTGGTTCCCGTGCTCGGAAGTGCTGGGTAGAAGTAAAATCACATTATAGTGATCCACACTGGCATCCCAAGAAAGATGGGCATGTCTGTGTGAGCCTAAAAATAGGTTCATTAAAATAGAGAGGCTTTCAGTGTGGATCTTTCTAGCAGATTTGGGAGAGGGAAAAGACATATGGATGCTTGTTTATGTGGTAAGGTAAGAGCAGAGGGGAGGATCAGGCAAAGCTTGCAGAGCAAAAAAACCCAACCAACAAAACCCACTTAATTTTCATTTAAAATGCAATATTTGCGTGAAGTATTTCCCAGATTCTGTGGATAATCATGTCTGTCACTTTTCAGATGGTCACAGCTCATTTACTGGAGCGTCATACAATTGATATATTTATTGTCAGCTATATTATTTTTAAAACAATTAAATGTCCTAAAGGCAGTGGCTGTATCTGCTTTACATTTCATTTGGACTCCAGTCTAAGCTCAGTATGTGGCAAGGTGTGCAGGTGTTGAGGTGTGGGTTGCAGATGCAGCTTTGAGAAAGCTGGAGGAGAAAATGTAGGATTTACAGCCCCAGGTTGCACCCATCTGCACTGGCAATATCCTGGGCGTTATTTTTTTGGACTGGCTGCATACATGTATCTGGTGTACTCTGTGCAAAGTCACGTGAAATGAGAATCCCTGCTGGCAGTGCCATCAACCAGCCATCATGAGAAGCAGGAGATCACCTGGTTTGTCTTTCTTACAGAGCACTGTCAGTGCCTGTAGCTGTAGCTGGGGGAAGGAAAGGACCAAGGGAAAAAAAGAGTGCATTCCTTGGGTTTGTTAGCTCACTGGCCTCGTACCCTAAAGCCAGTCATGTATAGCTACTAAATCCAACATACAAATTATAGCAATAATTCAAGTGCTACCATTATTTCAGGAGAAAACCGAAAACTTTGCTGAAGAAAGTGCCAAGAACAGTATGAACTTTTTGTTGTTGTGCAGCCACTACATCGTAATGTATGGTCAGTGAGGTCCTTTGTGACAGAGGATTTTTCAATAAAGTTGCTTGGTTTATTAACATAACATGTTATTATTGAGGGATTTTTCTCTTGGTGGTTAAATATTTTCACATAATGATTTCAAAACTCACTTTTAGAGTACTTTTAGAAAGTACCAAAATGCCACTGTCCAGATTTTTTTTTTTTTTACTAATTGTACCCTGATTCATATTATATCATGGTTTTCATACTCGCAGAGGAAGGCAAGGAGTCTTTTTGAACTTCTGTTGAAACTGTTTTTTTTTTAAAAAGCCTCTTAACCACAGGTTTAGGTCTTAGTGAGCCAAGTCCAGGCACATACAGCTTAGGGTCCAAACGTTCCAAACAGTTTTTCATGTCCTGAACTTGAAATATTGTACAGCCCGATTTCAGATAATGTTTGCAAGATTATGGCTCACTAATACACTTGTCCTTGCTTGTAAGTTATTTCCAAGTACTTTTAAAACTAAAGTGCTGAGACCTAAGTCTTTTTACACGCTTATTTTCATATATGTAATATTCCCACAGGCACCTGTAGATGTTACAGTAGGTACTAAATTCTCATGTAAGTGATCCTTGTACAGTGATGGGGACCATTAGATTCAGGCCATAAACAGACCTTTTAGTGTAACCTATGTAAAAGGCCGCTGTATAGGTTCCTTGGATTGCACAGAAATCAATGCAAACCCAAGTTACTTTGTAACGTGACCTGCAGCAAGGAAAGGCTTTATTGAAAGGGGTCTTGTACGCACATTTAACATTGAACTCCATCTCCTTGTTGATGTTGTAGAAAAGTCTTATCAATTACAAGTTTTTACAAAACTGTAAAGGCATTCTTTTAAAATTATATTTATGAAATTTTATAAGGCTTGTGAAATTTAATGTCATTTCCATTTTCTCTGTTCAGAGCAGTGTACAAAGATGCTGATTTGTATCTCTTGGATTCTCCTTTTGGACATTTAGACATTTTTACAGAAAAAGAGATATTTGAAAGGTACTGTATGTTTTGATAGACTGTATTTAAGAATCCCACAAAGCAGCACAAAGTAAAACCAAGAACAGGAATTTAATACCAGTACAAAAATACTGAAGTGATCAGAATTACACCTTTGGGGATGTTTATTTTTAGGGATTCTTGTGACTGAGTATTTTGTGTTAGCAGCGGGCAGCGTACTGTGCGGGGAACAAGCCTGGGCAAGGTGTGAGCATTACTGCTCACTCTTCCATCTCAGCATATTGAGCTTGCTATAATCTATTACTCCCAGAGTGCATGGCTTTATATCTGGTATGTCTGTGTACCAGAAAGGTTTTCATTTTAAAAAAAAAAAAACAACAAACTTACCTGCTATTGTAAGTATAAATTTTTACAAAGAGCTATATTTTGTCTTGTTTTTGTGATCTACTGGAAGACTGGTTTCCTGAAAGTGCCTACTAACCGAGAGACTTGGCAACACATTGGCCAGAGACTTTTGGCTTGTCCCGGTGCTGTAGCTCAAAACAGTAAGGGCACATGTTGCCATCCGCGCCGCCAAAAGCTGGAAGTTTTGAAATTGAGCTAATACTTTTAAGTTTGGTAGCAAAAGGTCTAAGTAGCCCTAAGATGAAAAGAAATACTTCATTTTCATGTTGAACAGCGCTTTTTGGATTGACCTGAAAATGATTAAATTTTCCCCCTTTTTTTGGTTCCTGTGATTATCGCTCTGTACACATCTCAGTCTTACCACTTCTTTTGTAGTCTGAGGAGCATCTAAGACTGCTCATTCTGGGAGTGGGGCAGGTAAAAGCAAATAAATTGAAAGTGAAAGAGAGAAGAACATTTCATCATGAAAAAAAATATCTAATTTTTAACACTTCCATCTTTTACAGCTGTGTGTGCAAGTTGATGGCAAATAAAACTAGGATCTTGGTTACTTCAAAACTGGAACATTTAAAGATTGCTGACAAAATATTAATTTTACACGAGGGGAGCTGCTATTTCTATGGAACATTTTCTGAACTTCAGGGCCAACGGCCAGACTTCAGCTCAGAGCTGATGGGATTTGATTCTTTTGATCAGTTCAGTGCAGAGAGAAGAAATTCAATTCTAACTGAGACTCTCCGACGATTTTCCATTGAAGGAGAAGGCATGGGATCACGAAATGAAATAAAAAAGCAATCTTTTAAACAAACATCAGATTTTAATGACAAAAGGAAGAACTCCATAATTATTAATCCTCTTAATGCAAGTAGGAAGTTCTCAGTAGTGCAGAAGAACGGGATGCAGGTCAGTGGGATAGAAGATGGCTACAATGACCCACCAGAAAGGAGGCTCTCACTGGTACCTGACTTGGAACAGGGAGATGTAGGTCTGCTTCGGAGTAACATGCTGAATACTGACCATGTGCTGCAAGGTCGGAGGAGGCAATCTGTGTTAAATCTGATGACAGGCACCTCTGCGAACTATGGACCAAACTTTTCTAAAAAGGGAAGTACAACATTTCGGAAAATGTCTATGGTGCCTCAGACAAACCTGACTTCTGAGATAGATATCTACACCAGACGCTTGTCTCGAGACAGTGTCTTGGACATAACTGATGAAATCAATGAAGAGGATTTGAAGGTGTGTGTTGATTTACATTCATCTTGGTTTTGATATGGTGATAGTTTAGTGCAGTATACTCCTTAGATATTTTTCTACTTGACTATGTCATTCATAATGCAGTATTCCTCTGTGGAGTATCTTTTTGGAATATCTGTCATATTTTTTTTAACTCAAATATCTCGAAATAATTGAAATCCTCAAAAAATTATTTTCCTTGATTTTTTTATAGTTTTTGAATGCTATCTGTAAAGGATTTCAATAAAAAATTTTAATCTCCTGCACTTTAATCTACCTTTAAGATTACATATGCTAAAATGAAATTTGAAAACAGAACATAGAAAAACATTGTTTTAAAACTTTTCTGAAAAATTGACATTTGAAATGTTAAGGTTCTTGGAAAAATAAAATACCTTTGAAGTACTAGCACAATTTTTAAAATAAATGTAATACAATTTGACAAATTTGTCAGATCACTTAGCTCTTATATTCTGATACAGATAATGAACAGAGTAGTAAGCAGGATTTTACTCTGTTTTTATGGATGCGCTGGAAATCATGCAATTAAGGTTGATTTTTGTACCAAGAACTGGACCAAAATTCCCTTTTTCTCATAACTATCAACTGGTCATAATGAAATACTTTCATTTTCAAACTGACAGCTGATTTTCACAGGACAGGAAAATTTGCTGAAATAGTTTCCTAGATGGAAAAAAGTCTACAAAAATATTTAGTCATAATTTGCTGAAGCACTGCCCATTTTTTCTTTGCTTTATTGATCCCAGCAAAAAATAAACCCCTCAGAGTATTTACAAATTTACTCTGAAAGCACAGTAATAATCTGCATTGAAAGAAAATAGTTATCGATTCACCATTTCTTCTGGGCTTCTGGTAGTGCTGGACAAACTTTGGCTCTTTCTTTCAGTGTTGTCTGAAAATTTCAAATAATCTCTAAACTGTGTTGTTGTATCAAAGATGACTCCACCAGTCAGTATCTTCCTCTCCAGCCATTATCAGCCAATTTGAATGCTGCAGTTCAATTATTTGGAGTTAACAGAACGAATGACAGCATTCATGTGTCAGAAATTCTCGTATAAAGATACTATTGTCATTCTTATCAGTCTTATCAATTCTTTGACAGGAATGCTTCACGGACGATGCTGAAAGCATGGGTACTGTTACCACATGGAATACCTATTTCAGATACGTTACCATCCACAAAAACTTGATTTTTGTTCTAATTTTGTGTGTGACTGTCTTCTTAGTTGAGGTGAGAAAATCTGTGCTTGATGGCGTGTTACTACAAATGATGTTTGTTCAAACCATGTTCTTTGTGGTAAAGGGATAAATGGATAAAGCATCAAGACACTAGATCATATATGTACTGTTTATTGGCAACTGCTGTTAAATGATATTGCAGTGACTTTTCTACTGTTTAGAGGAGCATTTCGCACCAAAGATGGTGATTAGTGCACGGCAGCAGCAGACCCACCTTCTCATATTATCTTGATTATTTTCTGCTGTGTGGTACCATAAATAAGAAAAGTTGCCTGTCCTGGTCTCTTCTTCACAGGTGAAGAATCTTCCATGGAAAGATATCTTTGCAGAGTCTTGAGGGTTTAACAACAATAATTACTAGATTTATTTTTTTTTGTAAGCCACAAACATTAATTCAAAAATTTTTTAGTAGCTTTGCTCCTAGTGAAGGAAGAGTTGTAAGGCAAAGAGCTGAACGCCTGTGATGGCATTTAAAGATGGATGGGGTGTTCCTGCAGTGTGTAGAGAAGACTTTTTCCAAGTATAGTGGAAAACTGTCGGAAAAGTGCTGAATTTCTTGTAACAGAAATTGCCTGCTTTTTGTTTTGTCCCTTAACTTAGGGAAGACTTTTAGCATATATACAAAATCTCATAGTGTCCTCTTTTACAATTAGTATCTTAAATCAAGTGTTTTTCTGAGGGCTGGAACACATTTTGGAGAGAAGACTGGGAGATTAATGAGACTGTATTCATATGCCAACTTATAAAATATGGTACCAATTTTTCGCATTTTTCAACATAAACTTAAAGAAGAGAAGAATCCATTAGGAATATAGGACTAGTTTCAGGCTGATTGTGTCAGTGAAAGGTTTTTAGCGGTTCTGTGGTGGCATTCAAACACCATCAAACCTGGAGAAGGATTTGATTGATGGTATCCTGAATTTACATTAATGTTATGTTGCGGGTGATTTAAATTAGTTCTTTCGGACCAGGAATAAAGGCTGGAGCTTAGACCAGGACTAAAGCCTGGAGCTTAGATCTAGTTTGAGATTCCAAATTTTTAAACCACCTCCAGAAGCAGGACAATATTTAGATGAGTAGTTGTTCTTACCATGTAAGTTTTCTTTTCATGTTATTGGAAAATGGCTGTGGAAACCTACAACAGCAAAACTGAATGTGAGTTCTAAGGGAAAAGGAAATTTTAACTTTGAGGTGTCTCAGATTTATCCCCATATATTCAGTGTAATTTTCTGATCTTGATTACAAATTTTTGCTTTGAAATTAGGCTAAAACCTTTTAAAATAATTCAAAAACCTCATCTTCTCATTGAAGTACAAATCTTATGACAAAAAATGTATCCGTCTAAATTAAACTTTCCAGTGTGACTATTGCTGAAGTAAAAGCCTATTGATAAATGAATGGGCTGGAAGACATTCAGTCATAGCACAGACCATCTAACCTTTAACAAACCTCTGTACATGAGATGAAATCCCATGCTAAGTGGTTATGTTGCCTGTGCTGACAGGTTGTACCCTTCTAACCTTAGACAATGAAGAGAGGCTAGTGCTGGACATCCAAGTGCTGAACTGAAACAGCAGTGACAAGTAAATTGAAAGTGGAATTTTGATACCCTTCAGAGCTCCGTGGAACTGTTGCTAGAGCTACTATTTTAGATGTTGAATGGATTGTTTAGTATTGTAGGTTCCAAGGTGAGTCCACATGGATCACCATAAATAGGGCATTAGTTTTACATTTTTCGTAGATTTATGAGAGAGAGAGAGAGAGAGTGTGTGTGTGTGGCTTGCTGAAGTGGCTGAAAACTGTGTTTCCTAGATGTAATATCCAGGGACTAGGGTTGCTGAACTGCAAGAAGAGCAGTTATGAATGGAAACATAGAAAAGCTTTGTGATGTTATTCTCTCACAACATTGTTTACCCTCATCTTCACAGCTTAAAAATTTCTCTGTTGTGAGGAGTCAAGATGAGAACAGAATTCTGTTGGGAGATGTAAAAGTATTAGTGTGAAAGAAACCCGATCCTTACAAAGGCTTACATTCAGGTCACCATGATCGATCTTGAGCTATTTACTCTAAGACCTGCAAAAGTTAGTGGTTTAATTATCCAATTATTAACAAATATTAACAAAAATGTATTATTGCAATACATTCCTGTACCAGTGCCATAAAAATATATGGGAAGAGCACTGTAGAAACTATTTTCCAACCCTTAGAAGAAAGGTCATAGGCAGAAATAGAGCAGACTGAAATGTGGTGGACTACATGAAGTTCTCCAGTGTCTCACTGGACAGACAAGATAATGTGTTAGAGAGTAAGCTGCCACTGAGCAGTGAAGCATCTCACAATAAAAAGGGTTTAATTCCACATTTTAAAATTATAAAAGTAAATTATGTGGAGAATTTAGTAAAACTAGCAGCCAAGCAATATCAGGCAAATAGATATATCAAATGTAGATATCAGCTAGTAAGAACAACAATGCAAATATAACAATGTGAAAGGTTTGACATTCATATTTGAATAGCTACCTTTTAAGATATCAAGAGATTTACTCTTTTAGGGCCATCAAGAAGTATTAATCTTCAAAACTTAAAATATGTTAAAGCATACAGTGACTGTTCTTTGTAATTAGGAATGCATTAGCAAGCCTTTGTTAATAGCACGGTAAAAAACAATAAAAGAATATTTAGGCACTTGAGAGCGTGATTGTAATACAAGTCTAAATGTAGCTTTCCTGGTGGGATGCACTAAATGGTTTCTGTGGAAAGAGGAGCAGCTATGACAAGGTTTTTGCTTCAGGAAGGTTTGGCTTCCATCCATTTATAATGCTCTCTCTAAAAACACAAAGTCAGTGAAAGAAGGTAAGTAAGAAAAAGTTCATAATGTGACAAGACAAAAAAAATTGACTCTGTTTTCTTTGGACACAGGTAGCTGCTTCTCTTGCTGGGTTATGGTTTCTTAAAAAGTAAGTAGTGGTGATCATTTATTGAGAAATTGGGCTCTCTTTATATTGATTTGTGCTATAAATAATTAATAAAATGTGCCACAGTTTCATATGGGTAGGCACTCGTTTATATTAAATAAAATGGTTCGTAGATGGAATGATCTAAATACCTCAGGTGGGTGGTATCTTAAGCTGGTACTTCTTTAAGTGTTTACAATCGAATGCTTTGTGCCTTGTTACTGAGCACATAACACACGCAAGACATTTCCTGGGTCAGCTCACTCCAGAGATGTGTGGACTTGATAACTCTGAATACACTGGTT
The DNA here is from genome assembly GCF_023638135.1 of Falco biarmicus. Taxonomy (NCBI): domain Eukaryota; kingdom Metazoa; phylum Chordata; class Aves; order Falconiformes; family Falconidae; genus Falco; species Falco biarmicus. Next base: position 12,112,439 of record NC_079292.1, on the reverse strand, counting down.
CACTGCTGTCTTTCAGAAGTGCCAGGTAAGACATTTGCTTAGGAACATTTTAAGGGAGCAGTTTCTTTAAGACTCCATTTGTACATTATTTTTTTTTCCTCTGTTCACCTATAAAATATTTCCAGAAGTTACAGGGTCAGACAGATGAAGATTAAAACATACTGAGCAGCGGTGTGGCTTGTCCTGGGTTAATGCTTTTGATCCTTGGTTTTGTCCAGCAGTGCTAAGTCTGTATGTTTGAGTACAGAAAGCATACGGTGACTTAGGTTCTGATCTGAAGCAGGAGGGATTTCTGTTGATGTCCCCTTGCAGTAGGTCACTAAAGCCTTTGATTTTTATAGTACACCTAAAGCATTTTACTTCTGTAATAATTCACTTTTTTTCAACGCTTAAACTATTTTTTGCTGGTTAAAAGAAGTGGTTGCATTTTCCTTGATTAGGCTGGTTTTGTCAGTGATTAAACAGGCAGTAGGTTTGCAAGACACTACCAAAGCGGTACATTTTCATAGTAGTTTGGAGAAAACTGTTGGAGGCATTGTAATTATATACCAATAACTTAATTTCCATCTTGGTAAAATGCCTTCATTGCACAACTACAGTAATTTCAGAAACCACTACAAATGCTGGTAGGTGCCTGAATCACCGAAGGTGTCTGAGGAGATGAATAAGCCTTGAACCCTGAACACGCACACACACACAGAGTAACTTTGCCTTAGTAGAACATAGGGTAGTTCAAAATTTATATTTCATACAAACAAGAAAATATTTTTAGAGTGACTGGAAATACATATAATTATTAACGTAGATTGAAAACAAATGAACATTGCAGTACTAGTTGTTTAGTAGAGAAAAAAAATGCCATTTCCAGTAATACATTTGTTTTGGATTTCCATCACACAGGACAGCTTTGAAAGCAAATGCAACACAATCAGCAAACAGTACTTCTGATAAACCTCCTGTGATTGTCACTGACACTAGCAGCTACTACATCATTTATATCTACGTGGGAGTGGCAGATACCCTGCTTGCTATGGGAATCTTCAGGGGTTTGCCCCTTGTGCATACGCTTATAACAGTGTCTAAAACTCTTCATCAAAAGATGGTGCATGCAGTTCTTCATGCACCTATGTCAACATTCAACTCCTGGAAAGCAGGTAACTGAGATGGGAACTGATTGACTCATGTATGGGTTTCATTTCAATTAAACAATTTTCATTCTGTTAAAGGATACTGTTGCCTTCCATTTACATTTTCAATCAAGCCGAATGTTAAAGGTTTGGCACACAAAGTCATTTGTGAATCTTTCAATTAACCTTGACTGCACTTTCAATGGGACATATTTCAGTTGTCAATTCTGATTCTAAAAATAACACCTTGTAAGTTGGAGAAAATTAACGGTTAACTGTTCAAGGTAATAGAACTAGAATAACTTCTAATGAATAGACTCTAAAACTGCAATGGAAATGATATAGTAAGCTGTGTGGTAAGTGCCAGGGAGTCAGGTGTGGGTGATAAGTAGTACTTTATTTCATGAGCAGTCCCACTAAAATGGCATAAAACATCAGTTAGTGTGAATAATGGTATGTGTATTCAAATTTGGCTCTGGAGTCCGTGTAGAGTTCCTTACATAACTGGTGCAACAAGTTCCATCTCCTGCTGTTCACGAAACTCACTTCCAATACCCTAGATTACAGGAGGCACTGGTAAATGACAATACAATGTAGGGTTTCTCCCTCATTTTCCCATTAGAATTTAATTCTGTTCTTACCTAGTGATTAATACAGTAATTCTGCTCAGAAGGTAAGAAACTGGTGTACAAACTCATACAAATGCTGATGTGCAGATTATCTGTATATCAGCAAAGCCTGCTGCTTAAGAGTTACTTTATGCTTTGTGCCTCTGTTCCTGTCTTGTTTAATTATGTTTCTTTGGGTTTTTTATTATTTCCTGGTTTTTTTTTTTCTGAGATTCCAAGAGCTGAAACAGAAGTTGTGGAGCTATATTCCTCCACGAGGAAGGAAGCTGTAGCTCCACTGAACTGTAGTGGAATGCTTGTACTAGAAAAAAATCTTCTACTTGGCCTTAATATTTTTTATTCAGAAAAAGTCATACTTTTTATTAAAAGGACTAAATGTAGAATTTGTTTTGGTGTTAAAATGTTTGACCTTTTTTTTATCTTTTTTTTTTTTTTTTCTTAATTCATAGGTGGTATGCTTAACAGATTCTCAAAAGATACAGCAGTACTGGATGACTTACTTCCACTTACAGTATTTGACTTCATTCAGGTTTGTAGAATAAAAGTTCTAAATTTTCCTGTCTTATAGCACTCTGAAGTTTCAGTCATACATCATGCAAAAGAAATCATATTATTAAGAAGAAATAACAACTGGAATTAAATCCCTTTTCCTTTTTGCAGTCTGTATATCTATTTACATAGCTACTGATCTTGTATGTCAACTTCATTGCTTCTTTTTTGAGTACTTGCCTATATGTACCTCCACTGTTTGTGCAAACCTCTTTTAGTACTCGGGTTCAGAAACATTTTTGCCCCACAGACCCCTACAGTACAAGTATCCCTGCTGCTGCCCATATTCAACTTCAAAGGTATAAAGGGCATTTCTTAGTTTCTGTGAGTTATCTTGTCTCAAGATTAATGTTTTTTCATACTCTCCTTTGATTGCATTCAGTCATTTTCATGGCTTTACCTCTTTAGGCTCTTCCCAGTTTACTAACATAACCCTTAATTTACTAGTTCTCTTTTGTTGAATATATTCTTGGGGGTTTTATTCTTTTATCTTCTATGGAAACTCTTCCAGGCTTGCTTTATTGGGCAGTTTGACCTATGATGATGCATTTTCACATCTCAGTTAGGCAGTTCTGCTTTTTATTTTTCTTTTTTTTAACCCTTTTTTTCTTTTTTTTGTTTTCTTCCCCCTCCTTTTTTTTTTTTTTTATAGTTTTTTTTTTTCTTATTCACAAATTTGACTGCCTAATTTTATCTTTTATCCTTTGCATCTTTGCGGCTTCTCCTGAGTCTCTGGGATTTAAGCTGAGTCTGTCAGGCACTGGATAACTATTTGTCATGGAGAACTTCAGATGACTATTCCTTGGGGGGACTTTATATCCCTAGGAGCTGAAGGATATTTTCTGGATGGAAAGGCTTGTTTCCAGCATACCTCCTGGGGAACTCCATGCATCTTCAGTTCTAAATGACCTTCCAATTCATCCACACTGAAGAGAACATTGAAGAAATACCGTGATAGAGGCAGTTCCTGTTTTTCTCAAGGAGGATGCCTTTGTTTGCTCCCCATCCTGCCTATTCTGAGACTTCATCTGTGTGGATCCCAGCACCCATCATTGGTGTCCCACAAGTAATACTGCAATGCCAGCTTTGCTGCAGATAGAGTTAGTTCCCAGAATATTTAAAAAATAAAAGCAAATCTTCCCTTGCCCCTCTGTTCTTCTCTGCCTCTATTTAGGAGGTATGCAGGCCTGCCTTAATCATCCTTAATCAGCAAACACTCTGCTGCACAGATTGCCTGTCTCCATCTGTGAGTTTGCTCTGTTTTACAGTCCCTACCAACATGAAAGCCTGATTAAAAAAAAAAAAAAAGTTTTCCCTATGTGTGTGTTAGTAAATGTTAACTTTGGCTCCTGATTTTAGAGAGTCTAGGGCAGCTCCACATGAAGAGGTTCAAGGACATTACAGCTCTACTTCATGTTCTGTTGTGTCGTGAAGATTTGCTGATTGAGTAAGCACGGACATAGAGACCTTCTCTGAATCATTAATGCCATCTTTGGTGTGGTGAGAATTCACTACTGTCTTTTCTGGTGTGGCCATTTTGTTTCTTATATTTTGGATCTGCCATGGGGATGTTATTCCAAAATTACTTTAGTTAGTCTGTCTCTACATTTCAAACTCTTTACAAGAAACTTACTAGTTTTTCATGTTTTCAAAGATATGAAAAATCCCTAGATTTGGCTTCTCTGTTCTGATGCCTTTCAGAGGCTAACCTACACTCCAGTGTCTTGTAGGTTCACCTCTGTCTTCTCAGCCTCAACTGCAGAGACTCCTGAACCTTATTCATGATAAGCTGCCCTATCTTCCCAGGTTCTTCTGGTGAAGATCACTGAACCTACTCACTGTCTTGAATGCTTTTTATTAGCCATCCATTCATAAAGATTTCCTTCTTATCCTCTATAGATTCAGGCTTGTTTGGCAGCTTTGGACTTCCACGGACTCTGCTAATGAACAAAGTCGGATTCCTCTGAAAGACACAGAAAAGTTATTCATATGACTTTCTCCTTCTGTGCTGATTATTGCAGTTACAGAATGCGGAAGGGACCTCTGGGCCTAGGGCCTGGGACCTCTTCTCCATCCCCTCTACTCAAAGCAGGTTTATCTAGAGCAGGTTGCTGAGGGCCATGTTGGATTTTGGCCATCTCCAAGGGTGGAGACTACATGTTCTCTTAGTAACCTGTTCCAGTGTTTGACCATTCCTACAATAAAAACGCTTTTTCTTATGTTTAAATCGCATTTTGTGCACTTCAGCTTGTGCTTGTTGCCTCTTATCTTCCCACTGGGTGCAGTTGAGAAGAATCTGGCTCAGGCTTATTTGCTCCGCACCAAATACCTGGTGGTATTTATATAAAGAGAATATAAATTTTAATATTATTTGCATAATACACAAATTTATAATTTATATAAATAGAATAAATACTATGAGATACTTATACAAAGTTATAAGATTCCTCTGAGCCTTCTCTTAAGGCTAGACAATCCCAGCTCTATCAGCGTGTCCTTGTATGTGAGACGGTCCAGTCCCTTTATCACGTGCAAGACCTTTCACTAGACTCACTCCACTATGTCTGTATTTCTCTTGTACTGGAGAGCCCACTCCAGATACAGTCTTGGTGGTGCTGAAAAGAGGGGAAGGATCACCTTCACTGATTCTGACAGTGCTGCTGCTCTTGGCCTCCCTTGCTGCAGGAGGATGTTGCTGCCTCGTGGTCCGCCAGGACCCCCAAGGCCTTCTCTGCAAAGCTGCTTTCCAGTCAGTCAGCCTCCAGCCTGTACTGGTGCATGTGGTTATTCTTTCCCAAGTGCAGAGATCTACAGGAAAGGTTAGCTTCTAAACATACCGGGGTGCCTAAACCTGAGTCTGGTGGAGATGGAGACTTTGTCTCTGCTGGCCTTCAGTGTATGTTCATGTAAGTTCATCCTTCTGACTTCGCAGCTTTTCCCAAGAATTTGACACAAAATTTTAGAGCTAGTTGGTTGCCTCTTTTCTATGAGAATGAGCTAATTGTTATCTCTGGCTAACTCCTTAAGGACACTGCCTCCTCCTCTGTTGCAGCTGTGGATGTCATGGCATAGGTTTTTTTCTTAGAGCTTTTATGAACATTAGACGTATCAGGGGGCCTTCCCTTTTAGGATGAATAAGGCTTCAGGATAAAAGAGGCCAGGGTTACTCTCCAGTCACTGGGATATACCCAGTTCCCCATAAAAGAAGAAGTGTATCAACCTTTACATCAATAATGAGACAGCATCTGTGATGTTTTCTCTGACAGCCATCCAACCTTGCTTCCATACATCTTCGGTATGAACTGTAGCCAGATAATGTTTGCAGTAGCATTACCGCTGGTTTTAACATCCATCTCGGTTACTACCAGTGCTTACAGCGGGGTCATCATTTCTTGGAGGTCCTTCATGTGAGACGCTGCTAGCATGTATTGCTTGTCCCCAAGGTTTAATATAGTCACACTCAATGGGTCATAGGGAACTCACTGGACTTTTATACTTATGGTCATGACTGGGTTTCCCTGAATTATAAACAGTTACTGGTTAACCAGATTGACTTCTGCAGTCGTTGCCACCCTGAAACCTTGCTGAATTGCTGTCTCTGCCACCAGCTGCATTTTCCACTGGAAGCTTGGGGACAGACGCAGAGGGAAGCGCTGGAATGTGTGTCCCCATCTGGCCTCTGTGCCAGGCTTGAAAGCTCAGCACCTGGGGTCACTGCAGTGCAGTACTGTGGCTCTTAACCGGGCTACATAAGCCCTCTGCTGCCATTCCTCCACCATATGCCGATGTAGCTGGCTTGTGTGTTCAGTTTTGCCGCTGCCTTTTTAGAGAAGCTGTCATCATCTGTTTGACTTAACACTTATTATGTGTTTGGAGTTTATGAAATAACACAGACACCCTGACACAAAGCAGAACTTTGCTATTCTGTGTCCCTTGATATACTTGATTTTCATTAGATTTAGGTATGAGATAAAAACAGCCTAGTGCTCAAGGTGCTTCTAGAGTCAAAATCAAGGCCTGATTTAGCTAAATCTGTCTGGAACTACTGAGGATGAGGTCTTTATGAGAATGGTAGTAGCCTCTGGTGGGTTAAATAGATTAGGTCTGAAATGATTTTGTTCTTTTTGAGTTATCTTTCACCTTAAAATACTTTTTTTTTTTTTTTTTTCCCCCTGAAACTGCTAACTTTTCATACCACAAGTCCTCTTATGACTTATTTCCTGTGTCCAGATCAGGACAAGTAGTAGTGCTAGTTTCATACATGGGTTACAGTCCCTTGAGCAAGTGATGATGTGTGGCTTCCCACTTTTTCTGACCCTCAGAAAAACTGCTTGGCCCAGAACCTGCAGGAGACTGTCACTCAGCTCCTGACGGTCTGGCATACTGAGTCCAGGCAAGACAGGGACAGCACTGGTAAGTCTGGGAGGTGCCTGCAGATATTGCAAGTGCTGTTCTTACAATTTTAATTGGAGAGTGAGTACCTGGCTGCCATTTTTTTTTTTTTTTGGTGTGGCTTCATAATTTAGAAACCTGCAATACTGGTTGTACTACAGAAAACACTTCTTCCACCTGTTAGAAAAGATGGCAGCTTATTCCAACAGGTTACGGATCTGGTCTCAGTTATTCATGATCTTTTCATGGAGGTTTGTTCTCAGCTGCAAATCTTACTTAGTTTAGCACTTTGTTTGTTGAAACAATACATAGTTGCCATCGGAAAAAGATTCATCACCAATCTCTAGTCCATAAAATGACAAGTTTACTATATCAATAGTATTTTTCTTTCATTCTACAGTTAATACTGATTGTGATTGGCGCTATAACAGTAGTCTCAATATTACAACCCTACATCTTCCTGGCATCAGTGCCTGTGATAGCAGCCTTTATTGTGTTAAGGGCATACTTCCTCCACACTTCTCAGCAGCTGAAACAACTGGAATCTGAAGGTAGGAGCAGCAAAATTGGTAGACTTCTAAATCCACAACAAATCAATTGAGAAGTGATTCACCTTTTCACCTCTTCTTTGCCTTTTCTCTTGCAAGATGCCATTGCCTCTGGGAGCAGAACACGTATTTCCTTAAAGCCAGTGCTGTTACTGATCCAGCCAATACTGAGTGCTCTGCTGCCAAAGAGCAATGGAGAAGATCTTTTTAAAGCTGGGCCTTATCACCACTGCAGCTGAAAACAAATGAAGTCCTGGCACACAGTTTTCTTGAGAGTAAATATAACTTGAAAACTTGTGGTTACATTTGGTATGTGCCCTATGAGTTTGTTTCTTTATAAGAAAAATTTAGAATGGATATATCTTGATTGCAAAGAATTCTTTTTTTCTGAATACCTGATTTGATGAAATGGCCTTCCTCTCCCCTCATGAAAAGACTAATGTGTTCCCAGTAAAATGGAAAACCTCATTCTGAAGTGTGAGTTTGCAGATCAGGCACTGTGGACTGGCTTTATAACAAACTGGCAGATCCTCAGCAAATCAGTCCTGAATCTTAAACATGAGTGACCATCTTCCATTTTACTTAAATGTAATTCTGAAGTTCCTCAGATAGAAACCTAAATTTCTTTGATGTTCACGGGGATCCAGCATTGGCTTACCACTTTTTATGTAACGCGAGATCTGCTTAAAATTACCATGTCAGTACAGTTGAATCCAGAGCATTAAAGTACTCTGGCTGTGCTAAAAAAAAAACTTCCACCTGATGGAGTTATCAGAATTGCAGGAATTCATTTTGGCCGTGGAGGAGCCACCTTTCTCTTGTGACATCTTACAGCAGGCCAGGAGCTTCCCAAGTAGTATGCTAACTATGAAGAATTAATGTGAACCATTCCTGGCAATACGCTGAATGGAATTTCAACCCATTTGTGCAAAGGCTGCTGTTGTATATCCTGTGCTAGGATTGCTTCAGTCATGTACTCCAACAACACAGATAGATTAAAGACTGACAACAGTTATACTGCTGTGAGTTAGAGCATAGGGCTGTGTATTAGCATTATATCAAAGATATTTACTTGAGTGTTTATGATGTTTCTAATTTAAACACTTCACAGCTCGGAGTCCAATATTCACCCATCTTGTTACAAGCTTAAAAGGGCTGTGGACACTGAGAGCTTTTGGGCGCCAGCCATATTTTGAGACCTTATTTCACAAAGCCTTGAACCTACACACAGCAAACTGGTTCCTCTACCTGTCGACGCTGCGCTGGTTCCAGATGAGGATAGAAATTATTTTTGTTGTTTTTTTTGTTGCTGTGGCATTCATCTCTATCATAACTACAGGTATGGTAACTTTACTGGAGTACTGAAATGGCAGGCTTCTGCTTTTGTTTAACAGCTCAGCTTTAGAAACTTCTAAGGGCAATAGACTGTTGCAAAATTTAGCATACATCGGAGTCACTGATTTAAGTATGTCATAATAGTAAACAATTTAATTAAAATAGAATTTACACCATTATTATCTGCAATCTGATGTTGTAGAGGACCCATTAAAGGGATTAATCTGAAAATATCTGAAGGGACAGAACTTTCCTTTTCTTGACTGTAATTGCTGTAAAATTATCTCACGTGTTTTAAACCCCATTAATGTAACCATATCAGTGTAGTGAAAACCGTGGCTGTTGATTATCATGTGTACAGCTCAAAGTTTTTTAGTAAATAGAAGTTAATGTTCCTCTCATTTGTAAATGGCTGAGACATGCAAAGTTTTAATGATATTTTAAAGCCACACCAACAGCAGAAATACTCATCCAGTTCTTAATTACCAGCCCATTGACTCATTTTCCAATGTGAAGTTTTGCAGGTTCCATTCAGAATCCCCTTAAAAATGGCTCACCACGCCTAGTAAACCCAGTACATAACTGAGGATCACTCTGTACCTTACTTGTATTTGAAATGCTGCCATGGCTGGCCAGGCGTAGCCAGTCTCCAACAGGCAGAGAATAGGAGAATAATGTCCCCAGAATGATGGAATAATTCAATTCTGTGGAAAAACTCAGCAGGTTTAGCTACAGATTACTTCAAACACAGTTTTTCATTCACTGTGCTCTTGTTATGTATGTTTTTTTTATTTTGATTCTCAGGCATTATTCTCTCTCAAGTTTTCCACTGAACTTTGTGTGCAGAATCTAGATGCAGTTTCAATACTGTGGCCATTGATGAACAAGAATTTGCTGATTTTGTGAAGGAGGTTTTTGGTTCTAACAATATCCAAATTTCATTTGATCATACTTCAGTGTTGAAAAGGAGTTATATAAAAGCATACATTTTATCAAATATTGTGTTGTGTGTGAAATGCTATTTTCTATTTCTTGTATAAAGAACTCTTCTGATTCTTAGGAAAAAAAAAATCTAACCACACAAATACTTCTGTATGAAAATATGGATCTAGAGTACTTTTGTTACAAAGGAGACGTTTAGTTCCCCTAAAATTCATAGAGAAAGATTGCTGCCTTTCTCATTTTTTACTTTGTGCACTTAGTAGTATGCAGGTTTTTTTAAAAACTTCCTTGTGTACTGTTTTTCTGGATAATTTATTTGAGAAAAGGGGTTAGAAGCACTTCTTTAAAACATGAAAATTTGTAATTTTGCCACCATTGTAAACTTTACTGTTATAGGTAATAGATCCTTGGAGCAACCGCTAAGTTCCTTTTCTTCATCTGTCAGCTTTCAGGAGGATTATTTTGCTTTTATTGTTTATTTCTATAATTACTCTGATAATGAGATCTCTATAAACAAAACAGGAGGAAGTCTGATGATGAAAGCCATGGAAGAAATGGAGAAATCACAGAAAGGCATTTGGTTTAAATTCTCAATTTCACTTAACACATAATGAGATTAAAAATCAACAGTGGAGTAGTGTAAATGCTTATATTGTTTTTATGAACTTATAAAGGAAAACCGCTGGAAAATCCCATGGTGGTTAAAGCAGACAATTAATGCAAAAGAATTTATATCTGCATGTTTGTGGAACAGTAAGGAGGACATGTCCTCTGTTTGTCCAGGAAATGAACGTATAAACCAGTGCAACTATTTTGAATTTTACAGTTGTTCACTCTGTTGTTTTAGTTAGATAAGAGTAATTTCACAGATTCATGTGAGCTGGAAAAAGGAAATTGAAATCAAGATTCCAGAGCCTGATTCTGTTTACAGCTTAAGTACCCAGATCTAAATTTTTCTTCTGCCAAAACAAGACCAGGGTTTCCAGTGAATTCAGTGCCAGAGCCAGGTGTTTAACTTATGATTAAACTGTCAGTCCTTTGTGTAACTAACAAATCCATGGTTTCTCCAATGAAATAAAAGGTAATGTGAATATGTATTTAACACGTATATGCTAATTTTGTGATTTCTATTGGCTTTTTATTTACGTATAAATTGAATGTGTTTTTTCTCTTCACCAGGTGATGGGCCAGGTAGAGTTGGAATTATTCTTACTTTAGCTATGAACATCATGGGAACCTTGCAGTGGGCAGTAAACTCAAGCATAGATGTGGATAGCTTGGTAAGCATCAAATGCACTGTGCTGTGCTTTCTTTTGAGGAATTGCCTTATTTTGTTGATGATGGGTGTTCACTGAGTTATTTTCAGAGTTGGATATCAGGCAGATGTGTCAGAAAAGTTGTCCTCATACCTTTCATAGCAACCTACCAGCTTTGGCACAGCACAAACTGATTTTTTTCTATGATCAAAATTTTTCCTGGACTAGAATAGGCAACAGCAAATAATAGCATTTGAGGATTCAGATGGCAGATGTAGCAGTGATGAGAAAACTTCAAAAAAGCTGGGAGCTGTTTTGTTATGGTTATATACCTTACCAAGGTATATAATATACCTTGCTTTGTCTACTGAAGGACTTTGCACAACAGATCACAACGGATGTCTCTGAGGTCCTTCCACGCAAAATCAATAGCGATTTAAAAATCTGGCCTAGACTTCCCTGGGAGTCATCTTCTAGTTTTGTGTACAAAACTCGCTGACACAAGGCTTTGGAGTTGTACATGTTTACCCCTTTAATTTGTGTAGTTAGCCTGTTAGTTAGGATAAGAGAAGCAGACAGGAAACTCGTAAAAGAATATGTTTGTTCTTGCAGTTTTCATTATACCTTATCTTAAATGTATGAAAGTTTTAGATGTTATTTTCAAATGTAATAGTTCTTTCTTTATACTTCAGGCATTCTAGGGTTTATTTTAGACAGAATTTTTGTAACAAAATACAGTAGCCTTATAAACAAGAAAAATTTCTGAGAAAAAAAAATCTCCCACATCCAGTCATACTTTCTCTGAACTCTAAATTAGCTTCTTGAGCCAACTATTACAGTATTGGAAAACAAATAACTTTTACAGCAGATCTAGGAGATCGTTAAATCCTGATTAGTTGAAATGAGTTGTCATTTAAAAAAATAATTGGGGCAGACAGTGACAGTGAAGGAATATATGCCAGTTCAACTTATTTTAGTAAGTGATTCAACCAGCCTTATCCTGAAGGAAATCCTGAAGAGCCCCAAAACTGGGAATTAACCACTTATACATCTAATCTCTTGTTTAGGCGTGTGACTGGTGATAGTCCAGAAAGCTGACTGCCGTTCAGGGACACATATTTTCCCTGTCCACCGATTGTTTTATGCTGACTCTTTCTTTGCTTGTTATAACAGCCTGTCTTGAAGGTCAAGTGCTTTGTGAAAGGCCTTCTTTGCCATAACCGCAATACATGCGGAACAGCAGTTGTGTGACTGATAATGAAGTAAAATGTGCTGTTGGACAGGCACGACAGTGACAATCAGGTCTCATTTATAAACTCCTTCTTAGCCCTGTAAGGCGTGATGTGATCACTTTAAGCACAACAATCTGTATAAGAATCATGTGAACATATTATACAGCTTAATACAAATTGAAAGCCTTTCAGAAGAGCGACAGAAAGTCTTCCTGTAGGATTCAGAAGGTGCTGGACAAGCTAGTGTTTTAATAAAGAACTTCCCCTTTTTTAAAATAAGGTGATGTTAAAATATCATCTACTAGTAGCAATAAGGAAGTAACTCCCTTTCCCCTGAAAAGCAAGTCTCAAGTTGCATTATATATTTGTGAGTACTTTTCTTGTATTATTAAGACAAACTACCGTACGGAGCGCCAGTCGCATTATGTTAATGATAGCCTTCTAAGGCGCATCAGTTCATAAGTAAGTCCTCTGGACTTCTTTCAGCAGTGGGTAGCTGCTCACCCCCATCCCATGAACTTTCAGTTATCCCAGATGACAAACTGATACTGCTGGCAGGATGTTTTTTCTGACATTCAAAAGCTGCTCCTGTGCACAAAGAGAGTAAGAATAGCTTCGTGGTTTCAAGACAATAAACCTACTTCCCTGAGTGATGCAGATGTATTATTTCCCACTCTTTGTATTCTCTGCATTTAGCGCTTCCTTCTTTAAAGTATTTTACAGTTACTTGGTTACAGATGTCCTGCAAAGGCTTGCATGTCTGCCTGCCTCAGTAGTCTATTTGGTTATACTCTATTTTCCTCTCAAGGGGCACTTTGAAGCTCCCCACAGGACCAGACTGACTAAAATTGAGACATCTCCATGTGTCTCCAGTTACAGCTATACACACAGTGCTCTAGAGGACATCACTCTTGCCCTTCCTTGAGCAGCTGTGACATCTGTACTTACAAGCCTGCACACAAGCACGCCTGAGTGTATAGCACGTTTGTAGGTAGCAATTTTTGGTTGTCAGATAAGCTGGAGCAAGTGGTTGAAACCTCTGTGCAAGGGTGTATCTCCTATAATGAGCTTGTACTGAGTTGTTTTACAAGATATACAAGGTGTGGGTGAAATCATCAGTGAAATAAATGCAAGCAAAAAGACAAGAGGACAGGAGAATAAGGAAGCAGGATCACATGAAGAAGGAAAAAATGTACCAGCCAAACAGATGAGTAGGTGGCAAATTGGATTTTATTCCGCAGTCTCCTTCTTGAGCTTTCCGTGACACTGGCATACATATTGAAGAACTATGACTTTCTAGGTTGGATTTTGTTTTTACATTCACAGATATTCTCTTTGAAGCAATTTCTGTTGAACTGGTTTAGCTTTAGCTGAAAGATCCCCATTGTCTTTTAATACCTCATAATGGTTTTGGCATTTTGTTCTCTACAGCCCTGATACTTTATCTGCTCTGCTTTTTTTTTTTTTTTTCCCAAACATATGTGGTCAATCTGACAGCTATCCATTGTTTCATTTAGAGCTACCAGTTAGGCTAGATTTATCTTTTCACTTTGATCATTTCTGCTAATATCCCTTTTTAGCTGGTTTTCAGTCTTTTTCTTATCCCTCCAGGCAGTCTTGTAGTATTTTTAATTTTTTTCCTTCATAAGGAAATAGAAAATAAGTTTTCCAGTAAGTGCTGCTTTTACAGATAAGCATTGGCTACTCCCAGTGGACTGTTTTAATGCTTTATAACCTTCTCCTTCACTGATGTGTATCCTGTAGTAGCAGCGCTATAACTGGGAAGGACAATTTCTTTTATCGGGGAAAGAGAAAATGCCATGCTTTTACTGTTGCCAAGATTACTTATGTAAGGAGATATAAAAAGAATCCCCCAAAGAGATATTAAAACTGCACTTGCTAAACCTCATAGTGCCCCACCCTGTACAACAGGGGTGCTGAAAATTGAAGTAGTGCATAGTAAAGAAGAGGACCAAAGAAAACATTAGGACTGTAAAAAAGAATGGTGCTTTTACAGCTCGTTTTCATGCTTTTATTTTCCCATGCTATTACTCTAACCTGTTCATTTGTTTTTAATTTTTTTTTAACTAGGACATGATCTTAATATCCTTTTTACTGTTGTCAGCAGAAAACCTGAGAACACTGTTAATGTCCAAAGTTTAAGTAGACTGAATACTTGACTGTGAAATCTGCATCAGAATGACAATCCTCAAAGTGAGGTGTGGGTCATTAGGAAGGGAACAGAATCAAGAAAAATCTCTTAGAACATTTCCTTTTCTGCCTGCAAAGCAGTGTGAGAAAGAGCAAACAAGTCAGTAGAAGTTTGACATGAACTAAGTATTTAATTTTTGCAGTTTGGAAGAGGAGTATATGTCCTATAAGTGCACCCAAAACGTAACAGCAGCAGATGTGAAACCTCGGTAAAACTATACAGTCCCCCTGCACTGACCCAGTTTGTGCAGTGACTTAATGCACAGGGGTTTTTTTACAACATGAGCCACTGGACAAACCTCTCGTAGGATCTCTCAGTTGCACTTTCCAGAGAGCATGCTTTTGAGGAAAGTTGTTGAGCACTGTGTGTGTCTGGTCTGGTGAGAGTAACTGCTCTCTTTCCAGCAGAAGAGAATATAGGGCCTGATGAAACTAGTTGTATTAGATTACTTGTAAAAGCATTACTTCTTCCACTTTCTGGAAACACACATTACATAATTACATTATGAATTCTCCTTCAACATCACGAGGAGTTGAAGTGATATTAAAGAGAAAGTAAAGAATTTTGCAATGTTATAAAAGTCTCAGTTAAATACAATTAGGCATGGCTAAAAATAGTGTATTATGCTCTAGACACTTTTAGATGGAAGTAGTAAATATACTCCTTTATTCTAAAGCATTCATGAAAGAATGTGAATATAGCAGGCACATTGCTGATAGGAATAATGGGTAAGAAACTTGCTGTCACCTACACTATGCCTGTCATTATGAATGACAGAAGACTTCTACCTGTGAAAGGAAGAATGGATATCTTTGTAGAACGTTACTGACATTTATGCTGTATTCTGCCCAGATCTAAATCGTAATTCAAATTACAGAAGCAGGAAAGCATCCTTTTGAATTGATTTAAAGTATTAAGCTGTCTAAAATATCTGCATATGTGATGTGACTGACAAATCTGTCAGGGGAGCTGGGACATAGAGATGAAATTTTCTGTTGTAAGAGAAGGCTCTTTGTCCAGCTGGCTTAATAGCAGATTTTAGCTAGTGTGCAGTGGTAGGATCTCTTGGCAATTATAGGGAATCCCTGCCAGTACAAACATTCATAGCTCTTGATGAACCCAAGAAAGACCTTCATTTCTGAAGTGGCGATATTTCTAGGAAATAAGATTTCTGAAAACAAATGTACCATCAAACACCAATTAAAATAAATGCATGGAGCTCATTGTGGGATTCACTATAGACAGTCAGGCAGGAAGAAAACTGCCAGTCTGGTCCAAGGTCTTGCTGTTTGTGTCACTAAAATGAGGTGACATTCATATAGTAACATGATGATGACCATACCTTTCCATCTTGCACAGTGGTTGAGATGGAAATTGTAATTGGTAGTCTTGGGTGTTAGCATGCATTTTAAAAACTTGCACCATAATTGTATTTCAAGATGCTGAGATGTAAGCTGTGATCCCAGTATTTCCTTGCATTGTATATAAATTTGCTTCCACATGGAAAATCCACCTAACATTATTTCAATCTGGATTGAAGACCAGGAAGGAATGGTAATTCATCAAGTCGAATCACTTTGCAGAAGGAATACAAAAGCAGTTAAACAAGGTCAAAGTTGTACAAAAGGTTTTCCATAATACCACTAAAGAGAGATATATTACTGGGAATACAGATTAGAAAACAAATGCTAGTAATAAGCCCAGATATTGCTGGATGCAGTAGCTATGCATTTATCTATCTATTTCTTAATTTATCTTGCTAAATAATTCCCGACTAATAAGAATTTACACTATCTTATAGTATAGTCATGTTGTTTACAAAGACAAATTTTGGTAAAATGAGGAATCTAGTTAAGTTAGTTGGACTAAGGCATTTAGGAATGTGAATGTAAAGTGAAGTCACATCATCTTCAAGTCAGGGGCTGAAATTTGTTTCTTGAATAGCAGGAGAAAAGCAGTAGGAATTTTTAGAGACTCTAGGACTACCAGCATGAACAATTCACTCAAAGTATATTAGAAATCACAGCCTCTACAGAATGGATTAGTTAACCCAAACAAGCTGTGCGTTAGAGGTCAAGAAGCAGGTAGAGAGACTTGATGAAAACAGAGTTAGACTTACAAGTGGCCCAAATTCTGGACAAATACTGTATCTTGGTTTTCAGTAAAAGGGCAGTGTTTAATCTGGGGAGTTGAAAGTGAAGCAGAAGGTTGAAACAGGATTTATAATACCTGAGGTGGAAATTATATGCAAAAACCAGTCTAGCTGCAGGTATGCAACCAAAGTGCCTGAATTAGAATCCTGTTCTCCCTAAATTTCCTGTACAATTTGTGGAGGGACATATACACCACCCAGGAGTCAGTCCATCTAAAATCAGTCTTCAACTAAGTATGACTGGGTTCTGCAGTTGGACATTTCAGTTAAACATGTGAAACCAGCCTGGGACAATGCTGCTCCGGATCAGGTGGGCCCAGACATCCCGTCCTAGCCTTCAGGAAGAACTGGCTGAGAAGCTGGAGATCTAGTAATGGCCACTTCAAATGAATCCACCAAGCTGGCAGTGGGGGTGTCATCTGATAGAAGAACAGCTGTCACTTCTGATTAAAAGTCACTGATGCCACCATCGTTCGTTAGTCTGATGGCAGCAGTCTTTAGAAACTGTTTTGAAGAAGCAATTAAGGATGCAGTGCTTACAGAGTGAATTCGCTCAGGTTTGCTGCCATTAGAATTGCTTCAGACTAACCTGATAACCGTGTTCAATGATTTGTTTTCCAGACCAAAGTAATGTAGTGGATCTCATTTGTCTTCAGGAAAGCACTGAAGCACTGGCTGTGGCTCTGTTTCAGAAATTGTATAAATGAAGGTGATCAGGATTATTACAAGAACTGTAAATTAGTTAATGAGTTAGAAAGGAAATGGCATTAAGCTGTAAGGAAGCTACTCTGCAAAGATTAGAGTTATGACTGAGCTCGTTTTAATCTTATTTTAATGCTCTCAACAAAGAAAAAAAAAAAACGTGTTGAAGAAATCTGCCAAAGGCACAAATCAGAGAGGCAACATTAGCATGAAAGATCCTGGGAGCTGAAAGGTATTAGGGGACCTCAAATGGTAGATATAAAATAGATTTCAGTAACCAAAGTGCAAAGGCTTGAATTTTAGGACTAAAAATAACCTCTGTTGTAAGTAAGGATCTCCTCGGTTAGCAATGGCTATGATGGAGGAAAGCTTGGCTGACCACTGTTCAGTCAGAGGGCGACTATTAGATATGACTGTGAAGAAAAGAGCATATGATCCTAGGATGTGTTAATGGAGATATTCCTAATATAGACAGGAAAGTATTGATGCCTTTGTACAATGTCTTTGTGAAACATCACCCAGAATGTTGTGTACCTTCTGGTCAGACAGAAAAGATTAATTTGAACTGGGATGTCTGGAGAAGGAGAACAGATGTTAAGAAAGAGGCTTAAACCTGGATTTTCTTTAGTCCTGGAGAACAAAGTGTAACTGGATCTAAGGTAGCTCTCTGTAGATTAATGGGGAAAGTGGCTAGGAAAAAGAACTATTTGGGATTTAAAAGTCATAAATTTACAAGAACAAACTGGTTCATAGACTTAAAAATACATATTCTGACCACCTGAGCAGTGAAGTTCTAGTGAAGGAGGTAAATTAACTATTTATTAATTGACCCTTGACCCATTAAAAAAGAAAGAAATCAAGAGATTCCCTTCTAGTCCCATGCTCCTTTGAAAATTTATCAAGAGTGCTGCTAGCAACTTCCGTCAAGTTCATGAACTACAGGACTTACCGATACATACAATTAAAGATATAAAGTTAATTCTCATGGAACTTCTTACTAATTTTTTTTGAAAACTGAAGTAATTTCTCATAAATACTCAGATGTTCACGTCTGGCGATTGTTCCTTTTGATGCTACCGCTTTACTTGTTTCAAACTCCACACAGTCTGCTGATCTTTGGAGATCGATCATTATCCAAGGAACTTCAGTTTTTGCATTGGGCAATCCCCTATAGGAAGAAGTATTTGAAGACTCCAAGACGGCTTTCCGTTTACAAAGGAAGCAAGTGGAATCACATGTTGGATCAATATCAGTAGTACAACAGCAATAGAATCTCGAGCTCTATACCAGAAATATCCTACATTTGAGAATTATATCATGGTATAGCTTACACAGAGAACTTGTTGTTCTGGCTAGGAATTAGGAATAATTCAATTTCATTTGTTTTGTATTAATTACAATTAGAATATTGTTTGTTTTGATTCATAGATGCGGTCCGTCGGACGAATATTTAAATTCATTGACATGCCAACAGAAGAGACAAAAACCATTAAGCCACAAAAGAGTAACTTGCTTTCGGACGCCCTTGTGATTGAAAACAGGCATGCAAAGGAAGAGAGGAACTGGCCGTCTGGGGGCCAAATGACTGTGAAGGATCTTACGGCCAAATACGGTGAAGGAGGATCTGCTGTGTTAGAAAACATTTCCTTTTCGATAAGTTCAGGGCAGAGGGTAAGACACTGTTTTGTTGTGTTTGAGCTGACTTCTATTAAGCTTAACTATAGAAGTGTCATTTTAAACCTATTCATTGACTAAAGAGTAGGTTGGATTAAGTAAGATTTTGTCAAAGAAATTGTCACCAAAGTACTAACCTAAAGCACCTGAAGAACAGAAATGTCTTGTGTTTCTGAAAAAGACTTCACCTGTACGATTATTTGCTAGAAATGGGAGAAAAAAAAAAAAGGGAAGGAAAAGCTGCCTCAGTTATAGAAATCTTGAGGCTATTTACACCTCAGTGAAGCACAGCAGGGATCTTTGCTGGCCATGAGGAGCAAAATATACTGATAAAACACAGATGCAGCAGTTCCTGTTTTTTATTCCTGTGCTTGAAATTGTTCGCCTTTTCCTAGGGAGAGGGAAGCTTGCTGGTGAGCACAGGTGCTGGGGGCAGCCTGACCCAGGTGGAGCAGGGCATGAAAGAATACCAGCTGCCGTGCCAAGGGTAATGCACTGCTGGCTCTGATGGCCAGAGGGTGGAGGTGCCGTCTCAGCTGTTTGATGAGGGCTCTAATCCACCCTGAATTATTATGTCACAAACTATAAACAGCTCTACTTTTCAGAAGATTGTCAAACCTCTGATTAATTTTCATGCATCTTTGAAGCTGTATTCAAGAAAGAGCTTTAGTTTCAGGGCAGCAATTAGGCATAGGTTTAACACTTTGCTCTAAGTTCATGCTGAAGGACTGTCCTCTGTGTGGTGGGAAGAAAGGCTTGCGCCATTTCCTGAGCTGGAGCCATATGGATGAATAGGAGGTTTTAACACTACCACACAGATGAGAAAACAGGTTCAGTGACAACTCCCTGGCCTTGCCACGAGGTAGCTTTTCATTCCTAGTTTCAATGGCACCGGTCTCTGCCAGGTTTGCTAGATCTGCCTTGGTTTATGTGAACTGAATGTTTCATCTACTAAGATTGAGGGCACTGACATTTTGAAACCGGGGGTCCAGCTTCCTGTAGCACCATCCTGAAACCACTCTGCCTTTGGAAGAGAGGCACCTGTGATTCCTGGAGCGTGGAGGTACAGGTGCCGCTGCAGTCTAGTAGATTTACTTCCTGGAAAATCCCTTGAAGCAATGGAGTATGGAAAGTGAAAGATACTTTTGTACTGTACAGAGAGGGGGCAGAGCAATTAAAACAAAGATCCTTTTTTCAACGGCCATGATTTAGGACCTGGGTCCAATTTTGGTGACGAGCCCTGGACTCAGAGGTAGTATTTCCAGAACTGGAGTGTGCCTTTTAAACTGGAGAGGATTTGCCTCTGCCCCTTAGGGAAGTACATCTTAAACAAGCAGGAGAGGGGAGAGCTCTCCTCTGCTGAGGGGGTTTAATAGAATAGAATAATTCAGTTGGAAGGGACCTACGATGATCATCTAGTCCAACTCACTGATCCATTCAGGGCTGGCCAAGTTAGAGCATGTTATTAAGGACATTGTCCAAATGCCTCTTAATCACTGACAAGCTTGGGACATCAATTGTCTCTCTGGGAATCCTGTTCCAGTGTTTGACTGACCACCCCCTCGCTAAAGAAATGCTTCCTCATGTCCAGCCTGAGCCTACCCTGGTGCAGCTTTGAGCCATTTCCACACGTCCTATCGCTGGATACAGGGAGAAGAGCTCAGCATCTCCCTCTCCACTCCCCCTCCTCGGGAAGCTGCAGAGAGCAATGAGTCACCCCTCCGCCTCCTTTTCCCCAAACTAGACAGGCCCAACGTCCTTAGCTGCTCCTCACGGGACATTCCTCCCAGCCCTTTCACCAGCTGTGCTGGCCTCCTCTGGACCCATTCAAGGACCTTCACGTCCTTCTTGAGCTGTGGGGCCCAGCAGCGCACACAGTGCTCCCGGTGAGGCCGCACCAGTGCTGAATGCAGGGGATAATCACCTCTTGCGAGCGGCTGGTTACGCCGTGTTTGGGGCACCCCAGGGTGCGGGTTGTCTCTTGGCTCCAGGGCACACAGCTGACTCGTGCTGAGCCTGCTCCCCACCAGCACCCCCAGCTTCCCTTCTGCGGGGCTCTTCTCCAGCCGCTCCTGACCCCGTTCGTATTTTTGCCTGGTGTTACTCCGTCCTAGGAGCAGAATCCAGCATTTTGACTTGTTAAATTTCATCCTGTTAATCATTGCTTAATGCTCCAATCTATCTAGATCATTCTGCAAGGCCTCCCGTCCCACGAGAGAGTCAACAGCATCTCCTAGTTTGGTATCGGCACCAACCTTGCTTGATGGTGCATCCAGATCATTGGTATATTGAACAGAACTGGCCCTAGACTTGGAGCCCGAGGAACACCGCTGGAGGCCGGTCTCCAGCCAGGTGTGGCCCCATTCAGTACAATGCTTTGAGCTCTGCCCTTCAGCCAGTCTTTCACCCAGGGAGCTATGAACCCACTCATCTCAGAGCCGGACAACTTGTCCGGAAGGATGCCATGAAGGACAGTGTCAAAAGCCTTTCTGGAATCCAGAAAACTACATCCACTGCCTTTACTTCCACTAGGTGGGTCACAGAAGAATATCAAATTAGTTAAACAGGACTTTCCTTTTGTGAACTGATGTTGACTATGGCTGATGATTGCATTATTGTTCTTTAAATTCCTTTCAATTGTATGCAGTATAATCTTCTCCATAATTTTTCCAGGAACTGAAATTAGACTAACAGGTCTGTAGTTCCCTGGGTCTTCCTTCATGCTCTTTTTGTAGATTGGAATACAAATCTACCCAATCCATTAATTAGGTTGGTGCAACACAGTGTTTACTGCTCATCTGGTTCAGAGGCCTGAGGCACTGTTATGGAAAGGATGCCAGGCAGCAAGAAGAATCCCCTCCTTCACCTTCACTTGTATATTGTCACCCTACAAAACCAGCCCATGCTCAGATATTAGCTGTGTAAAACCCAGCTGTTGGAAAACACAGTACCTCATCATTTGCTGGTGGTTACTGCAGATACTGCTTTTTCCAGCAATAGGTCAGTGCAATCCCACGAGGGAAACACATTAAAAAAACCATAACTGTGTGTTATGTTTCTTCCCACCTAAAAGGTAAGGAAAGGCAGCACTAGCTGGGCAGGTTGAGTAGTTGCATTGCTTCTTGGGGGTGGGCAATGGCATGGTATGTGCTGTGACCAGTGCCTCAGGCCCAAGCTACCCCATTAGAAATTTCATGGTCTGATCAGAGTTAGGCTCTCTATTTTCAATTATATGGAAATGGAGTAGCTTAGCAGTGTGATTCAAGGCCACTCCCTACTTGGCTTTTGTCTGCTGGATGAAGTTTTGCTGAAGAGGACTTCGTAGCAAAAGACAGGGGAAAGGCACGAAGAGCTGCACTAATCAGTACAAGATAATATATAAACAAATTTCTGTTCTTCAGCTAAGGGTAGACTAACAGATTTTTCATCTTAGTTAATTCTAACAAAATAAACGTGAGTCTGGCCCAGTGTTTTGTTCAGCCTTTGCTGTAGGCTTTTATCATTTCCAAATGAATGACATTTACTGTCCCATTGAGGGATCTCCATGTTCTCCACTGCTGAGATCTCTTAAGTGTTTTTTCTTGGTCTGTCGTTAATATGTGAGCAGTATTAAATGTTTGCTTTTATGATTTGCATTGCAGGTGGGCCTTTTAGGAAGAACTGGTTCAGGAAAAAGCACTTTACTTTTTGCATTTTTAAGACTGCTGAATACAGAAGGGGATATCCAGATTGATGGAGTCTCCTGGAACACAGTCAGTGTGCAACAATGGAGAAAGGCATTTGGAGTGATTCCTCAGGTAATGAGATTATTGTGTATTTGTGTGTCTTTATTTTCAGTGGTTCCACATCCATATGCACATAGTTAGCTTCAAGCTGGAAGCATAAGACAACTAACTGAGAAACAGAAACAGAACACAAAGATTTTGTGAAAAGAGGAGTGGGATGGATGGATGCAATGATTCTCAGCAAACTCTACTTTTTGAGGGTTTCTATGCCATTCACACAAGAACTCTTCTAGAAATGGGAAGGTGCAGCACACTTGACAGACATGTTTGCAGCCTGCTTAGCCTTGCACCGCTGAACTAGTTTGCACGTTGGTTCAAAATAAGAGAGTACCACCTGGAGGAAAAATATACAATACATGGTGTTCTCAGCTACTCTTTTCTAAAGCCCTACATTATGTATCATGGTTAATGTGTGGATGCTACATGTTGCCTGTTTTTCCTGACAGGCCAGTAGCATAATTACTGCTTTCCTCATATTTTACTAGACCACTAGCTGATCCCCAGCTTGGACTCATCACTTTTTTACCTGTCACTTCTCATTCTCATGGTGCATGTATAAAGGAGCACTTCATGTTATTTATGCTTCCAGCAGTCCCAGCATATGCGAAGTAATGCCATTTCAGAGATGAAAAAGGAAGCAGCTCCTCACATGGGTTTAGGCACCCTAATACTTTCAAATAACTGGAACAAGAAAAATAGTCAAAGGAGGAGCAAACAATTAAACCTAGGGCGTCTGAGTCCCTTCCTGATGTCCCCACCATGGGATCACTGACCTATATTAGTTAAACTCTGGATTATCTGTCTCAAAAATGAACATTGTTGGCTGTATGAAGTAACATTTAAAAGTGATCACTCACTGTAAAGGTAGGAATGAAAATTGTTGGAATGAACTGCATAATTTTAATGCCATGTTTTTTATTTTTGCTGCTGAGAGCTGTCAGTCCTTTCCAACAACACTGATACAGGAGTAATACATACTGGCCTTCTCTTCTTTAAAAGCTATACACTGCATAGTTGTTCAGCTACTAAATATACATAGTCTTCTCCATAACAGTGTTCATTCCTTTGGAAGTCTCGTGAGTGTGGCAGGTTAATTCAAGTAACAGTTGACTGCAGTCTTACCAAGGAGATACTTGTGGCATCAGGAGGCAGAAGGACACCAGTTGCAAATCAGCCTGCTGCACTGCAAGGGGACATGCAGTCTGTCCCACCTTTATCCATCCTTGAGAGGCGGCTACTAGCCTTAGAGACTGATAAGTATGGTTTGATTCTCAGCTCACTCCTTGACCGGTCCACAAGGAGTGGGCCAAAGAAAGTGACCGAGGATCTCCTTTTGACTGTCAGCTGTCAAACCCTTATTGTGCAGTTCTGCCCATCCCATCTCCACAGTAGAAAAGTTGTCAGCTGCTTTCTGTGCATATTGGTTTGTTCCCAGATAGTCTACTGCCTTAGGAAGGTGGTTACTGTCTTAGAAAGCTGGTGAGCTGCAGTGAACATGCATGTGGTATGAAGCTGTTGTGCACTGACTACATGAGGTGCTTTAAAATAGTTGGAGAGACTCTGGGACAGCCGGCCAGTTTAACTGAAAATACACTGTCAGGTTTACATTTGCAAAATAGTGGGTTTCTTTTCCACAACCATCATGGCAGAGGTCTGTTATCACTTTGACTCTCTGTTGGGTGTGTAGGCTAAATTCTGCTTTCTACTCCAGTACAACAAACCAAACTAATTGTAGGAAGTCACTAAGACAACAATCACTCAAGTCACTGTGGTCTCTCCTTATCTAGGTCAGTGTTATGAAGGTGGGGTTTGACTCTAACCAGGATGTTCCTGATGGCACTGTCTTGGCTTTAGTAGCTGTTAAAAGATGCTGAAGTGCTCATGCTGGAAACACAATGGCTTTGATTTTGCAAAGATCAAGAGGGATTCAGAATTTATTTTTTCTACTTAATGATCAATTTTGAGTTGTGATAGCTTCCCTTTCAAAAATGGTATCCCACAGTAGCCTGAATGATATTTATGTAAAGAAGGTGTGCAAAGAAGGCACAACTCACTCTGCTGTGTGCACTTCACAATGATGCTTGAAATTTCCTCAAAGGCAGCAATGTTTTAGCGCTTCAGCCTTGCCAGAACAGACTCTTTCTTCACTGCCAAGTTACACCCTCAACAAAACAGAGCCAGGAGAGCAGTGACGAGTCCACTGGTTGGATTCGTTTCTTGCCTAAGCCCTACCAACAGCCTGGTTGGTCATATGCTGCCTGCTGAGCTGAGGCTTGGCAAGCTGCCCTTTGATAGCTGCCCTGTCATCACCCTTTCTGTCCTCTCTTCGACATTTTCACTCTGTCTGTATCTGTAAATTTTTATTTCTTTATTATTGCTGATTCAGTTCTGCAGCATGATTGTTGCTTGCAAGTATGAAGAAAGTCACCCCTTCAGATAGAGGCTGCAAATGCAGCTGCATCTAGTTAGTTTGGAGGACAGGTATGTTATACAGCTGTCATCCAAAGCATGGCTGTATAGGATGAAGTATGCTTTTACCAGTATAAGCTGTGTCCATTGTGAAATTTTCCTATACAGCCAAGTATAACTTTCTGTATTGGAAGGGACTTCCCTGTCTCTCCCATAGACATCCTTTTGCTCTCAGCCCTTTCTTCCTTTGAGATGTGGTTGCCCAGCAGGGTTTGTGCTTTCCGTCTCCGGCTGTCCTTGAGAACAACACATGGACTGAGGAGAAAAATGAATACTTGGTAGCAAATAGCCTAATTTTTTCAGCAAAAAATATGATTAATAATTCCCATAGGTGAGTACTCACTATAAAGTCACTAATGATATAGAAAACATTACTCTGCAGCCATCAGCAAAATGCGAGAGCCATTTGTTATATGAGCAATGTAACTTGGCATTCTGCTAGTGAGGTGCATTGTTAGTTCATTGTTAAAATTACACATTTAGTTCAGTTTGGAAGCCCCTGGTGCATAGAGCAACACCAAAAAAATCCCAGCCGTCCATTCTCTGGAAGGTCATGAGAATTGCCAGCCTGTTTGCATGCTTCAGTTCGCAGCTCCTGTCCCAAAGCCTTGCCAAAGAACTGCACGTTATGCCTCGAAAGTTCCCACATGCAGAACAAAATGAAGTTTTCACTAGCACTTTCCCAGCAGGGAAGAGACATGGCATATGCCACCCTGCCTTTCCTAGCAGAACAAAGGTAGCATTTTGTTCTTTGCCATTCACCTAAGGCTTCAGAATGGGAAAAAAAGGAGAAAAAAAAACCCCACAAACTTGTCTTTCCTTTCTTGAGAGGTTGGCCTGTAGCAACACCTCGATATTTTCTGTCTCCAGGAGAGATTTTGCAAACAAAAGGAGAACAGAGCTCTACCTGAGGCATACTTCCTCTTGAAAACTTCCCAACACTTTCCTTCGCTTTCTTCCCTAATTTTTCCAATATAGAAGTGCTCTTCCTCGGTGGGAACCTCACTGATGTGCACCTGTGTAGCACACACAGCACCCTAACACACTGCCATCCACTCCAGGCAATGCTGGAATGGCCTGCAGGGTGCTCAGGGATCATGCTAAGCTAGAGCAAAGGCAAAAACCTGTTTCTTTCAGTGTCTCAAATCCATCTGTCAGCGCACTGCAGTGGTGTGAAGGAGTAAATAAATCATACAAAATCTGTTTCCTGGAGCACACACAAGGAAGCTCCTTTGCGTAGCTCCTCACAGGCCTGTGCTGCTGAAGCACAGCCTGACCACAGTGCTGCTACTGCAGGATGTTTGTCATTCTTATGCAAAGCAATTACTCCAGCGATAACAAACTGTTTGAAGTATAATCACAGCCCATCATCCCTTCTTTCTGGGCAGTCCTTTCTTATGCCTCTTCTGCAAGAGTTTCTCCACCACATTACCAGGGTGATGACAGTCAGCAGCATCTGGTTTCAACACACTGAAGCTCTTTTGTGTACAGATCCTCACGCAGATTGCATCCTGAAATATTTAATGGAGTCAAATTGGGAAAATGCCTTCAGAAATTTGGCTTTGAATGGATAACAGGAGACCTGCAGCCAATTTTTCATTAAAATAATTGAGGAGAAACCCAGGACCCATAAGGTGCTGCTAGCTCAAAGGAAGGGGATGACTTCTCATATCTTCTTGAGTGTTATTCCACTGCATTCTTGTGGCTCTCACACTGTTTTCTATGTATAAGTACTCCATATAGAGTTAAAATCAAGCTTAGTGTGAAGAATGAGGTTACTACTGTTCGTAGGACTGCCAGCTGACAAAAAAAAGATCACTTTTGCTTCTTTATTCTCCTCAAGAAGTGAAATTTTGCAACCTTTATCTTTGTAGTTCCAATTTTTCTGTAGCAATTTCTTTGTTCCTTGTACCTGTCTGTCTCCAGCACTGTTTCATTGCTTCTCATACCCTTCAGGACTGTTTGCTTTCAGTTCTGGGGGTGGCTGTTTTGCAGCATGCCAGGGCAGTTCTGCACGGTGCAGCCTGCTGAGCAGCACTGCTCCCCAGAGATGGTGCCACAGAGGGTCCTGCAAAGGCTGGGTTCCTGCAGGGCAGTGAAGAGGAGTCAGCATCACCATAGCTGGAAGCATCTGCTGCACCAGACCTATGCACACATTGCACCTGAGGACATTAACAACCCCACATGCTTATTTCTGCCAGTATACACATTGTTCTCTGCATCATGGGTTCAGTGTTGCCAGGAGCACAGCACTTGTGTTTACCAGTAAGCATTATGGGAGGCAGAGGTTTTAGCATCTTACAGGATCATAGAATGGTTTGGGCTCAAAGGGACCTTAAAGATCTTCTGTTTCCAACCCCTGTGCCATGGGCAGGGACACCTTCCACTAGACCAGGCTGATCAAAGCCCCATCCAACCTGGCCTTAGAACACTTCCAGGGATGGGGCATCCACAACTTCTCTGGGAAACCTGTGCCAGTGCCTCACCACTCTCATAGTGAAGAGTTTCTTCCTTGTATCTAACCTAAATCTACACTCTTTCAGTTTCAAGCCATTCCCCCTTGTCCTAGTACTACAAGCCCTTGTCAAAACTCCCTCTCCAGCTTTCCTGTAGGCCCCCGTCAGGTACTGGAAGGCTGCTCTAAGGTTTCCCTGAAGCCTCCTCTTCTGTAGGCTGAGCAACCCCAAGTCTCTCAGCCTGTCTTCATAGGAAAGCTGCTTCAGCCCTCTGGTCATCTTTGTGGCCCTGCTGTGGAATCCCAGCAACAGATCCATGTCCTCCTTATGTTGGAGCCCCCAGAGCTGAATGCAGTACTGCAGGTGGGGTCTCATGAGAGTGGAGTAGAGAGGGAGAATAATCTTTGTCAACCTGCTGGTCAAGCTTCTTTTGATGCAGCCCAGGATACACTTGGCTTTCTGGGCTGCAAGCGCACATTGAGTTGTTCCTCCAACAGATATTGGGGTGGTTGAAGTCCCCCAGGAGGTCTAGGGCTTGTGAATGTGAGGCTGCTCCTGTCTGTCTGTAGATAGGCAGTCTGTAGCAGATCCCCACTACAATGTTACCTCTCCCTGCCCTCCCTTTAATCCTGAGCCATCAGGTCTCCATCAGCTCTTCATCCATCCCCAGGCAGAGCTTCATGAACTCCAGCTGGTCATTGACATAGATGGCAGCACCCTCCTTGTCACCCCTGCCTGTTCTTCTTAAAAGGCCTGTAGCTTTCCATTCCAGCACTCCAGTCATAGGCGCCATCCCACCGTGTCTCCATGACGCCAGTAAGATCATAGCCCTGCTGGCCTGAACATGTCTCTTAACTCCTCTTGTTTATTCCCTATGCTTCGTGCGTTTGCATAGAGGCAATTAAGAGGGCCCCTGCTGAAGCTGTCTTACTGGCTGGAGCTGCTGGAGTTCCTTTGTGCTGCTCTTCAAGTGCTCTTCTGCTGACCTCTGATCCCTCGCCACACTCTGGACATCTGTTGCTGGCACTGGCATCTAACTGCTAGGAGTGAGATGAATTGAGGTCCCCCTCGCCCAGCATTAGTATAAAGCCCTCTTCAAGGGAGGACATTACAGAACTGCTCCCCAAAAACTTGCAGGTCTTCATTGCTCCTGTGCTTTTATTCTTGTCTGTAAATATTATGTCAATGTAAAGTCCCTAAAGGACGCTTACGATAACTCTGTAGCATATGTAGAATACTAAGGCATTCGTGTAGCAATTTGATTTTCTTTCATGTTGATATTGTTGCCATAATATATGTGAAGTGGAAGAGGCTACATGGAGGTCTGTGTGTGGAGCTGGTGTCAGGTTCCAGCTGATGCTGTGTTTGCTCTCCAGCATGGAGAACGTCCAGCTTCCACGAGCATATGGGAACAAGGGTCCATGTGTCTGACCGGGAACCTTCAAATGGGCTGTCCCTGTTGCCACAGCAGCTACTGTCAGCCAAGATACTCTTGCTCCTTAGCAGCCTCTTCTCAACTGATCGTTCTACTCTTCTGTATGTATTGCTTAGGTACTCCAGGATCCTGATTCTCATAACACTTAAATAATTTAGGAGGCTTATTGCCATAAGCTGGGTGTATCCCACACCATAACCAGTACGCAGAGGCTCTAGCCACCGAGAGGGGGTTAAAGCCCTTCAGAAGGTTTGATTTACAATATTTGGGGTGGTCAGAACATAAACATGGCTGTATTTATATTCCTGAGTGTTTTGCTTGTGGATGGATGTCAGGTCTGAGAAACTGTTGTATGATCATGCCTATTATCAATCTGGGTGAATTTGAGCAAGTGACAGAGAAGCAGATGGTTCCAGATTTGCTGCCGGTCTCCCAAGCCATCCATCCCCCTTTCCAATGGTCTCCTTATTTCTACTTCTTCAGTATTTATAAACAACACATAAGTCCATGAGACTTTGGGTTTCGGGTTTTTTTTCACTTTAGACTTCTAGCTTTTAAGAATGTTTGGGGTTGTTTTTTTTTTTTCTTTTTAAGTGAACTCTAAACTGCCCATGTAACTCACATGATATTTACTCAAGTGAACCCTATGTGGTTTCTAATGAGCTGGGAGGAGAGAGGTGTTGAAATGGAGAGGTAGGTACCAGATTTCAGGACAATGAAATATTTACCTTGTGGGGGGGGAAGGTACTTTTGGAAATAGCTTGCTTTTAGTGCCCTGCTTCTTGAAAGCACAGTTATTAGGAATAACAGCAGTTTCAAAAGAAAGTCGTTCCCTTTATTTCTCTGCCTGTTGCACTTCAGCAGGAATGTTATTCAGCCCTATCTTCTTTAAAACTGGTTTGTTTGGTTAACTATTCTTTACCACTGAGAAATGAAAATACCTATTCCATTAGTTAAATGTATGGTGCTCAAAGTGTGAACAACCCGTGTCTGACACTGTTTCCACGGCGTTATTGTTTCCACCGCACCCACTTACCTGGAAGAATCTAATCCTGCTGCAAATATGTTGCCCCACTCACGCCACCAAACCAGTGCTGGGCATGGGAAAGGGACTGCGCTGTACTTCACTGAAGCATTCATTGTTATTAACAGTAATTATTATAAAGGCAAGAGTCTACTCTTCCCCTCTAGTCTCTACCAAAAGTACTTCAATGGTTTCTAGCTGCGTGTGCTGCTGCCTCGCTGCAGCCCAGTCGCCAGCACTGCAGTGACTGGTACCGTTGCACTTTAATCCACCCCACTGGCTACAGGGCACCACAGTGCAGTGCTTTTCTCCTCTGCTCTCTTGAATCAGGTACTTCCTTCTCTGTTACACCAAAGAAGTTATTTGCAACGGCTTACGTATCTTAATTAAGCAAATTAATTAATGATTTTTTTCCCTCTGCCATGTTTAAACTTTTAATTAATCATAATTAAATTATTTATGTAAATATATGTATAAATCACTTTGAAATCTGATGAAAGAATGCCCAAGTTCCCAGGTTAGATTAGGTGGAAATTTAAAGCCAAACTCTGGGAAAGTACTTGCCAAGTATATTCTCTCAGCCCTTTTCTGCTGGTACAGCCAGTCCTTCGCTGCTTTTGGTAGTGTTCGACTACCAAGACTACAAGAAATGACATGGCTGTGAATCACTGGCATGTCAACACATTTTCTCTAAATAAATATTTTCTTTAGAAACACAAAAGAGAGGAAAATAATTGTCTCACATCTTTCCTCTTGGTATTTGTTCCGTATGTACAAGGAAAGAGTGACCAAACGATAATATTTCTCAACAATGCATTGACAGTCTTTGAGACCAAGTTCTCCCAGCTACAAGCAGCCGTCGTACCTTGCAGCACAGAAAGCAACAGCTTGATTTTATCTCTTAAGAAATGTTGTGCAACTTCAGTATCTCTTGAAAAACCTCACTTCTACCAGAATCTGACACACCCACCCTATGTAAAAAGAGATTAAATAAACATTTAATTTTGTCTGAGTCATTGCTTTTCAAGCTAAAACCCGTGTATTTAAGGGATGTTCACTGAAATCTGCTTGCCTAAAATGATGAGAAAAGCAGAACCAAGCAGTAAACTTCAGTGCGGGAAGGATGCGCTGTCAGTGCTAGGCTAGGAAAGATGCATCCACTTCGTCCTGTGTGCTGAAAGGAAGGCACAGGGCAGAGCAGGGACGGAGCACGGGCTGTAGCATCTGTCGGGAATTTTCAGAAATGATCAGAGCGAGTTTTGCTGCAACAGTCGTGAATCAGGTCATGCTGTGTCACGTCTCAGTGATGTGACAGTGAAAGAGAAAAAAGAAACCTCTTTTGAGATAGGACTGGGACATGGTGAAATGTCAGGTAACCGAAGGATGCTGGTATATGTTTGGCTACAATTGATTAGGCAAAGAGAAATTCACCAATGAAAAACAACTTAGGACAATGTCCCTGAATACTGACAAATACCCAACAGTTTTCTTCTTTTAGAACAAAATTGTGGGAACATACACATTGGTTTAGGGATATTTTTTTTTGAATATTTATCCCATAATAAAGAATCAAAAATGGCTTTTAAAAGTCTTATTCCAAAGTGAAAATCTTTTATTCTGAAAACTGCTGAAATGTGATTTTTGCAGTTATTCAGAAAAGTTTGGTTAAGTTTTTGTTAAGACAATTGCCAAAAACTGAACATAGGATTTTTAAAATACCTTTTTTTTTGAATAATAATTTTAAAAAAATTTAATAATGTGTATTAAGCTCTATCTGGTAATTGCAGAAGGTTATTCTTTTTTCTGTATGCTTTACAATTTACACTGCTTTATACAATGTTTTAGGGTATCTATCTACCTGTGTCTGTATATCTTTTTCCTTGTAGAAAGTGTTCATATTTTCTGGAACTTTTCGGATGAATTTGGATCCTTATGGGCAATGGAAAGATGAAGAAATATGGAAAGTCGCAGAGGAGGTAAAGCTGCTTGATGTTATTTGTATCCTTCTGGTGAAGTGGTTACAGCAGAGTCTAGTGTAGGTCAAATGATTGTCATATATTACATTTATACAGAATCTTACAAGAAAAAAGTGCTGAGGAAAGGTAACGCTGTGCTGTAAACCATGTTTCCTTGCTACATAATAAAGAGGTGCCTTTGTCAGATTTTTTAAAAAAAATTTATAAACTTCCATACAGCACAATCTGGATTACTCATGCAGTGATTTAGCATAGGTGGAGTTTTATGTTTGGCTGTGCT
Source organism: Falco biarmicus (assembly GCF_023638135.1). Lineage (NCBI taxonomy): Eukaryota > Metazoa > Chordata > Aves > Falconiformes > Falconidae > Falco > Falco biarmicus. The sequence continues at coordinate 12,080,264 of NC_079292.1, read as the reverse complement.
GAGTGACCCTGAGAGAAAAAAAATCAGAGGAAGCTGATACAGCAAAACATTCTGTAATCTTTTTTCATTTTAATGCTTTGCCGTATATATGAAATACATTTTTCTACCAAAATATGATCTTTTCTTCCAAGTGACAAGTGATAGGACAAAGGGAAATGTCCTCAAGTCGGGCCAGGAGAAGTTTAGATTGGATATTAGGAAAAATTTCTTCACCAAAAGGGTTGTCAAGCGTTGGAACAGGCTGCCCAGGGAAGCAGTTGAGTCACCATCCCTGGAGGGGTTTAACGGACGTGTAGATGTGGTGCTCGGGGACGTGGGGTACTGGTGGACTTGGCCGTGCTGGGTTAGCGGTTGGGCTCGATGATCTTGTAAGGTCTTTTCCAGCTGAAGTGATTCTGTGATTCTGTGACTACTAAACATTTTGGAGACCAGAAAAAAAAAGTGAAAAATGCCTGTGGTCTTTCCTAGAAAAAAGATTGGTGTTTCTGCAATAGGAAATATTTATATTCTGCTTAGAAAAATCTTTCCTCTAAATATTTTCCAGTTATCGCCGTTCTTAGGCCGATGTAACGCCAGCTGAGAAGGAGCGCGCTCTGACACTGCATTCAGGCTTACACCCTGCTTGTGTCACGGGCAGCAAATAAGTATCGTGGAATCGTAGATTTTATGAATCTGAAGGTCGTCTTGTAATTGCATGTTGAGGTTTTCGCAACATTTTTTGTTTTCGGATTCCGCGAGGCTAGGGCCCAGGTTTTGGTGGCCGTTTCCCCGTGCAGTACGGTTGTCAGATGCCACCTATTGGCTCTGGTCGCGCTTCACACATCGCACAGGTGTACGTAGCGCCTGAAGGCGGAGGAGAGCTAGGGAAAGGGCCGCAGCCGGGAACACAGATGCCTTCTTCCAAGGTACAGATTACCTAATTAATACGGACCCCACAACGAATCGGTGCCATTTTCCTTGTGCATTGCAAGTCTCAGGTATCAGAAAATGCTTACAAGTGTGGGACTTGATCCAAGTTCTTCCTCTCCCATCCAGGAGGTTAACTGTGTCTCTGCTTGCTCTCTTGGCTTTATCTGATTTCTTCCCTATATTTGGAAAAGAGGCAAGCAGACACGTTCTAGGAGTAATTTACTGTCAAATAAAAACATCGTGACTTTTTTGGTTAAACGATGCGACAGCAGCTTTTCAGCTGGTCCTAGCAGAGGCAATGGGGTGCTCAGTGCTGTTTCACTGAGGCTGGGGGAAAAATGGAGTGTGGATTAAGATACCCTTTCTTGAAAAAGACAAGATTTCCTTCTGCTTTTGAGGACTGTTTTCACTGCACATGTGAATTGAGCCTGGAATTTCAAAGAGCTAAACGTCATTTATGACAGTGTGAAAAAAAAACAAAAACCTAACCTAAGTGTTTATCATTAAGGAGTCTGGCAAATCTGTATGTGATACAGAGGTTTTCATTGCACAGGTGAGACTGCAAAGCAAATATAAAAGAGTGATTGGATTGTTTACAAAGTTCACGCTCTTGAAATCTGTCTCGTTAGTGACAGTGAGTCAGTATAATTTCTGGAGCATGGCACAGAAAGAAAGTTAGCTGCCAATTTTTCCCTGACCCGTGTTGGCTGCTAGGATTTAGAGGATCCTGCTGAGACCAGCATGAGCTTGTTCTGCTCCTCAGAATCAGCTGGAGAGAGCAAGGCGCTGAATGGACAGATGTCAGATGTTTCACTTTTTATTGCTCCCATATTTCAGCGCTTGAATCTGTTGGACTTGCGTCAACTTTTGAGGCCAAGTTTTACTCTTGCAGTCAGCTGTCTGGACCCTACAGGGACACAGAGAGACCTTGTACAGTTTTAAGAGGAAAGCATCTTTCCCAGCCATTAGATGTAAAATTTCATTAAAGGACACGATGTGTGTTCAAAAGAGGGGTGAGGAACAAAGCACTGGCCTTAATTTGCTTATAAATGAAGCACAAACTCTTTGGAAACACCATGCACATACCCGTGCACCACAGTTTAATATGGTTTCCATGTAAAATGGAAACACAAAGGGTGAATTCCACTACTATTTTTTTGCCCTGGAATGCAAATTAATTGCAGATCAGTAATATTTAAAACAAACACAAAGGGATCTCTTCATAAACTACTAGGGCTGCATTTCATTTTTATAACCTTTTTTTGAAGCAATGCAACTCATGTTTGTTTCCTAGTTCTCGTATTTTACAGAAATTTCTCTGTAAATGCTACTGCTTAGGCCCAGGAACACAGTCAGTTTGGACCTGTAGAAGATGCAAAGATTTGCTTTGAGGTGTACAAAGTCCCCCAGTGACAGCAAAAAGGAGCACTGGAAGAAACAGTCAGAGAACATCTCCTGGGCCGGATTCTGGCTGCTGGTCCAAGGGAAGCAGCTTCACTTGGCATGGGCACCGCTCTAAATGTTTTGTCACCGATGCTAGGGGGAAGCCTGTGATGCCATTAGTATAAACAAAGTGCACAATACCTTTGGGGCAGCAAAAAGGAGCAGATGGAAATGGTCTCAGAGCTACAGAAAAAACAACTGTGGTGACCTGGGTTATTTTCTCTGTTGCTGTATGCTGTTGTAGCATACAAATTTTGGTCATTTCTTTTTACCCACCTAGTAACCAGAGAGGCCTGGTTTCCTTGCAAAAATCCCTTTCCTTAACATTTGCAATGATGTACATCACCACTGGATAAAGAATTTCAAATATGTTGCTTTCTCTAGCCTGCTAGCTGAGAATGTTTTGGTTGAAATGCCAGAAGTCGTCGTATGTGACAAACAAATCGAGCATTAACTATCAGCTTCCCAACATAAATGCTAGCATATTGTAAGAGTCAAGTATTTCTGTGCTTTTCACATCATCCAGCTACTAGCTTGTAGTCTTTATAGGACAGATTCTCCTTTTCATCCGTTTCTGTGTTCTCTTCACTGCCAGAAATGAAAGGCGTTAGTTGTCACACGCACAGTCAGCAGTGACTGTATCTCACCAATTTTTCCTGTCCTTTTTCTTTCTGGCAGGTTGGGCTGAAGTCTGTAATTGAGCAATTTCCAGGCCAACTTGATTTCGTTCTGGTGGATGGAGGCTGTGTCCTCAGCCATGGCCACAAACAGTTGATGTGCCTTGCCCGGTCAGTTCTCAGCAAAGCTAAAATCTTGCTGCTCGATGAACCGAGTGCTCACCTGGACCCTGTGTACGTTTTGTTCCTTTGTTCTGTCTTCTAATGTGAAATAAGAAAATCAGTGAGGCAGCACCAGCTAAAGAGACCTTTGGTAACTGGCCTGGTCTGTTACTAAACCGGATTTCAGTAACGTATGTTAGTAATTCTGCATGGGGGATCAGGGAAACCTAGCTACAACCTTAGATTTATAGCTGATATATGAAATATATAGAAATAGGGCTGATTTGTGGCAGAAATGCAGCATGCTGAGAGACCGCAGAGTGTTGATGTCCATGCACGTGAGCTTTACAACACACAGCTAAACTATGAAATAGCATCAATAAAGTAATGGGTAGGGCCAGCACGTACATTGCAGTCTGAAACGCCAGCGCTTGTTTGCCTTTCAGAACCTCCCAAGTGATCAGGAAGACCCTGAAGCATGCGTTTGCCAACTGCACGGTGATACTCTCTGAACACAGGCTGGAGGCGATGCTGGAGTGCCAGCGGTTTTTGGTGAGCCTTTCTTGTAGTCTCACATATCGTTGTTTCATTACGCTTGATGAACGTGCAAAGTGCACCAAGCAGAAACGATGAAGCTGGCTGGATTGGTGAGGTCATTCAGGGCAGTTGAGCAACTCGGTCACCTGCAGAAGAGCAGCAGGCTGCTGTTTGCTCTTTCACCTGAGCTGTCATAGACACCTGTGTTCAGGTGGGCTGGGTCACATTATGGAAGAGCTGGATTCCTTCTTTCAACCAGAAGGAAAGGGGTGTAGGTTATCCCACTGCTCATCCAGGTGCCTTGTATTGTAGATTGGCTCAGGAGCTCCAGAAAAATCCCAGCATCTCACAGGGCTTTACCATTGCAAATGCAGGAGTGGCTGCGCTTGCCCTGGAGCAACAGGAGGCTGTAGCGGGGGGAGGGGTTTCCTGGAAAGACATCTGATGGTCAGAATCGCTGATTTCTTTCATCAAACCACTTACATATTCCCTTCTCATTTAATCGAGGTGACAAAGTACAGAAGTCCTGGGGTACTTTCCTTGTTATACAAAAGTGGTTAGTGAATGAAAGAAAAGGCAAGTCATGTAATTGTTCTTAAAAATGAGGTTCCTTCTGCTGTATTTTCTTGACTCTTCCATGAGGGGGGACCTTCATTTGATTAGCAGAGTGAAACATCATTTTCCATGTATATTTGCTTGTGTGTATTAGCACATCAGGAAGAATGCAGCCTGAAAATGAAGCAGGCTAATCAATAAGCAGGTTCTACGTCCTTCGTCCTTCGGGATGCGCTGCTCCTTGACGTGTGCTTCCTTCTTTGGGGAGAAGAAAGCAAAGGCGGCCTGGCACCTTGCTGGCAGCCTTCTCCCTCTGCTTGCAATACAGCTCTGGTTTCTGCATGCAGTTAACGCTTTCTTAACTGGGCAGTTTAGCAGCGTTGGGGAAATGCTGTGGTATCTGGAGACATCAACAAACGTTCTCAGAGGTAAAAAAAAAATAAATAAAAAAATCACAAGGGGAAACCAGCGAGCCGAACGGCATTTTGTAACTTGTGCAATAGGCACCTTTTCTCCATGTTACAATTTTAATGCCTGGTTTTATGGTTGTAATTAGAAATTGCAAACTAGAAATTAGAAACTGCAATTGTAAATTGGGCTTTTCCTGTTAGAAGAAAATCTCTGTTATGTCTTCATGTCTCTTCCCTGCTCCATTAGTTGTGTTAGTTAAATTCTGTCAGCACCACTGTTACCCATCTTAAGAGAGTGATACCGTTTCTTCAGGTAATTGAGGACAATAAATTGCGGCAGTATGAATCGATTCAGAAGCTGCTGAACGAAAAGAGCTCCTTCAGGCAAGCCATCAGCCATGCCGACCGCCTTAAGCTACTCCCAGTACACCACAGAAACTCCAGTAAACGCAAACCTCGCCCCAGAATCACTGCCTTGCAGGAGGAGACGGAAGAAGAAGTGCAGGAGACGAGGCTGTGAGACACAGTGTGAGCACACTCTTTGTGGAGTGAGTTGTCAGAAGTGTCCCACAACGACAGGACCAGCACTTCTGAACCTGCGGGAGCCACGCACTAATTGAACCTTGCAGGACATGATCGCTGCAGTGACTACACACACGTTTGGGAATTACTTTCCTTCCACGGTTAATCGTGTGCAAGTTAGTACATTCTATGAAGTTTTGCCACTTGGAATGGTAAAACCAGACTTCCTTTGAAAAGCTGCTCTGATTTGGTACAAACAAGATGGCAAGCAGAAGTAACCTGCTTAGCCCGACGTAATCGTTTCAGAAAAGTTTTAGAAACGTTCTTGCTGGGGTGAGAGTCAAGACAGCAGGAAGAATATGAGAGACCCGGGTGGAAAATAGAAAAATCAGAACTAGAAAGCTTCCTTGAAAACAACTTAAGGGACAATATCAGCAAGACGCGCAGAAAAATTCCTCCTCTTTGTTTTCCATGCAGCAACTGTAATTTCAACTTAGCAGACAAAGGCCAAATGGCCTTTCATAACAGCTCACCACTCCACACGTGGAGGTGAGACAAGGCGACATCTGTCATCTGTCACATCTGCACAGCGAAGGGGGAACTGGTCTTTCCTTTTAAAACCTAGGGGACCGTCAACCCGCCCCTGCACGCACTTGCAGTGGGATGAGTGCAGGCTGACATTAGTGTCCAGGGAGGGACTCTCCTGGCAGTGGAACTGTAAGAGTTAGCGCAGGTCTGGCACCTTTACACGCTTTTTACCCTGGCCTAAAAAAAAAAAAAAAAATAAAAAAAGAAACATCTCAGAATTAGACTTTCATAATGAAATTAATTTTTATACTCTTCTGGTTTGCAGTTTTATGGTGAAACTGAACTTCCTCTAGTAGGATATTTTATTTATTTTAATATTGTTGCAAACATTTACTAAGGAAATGATGTATTTTAAAAGTGATTATGTACTATAAAGAAAAATATATTTGTACAAAAAGTTTTACATGTGGATTGTTGGGTGTTGGTTTTTTTGAGTGTCGCATGATAGAACTGTTAAAGAGGGCAGCCCCAGAGTTAGGCCAGGTACTTTCCAGTGCTGTCTTTGTGCACTATTCTAGTGATACAGACGGTTTAGAAATTTTTTTTTTCCTTTAAATAAAAAAAAAAAAGCAACTGCCTGTATGACACGTTACAACGCCCCCGCCGCCCCCCCCCCCCCCCCCCCCCCATGGTGCAGACATTGCGGACTGACTCTGCTCCTTCCATTGCAGTCATTGCTGCCTCTCCGAACAGGTGACTATAGTTTTGAATAAATATTCTCTTTATCACCAGAGTAACTGCGAACAGGCGGGGCCGGGGGCACTAGGTGGTGCTGCGGGGTTCGGCTGCCGCCTCCCTCCGCACGCTCCTCGCCCGCCCGTCCCTCGCAGCCTCCTTTGCTCCGCCGGGCAGCAGCTTGGCAGAGGAAGGGCGCTACAAAGAGCCTTCTCACGGCCGCTGCTACCAGCTGGCTAGCAGCACCACCACTCGTGTGCCTGACCAACAGTGGTTTTAAATGAGCTTTATAGCTCTTCCACCACTTGGGCTCTAAAGCTGCAAAGAGCAGCACATGCGAATCTTGAAAATAAACTCGTTTAGGCATCGCGTAGCAGCAGCAGCTTTGCTGCTAGCCTGGGACAGCATCCCGCTGAGCCGAGTCCTGTGCTCCGGAGCCAGTCGGGGTGCTGCTGGGTCAGTGCTCGCTCTGGAGCAGCTGCTCACCCTGTCCTGTTCTAGTTTTCCTCTAGCTTAGTCCCACACTACGTGCTTTCTGTTCCTCGTTACAGAATTCCTCTGCAACTACACTTTTTCATTCTTATATTTTTTCCTGCCTTGTCCTTCCTACTGTATTTTCAGTCGTGTCTATCTTCTACGTCTAGGACTTGGGTTGCTTTCCTTCCTCTCTGCATGGATGGCTCCTTGCTTTGCCCGGCTTTCTTCATAAAGCAATGCCTGTTGCTGACAGTTCTGGATACCCTTGAGGCTCAGTTTTGCCATGTCACCATTTCTCTGCCGCTAAGCTCTGCAACAGCTGAAAACCAACTGTATATTGAAGCAGCATCACTTCTGAATCCCATCTTCAGTCCCCCTACCCCCTCAAACTGTTCACCTCCTGCTCTATCGCTTTTCCCACGGAGCCAGCTCTCAGTTTATACGAGTCTTCACAGTGTATGCAGCCACACCTGGCTGGGAGGCCAGGGCTGCTGCAGCGTGCTGAAGCCCAAGGAGGAACGCCAAGGATCTCTCTTTTTCAGGATGTTGCTCAGAGTAGCAGACATACCATGTGGGAGAGCTTATTATCTAAATAAACAAGATGATACGGAAAGATCAGCAGAAAAGAACCACTGTGTCATCAGAATCGGCGTGCGCTTCAAAGCTTGCACAATTACTGGAGGTAATTTTTTTAGGGGCGTCGTTAGAGAGAGAGGCAAGTTGAACTGAGCAGACAAGGAGACACGTCAAGAAAGGAAAAGGTAGATACAGCAGGACCATGTAAGCTGATGGGACACCCGTGGAAGCTGCCGATACAAGCACTCATTAGGAGCACTTTGAAGGCAGAAATGGCAGCTGAGGGCCCCCCCCCTGTAGCACAACATTTAGTGAAACAGCTTGTGCCATCCCTCCCCGGCTCCCACCACGCTGCCTGCCCCAGGAAGCCCAGGCAAGATGCTGCAGAAATGCTTCTCTCTCTGCCCTCCAAGGGCAAGTGGGCAAAGGTCGGAGAAGAACGAGCTACTTCTTTCAGTGCACAAGTACTGCTTCAGCCGCTGTGGTGTTCAGGCTGGAACCGGAGGTAATTCAGTACCGGCTGCCCTGATGAGGAGAGGACCCCACCTGCTCCCCAGCAAAGGCTGAGGAGAGCACGTTGCCTTCTCGAGTAAGTGTTCGGTGGGATAAAGCGGCCCTAAGCTGGGAAGTTGCACCTGCTGTTCATGGTGGAAAATGAAGCATCAGAGTTTAAAAAAAAATATATGTATATAAATAAAATGAGGCCATAACCCAAGCACAGTGGAAGAAAAGAACAATTACCTTCATAAACACAGGCTGAGCCGTATTCAAAGAGCATTTTTCTTTTCATGTGCTTCAGTTCACATACATTTGATAAAACAAAACTATATGCTCAATATCTCACTGGAGTCAAACAAGCTTGCTGTTCTTCCAAAAACCAGTTTTGCTTTCACAGTTGCTTAACTGGTGTCTTACTAGCTTTAGTACTTTACACATTACATACCTTTTTCCAAAGTCTTTCCTAAGATCCACCTTCTCTATTTCCACAAGCCTCACATCCCTCAGCATGTTACACCATGATCAGTGTCACTAAACATCCAATGGCCTCTGCACTTCTTGGATGCTACCCTGCTCAGGCAACAGGTTTATTTCGCTGAAATGTGGCAGCTCTTGGCAAAGATGCCTTTTAAAACGTTTCCCCACATTAAGATAAATTCTGAACTGGCATTAATTGTTGGAAGTCAGTTCAGTATAAAGAGTGTTCTGGTAATTCTTTTCTCCTCTTTCCGATATAGACTTGGTATTTTAGCTCTACCATTTATGGTAGAGATCTAATTGATCTTATCTCCCTTATCTAAGAGACCTTATCTCTCTTATCTGTCAGCTAAGAGATCTTCTCTCTCACATAGATCTATCAACAATGCTGTGATTTAACATTTGGAAAAGAAAAAGCACTTTAGAACCGTATGTACAATTGGTCATTAACGGACAGTTAATTGCTGCCTAAAAATCTTGCAAATTAAGCAAGGTGCAAGGCAATACAGTAACACATTTCCTTTAAAAACCTTCATGTTCTCCAAAAACAATTTCCTCTTCCTAGGATAAACAATATTACTACTAATTTTATTCACCAGGACTTACTTCAGCCTCAAAATACAACCCTTGTAAATGCAACTGGATGTTTTCAAGTGATGTCTAACTTTCTTGCTGGTTTTCTTCCTGAACGGGTTCATTCTCATGATCAAAGCTTTAACGGGTGAATAGGTTTTCTTAGTTTCCTCTCCCCAAACCGTTTAAATGTACTGTATAAAACCGAATTTTGGTCACACCAATATGTTCAGGGGCCTACAATTACTGCTGATCCATCTGTGATGAGCCTGTGAATTTGATGCAACCAACCATTACAGCTGGAAAAGGACCGTGCCGCCGCCCGGACCCGCTACTCACTTGTGCCCTGCTCTCTCCTAAGCCTGGGTGACACTGCGTGACACAGGGAACACATCCCAGCTCCTTTTTCAGCTAATATTAGCCAAACTACAGCTGGACTACCACTGTGCTAAGGAAGTATTTCCCTTCTCCCAGACCTTCTTCTGTACCTCTAAATCCTCAGAATTAAAAGTCCTTTCTTTCCGATACCTTAACTCTGTGCAAAACCTTCCACCTTCTGAGCCTGCCTTTGCTACAGCTCAGTACAAACACACCGCGTGCCCACTCAACTGTCACTTTGACTTCAGGTTTCTGTAAGAACAGCCCACCTGGGAATTCTAAAGTCTCTTAATTACGGTTTGAACACCATAATCGTCACTTTAGCCAGTTAGCACCGGGAAATTGTCCCTCATCCTTTCTTCAGATTGGCTCCTTCCACAAACATTTCCTACCTGTAGAGGTTATTCTGCTTCTCCGGTTTTCCCAGAAAGCTGGAGGGTTTTGATTTGTTTTGTAAATCACTTGAGCTGTATTATGGGAAGAGACATGCCTCAGAAATTCAGGCTCTCTGGTTTTGCTCTTTTCTTTTTTCTTTTTTTTTATTTTTTATGAATGTTGCTGCCTTGGTTGAATGATGGAGCAGGTTTTGGCACACTTTTCATTTTGCAGCTCATGCTCAGCACTAAGTAACTGAGCTTAAATATTGTCTGATGGACTCAAGACATTCTTCTAAGGAACATATTCCAAGTTCTTTGTCAAGAAATAAGAATCACAGGAGACATGCTGAAAGCTTCTATTTTCAGAAGTGACCTGGAGGGCTGGAATGTTTAGGGTTCCTCTGGTGAAGAGGCTGAGCTGTGTATAAGGAGTGTAATGTAGTCAGAGAGGGGCTAAAGTCTTTTACTGACCTAGTGGCCTGGGGAAAGGATGCAACCTTAGAAGCTCCCCTGAGACACCCCTTCCTGAGACACCTCTCCATGCGGACAGGTTCTCTCTCTTCACTTACCTTGCTTCTTTACACAGAAAGGGTAATGGATGGGAGCGGCGTGCAGCACGGAGCAGCGTGGTCCACCACAGAGAGCACACTTAAAACCTCTTTGCTTAAGACACAGGAAGGAATGAAGAAAAAGCATTTTGCCCATTTCTAACCCAAAATGAGAGTAGTTGATACTACGAGTCGTGCACAAGCAGTGCTGTTTGTAGCATCACAGGAAGAACCTGAAGATACAATGAAGCCCCGAACTCCTGACCAGAGCCTCGGCCTTGCTTCTGCACATTCTTGCCACTATCCCAATGGTAAACCAACGGAGAAGCCGCTATGTTCGCACACAAACTATTTTATGGTTATATAGCATTCAATATTTGGGGGCAGGAACTGATATGACCTAACAAGAGAGCTTAATAGTTACTACCAAAGATAAGATTATCTTAGAGATAAAGAGATCTGCAAAACACTGTGTGATTATAAAGATGTATGAAGATCACAGACTGTGTTGAACTGAAAGACAGACCCAAAAAAAACGACAGCAGATGGAAATCAACCAGGTAAAAGATGCAGATGGACAGAGATTAGGACAGCAGGCTGAAAAGAAAGATAATGAGGGCACTGAAAGGCAATGCTAAATTTAGCAAGAGACCTAACTTTCAAACCGTGAACAGATGATCAAAGTTACTCTGCCCTCTGCAGATTTTCAGTCAAAGTACAGCAAGAAGACTTTCCATTCTCACAGACAATATACAGTCTTAAAATATATCTCAAAACATGCTATAGGATACTGTGCCTAAGATCTTCCCACACAGAAACACACTGCTAACTCTTGATCTAAATGAGGGCTGACATTTCCAAGGTGCATTTTCAATGTAAAACGAACCTAGCTTAGAAGTATATCAGGACCTTTCATTTCTTATATCTCTTTTTAAAAATGTTCGATTTATTGTGATTACAAATCCTGATGTTGCAACTTGTGTGATCGCTACAAAAAACATTTTCCATTTTACGTTCCTCCTCACCACAAAATCCATGCCTGAGCTTCTCACACAAGCTGCCGTACTGCTGTTGACACCGCTTCAGCGCATAAGGGATCCTAATTGCTGAGACCTGTTGCTCTGACCTCCAGCAGTTCCCGGCTGACTCATTCTGTTAAGAACCAACTGCAAAAGTAGCATCCATTTTTCAGCACCAAAAATTACAGAAAAAAAAAAAAAAAAATCAACTTCTATAGAAATCACCAGTATTCAGTTATATGTTACTATCACACAACAAATTGAAGTTTTAATAAAAAAGCAATTACCAAAAGACAAGATACTTTCTAAATATGTTGTGCGGAAAATGATTACAGAAATAAGCTTCTAATATTCTATATCGATAGAGATAACACACACGTACAAACTAAGGGACAGAAAGACAATATACAGTACAAAAGTTTTATTGACATGAGTTTGGGATGACTGTTTTACGTACAAAGGTGAAGCGTTAGGAAACAGGTAATCCTTTCCTTTTCCAGGCTGAATTTGAGAAAAACACTACGTTGGAAAGTATAGGCATGACCATGTTGCTGTTCATAGCTCTCAAAACCATCTCCTGGCAGTTTGATCTCAAGAAAACTCCGCGCTTTGCTCCGCCAGCCAGCCGAGGTGTCTGGGCAGGGAGCGTTTCCACATTACTACACTTCACAAGCGTGTAACTGCAGCTACTGCAGAGACCGGGGGCATAATCCCCCTGTAGAAACTCTCCCTCTATGTGTGAACGTGCTCTACCTCTGTAGTAGGGGGTGGGGGGGAATTATAAAGAATTTTAGCTGCAGCTCAAGTATCATTTCACAGCAATTACATCTTAAATCCACAATAGAAATTGATAATTACATAGGAACTCGTGTTATCGCTACTACATTATCTCTGATAATACTGTAGTTCAGCTTGTGCTCAAACTCCTTTTCAGTAAAATCTGTTTCTGTAAAACACTATTATTTCTCAGATCCTTTTAAAACACTGATGAAGTATATAAAAGTTTTTACAGTATACAAGAAAAACAAAGTTAATAAATGATCCCATTTTCTTCAATTCTATTAAAGAATAAGAGTCTGAGAAAAATAACTTTTATTGCATTTTAATTTCTCAATCTCTTTCCTTTTTTAAAAGATAGAAGTTATAACGAAAATTCATGACATTTTAGATGAAGAGAAGCTTGAGAGAAACAAGATCAAAATTCAGCAGGCAGATGATGGGGAAATCAAAGTATTTAATATGGCTTGTAGCTGAAAGTAATTGATCTGCATTTCCAATCATTTTAGTTATTGCCACATTCCATTAATTTTTCGTTAAGTGAAGATAAAAACATGTCTTTAAAATGCACGAACAATAGCTTGAAGCCATTGCTGTACATATTGTGCAACTCATCTGAATGCAGTTTAACATGTGAACTTGATAGAATATATTTATGTACAGTATATACACAAACAGAATCCTGTGGTAACACCCCTGAATATTATCATTTAAACAAGTAATTTTCATAATAAAAGAAGAAAAAAAACCAAACAAACCACCTATGAAGGTGGCAAAACTGCCCATTTCTGAAGTTTAAGTCAATATAATTTCCAGCTGATTTACATAAGAAATAAACGTGGTCCTGTACAAACTTTACATTACAGGGAAACAGTTTATTTTCAAAAAATATTTACATATTTGAGTACTTGGTTCTTTGCAATAGAAATTATAAGATCATCAAAAATTTTATGGTAGGCAGGTTTATTTATTAGATTTTTCTATTTGTTCTTTTTTGTGCAAATTCCAAATCTCTCTTTTTGCCTTATTATCTGCCTCTATTTGCCTTGTATTACTGCTGCTGCTTTTTTTAGTATTCTGAGAAGGCTGGGTGACTTTACTTCTAGGAACTGGAAGAAAAGATTTAACTCTTGAAACACCCAACTCTGTCTTTGATTTACTGTTGCTGCTTTCCACAGTTCGACTGCTGCTGAGCGGACGCATTCCATCCTATGAACAAAAAAAAGCATTTTCTGTATAAGTAATTGTTGCCATTTGACCTGGAAAACAACCAACCAACCCTACCAGCCTCATGGAAACTCTTGGTATTTACAATCTTTTGCCATTTAGTATGACAGCTTCTTACTACTTGGTGAACTATGGCGCTTTTTTTGCTTCTTTGACTGAAAAGACATATCAACATCTTAGAGTACTGAAATAAGACAATGGGGTTTTGCCACTGCTATTGAAAAAGCCTTAAATTTGATTCTTGCATGTCTCCATTTCAGAGAGAACATTTCATGTTCTTTCTTTCATTACTGTGGAAAAATGACAGCTGTAGCCACAGCTAAAAGGGAAAAATGGAAATTTAGGTCTTGCAGGCACAAAATTCAGCTTTAAAGCTTGAATAAAGATACACACTTTTTTTGTACCATCAAGGCCATAAATAAGAACAAAATTATCACAACAAAAATAATACTTCAAGAACAGAAGTTGAAAGGCTAGTTACATTTTAATATAACAGAAGTTGAAATATTTAATATAACAGAAGTTGAAATATTTAATATAACAGAATAAAAAGATTTAATATAACAGAAGTTGAAAGGCTAGTTACATAATCTTACAGATTGCTTTCTTATAAACCAGATTTTAGCCTCTCAAATTATTTATGCTAAGAAGCTACATTCTTAAAAACTGGACCGTATTCACCCCGCCCAAATTTAGACAGCGGAAGTGCCGAAGTGAGGTGTGTTGTCACTTTTTGTTCCTTTGTAGACAAGGAGAAAGATGTTAGCTAAGCCAGTTTATGACGGTCGCTAACACATCTCTTTCATGAGAGGTGCCTACCTTTCCTCTGACAGGAAAGGAGAATTAGGAACTTAACTGTTGGCATCACCTGAATCCAGGTCACCCTCTGGGCAGCAATATTAAAAAGTTCATTTTCACCAGCAGCTGCTGCTCTTCAAGTAAAGGTTGGTGGCATGCAAGTAAACTGTTCATCACTGTCTGTTCCTTATTAATCCTTGATTTCATCAATTTGTTTGGATCCTGGATCAAAGATTTTGCATGTCTTATCAGTTTTCTCTTTCTCGTTCACATACTTGAAAGCATTTTTTCTTCCAGCCAATTAAAAAAAAAATTAATTATGGGTATGTTGCCCTTGTAAGTAATTTGTCTCATTACTGTTGATAAGATCTCCTCTGCTCGTGCAGTATTGCTTTTGTTACCCACAGAATTCTATTTACTTTCAGAAAAGGATGCTTTTCTAATCTCAAACTCGTTTTCAGACACCAGTTCTTGCAGCTGCATAGGTTCATCATCATTGGAATTGCTTCTAAAAGTTTGACTTCTGCTTCCAACCTAAGACTGTGCTCTTCTAGATTTTTGACAGATTTGTTGTAGTAACGATTAAATCTAGAAACAAAGCTTGTCATTCTATTAGATCTCTTTCCCCTCTAGCAAAAGGTTGGGTTGTATTTCCTTCATTTTGGCCAACATTTCCTCACAAGGTATGGAAAATCAATTTTTTTAACCAGTATGAAATCTTTTGACCAAGTTCTTAAAAACCCTCAAAGGTAGCTAAGCTTGTTGTAATGGTTTCAGCTGGGACAGAGTTGATTTTCTTTTCAGTAGCTGGTACAGGGCTGTGTTTTGGATTCGGTATGAGAATTATGTTGATAGCACACTGATGGTTTTAGCTGTTGCTAAGTAATGTTTATACATAGTCAAGGAGTTTTCAGTTTCTTAGGCTCTGCCAGCGAGAGGGCTGGAGGGGCATGGGAAACTGGGAGGGGACACAGCCAGGGCAGCTGCCCCAAACTGGCCAAAGGGGTATTCCATGCCATAGAATGTCACGCCCAGTATATAAGCTGGGGGGTTGGCTGGGGCCTGTGAATTGCTGCTTCTTGCGCACTGGCCGGGCATCGGTAAGTGGGTTGTGAGCAGCTCTATCGTGCACCACTTGGGGTTTTTTGTTTTGGATTTTATTCCTCTCTCCCTTGCTCTCCTTTTCATTACAGTTGTTATTATTATATTTGATTTTATTTCAATTATTAAATTGTTCTTATCTCAACCCTTGAGTTTTACCTTTTGCCCTGATTCTCCTCTGCATCCCACTGCTGTGGTGGGGGATGAGTGAGTGGCTGCGTGGTACTTAGCTGCTGGCTGCCGTTAAACCATGACACTCGTCTACCTCCAAAGTCAATGCAGCTGTGCCTTAAATTGTTAGCAGGAATTTTAAAAGTAAAAAAATTAACTAGGAAAAATTTACATTAGAACAGGTAGGTCACCTGACTTACAAAATTATCCAGGCATTGCCACTATGTGGAGATTTGATTTGTAATGTCTGAAATTACGAATTTTAAATCTGAATAGCATGGCCAGCAGGACAAGGGCAGTGATTGTCCTCCTGTACTGGGCACTGGTGATGCCGCACCTCAAACCCTGTGTTCAGCTCTGGGCCCCTCACTGCAAGAGGGAGCAGAGGGGCTGGAGCGTGTCCAGAGACGGGCAACGGGGCTGGGGAAGGGTCTGGAGCGCAAGTCTTATGAGGAGCGGCTGAGGGAACTGGGGGTGTTTAGCCTGGAGAGGAGGAGGCCCAGGGGGGAGCCTTGTCGCTCTCTACAACTACCTGGAAGGAGGCTGTAGGCAGGTGGAGGTCGGTCTCTTCTCCCAAATTACAAGCGACAGGACAAGAGAAATGGCCTCAAGTTGCACCAGACGAGGCTTAGACTGCATAGTAGGAAAAATTTCTTCACTGAAAGGGTGGTCAAGCATTGGAACAGGCTGCCCAGGGAGGTGGTGGAATCACCATCCCTGGAGGTATTTAAAAGCCAGACAGACGTGGTGCTTAGGGACATGGGTTAGTGATGGACTTGGCAGCGCTGGGTTAACGGTTGGACTTGATGATCTCAAAGGTCTTTTCCAACCTAAATGATTTGATGATTCTAAAATAATGTGTTTAGAGAAATATCCAAAAGCAGTATACCCAAATGCGGATCTGGAATGTTAAAATTGTTTGTTAGTGGACACTGTTCTCTGGATTTTAAATAAAGTTATGGAAAATATTCTAACGTTTTGAATATTTGGATATGAAAAAATACGGTAAGCGTGGTAAGTGATTTCATCCAACTGTAGTTTTTTTAATGCTTAGGTGTGCAAAGTTAAGCTATTTTCAGGGCTACTTCATTGTAACTGCAGAAAATAGACAGAGTGTCTCTAGGAAAAAAATGATCATGGTCAGGTAAAAGTGTCTGGACTGGACTTTAGAGGATCCCTGTTAAGGGAACAGAGGAGCCCAGTGAGGGAACACAGACAGATTCTGTGCTGGCTAAGGTTAATTGAGCCATGTGCTCAGAAGCCCTCTTGATGTTCAAAACCACAAGGAGCAAGAAAGAAAAGGGAAAAAGAGAAAGCACAATTTTAACTTTACTATCCAAAGAATGAAAACTAAGCAAGATACAACTCCATCTTCATATTTAATAGGGATGTTAGCACTCACAAACAATTATTTCAGTTTCTGAAAAGATGATGATAGTGGACCGATTATATCTTCCAGTAGTATTTAGCTTATCATCCCACTCTGAAACTGCTCTGAAATTAGTAAAGTTCGTTTACATTTAGACTATCTTTTCCCATAATCACCAAACTTCTAACACAGGGTTTCTTTTAATTTCTCATAAATAATCTGGCAATACTGAAAACCCTTTTAAAAAATCCATGCTATTTTTCACAAACTCTGATAATATCATGTCTTACAATTTCTACCACTGGAAAGCTTTGACACCAGAGCAGCTCAGTTCTACTTAAATAATAACACTTAGGAAAACAGTGGTCTGGAATTGTATATATTTGGGTAGTCACTACAAAAAAAAATAGTAGAAAAATAAACCATAAGCCGGGAATTATATATCAAGAATTTAAAAAACTTGTGTGCCTTTGCAAAGTTACTGAATAACATTAACTAGGGTGGGGGGTGGGGGCAGAGGAATGAACCCAGGGTTTTTATTTCATCTGATGCAAGTAACTTATAATGTCAAAGAAATGTCAACAGTACTTGGCTTAAGGAGATGGCTTTATGTAAACATGAAAACGGAAGCAAATACATCCATTGTTTAATAAATCTTAAGTTTCCATTAAAACACATGGAAGAAATTTGGCATGGTATGTCTAGCAAGTTTCCTAAGAATCATGACAGTTTATTCTTGTAATAAACACGGCACTGGAACACTAATTCTATGGATCCAATCAGGAATTCAGATTTTGGAGAAACTCAAGACATCTTCCCTATCCTACTACAAAACTCATTTCACCTACCTTTTGTGCTGTTGTTTTACTTGGGTTAGTACCACTTGCTGAAAATACAGGATTCTTCTGAGAGTTATTGAACATCAATAGCTCATCCTTAGAATCTGCTATCTAAAAAAGATAAGAAAATGGTGATTATGTTTTTTTTAGTTATTCACAGATTATGTTTCACTTTGCCAAATTTTGGGAGTCTTGATTTCATTTTCATATAGTTTCTGTGCAATGTAATGCATAAATATCCAAAGAACAATTAAAATACATTTCCTTTACTATAGAGTGCATTTGCGGGAGGTGGGTGATGAAGAGAGAGATTTCACATGGACCATAACCAGAAGAAGATGAACCATACATTTCCAGAGCAATACTATTCAGCGGAACTTCAGGGCAGTTTCTCGTTAAATTTTATTCAGCCCCAGAAACATCACAAAAAGGAATAATCCTTTTCTCTTCCTTCTGCCATGTTTCTCCCCTACTATTTTCCTCCAAACCTTGTGACCATGCAATAGCAGACAGAGTCTAATCAGCCCTCTGTCCTCGCTGAAAACTAGGTATTTTGTTCTGGGGCAAGCTGATCCAATTCCCTGCAACTGCAAAAGTACTCAATCCCAACCGAACAGAGGCACATATTCAAGTGAAAAGGCAAATTAGAGAGCAGAAGTACTTATTTTTATGGCAGCCTGAAATTCCATCACACGGAGAAAACATGCAACAGCACCCTTACTTCTGTAAGGCTCAACTAGGCAGCTCGGGAATTAACAACAGAAATTCCAGCCATGGATGGTTCCACCCATGGTGAGGAAACTGAACAAAAGACAGTGACATCTATCTCCTTCCTTATCTAACCCATATTTCCTTGAATTGTCAACAACGAGCAATTACATTTTACATGTTATTAAACACAATTTTAAATTGGTTACCATTTCTTTAAGCACATCCCATTCTTTCAAAGATAGATATGGTAAATCCCTGCTAAGTGACTGGTGATTAGCTTGCCAGCTTGGCTCATGTGACTCATGCAAGGACTGTAAATACTTTAAAAAAACAAAACAAAACAACCAACCCAAAACAAAAGACTCTAATAAAGGATTTCATTAAATAGGTTGAAAAATTTTCCCAAACACAGTATTTCTTTTTTTAATAAAAACTTTGTTGACTTCTAAGACTAAACAGAGTACTTAATAAAGGAAAACGAATGGACCTGCTGTTCAGGGAGATCCTAGAGGATGTAACACACTGCCTAACGGGATAATAGCTTAAGACTAACTCTGTCTGTGTTTCAAATGGTACAGAACAGCTGCTCCAGTGTGAACACAGCCTGTTGTCACAGCCATCCTACTTCAGCTGTGCTAGGAGGCAAGAAGGAAAAGAATAAATAGCTACGGCTACAGGGAGAGCCTGGATGCTTTTGGCGTAGAAGGACAAATGAGAAAGATCCACAGCTCCACCCTCTGCAGCACAGAACTTAGCCCCAAACCTGTAAGCCTTGCAAGCATCCTTCACCCTCTGCTGCCGCTGTTAGAGAACTAGGCCAATCCATTCTTTCTTGCTCGGGGCAGCAAAACTGCGTTTTGCCTACGCAGCAGAGGAGCTTTGAGACAGTTCAGTAATGGCTGATGGGATTACACTAAATAAACAAAATGTGCTATGCATATTAGGAAAAACTTCCTATGTCTAAAATTACAAAACAGTTTCCCAGTGGAAGCGATGATAGCATGAAAGATAACATGGGGAACAATAATGCAGAGGAGGTTATTGTTGCTAGCATTTATGAACTTATGAATTGCAGCCTCTCCAGCCTCCACTGCAAAAATCTCTACCAGATAAAATAGTGAAGGTGTAATTTAAAACCAGAACACTTACACTCCAATTATAACTTATTAGTTTACTTTGGCTTATTTCCAAACAATTTTATAATTTTCTTCAAGCAGTGCTTGTAAATTAAAAATTCATTTTAAACACATCACAAACAACTGCATATGGCAAAGTAGTAAATTATTTAAAAGCCTTGTGTTTACCTTGCTTATATCAGGCTCAGATTTGCTGGAACACATACTTTGAAGTTCCTGCACAAGATCTACCTCATCATCAGAACCAAGGGACAGCCTTTGCTCCAGATTTAATGTTCCCAACTGATCCTTCTCTGAAGATCTTGTTCAAAAAAAACCACAAACAAACAAAGAGAACAATTAAAATGAAGCTATGACACAGAATTTTAAAATAAATATTATACACACCTGAAAAATAGTAGGTTTTTTTCCAAGTGACCTTTACTACCATGAACAAAAAGAAAATAGCATCTAATTAAGTGGCAGCAATAGTTGTTACATCATAAGGTATCTTCTTTCTATTCAAATTATTCTCTCCATTCTGAAATTCTAACAAAGGATTCTTCTGCCTACTACCTTCAAAGATTCTCCTCTTTTAAGATGGACCAAATGAAATTTATTCCACTCCTTTTTGGGGGGGATTTGACTCCTAACACTTACAAAAACCCTGGCATACCAAGAAGCATAAACATTCTGTGCTCTCTGTGCCTGTGAATGTGGCAGAACCAAGGTTTCAAATTGAAGTAAAGTCTCAAATGCAGTTCCCTCTGGCTAACTGTACACTTTCCTAGGGGAACTCTGTAGCGTTTAGACTAAAGCACATATACTACACGCTTTTGAATTGCCATTCAGTAAGCTAAAAGAGCCAAAAGAGTTTTGAAAATATAATGCCAGGTGAGAAAAGCATACGGTTGGCTTTTCGTGTCAGGGTAAATGTTACATAATGGTCTTAAGTAATAGACTGTTACATAAAAAGGCATGTAGTGCTGCAAGGTTTAAAATACAGAAATGGATTCTAAAATTATCTTGAAGTATATAAAATTTTCTCTCAGAACTGAGAATTAAAAAGGATTCCTTTCTTTAGATGTAGAACCAAAACATTACCAAATAGAAACTCTTAATCTATTAATTATAATGTGCTGGTTTACAACACAATTTTATTATCTTTACTGTTTGCTAAGTATTACAAATACCAGAAATTAAAACTTACTTTGTGGTGAGAGAAGCTCTTTTCTTACAGTTTGGCTGCAACACAGTCCTAGATTTTATAACTGCACAAAAGACAGATGGACTTATTAGTGTGTTACCATGTGTGTTTGTTTCTTTATTCTAAAATCTGTGATAAACAAGGAAAATGTGTTTCTGTGTACTGGTTAATCATATCAATAGACTCTGTCAAAGGTCAGAATACATCCCTTGAAACTGTTCAGAACAGCAGTAGGAACTGCTAAAATGGCAAATGGGGCATGACTTGCCCAAGCTTTTGTGGATATAGAACATGAGGTTTCTGTGCAAGGCACCTGAACCACCCTTACTGCTTCTCTCAAAGAGAAATCGCTTGTCAACAGGAAAAGATTTAAGCTTTCTTCGTTTAAGTAAAATCAAACAACTTACCCTTGGAATCGGGAACCGCATTTGATTCTGATAGTCAGAAATGGAAGCCTATTTAAATTCACCATTCCATTTTTTACTTATATTCACAGATATTAACTGGAGTCTAAGAACATTTTCAGGTGCAAGACACAGTATAAACCATCCTCCTTCAGGTTACATTCATTTGATTTCTTAAATCCTCTTAGTGGAATTAGGTAAATTCACAATTCAAACACAGAACTCACAAGCAAAATCAGGACATTAGAGCTGGAGTTCAGAAAAAGCAGATTTCTTTCTGAACAAGAGCTGAAGAAATGAATAGCTCAATTTAATGTTACAAAGTACCAGGCATCAAGTATTTCAGTCTTTTATATATGAGGTAATTGAGGCTAGAATCTTACTGTTTCCAGAGAGAGAGAAAGAGAGAGAGAGTGTGTGTGTGTGTGTGTGTGTAAGCCTCTTTCTCTCTGCATCCCTTCCTAACTCTTCTCTCTGAAGGAGTTACCTTCATTTTCTAAAAGCAAAATAATTTGATTTTGTCCTCTAGAAGCTTTCCTGTTC
Source organism: Falco biarmicus (assembly GCF_023638135.1). NCBI lineage: Eukaryota > Metazoa > Chordata > Aves > Falconiformes > Falconidae > Falco > Falco biarmicus. The sequence continues at coordinate 12,058,661 of NC_079292.1, read as the reverse complement.
AATACTGTATTCAGTTATGGTATTCCCAAGTTTTCTTTCTAGACAGATGTGTAATTTTAGAAGAATGAAATGTTGCTTCTGCACATACCCAGATGTTATCCCTGTGTAGTAAACAGCTTGTTAGACGGCTTGTGAGCTTGAGGTAAAAAGACAATTCAAAAGTGTCAGCTACTAATACGACTTTCACATACACACACACAGACTGTCACATAAAGCCTTCTTTATCAAGCAGCCTGCTAAAAATGATGTGGAAACTTCATGAAAACCTTACAGTATCTGTGACTACGCAGAGGTTTTTACATTTAGTTTTTGCAATTAAAAAGAAAATCAAACAAAAATCTTCAATTTAAAACCAGAGACCTCTTGCTTCCGCTACAGGGCTTCTAGATTATTCTACTCAATTTATTTAACAAGACTGAACAAGGGATGCATGATCTTTTTATTATTATTTATTTATTATATTTTATTATTGTAGCGAAGCTACAAAGTATGTGAAAAAAAAAAAGCAAAAAAAGAAATACTGTAAATCAGGTGCAGCTCTAAAGAGCACCAACCAAGTAATGAAGTCTTTCCCTCATCTGGTGCTGGGGCAGAGAATGATAAAACATCATTCCATGCAATATGAGGTGGAACCACTGCTGAATCTTCCACCACCTGAACTAAAGCCTACCTCATTATCAGGACAACAGGAAAGGCATTAGAACAAACAAACAAAAAATCAATAGTTAATCAGGATACCTCACAGTCACAACAAAATTATTTGAGGGGAAAAAAAGTAAACGATTTTTTACTGATGAACATAACCATGAGCGTCATTTCATTGAGAATGTTTAATTCATGACGTAGAAGAAAAAAAAAGATTCCTATCGACACAGGTCAAGCACCCACACCTTCTTTCAGAACTGAAAACGGAAAGCTTTACCTTCAGCGTTTGTCTCCTGCTTATTCCATGACTGGGGGGACAAACGGCCTGACTTTTTGCGAGGACTTGTGCTCACTTTTCTCCAAGAAGCATTCTCACCTCTTTTCTTACTACAATTTTTGTAGCTCGAAACCACAGATAAAGGAAAGTTTCCTCCCTTAAAATCTGCTATGTAATTATCTAGCTCTGAAACAAAAGTAGAACAATGTTAAGAAGAATTGACTCTTGCAAATGATTCCTCTTTGACTACCTTATACAACTACTTAGTTTAGTGACTGTAAATGCTTTTAACCACACACCTCCCATCATAACTATAGTTACGTTTTGTGAAAGTTTTAAAAAAGGAATCCAAGAGTTAAAAGCCCCACTCTGGCAACGTACAACTACTTGCCTTTCAGACTGTTCAGTTACCTGGTCTGGGGAGAGGACAGCCATGCAAAACAGCTTTATTTAGCAAGATACTGAGAGCAGCTTTAACGACAGCCTGTTGACCTTGGCTAGGACTTTTTTTGGCTATGGCTTGTCCTGGTACAGATGGTCTTTTCACAGAGGCTCTGGAGAGTATTGCTTCTTGAACTCTGGGAGCTATCACAGCATTCCATAACCTGGACATCCACCTGTAGGCACACAAAGAATCCCTTAACTTCAGAGAGAATTATAAACAACCCAAGATTTTATAGTTCAGGTAACATATCCAATTCTGCATTTTCAGGAAGCACATATATTTTGGACTTTGTATTGTACCCCATTTCAGAGGGGAACTGATTTTATTTAAAGTGGGGTATATTTGTTTGTTTTATATTAAATTATTTGACCTAACTTTCTTCAGGCTGCTTTGGCAAACTATTTACCATCTGATGGTTTCCTTCTTCAGGTAAGGACCATAAAACATCTTTTCCTTTTTAAGGCTAAAAGAAAGAATGTCCCAGAAAGATGCACCTTCATGTGTGTACAACAAAAGCCCCTTGAGAAGGTTCCATGCCTGCAGGTGTTCATTCATTGCCCGCTGGCTGCCAGCATGGGAAAAAGGAGGTATTTAGTTATGATTGCACCCTTTCCAGTATTCTTCCACTTCCAAACTTGTCCAGTTCACAAGACCCTTCTATTCATACAGCTGCCTTGCTCTCACTCTCCTTTTGTCTATTTGATCTATGGTGAACTGCGTTTCCAGGATGCTGTGAATTTTCCAGATTGTCTGGTTTTGAGACTGGGTCTGATCATAAAAAATTGATTTAAAGGGACGTGGCTCTTCTGGGACTTTTGCTTTTCTAAGAGAGAAATATTACATTGTTTTTAGCCCAGAAGTGACAAATCTGTGTTAGGAAATAAATAAATGCTATTTCTTACAGCTTATAGTTCTCAAGGGATAAAAGCTAGGAGTTTCAGGCTTAGGGCTCAGCTCACATCTATAACAGACACTGAGACAATCTTTTTTTAGATCAAATCCATCTCTTTTTTTTTTTTTTTCTTATACCCTCTTATAAGAGGAAGATGGTAAGACTGAGAGTCAGAGGGTTTATACTGAAGATCTATAAGAAATTATAGGTTATAATGCTGTGTTTCAGCTTCACAGAAATCCATTCAGAAAAACTGAGCGCTAAAATGTGTTTGACTTAAATGAACCATTTTGTTGGATATGTTGATACATAGAAATCATCCTATTACCCAAAAGATTATGACAACATTTTTGGCTTTATTTTTGTTTGTTTGTATTGTTGTTTGTTTGGGTTTTAAAATTTGATTGTACAAATCGTTTGATAGATGTATTTTTGGTTAGTTATGAAGCACAAAATTGAATTTTTATGATATATAACCATGCTACAAAGTGCTGGTATAACCTTGAGAAAAGTTACATTAATTAGAAAAATAATTAGTAGAGTTGTTAAAATAAGATGTAAAATGCATATTGGTGATGTTCCTTCAAGCTTCCTTAGCATAATGTTGTAGATACCATTACATATAGATACAGTCTACTTCTGCTAGCTGAGTTAAGCTACCAAAATAAACAATTGCTTTCATTTTAGCAATAAAGAACTCTACCTGTCCATTTCTGCCTACGTAAGCTTTTGGCGTTTTGCAATCTGCTAGCATAAATGGTGAGAAATGAATGCTGAAGAAATAAAATTAATTGAGCCCATTCTAATCAAACAGTTAACAACTGATGGGCTGTACAATGCCATCCTCTCTAAGTAAAAAATCCAACCTGGTGCTTAAATTCAGTCTTATGTTTGTGCTCATCCTGACCAAGTCCCCAGTTCCTTGATATAGCGGATACTCAGGAAAGGTACAGCACCTCCCTGCCCCTGCAAAGAGCTGGAAAGTGAAACTCTTTCTTGTTGGAACATCATCTTTAACGCATAGATCAAAATCAAGAAAAAAAAATGTAACTAAAATTGTCCTAATTTATTCACCCTACTATCCAAAATGTGAAGCTACACGAAACACCACACAGCAGGAAACAATTGCCTGTCTCACCTCCTCTCTCCCTTCCCAGCTGCCTGCTGCTGCCACTTGCCTCATGTTAACATCAGCCCAGAACAAACCCAGTTCGTAGGTAGCTGCCTACTGTCTCAATGAATTGAACTGACTCAGTGAAGCTTTAATAAATGTAAAAAGCAGCAGAACAGCACAGCGGAGAGGAGGGACAAGAAGACAGGAGCGGTTAATTAGATTGAAATAACAGCAACAGCTGCTAATTAAAACTATTTATTGCTAGTTATATGACCACACTGTTAGCCACCATGCTGCTAAACCAAAAGCGTGCAGTAAGTGCTCATTGGAGCTGTGCTTTTTAATAATTTATTAGTGGACAAAACCTACATTAAAATGAGGAGTCAGATGGCATATCGATACTATGAAAGACATTTTGGGGTTGAGCTCAAAATAAGCATTGTGAATCCAGTCAAAGTTATACTTAGGAGAAATCCAAACTCAGAAACGCAAGGTATCTAAAGAACAGTTTTCTGTCCTCTAATACCACTGCAATAAATAAATGATTAAAACATTTCAGAAGACATGATTCAAGAGGGAGATAGATGCATGGTATACTTTATTACTTTTTTATTTCACAGCACCCATAAGATTTCAGCTCAATGCTACATACACATTTAGAGTTTGATAATAACACTGGATACTAGATAATGTGTCCTTTTAGAAAAAAAAAAGAAAATGAACAAGTGAAATGTATCTAGATCTGCAGACAGAATGAAAGAAGAGAAAGGCAGTGAACATAGTAAGCAAAGGACCCTGGAAACCTTTATGAAGCAGCAGAAACCATTACGAGAAAAAAGTCAGAGGGAGCAGAAATGGCAATTCAGGAGTGCTGTGAAACAAGGTGATAAAAGTAACGTTGCATCTCCAGAAATCAACATTATTATTTGCATTCTGAACATGCTTGAATCTTAATTAGGGGCTCATAACCTTTCTACAGTAGCCAAGAAACATCTTGGCATGAAATTAATATATTTTAAAATCCTATAATTATTTCTTGTTTCACCTGCTAGCATTTGCAGAGAAGTTGGAACGTAAGCACACGTTCATGCAATTGTAGGCAAGAAAAGACAACATTTTCATCATTCTTTTATGTTACTGGACATATGGTTATACATATACATATGGTTAGATATATAGCTAAAGGTATATTTCTGCCCTATTTGCTAAGCTGTGAAATTATGTGTATGTTTAAAAATGATACCAGATATTAAATAGTGAGAAATCGTTCTCCAAATTTCCCTTGTATACAACTTCAAAAGGAACCTTTACCAAATTTTCAAGCTCAGAATTCTTGAATCTTATTTTGATCTGTTCACTAATGAACAGCTTTCTTTACTGGGGTGTCTCAAAATGAAGAACAAAACCTTTAAAGGGTTGAGCATTATTATCCAGTACAAGTAATATTTTGCAACCTCTGTGTCAGAAAATAACTGCAAGATCAGAACAAGACTGACTTTCAGCCAGTGTTAGACACCCAGTTCCCACTTGTGTCCTTCAGAATTGCCCGTCTAGTACTTAAATATCAAACAAAAGTTTAAAACTTTCAACAACTTCCACTAAAATACTTTCAAAGTTGCTGAGTCAGTTGGGTTTTTGGAGAAACATAGCTACTATGTTTGCAATAGTTGGCACTGAACAGTGGCAAACAAGAAATGGAAATCTTACTTCACTGTCGCCTGGCCATGCCCTGGCACCACAGGACAAGAGAAGAAATGTTTTGGCCCCATAAGTGCTTCAGGTGCTCCTAGACGTGATAAGCAAGAGTTCAGCTGGTGCCAAACAGCAAGAATCCAGTCTATGATCTTGCACACGGGATCACATGGAGGGGGTACTTTGCCTCTGAACTGCAGAGAGAAAAGATGTTTGACATAAGACCTCTGCTGCACACACTTTCCTTGACACCCCAAGGCGGCTTTTTCCTGGCGTTACAAAATCAGCAACAGTCAAAAACTGGTCAAACCTTTTTATGGAGTATATTGAAGTCTTGTTGTATTAAAACTTATTTCTTCACTATATTTTAAAAGATATCTCCCTACCAATAAATTGACATGCCTGTACTTTCTTGTGGGAAACAGACACAGATTTGGCAGCAGTGCTTTTTCTATGATGTTTAAGGTTAGGATTACAAGAGATACCTACCATATCCTACACAATATACATGATATAAGTAAGGCATATAAAGAACATACGATCACACTGAACAGGAACGTTCTCAGTGGATTTCTCTACTGATTTCAGATTTAGTAGCAAGGAAGGTAAGATGCCTTCCTCTAAGACTTACATTTTTTTAGTATGTCTTGTTGAAGGCAAATCATTTGGTGCCAGAAATATCTATTTAATCTGACTCCAGATTACAGCCTTCATCATCCTAATCCTAGGATTATCCTCTGGAGCCATCTGAATTAGAGGAAGCATTAAAAGATGCACTAGGGATAGTGTTTGCCAGCACTGAAGACAGAGCTTCTTGACAGAATCTACAGGTGAACAGAAAGTTAATGTAGAAAAACATTTAAACTGTTCCCATATATCATAATAGTCCAAAATATGGGGAAAAGAGCTCTTCATCTGAAAACATGAATATTAAGGCACAAACAAGGTATCAGAATACAGAGCAAGGATCTTTGAAATAGTCTGTTGTTCAAACAATAAATGTGCTTTTGCTTTCCGTTAAGATTGTTATAACAGATTAATCCTTTTGTTTTTAACTTTGGAATCCACTATTTTAAGCCCCATACCAATGGCATTTGAATTTGCACATGGCACATGTATGTATCAAAAAAATAATAAAGTACTAGCACACTGGGCATTTTTATTCATTATTTAGTTAGGGAAGGTACAGGAAGACACACAGCTTTTTTCCTCCAAAAAGCCACCATCTGCATATATGCTTTAGAGAAAATAATGAGATTACTACAGAAATTCTGTTCAAATTCAGTCAGAGGTAGGAACCTATTACATTGTTAAACTCTAACCTATGAGCCTAAGGATTGCTTTTAAGCTTAAACAAAATAACCTAAAAATGACATCTGTTACGCAATGCTGCAAGATCTGGTAGCCAAAGCAGTTTGGCAGAGTAAGCTTGATTCAGCTTTGTCTGCAAACAAGTCAGAATACCACTGCTTTGGCAACTGTCCGCATTGCTGTGCTTCCTGGCCTTGTGCTCAGTCAAAGACAGTCCTTCTCATTGATGTTGAATGATTTATGATCAAAGCGCTTCCGTCCTTTTATAAAGGGGCTTAGATCACTAGATATTCTCCAGTGCAGACTTGAGAATGCAAACTCGCTCCTCAAGAGGAGGGAGGTGGATTCTGCTACATACTTCCATTGCACTGTCCTCTGGCCTATACTTCATTCCAGTGCCGTACCATATCTGCAAGATAACAGCTTCAACCAGCCCACTTACTTGCCTACAGACAATTGCTACCCTCCCCATCCTTTGCCAGGATTTTGGAAACCATTCATACCTTCAACCAGACAATGACTCATAATGGTTCCAGCTTACTATGTCTGTAGGGACTCAAAAGATTTAAAGCGCATAGGGAAAAAAGGAAATGTTTCACATAGAAAAAAGTACTTATAAATAACTATGCACCTGAAAAAAGTAACAGAATCATTTAGGTGGGAAAAGACCTTCGAGATCATCAAGTCCAACTGTTAACCCAGAACTGCAAGTCTACCAGTAAGTGATGCCCCTAAGCACCGCAACTACGCATTTTTTAAACACCTCCAGGGACGATGATTCCACCACCTCCCTGGGCAGCCTGTTCCAATGCTTGACCACCCTTTCAGTGAAGAAATTTTTCCTAATATGTAATCTAAACCTCCCCTGGTGCAACTTAAGACTGTTTCCTCTTCTCCCGTTACTTGTAGTCTGGGAGGAAAGCCCAACATCCACCTGCCTATAACCTCCTTTCAGGCAGCTGTAGAGAGCAATAAGTTCCCCCCTGAGCCTCCTCTTCTCCAGACTAAACAGGGTGGTCAACCAGCACCCCCAGGTCCTTTCCCACCAGGCAGCTTTCCAGCCGCTCTGCCCCAAGCCTGTAGCGCTGTGTGGGGTTGGTGTGACCCAAGTGCAGGAGCCGGTACTTTTACTTTTCTTCGTTGAACCTCCAACAATTGGCCTTGGCCCATCGATCCAGCCTGAGCAGATCCCTCTGCAGAGCCTTCCTGCCCTCAAGGAGATCAATGCTTGCCGCCCCCCCATCTTGGCGTCACCTGCAAATTTACTGAGGGTGCACTCGATCTCCTTGTCCACAGCGTTGATAAAGACATTAAACAGAACTGGTCCCAGTACTGAGCCCTGGGGAACACCACTGTGACCAGCCACCAGCTGGAAGTAACTCCATTCACTACCACTCTTTGGGCTTGGCCACCCAGCCAGCTTTTTATCCAGTGTAGAGAAGTAATCTCTTTAAGAGTTTCATTGATACATTTCACATGATTCTTTTTTTATATTCTGTATTTCTGTTCTTGCTATTAAAGAATACCTACAAATGTTTTTAAATTTCCTCATTATAGTAACTGAAGCGTTCAGTTACCACACATTTCCTCTTTAGGATCTCTTTGAATCAGTAAGCTTTTATAGATGAGAACTGTGGCACAGGGTACAGGAGATGACATCCCCAGGGATAACCAAGATACATACAGCTGAACACTCAGAAATGACAGTGGGTCTGTTGTTCCAGACCAGGACTCTTTACTACTGACAGTTTTTTGCTATTCCTAGAACAATCTCCCTTTTTAAGCCTGTTCAAAATTCTGCTGCCAAGATTATTTCCCTTTGCAGCTGTTTCGATCAAACTCCCCCTCCCAACATCTAACACTCCCTGACGTCTGCAATAGCTGCTATCACACTGGAGTGTTCTTCTTCCAAATAACTTTCAAAATTCCACAATTCTGCTTTTGCCCACATCTTTCATTTCATTTCCCATCCTCCATTTATTTATTCAAGTTAAAACAGACTTCCCATCCTTATTCTCTTTTGGACTTTTTTTTTTGCAGCTTCAGCAGGCATACTGGCTCAAAACAACTTCCCGACTGATATATTTTCACCCCTCTTTCCTCTTTAAGTTGAAAATCATGAAAACTCTTTTTGCTGCTTAAAACATAAGACATTACACACGGGATATATAACTATTTCATTTCAGATATATAGAATAAATTCCTCAAGAAAGGGATTTTACGTTCGCTGAACAGATTTTTACTATCACACTCACACAGAAGATAAAATAAATTATTGAAAGACGTTTTCATACAGTGGATAAGCAGCTATCCACAGTATCATTATTTGCAGCCATCCTGTGTGTTTATGCTGATCAGCCACAGCTGCACACCTTCCTGTAAGAGGCCAAGCACAACATTTACAGATACAGAGCTCCCAGAAATTAAAGCTTTTTTCCTGAAACAACCTAGTTATCTGCTCAGCTTTTGACATTACCATCGTATGTATTTGACAGATGTGGTGAAGAACAAAATCACTGAAGCCAGTTCAAGTTCTTACCTTGTTTATAACTTTTCTTCTTAAAAACCTTTGAAGCAAGCCACGCATTGGTTCCCCATCCCACCTAAGTTGAACCCAACGGAAATGCTGCTGAACCAGCAGGTCAGAGCCATGAAGATGACACTTTGCAATTGTCCCCAGCAAAAAGCAGTTCTCATGAAAGTAAAAGGCACCAGAAACTCCATTTGCTAAAAATGAACCATAAAACTTTTTACTGAAATAACCAAAGCTCTGACACAATTTCATATAAAAGCAAGAAGTGACATAATTAGAAAGAAAAAAACACCATCAATTAGCCTCAAAACACACTGTACTTTGTTAAGAACAACTCTTCGTAATAAAATACAAAACAATTTAAATTGTAAATGTACAAACATTACATTATTCTACTGTTCCCTGTCTGCCATGCATTATAATACAACTGTACTGTAGTAAAAACATTTCTCCATCCCAAATTCTTTAAATACCTCTTTGAATAGTGCAAGGATTTTCCGAACTCCGATTCTCAAGAGGTGCCAGAAAATCTCCTAGTAATTCAGATAAAGAAGCTCTCTCCAGATTTTCTAAAATCACAATGGTTGTCTTGCTTACAGGAGGCTGTTTAACTGGGACCAGACAAGCTGAAAGATAAAAATCCCATTAACGTCTACTTATGAAAATTTACTTTTATTTATGTATACAGCTTGTACTGCTACTAATGCAATAAAGGGTTTTTTTACAATTTTTTTTAAATTTTTCCTTTTAACTTGCTCACAGAAGCAGACAGACTGTATAGTATGGTCAAAACTGTAAGCATAAAAATCAAATGATGGGAAGAATATCATACTGTACAATAAGAAAAAAAAAAAAAGCTATTATCAAAATAAATTCCTGAAACGGCTATAATAGTATCTTCATATATAGGAAGGATTTCAGCACACTGAAAATAAATGCAACAGGAAAGATAGCAAAGACCTCTGAAAACATTTCTTTCATTTGCTGTAATACATTTTAAACTTCTAACATGTATTCTTTATACCATGTAGTGAAAAAAGGATTCAGAATATTTCACGTTTATAAAAAACTAATTATTTGTTTGCTACTATCCTCTGTTCAAAACTTCCTCCAATATCTTTAAGAATCACTCAAACAATCAGAGCTAGTTTGAGGCACAAACAGTAGCATCTGAACCTAACAGGCATTAAAATAATATATATCTTTATCTCCTATTTTCACATTTCATATCTTTTCCTTCATTTTTCCTGATTTTAACATCTTATTGCCTAAAAAAGATACAGCCTTTGGAAGGGTTCCTCTAACACTAAATCCCAGATGAATGCTTCTGTAATACAAATACTCAACAAAACACTTGTCTTGAGTATATCGTGCCTTGCATTGTTTCAGAACTTTTTGAAGGTGGTGCTAAAGATGGTCTTTAAGGAATATGATGAGTGATAGAGCAAAACTTAGAGCAACTGACTGCAGGGGGTGATGGCTATTTATTTCCGATTTCCTGAATATTACTGCCCTGTTCTACTAAGAGGATATAGCTGGACAGCAGGGAGGACAGGTACCTCCTCCGTGTCTGACGGAACCATTTAGAGAGAGGAGGAGAGTGCCCTCCTAAGAGAGGACACGTGGCAGAACAATGGGGCAAGAAGCGGGCAGAAAAATGAGACGCAACCAGCAGCACGATGCTGAAATGCAAGCACAAAGTGTTAAGAGCGTGTGGCTGACAGAGTAAAGCATCCAAAAGAAGCAGCTTTCCTAAGAGACAGTGGCTAGTAAACAAACCAGACTACGAATGACTCTCGCCTGCAGGTCAAACACCAAAGCCTAGCTGACTTGTGACTAAATGGTCTCTTCTTCTCCCCCAGCAGTGTGATGGCACTGAAAATGACACGTGGGAATAATCACTGGCACCAGCTATCCTCCGAACTGTGAGCAGGATTTCCTGGGAGAAAAAAACCCAACCTGACATAGATGAAAATACACCGGAAAGTATGCTAACCAACAGAACGGAGCACCCTTCTGCACACCACTGTACGAGCCTGTGGGGTGGCTCTGCTTTTGTTCATGAGCATGGATGTTGTCAGAGGGCACTGTGCAGTTTACTGCAATCAAGAAAGCCAATGAAAGCGACAGGACGAAAGCATACTTGGAGAATAGGATCCACACTGCAAGCGCACAGCAGGTAGTAAGACTGAATGCTGTCTTCTAACTGAACTGTAGTTTTTCTATTAATAAGTTAGTAATTCTAGTTTGTTTGAATAAAACATTTGCTTTGGAGATTCAAATTCCTCTTGGTGTTTCTGATCTGACCATACTGAGAAGGAAAAAGGTAGGGGCTGATCCTCTCAAAGCTCTGTCTGTCTCAAAGTTTCATCATGGCAGCACATGAGAATGTATCCAGAGGCACTGCATTAATAAAATTGAAACTGATGAAGTTTCAAATGCCTAAAGCCCAGCTTCTTTCAGTATGGAAAGTGAAATGTGAAAATCAAAGCTCCTGAAACACAAGGTTATTCCAAGCAGTAATGACATTTATCACATTTATTTTTAATGTGAATCACCATATTGAATGAGAGGTAAACTTAAAATCCTAGAGCTGTAGAAGAGACCACGATAATAAAAGAGAAAAGCCCAACATTTTTGGATGCAAACAGGGTCTTGCTACCAAGGTTAGATTCAAGCTATATTGCCAGTTGTCATCAACAGAAAAAACCCAAAAACTAAACACTCATGAAACAGAAATGGAAAAAAAAAAAATAGAAGAAAGCTGCAAAGGGGTGAAAGCAGCTACCTGAGAACTGCCTGCAAAGGACAAAACTTGTATCTGAGCCAAAATTAATTTGAACAGTACCAAAAAGAAGGAAGCACCATATCACCCTTCAGGTTCTTATTACTGTATGTGTAATATTATATACAATATATAAAATAAAATAGCAATAATAGTATATAGCAATATTATGTACTATATTATTACTCTATGGTTAACACTACAGCAAAATAAAAGAAATCAGAGTTTGAATGCGTGAGTATGGGCAAAACGCAGCCCAACCTGCCCAAGAAGAAGCCCTCCACAGAAAACACCACTTTTTCCTTCACTTTTAGCACTATTCTATTTGTTGCTTTTTATGACTTCCTTCACTTCTGACTGACCCATGTGGCCCCATTCTTCTGCTTTTGTACTTAATTTGCCCATTTTTACCATCATTCATCTTTGGCTACTTTGTCCTTTTTTCACTCTTACCAATTAGTCATCGTGAATTTGCACAATACAGCCTGCTGACCACTTTGAGAATACTTCATTGTGAAGCACCCAAGTAACAGGACTTTAAGCCACCTACAGTTATTCACCTCGATGAAAAATTTGTTCTGCACACACCGACACACACACGCACACATGCACACACACACATGCACTCGCGTGCCTGCCCAGGTGATAAAATATGGCTCAGACCCACACATAAGTATCTAGCAAACAAGCATATGTCAAAAGCAAGTGGTCTGACTTTTAAAGAACTCTTTTACTGCTCCTTTTATTCCCAGAAATGAAATAGTTATAGCTTCCCTTCTCCTGTATTTGTTAAAAACCCACAGCCATTACAACAGCTACAATAAAGCAACAATAGACGTTCATTTCTGATGTGCTAGATCTGAAGCACAACGATCAACTTTTAAAGGCTCACAAACAAAGGGAAAAAGAAATGAGACAGAAAAAAGTATTAAGAACTATTAATTTTACTTAAATGGCATGAACTTTTGATAGAGCTCCCTATTGGACTGTCATACACAGTTCTACCACAGTGTAGACTCTTACCATTATTTCCAAAGCACCTGGAAAACTACGTCTTCTGTCAAAACATGCCACCCACCATGCAAAATTTTTTAATGTATTTCTTTACTTTGTACCATTAAAACATTTCCTACAAATCATCAAAATCAGTCCTGCTGAAATAACCTTACCACTACTGATGAACAGTTCTGCAAGCTGCTCCTTGGAGAAATCAGCATCCACTTCAACTTTAATGATTTCACATGTGGATCCTGCAGCAACTTGCTTTTGCTGTGTTGAAAATTTATAGATTTGGTGAAATAGTGCAAACTCTAATTTCTGAACTAATTTACTTTATACGTTTGTGTTAATACCTTCATGCAGGCCGCTATCTGATATGCTATATAGTCTTGCAAACTTCCTTCTGGACCATGGAAAATGACATTACGGTACTGTTCAACCTACAGACAGACAATAAATGATTCTTGAAAGTTCAGACTTGGATTATTTTTTTTAACCTAGATGAGACAATCAGCACCTAACAGACAAAGTTATTTGTTTTGCACTACAGGAGCTGAATAATCCTTACTATAGCAGTTTCACAATAGGCAATATTTGCATACAATATCTTGGAATTACGTTGATAAATTTATATCCTACCTTGTAAAACTACATGAAAAAATATTTTGTCATTATAACAATCACCAAAAAATGAAAAAGTAATGTAGGAAGGATGAGTTGAGGAGTCACAAATATTTTCTTGATTTTGAATTAAAACTGAAAAACCAGAATGATTTTAAAATCATCAGACTAGTTTAAATCACTGCTAACTTAAGGATGTAGTTTAAGGACTTTATTTCCAGTTGAAATGGGATCATGTTCTCAATACAGCAGAATAAAAATCATCTGTCTTAACTGTAAAATTACATTAGCACTAAAAAGTCAGTAAGGGAACACACTCATATCGTTGTGCACTATTGTTGAATACAGCAGAAACCTATGGCATGTAGCTGTTCTTATAACAACATAAAACATGTTATAAAAACAAAACAAAAACACAACAGCAAGGACACAGCAGAAATTATGCAATTTTAAACTAATGCTGATTTTATTAGTAATGTTAAAACAAATTATGTATGAAAGTTAACTCATATTATCCAACTATCCTTACATTACGAGGTATTAAATAAATTGTAAGAGTTACAGCACAGATAGAGATATATAAGCTAATAATAAAAATCATACCTCAAATAATTCTGATTTACTTTCCCCTCAAAAAGTGGAATGAAATAACTTTAGAAAGAAATTTAGAAAGAACAAAGACATAACAGAGCTTTTAATATATTTTCTTAAGCAGTTCAGTTAATCAGGTGGCAGCTTTTTAAAGAAGGAAGTTAATGCCCTCATGTGACTTAAATTCTTGGGATACGATCTAGTGGGAACTTTATCTTTAAAATAACAGCTTTCATGCTGTTCCATTTTTCAGAAGTCTTGACATTCTTTTCACAGCGTAGAAGATAATTTTTTTTAGTCAATGCTATTACAGAAGTTTTTTCATGTATAAACAGCATGCAGAGAGAAAGTAGCTTAGTACCTACCAGGCGGAGGTAATTCTGAAGTGTCTGAAGATGTATCATAGATGCGTAAGTCACACTATTTAGGCAGCCTTCTTGAGGTCCTTTAAAAAAAGATACACAAATAACTTTTCTAAATCTCTCATGTTTATAAGCATGTATGATGGATACATATGCTTTTCATGCAATATCCTACAGCGATCTCCTAAAATTACAGGCTATGCCAATTAAAATGGTGAAGAAATGAAAGGTGTTTATCTACCAACACAGATTCACAGGTATCCATAACATAAGTAAAACGGATACTACTATTTAATTGGAAAAGGTAGTAGGGCTTTTATGTGCCAGCATATTTTCTAAATGTTGTAGACCCTTTCAAATCTAGTTAAAAAAAATAACTGGATATATTAATTGGATATGATCCGAGGATGAAGCAACACTGAAGAACAAAACCAGTAGCAAATGATTCTCAAATTATGTGTTATATATACATGGTGCGACTTAAGATTCAAACCTAAAAAATATGAATTGAAAATTACCAAACAAAAACACTGTGATATGCTCAGCTCTGTTGTTCTTCAAAAAGTCCCATGGTGGCTGGGAAAAAATCTGACCTGTTGACCACGAAATGTTTCCTGTTACGAAGAAAAAATGAGAGAGATGGTTCCTGTATATATATATTGTGTCCTATGCTCAAGCATATTCACTTGCTTACAAAGATTTTGTGCACATACTGACAAATCTGACAAACAAACCAGTCCCATGTACTAAATCGTACTATTATTTGATACATGACTGAGGATACTAATGTTTCCTGCCAACTGAGACACAGATTTAATAGCTAGCTTGTCTTTACATCTTTACGTGTAAAATAAAGTAAAATAAGGTTACTTGCCCACTCTGATTTGAATTGGGCTTTTTTGGGGTGGTGGACAGGTGGAAGGGGATTTAAGATGAAGCACATGAATTTTCAGAATCCTATGCAACTGTTACTACCACCACTGCATTTTGGCCAATTTCTCATCATTTTAAAGATTCTTCTGGTTTGCTTTGATAAGTGAAGTTACATAAAACAGGAGCAGTTCTGTTCTACCTATGCTAATGATTTATGGTCTGGATTTACTGTACATTCTGGATGTCTGTAAAGACATAGTGTGGGCTTTACTTTAAATTGTTTTGTTTCACCTGTAGGAGTACTAAATTGAGTAAAAGACTAATTAACATAGGGCCTCATGGTCCCCAATATGATATTACAGTGCTTAATGAATTGTACCATACACATAGCTAAAAGTAAAGAATGCTTTCATGCCAGCGCTGTTCAGAGTTTCATAGCTAGTACTGGTCTTTCTTAGTCTAAGCTTTAAAAGATCCAGAAATCTAAAGCTATTTTTTATCTCACTTACAAGATTTCAGCAATTCAAGAAAACCCCAAATTTTTGCTTTTCTTATTACACCAATATTGATACCTAGTTTGACAGATAATATACTGCTTGCACTGAGGCCAATGTTGGATTCTGCAGCACTATTAAATGACAGCTCTTCTAGGCTCCTCCATCCATCAGAAGCAATTGCTTGGAAGTGGTTTGTCACTGCCTGACTCACTGCTTTTGAAAAATCATCCCATGATGTTTGTTTGCGGATATTTAAAGCACATATTGTGTTTTCTGTATCAAATTCCTCTGTACCACAGTGGGCTGGTTCAATGCCACTGACTGAAATCCTTACAGGTACATTGAGAGCATCTGTTGAAAAACAGAAATAAAGAATGAGAAAATCTGTAAAACTCAATTAAAAAAATCCATTTATTAAAGACCAATAACATTCAATATTGCAAAGGAAAGCTACAAAATAACTCCCACTACAGAAAAGCAAATGTTAAAAAGCAGCACAGACCACTAAAAAAATCAAAGCTGTGATGAAAAACAAACAACAACATTTCTTTTTTTACTTTACAAAAAAATTATTATTACGCTTAAATAACAGGAAACAAGAGAAAACTTACTTAATCTTTTATTTCCTCTTTACAGACTAATTTTTTATAAATTAAGACAGATGGTAGGTTGTGTCTTAATGTTTTAGATTATTGTGGTTGTGCACATTTTTATTGTCAATGCAGAAAGGAATTTTCTGGCTTTTGTGCACAAATGGAAAACACAGTTAGCTGAATCAAATGTCTTTAAGTAAAATCCTAAGAGCCAAGACAGAAAAGTCACTTGGAAGTCTATCTTTGATTTACTATAGAATAAACTGACAAAACATATAAAAAAGAAAGTAGGAAATTTCTATGCATATTCTAGAAACAAAATTAATTTAATGATTATATTTTAAATCTTGCTCTGAAAAATGGAATACAACTCAACAGAAGCAGCAGTCTAATATAAAACATTTAGATGACTCAAGGTGAAAATGAAACTGCCTTCTAACTAATGCCAAAACAATACTTTTTGGAAATTATCCCTGAAATTAAAAATAAGTGCACCACAAAAAAAAAAAAAATATCAGATTATGAAATCTTGCAACATGATTTTAGTTTTGCTTTTGAGTTCAGAAGCTAAATCTTAAGCTGATAGAAACCAATGAAGCTTTTCTAATGTCAGAAAAAAGTCTGTTTTAAATCCAGTAGCCTACCATAGGGAAAAGATTACTCAAAGGCATCCTTCAGATGTGGGATTGTGAGCAATGTATCAAAGGCTTGCCCTTCTGAAGGCTGGACCTCAGGGAAATGAGCAATGACTATAAGAAATACAGAGTTCTCTACACGGAATCAGGCCCCTAGGACAGAGGTACAGCATATGCCTCAATTTCAGCGCATGTGACCTCTACAGCACAGCTGGCAGTCATGGCTCAGATCTGCTGGAGGACATCCTCCTGTCCTACATGCATGGAACACCCTACAGCAGAAACCTTCCTGGACTGTGAGGAAGGTAGAGGATAGTACATACGCAGCTTACCCCAACGCAGCCTTGCCTTGTTACGGTGTATACCCAGATGAAACTCTTGTTTCCAAGCTTCCACAGATCAGATATTGGCGGGGGTGAAGAATTAATTATGATGGCATTGATGTTATCTACAGGCTTAACAAATGAAACAGAAGAGAAAAGGAGTCCAAAAGTTCTGACCTGACCTGACAAAAGCAGCCGAATTCATGATAAGCCTGATCAGAGAAACAAGGTACTAAGACTGATGAAAATACTACAAGCATCAATTTAACAGGCTACAGATTCAGCCATCAGTAACTGGCTTCAGTCTGATAAAGAAGTAGACCCCAGAGGAATTTCTAATAGAAAGTGAGTTGTGTTCCTCTCTGCACCAACAGTAAAATGACAAGAACATAGATACTCTGCTAGCTGAAGAGGAAAATCAGAAGAAGCACACACAAAGCTTCCCTAATTTGTTGATAATCAATGACCTTGACTACCCACAACACAAACACCAAAAAAGTGAATAAATATGAAGCGTCCAAATCTACAAAGAAATACTTCTGAGTATGCAGAGAAACAGAAAACACAGAACTTGCAAGTTCTAACTCAAGAAATACACAGTTCAGCCTGGTTTACTGATTTTTGAGAAAACTTAGAGAAGGAAGATGACAGGTTCCAACAGAAGAACAACCTTCTAACAGAAGTTATAAATGTTGGAAAAAAGAAGTTCTTTCATGTTGTCTGTAAGACTTTTTTTGAAGAATAAAAAAAGCAATTCCCTCAACAAGAAACAAATTACAAATAAAACTATGCTCTAAAAAGAGATTCAGACAGGAATAGATGATTGCCTTGGCCTAAGAAATTTGACAACTATCCACCATCAAGTGATTGTTCTGCAAGAATTTGAAGGAAAGATAAGAGGAGGATTATAGCTCTGGAAAAAGTAATTACTAATATTAAACTCAGAAATTTTAGGAGAATATAGATGTTTTCACATGTACAATATACACCATCTTTTCAAACGGTTTAAAAAGAAAGACCTAAGTCATTTAATAACCTCCAACAAAATTTTATCATACACTCTTACAAAATCTGGAGAGTAGAAACTTGTTTGGTTTTTGTGGTGCCAAAAAAGTGACGACTGCTATTTTCATATTTCTCATTTTTGTCCCATGAGCTCTTTACTAAAAGCATTTTTATATAGTGCTGATAGCATTTACTTACTTAAGTTTTCTAGGAGATGTTTGCAATCATCAGTAGCAACATCATGCAATGTTCGATTACACTTATCTTTTCTCTCAGCCTCTAGTCCACCATGGCTACAAAGGATTTCTAGACAGTTCTGCAAAGTAAGAACTGCATTATTTACTTGTACATTTGCTGCATTAAAGTGTTCTATCAATATGCAGTTAGACTACTAAATGAAATTCTTACACATGTATTTCCAAAGATAGTCAGCTATGGAGTTTTCATATATAAGCATCCAAATGATGTTCCTCACAGAGTTGAAAACCAGAAGTAAAAATGTTTTATAGCAGACTTGAAAGTCTCAAATCAAGATTCTGAAAAAGCAGAACATATGCTGCCAGGCTTCTACAGTCTTCAAGCCTCAAGTGCTGATCAGTTGAATTGAGAAATTCTTAACATCTGCCCACTAGTTTAGGTATTCACGTAAGGAAACATGCCCAGCTACGCATCCTGTTTTGAACATCTTGGCTTCAATGTTCAGTCAACACTAGAAAAGCAATTCTAAAGCTTAACACAGACTCATTAATGAATCTATTCAGATGGCAATCCATAAAATCAATTTTAACTTTGCAATTCACCAAGTACAAGTTCCCATTGTGCCTGACATCTGAATGGGACACAGCAAAAGAAAAACACTAATTTCAAAATCACCTTGCAAGCCTCTTCTTTGGCAGGTAAATCTGAATTTGTGCAAGCATAGTAACAATGCATAGAAATAAAAATGCATTTCTATTAAACTCAGAAGACAAACATTTTGTGGATGCCAACATGATGTCCTCTTAAAATTCAAAGACTTTAAAAAAGTCAACAAAAGCTCAAGAAAAGCAAAAAATCATTAAAATTCATTAAAAAGAAGCTACTAGCAGATACATTTGTATTGGTACAATCATACTGTAACATAAAAAAATCCAATTTTATAGATCCTTCCAAACTAGCAGGGGAAAAAAATGCCCTCACAAAATTACATTCAAACATCGATTGATCAGTGATCAGAAGACCGATGGAGCAACAATACAGGTGGCCTTCATGAAACCTTTGTCATCCTCAAACATGCCTTTCAAGGACAGATAGCCATATTAGAATTAGACACCACCAAAAATTACATTAGTTAATACTGTATTGAAAACCTCTGAGGTTTAGATAGTAGAGAAACGAGACCCTGAAAACACAGAGAAGCAGCTATTAAGTATTTGGACTCAGCACAGTGGCTTGTTGCAGGTTTGGCTACTGGTTTCAATTTTGTAGCTGTTCTAACAGAAAGACTTTTGTCAGTATATCTGGTACTCTTAACGCCTTTCATAAACATAACAGTCATTTCAAGCTGTATTTCCCTGTGAGATGAAATTTTACCAGATTGTGGCTCCAGCACTTGTAAGAAACTCTTAAAAATCAATTAGCTCACTAACTTTGCCAGAAGAAAATAGACCAGAAAAAAAAAAGGAGCATAGTTTCTTGCCAGGTTAGTAAGTTAACTCTTGTCTCTCAAATGGGTGCAATGAATGGCAAAGTCAGCAGAAGGCAAAGGACCGAACCGTGAGGCTGAAAGTGAGAAGAGGGAAGAAACAAGTAGAAGAGAACAAAGAAATGAGGCTTATTCCCTTAGTAAAATGGGAAGTTTTGTTGGTTCTGTTGCCTATGAAACAGCAGCCAAGATGCCACAGCTTAATTCATGTGTAAAGAATGGCACCTACCAATCTCAGAGAAGGGTGAAAGTGCCAGCACTGTTTATATGCGACTATTATATAGTGTCATGAATGACATGCAGTGCAGATAAAGGATTAGAGAATGAAGTATTAACAGTGCTTGAAGATGGCTATTAAGCTTTCTTTAGCTTTTTCATATCTCAAACATCTCAAGTCAATAAATGCATCTTAATCAAATACAATTGTACAAAATCTCTGCAGCACTGAAACCAGGAATCTGACTGCCAGCTGTATATTGCCTTCATCACCTAAAAGAATAACTTCAACCCTCGACAGAGACATTATTGAACAGTTGACTTGGAATGTGCTCAGAGACTCAAAACTGAGCTATTCACGATAGGTATGTCTGAAGACTTCCAGCGCCAGAGCCTTCAGAGAGAACAACTAGCTGAAGCCCCTCTCAGTAAATAAAAGCTAGCTTCCAATGTCCTGAGGATTATATTATTGCAGAAAGAATCAACATACCGCATGCTATTTAGGTATTTGCAGACTATAACAAATACCTTAAACTCCATCTCAAACTAGATGAGTGGATACTGAAATAAGAGTCTATTCCTGCCTAACAGACATTGGTCACGGAATCCAGACTCTGTAATGCAAAATGCTGAGTGATCGGTGGCTAGTCTCTAAAAGAAATAGTTTAATAAACTGAATCTTAAATTTGTGTATATTTTGAATTTATCATAGTAAATTTATCAGGAAAAAAAGCAAATATAATAATAGATATTGAATTAAGCATGCAATCACAAGCTGATTTTCATAGTCTTGGACTATATTTTCCTAAAATTCACTCTCTTCTGGGTTTAGTATCCCCTATTTTCTCCCCGGGTAAAAGTTTCACAGTTAAGATGTGACTGACAGCTGTCATTAAAAAAATAATAATCCTTTAAACAGTCAGTGTTAGAAGTTTAAAGCTCCTGATACCAAATACTTCAAGTAATATTCATTTTCCAGAAATCTTCATGTTTATTATCAGTAAGAGCTGTCAGGTCATTCTCCATGTCATCAGTTATCCCACCCCCCAAAAAACTTACTCGCTGCCTGCTAAAAAGATTGCCCCAAACAACAAATTGAACAATGTGTTATGGCACAAATCTAATCCTTAAATTTCTTTCTCTTCCCTCCTTCCCTCTGGAAAAATCGTTTATAGCTAAATCGTCTCTAACTGTAACAAGAAACTATGTTCCACTAATAAGTACATGACACCCAATGAGTTGGCATTTAGGATAGGATTCACCTTGCCTTAACTTTGAAAAACTGAATCTCAGGTAATCATGTTTTGTCTTTTTATTGTCATCCCAAAAGAAATAGACACCTAAATATGACACTTCACTCCATTTGACACCTAACTTCTAGGGTGAATTGTCCACTAGAAATACCTCTCTCTCTCTGTTAAATCAATTGTGACAATAAACTAGATAACAAACTTATATTTGACATCTAAGTTTTAGTTCTTCAAAGATAAGAAAGGATTATCTTGCCTAAATTCTATCAGGTTACTGTAACTTGTTCACACAGACTGACCTTAAAGCCTTTTGATGCTGCTATGTGGGCAGCAGTCCAACCCTCTTTGTCAGCATGGTTGATGAGATCTGCAGAAATAACAGGCTTTATGCTACTGCCATAGTTGTCTTCTCGCTTCTCCAAATCAAAGTAGTCTAAATTAGTCTCTGCATCAGTCAAAGGGTTCCCATTGTTTGGCTTTCCATAGTACATAAGGAGCTTGAGACTGTCAACATTACCAGAATCCACTGCTGCGTGAATTGGTGACCAGCCATCCTAAAAAAAAAAAAAAAAAGCAGAAAGCACACTCCAACCAAATGCATAGAAAAATGTTTGCAGAACTTACATCAGCAATGAATCTGAATGGAAAGCTTTGCCTGGAAATTAAAAAGTTAAGCAAGAGTGATATAATAATCCTTTGGGAAAACAGTTGCTCATATGTGTCTGAGGTGGAAGAAAGAGAGGGAAGAAAATGTAACAGAAAGAAAATTTTACAGCTTGCTCCAAGGACAGTCCAACAGAGACTTCAATAATTTTTGGGAGAGTCTAAGTGATATAGGACTTACATGCTGTTAATAAACTGTTTTCTTATCATGTACCAAACTACCATGGATTCTATCAATAATTTGTTTAATGTTGCATTAATCGATTTAGCAGTCAGGTATTTTCATGGTTTTGACATCACAACTTTCTCTCATTTAAGTCAAATATATTTACGTTCCAAATCCAAAATAAATGAATCAAAAAATTTCACTATAAGAGAGGAGCAGAATGTATTGTGAAGCTAATAGTCATTGTGCTGTGTTTCTGGAAAGCCTACAACCAACATTTATTGTAATATTTGCATCAAAGTCTTAAGAAAAACTTCAGGAAAGCACCTGAAAAAGGCAACACCTAGATGTTCATTTTGAGGCAGTCCTCCTCCTTTTCTCCTGTAGATAATTCTTCTTCCCCATATTCTCCCATTTATGATATGTGAGACTTTAAAATACTGGCTGACAAATTTGGGGGTGGGGATCCACTCAAGGACAACAATAAAGCACCCTAACATTCCCTATCTCCACTTCTCCACCTTAAAAATAAGTCAAAACAGAAGAGTCCTGCTTTGCAAATCCAGTGCTGAAGAAAAGTCTGCAGCAAACTGCAGGTGGAATCTGAAATATTTAAAATTATATCGAAGTCACATAATTTCAGAGATTTTTAGACAATACACAGCTTTAAAAAAAACAGAAACTATAATGAAAAGAACAAAATATTATTTCAAATTACATGGTTTATTGCAGCTTTGAAGAAAACTTTAACTAAATGTTTAATGTAAATATCTCCTACCTGTTTGCAGTTATTCAGTACTACACAAGGCACTTTAACTTTACAAATTATTTTAACTTACACTGGTTTTGACTGTTCGATCTGCTCCACCTTCCAACAATAGCTTAATACAATTGCTATTTCCATTTTTACAGGCCAGGTACAAAGGTGTCTGTCCTCTTTCAGCAGCATGGTTAATATCAGCCTGATACATGATTAATAATTCTGCACACCTACAGCAAACAATAAGGTAGTAAAATCATCTTCTGTTAAACATCCAAAACCTCTTTATAACTTACACCATTTAAATGTTTTTTTTTTATAAAGTACTGATTTGATAGACACAGATCTACCTGTGATTTTATCCATCCCATAGTATAAGGTATAATTTCACACACAGGTATAACCACAGAAAATCAGGTTACTTTAAACCCATAAGTCTTAAACTACCATAGCTGCATTTAAAAACTGTGAATGTAAAAAATTTAATTTCAGAAGGCTAATAAAAACCTGATGGCAGCTGCTTAAGAAAAACCTTCAGCTGAGAAAAAAAGGAACATTGATTTTCAATGACTGATCATTGATTTTTCTGATATTTAAAATAGTTTTAAAAAGAAAAGGGAAAAAAAAGGACGAATGCTAGCTTTAGATATCAACAAAAGGGACACCGGTCTAAGGGAGTAACTTGGTGGGGACAACAAACCAGCTATGGCACTACCTACCACTCACATCCCTGAACGGAGGCTGCTCCAGAAGGATGGCTTGGGTTGTGCTGGTAACAGCTGCTGCATTAGGGAGGACAGAAGATGAGGCAGAGCGCTGCAGAGTGACTCACTAGAGACCAGCATTTATTGGATCCATTACATGGATCCAAGATCCTGTACTTCCTGCAGTAGATCCAGTTTTCTTTCCAGTTCTTGTGCCAGGGTTGGCCCCCTTTCCCTTCCCAAACCTGGCTTTTCAACGACTCTAAAGACTTTAGAAAAATCTTGATGCCAGTCTATTACCTCTGCAGTTCAAACAAGTGCTACAAAGATAATTCCATATCTCTCTGGCTCAATATTTATCACCCCATAAAAATAGAAGGATATCAACAAGGAAGCCTCAAAGCAATTAATGTAATGCCAAATAACTACTGGTTAGGAGATCATACTATAACAAAGAGGATGACTAAATATTTAAAACAATGTAAAGGTATATATAAGTATATAAGAAATCACAAATTAAAAAAATCACAAGTATTTTTTTTTGTTAGACAATCAATCAAGTTCAAGATAAAATGCAGTTTTAGAAGACAGTAAAACAGATAACACTAATATGAATTACTCAGCTGTGCTTTCTGAAAATGATCAACAGAAAAAATACGAATAAAAGTAATGCTCTACCTTATCAAATGTTGAACATGTACCCTAACCATACAGTCACAAAAATCATCTTAAGATGGGCTCATAACAAGACAACTCCATAGAGCAAGTCAGACTGAGTTTTAAGTCTGCTATGTTAAAAATACCTGTTTTGTTGTTTTGCATTGTATTTAATGATCCCGGAAATACTATATTGACTTTCGACCTCAAGATCAGGTAAGGTCAACCCAGCCTGGCCTTTTTTGCTTTGAAAGTTTCTCCTAAGAGCATTTTCTGAATTGGTGGTATTACTGAAGAGTCTCAAAAAACTATACTTTTTTTTTTTTTTTTTTTTCCTTCTGACTATGTAACTAGGGCTGGAACAACAGTATTGTCTCAGTTCAGGAATAAAATTAATGAACACGTCACAGGGGACTGGCTAGCAAATCTAGCACATACAAGTACTGGGTAATTGATAGTTTAGTGCTCATTAACACCAGATTCTCAGTGCTGTAGTACAACACAGACTACGCCACACAATGCTTGAAAGGGGACAGACTGTACTACTGCCCAAATTCTGCCTATAAGAAATTTTCTGAGCCAGAACTTTGAAGTGATCAAGAAATCAAAGATCCTGAAGCATTCGTTGTATCCTACATATTTTTTGTCGACCTCGCTATTATTCCATGCTCCCTTTTAAAATTCAGGTTTTGTTTAGTAGCTAAAAAAAGTGAAAGCATGAAAAGTGTTTAAGGATATCATACTACATAGGTAACTCTAAGGGAAAAAGAATATAAAGTCTGCAACATCATAACACAGCAGATGATATATAGCAAAGTACCGTGAGGGTAAGTCAGAGAAATAAACAGCTGCCTATTTAAACAAAGTCCAAGATACTTATGTTAGCAGAAGAATATGAAGAGTATATTTTTGGTTTGCCTTGTCAAGTCACATGTACTTTTTACAGATTTTAGGTAAAACACCAAAACATTTAACTTATATGTTTATTTTTGTGCTGAAAACACTTAGTGAGAATCTGCTACCTCTGGATTAAGACTTCCAGTAAAAGATGCCCGTTGGCTGATAAGCTTGAAGTCTTCCAAGAAGTGGCAAAAATTTTTGATGATCCTTATATACTCATGGAAGACCATGAGAAGGACAGGGATCCCGCTCTTCCTCATTGGGTCAGGGCCTATCACAGTATGATAACATTCAAAGACTGAGCCCTATATGTTACTGTATCAGAGTAAAAATACTAAAATGCAGCATTAAAAGAATAAAAAAACTAAAAGATAATCAAACCCAAAGATAACATAAAATGAAGGTGAAGTCTGTAGTACAGATTCCTAGTCATGCTGTTGAAGACTTTCTCCATTTGTAAAATCATTTTATCTAGGAAAGGATGCTCTGGAAGAGGTTATCTAATGGTTGTTGCCAACTTTCAGCTCTGTTTCCTATGGTTTTATGGTACACAGCAAAGCTGCAGAGCAGAAACACATCATCAGCCTTCAGCTCTTCTGACGAAAAGAGGAAAAGGGAGGAAAAAAATCAATCATCTAGGTGAACTGTTCTGTACTGGTTCTCAGTATAAAAAAGAATAAAGTATTTTCTAATCATGCTGTCAAAAAACACCAATCTTTATAATGTTAGGAGCTTCAAAAGTAAAAGGAAATTACTTTAACTACATTTTGAGAAAATGTTCTAGAAATATCCTTTGACTCATAATTTTCTGTTTTTCAAATCTACTTAAACCTTAAAAAATGTTTTGTTGTTTAAAGTATCCCATTCTATATCACTCAGGAGAATGTTCAGACAAATGTTCTTTTGTCACTGAACATGATAGTTTTCTGTGCTTCAAAAAAAATCAGTGCAAAAATAATTTTTCCTCCTTCCTCTGTTAATCCTGTATCATGGTTGATAATATGAAGAAAATTAAGAAATTCAAAGGTATGATGCCCACATAGACCAGTATCATACTGTGATTACTAAGAATACATGTGTGTTCAGCAACCTGAAGAGCTGCAATGGGAAACAAAACAAATGAAAAAAATTAAAACCAGAATGGCATATGAATATGAGTTTTAGTAGCTGCTTTCAATAAATGACAGCTAAATGAATTTGGACCTAAGAATGCAAAAGTAATGTAATGAAAAAAGTATATAATATAATGTAAAGAGAATATAAAATTCTGTAATAGTTGACAGGCAAAATCTCAAGACTTCACTTACTTGACATGTCCCTGAGCAACTGCTGAACACAAGGGTGTAAAGCCATTTTTATCAGCAGCATCCACTTGCGCTTCTGCAGTCAGCAGCAATCTCACACAATCTATAAATTCAGCAAAAACATAGACTGATACAACAAAAACAAGTGCTTAAAACTACCAGAAGTTAAAAACTTCTCAAGGGGTAACAGCAGCCAGTCTTTTTCACTATACACCATACACCTTGGGGAACCAAAGCAGAAGGTCCGGAAGTAGTTTGCAGGAGAGAGGTGAGAACAGACTCCCTGGGGCACCACCACTCTTGCAAAAAGGGCTTGGATTGGGTTCTACCGGGATCCAAATATGTGCCCATCACTGGCAACTCCCACAGGGTTAGGTAACATACCTACGAAGTGGGGTATTCAAAGTATCCAGCAGCCTCTAAAGGCAGCACAGTCCCACTGGCAGTCATGTGACGCATCCCAAATACGATGGCCACAGGAGAGATGCTCACAAGCTACACGTAACTCAGGCAGCACACTGGCCAGTCTTCTTTTTAGGACACTTTGACTTAGGATTGCAATGACAAATAAGATAAGCTGACAAACTCAAACCTCCCCAAACCATTCCCATTCATATATTTCCAAAACGACATGCTAAAAATAGTACCAGTTTGATTCCATCATCCTACAGCTAAATTAAGATCATTAATTACACAGTAATTAGACTGCTTTTCATCCACAAATTGGAATATCGTTTGATGCAATTAAGTTTGAAGAAATACCTAACCTGCTTTATATTCTTGAAATTCAAACCAAAATAAAACAAGTCTTTTGTAGCTGAAACTACTACTTTGAAAATAAGCTCAGCTGGGGCACCAGGTATAAACTCCCGAGTTGATTTCTGAGCACGCTTAGTGCACTCTGTTCCAGCCCTCTGTAACGTCCTGGAGCCCAGCTTTGCTACTGAAGCTTATTTCTAGATATCAGAAACATAATATTTAGAA
Organism: Falco biarmicus; assembly: GCF_023638135.1. Lineage (NCBI taxonomy): Eukaryota > Metazoa > Chordata > Aves > Falconiformes > Falconidae > Falco > Falco biarmicus. Next base: position 12,031,180 of record NC_079292.1, on the reverse strand, counting down.
TTACTGAGAAACCTGACTACCCTGAACCATTCCTGAATGTATTTACTCCTGTTACAATTCTTTCAAATATTAATACAGATGTTGTGGAGTTGATCAAATAAATGATTTAACATTAAGAAAGAAGATTTTAAAACACTATAAATTATTATAATGTAAATTAAGAGTCTTAAATTTTTAAGTAAGTAATCTGATCTGAAATGTCTTTTTTAAAAAAAAAAATTAAAAATTGGTTTTCAGTATAAGCTACCAGGACTTCATCTGTAATAATTTTTTTAAAATCATAGAGAAGCTTTCAGTTAACTAACTAACCTAGTATTTCCACTTGTAAGATAATACCAATTAAAATCAAATTATATTTTCAATCACTTTGTAACAGAAAAAATACTCTGCTAACAGTGACATTTTTTTCCCCCTCTTTCCATTGTCAATCCCAGTCTTATATTAGACAATTAACTTGAAAGTACAGATTCCTGTTTGACAACCTGGAATACTTTTACAGTTTATGAAGGATGTTGAAAAAAATTTTCTTCTAGCAGTTTCAAGTATTTGACTAGAATACTCTTTGGTTTCTTTATAAAGCATATGTTAGCCATGCAAAAGCCATGAAGAACACACAGAACAAGACCACCTTTCTAGAAAGGTATGGTTAACTCATAATTATTGATTGGCAGATCATTCAGGTGGTAGCTTATCTATGTGGAAATACTGTTTCTGATGAAGATCACTGTAAAGAGCTGTTTATTCTCAGGGACAGGTGCAAGCATGAGGAAATACAGCTACTTTCACAAGGTGTACCACGTGAGCGAGTAAGCTCTACATGACCTGTTCTGGTGGCGTACCAAGTAAAAAAAGCAATTATCTCCAAGAAGCCTGGGTCCTCTGGATGGACTTTTGAATGGGATTTGGAGAAGGGCAATTTGGGTCAGTCCAGACTCATTAACTCTGGTTCACTGCTGTCTGCCACAGAAGTGATCAGCAGTGGAGAGGACCGGGCGAAAGGGCAGGCACAAGACAGACATTGATGCTGTCACTCAGTTCCAACGTTTTGGTCAAAGCAAAAGCAAAACATGGAAGCGTATTAGCACAAACACCTGGAGACTTTACTGCTCTCGACCACAGCTGGGTAGTTAGTTCTTCCAGAGTGCTGGCAAACACCATGCAGATACATCCAGTGGCTCGGCAGAGCTGACTCCATGTAGCTGTATGTCTCTGCACCTCACTCCTTTCTAGTTCCCACATCATTCCAGTTTTTCCTATCAATCAGGGTGCCACAGCCTCCAAATACTCAGGACAGAAGAGAATTGATTATACCATAAATGCATATGATTAGCACATAGCTGAGTCCAAAAGATATTATTATTCTCTTCACATCTCAGTTTCAGGAATTCTTATTATTTCACTCTGTCAGTCACCTCGTGTGTGGCAGAGAATGGTCAGGATCAGCAACACAATACAGACAAGCAGATATATTAGCTACGTGAACTACTCTCCATGTTACCAAGTGCATAACAGGCTGAAGTGGCTCCTGCTTTGTTAATGGATCAAATCAAGGCGGCCTGACAAAACGATCTGCTCAGCTATCCCAATCTAGTAGTTAAAACAGAAAATGAACAGCTTCCTCATGTCCATTCAAACACGACAAAAGTATTTAGCATATATTTTTAGGGTTGAAGTTCTGCATTTCAGACATGCAGAACTGGGGATTGTGCGTGCAGGAAACAAAGCAGCTGCTATGAGCTTCACACGCTCGAAAAACCCTCAGCTGCAGCTCTCAAAAGGCAACTGTTGAGGAACAGGAAGGCTGCGTGTTTTGCAAATAGGACAGAATAGGAAAGAATATTTGAGTGCTCTCTTCTCTTGTGTAACTCAATTTTCTCTATAGACTGGGCTGAAAGCATGTAACAGCTGCTGCCACCAGGCTGGTTACAATGTGCTCTACCATTCTCTAGTTACCTATACATCTCAAATACTGTATTTCTTCACTGAAAATGTGTGGAGATCATTCATTTTCCACTCTTTCCAGACTCTCTGCAACATGCTGTTTGTTTCTGAAGGGAGGTACTCATTATGCTGACTCTTAACGAGTCTAGATCTACTCTTTTCTTCTGGCCAACTGTTTCCCAGGAGAAATCAGAAAATCTGGTTAGTTGACTTAGAAGAAAAAAGGGTTCTTGAAATCTCCAAATCTATTTAGTCACTAACTCCAGGTTGAAAGTATTCTCAATAAATTAAATCATGATGCAATCACCCACCAGGGTAGGCTTATGTGTTAAGTCTTGAGGTTGGACTTGATGATCTTAAGAGTCTTTTCCAACCTAAATGATTCTATGATTCCATGGGGAAAAAAGCCCACCCAGCTAAAAGACAGTAACTTACCATTGACAATCCTACTCAATGGAATGAAAAATTTGTACAATAAATTATTTTATCCTTCCTCAAATTACGTCATTTCTTTCCACCTGGTTAATTAAAAAATGTTTAAAATTTGTTTTTAATAGCTTAAGAGATTTATTCTTATACTTCCTCTCTTAAAGCTACATATTTTTACATAAATCTGTTTTTAAAAGTCTTCACTTTGAACAGCTGCATCTATCCATGCACTTGGAAGCAAACTGCAGGTAACAAAGAAAGGATTACATATTAAATTTAAGCACAAAAACCTTTCTCCAAAAATATTATAAATCTACTACTCTCCTTTTTCATATAATGTACTAAAGAGACATCAATACTGCTGCTGTGTGATTCCCTTATTCAGAATTCATACAATCCATTTAGTCGCTATGATGCAATGATTTGTACAACAAAGTGTTTTTCACATCCTGTCAACTCTAAATAGAAGAGCAACACTAAAACTTTGTAATATATTTTTTGTTTTAAAAAGTAGAAGATACTAAACAATTACAGGATGCATATGCATGTACTTGGTTTTATTATTGTGTTTTCATATTTCTGTCAAGTTCTTCTTATTTGAAATTTTTGACAATAAAACAAGAAACCAAATTGCCTTTGCTGTCAGTAAGAGCTGCTCAGTAACTGTAACTGAAAATCATGGCAATTGCTTCGAAGCATTTTAGGAATACAAGATGAGTAAAGAATTGGGTCAGTTACAGTCTCCCACAAACACCAGCAATGATAAATGGATGTAAGCCTAAAAGAATCCACAGAACATACATCCAGTGAGGGGGAAGAAATAAATCCACACAATATAATAAACATCGATGTTTAATACTAAAGATAAAATTTGCAAGAAAAAAAAAAAGGAAGAAAATAAAGGACCTTTCCAATATTTAAGGGTCTTGGCAACAGCAACGAATCTGTCAGATGAAAAGCCCCAGATGTTCCTACAAAGTAAACCATAGCACCTAGGAAGCAAAGAGAAAATATACCATTCCGAACAGAGGGAAAATTCTTCCTATCCCTGTGGCTGGTAACAAAATTAACCCTGAACATGTCAGAAAAATGTACAGTATCTGCCTAGCTATCGATTCTGGATTCTAACTTTACTTTGATTTCTAAAATACTTCAGAAAAAAAAATAATTAGAGTAGTATCTCTAAATAGTATTTTGAACACTGGATCGGGGTTTTACAATTATGTCACTGACATACACATAAATAAATAAAATCACAAAGTACTCCTGAAAGTACTAGCTTTGAAGGTACTATGTTCTATTGTAAAATAAAATCCTGACTTTATTAAAACTTAATGGAATTTTTGTCATTGGTATTTGTCATTTTCACCTTCAGTGTTCAAAACAGCATAATGATATTATTTGCAATATAAGAATTTAGGAGATTTTTACATAGGTAGAAAAAAACTATAGTAACGTGTACTGGAATTTTAAAAGAAAGCTGCTGTTCAAAAGCCTTATGTTAACAGCCTGAAAATTATCGCTTGCAGTTTGTATCCATGAAATTTGTATCTGTTATTAACATATGTGCCTCATTTCGTAAAAACATTCATAAAATATGAAGACTGACTGTTGAAAGTTTCAGAAATGCTACCTCCTTGAGCCTGACCACTGAGGTAGTGTGGAAAAGGAAAAGAAGAATGTTAACTATCTCAAGTAGAGCCCACAGAAAAAACTAAGGCCATTTCATCAAGTTCAAAAAGAAAGACTATTCATTTTATTTCCAACTAACACACCACTCTGAAATGATCTTCCATAATTTTCACCACTGCTGCAGAAGATCAAAACCCTGGTGATGACCTATTCTTTCCTGCTTAGTTCCTGTAGAGAAAAGTTGTTTCTTTCAAGTTGCCTTTGCTATAAAGAAATCTTTAGTTTGTCACAGAGCATGGGGTGATGGGTGATGATATCTGGCGTTTTTTTAGAGGAAAGGAGTGGAGAAGTAGAATGGGTGTTCCTGCAGAATGTTACCACAAGCAAGAATGCTTTCTGTGTTCCATAAGTCTGCCTCCAGAAGCACAGCTTATATATACAATATAGTATGACTTTTGTCATATAATCTGTATGTCAGTTTCAATTTCACATTTTTAAAAAATCATGCATTTGACCTAATATTAAAAACTTATGAAATAAGCTTTCGCAATTTCACATGAATATTGTAACAAAACTTAGTGTCACTTACCTATATGTCCGTTCGTAGCAGCAGAATACAAGGCAGAATAGCCATCTTCACAAGAGTAATTAATGTCCAGTCCTTCTTCATTAAGCAGCATTGATAATAAAGTGACATTTCCCTGGGCAGCAGCTTGGTGAAGAAGGGTGGGCCTGCCACCCAGGGGGACAGGACCACCACTTGTTAACAAAGGGGTTAGGGAGGAAGACCAGCCTGTGAGTTAAAGCAACAGAAGTTAGATGGAAGACACATAAATAAAGCTCTGCATTTTCTGTGTTCTTTTAAAAATTAAAAAGGATCTTCAAAATGACAGGAATTGTGTAGTATAGCACACAAGGTTTGCGATGATGCTTTGTCTATACATTAGAAGGTGCTCTGAAGAATAAAAACTGCATATAGGGTAACAGTTGTTAATGCAAATGAACAGGATTGTGTTACAAAAGGTTAATGTGAAACTTGTTATGAACTGTAGTAGCAGCTGGTTGTCTCAAAATACTTTATATTACTAAAATTCAGAAACTACCAAAAAGTTTATACAAGTTTTAGTGTAATTTCTGATATGCCAGGAAGGCTTTTTTAAGTATGTACAGAAAGTTTCCAAGAGAAAACACTTTTCATATGAAATTTCATTCTCTTTTACAGCCTTGGTGCAAACTTTAGTATTTATATCTCACCTGCAGTTACACAGACAAATTGCAGAGCCCTTATTAACTTTAAGCATCTTCCAATAAGTTTGCAATAAAATGTAAAAATCATGTACACAAATACAGAAATAAATATATTTATCACTGAACTGTACCTTAAGGTAATGTTCCTTTTACTCAGCAATACTTAAACAATTTATTATAAAATAGTCCAATGTGAATCAATAAGGGGTTATATAAAATTTATGAGTGAAAGCTTTCAAGTCACCCTGTTAAAAAATAATATTCAATTCAAAGCTCTGAAAGCTTAGGAGTTATCTTGGTTAAACGTTCATTACTTATCAGCTTTAGTAGGGAGTTTGTTAAGAATATGAAACTTGCTGCATAAGGTATAGAAAATTTTGTGCATTCTTCTTTGATTAAGGACTGCAAAAAAAAAAAAAAATAGGAGAAAGATTTTTTTTCTTATTTTCACTATTACCAAATTCTACTTTATATATTTCTCTTGAATAAATTACTTTTTATTCTGTGGCCACATATAAGCTATTATATGAGGCTGAATTCTGACAATACAAAGCAAGTTTACACAGCTTTTACTGTGGTTCTGCAACACCCAAGACAGAAGAGGAGCTGCAGGGCATTACCTCCAGCTCCATCAAGCTGATAAACGTGCTATCCAACCTCCAGCATCTAGAACTAGAAAAAGCATGTAGTAGTAGCTCTACCATGCTGGGATGATCTGCTCTATTATTCTGGAAAACCAAAATCATAAAATGGAAGTTCCCAACAGAATTCTATAGGAAAAATAGAATTGGGAACCTTGCAAGATCCGGACAAATTTTAACTAAGGTCCAGACTTACACAACAATCCATCATTTGAGCAGCCCCAATGAGAAACATGTAGTTTGATCAAATCAATAAAAATAAATGCTTGGAGTATTTTCATATTAGATTCTAAAGTAAGCTACATTTGTCTCAAATTAAGTTTACTAGTTTTTTACGTAAAGGAAATGTATTTGCAGTATTTTCATAACATTAGCTTATTATTCAACTAATTTATTTGATATTCACTACAAGAAGTCATCACTACAGCTATGAAGTTACCCTATAAATCCCACTTTAAACCAATGATAAACTGTAAAGTTAACTCCATCCATCTTTATGTAACTTCAGTTCTGAAGCTACCTCCTGACTATTAATACACTTACTAATATTTATTTCTCCAATATTTTTAATCAGAGGATTTTGAGTGTTTTCTGAAGTTTGTAAAAAAACCCAAGCAATATACAAAGTAAACTACATCCTTCAAGTGGTAAAAAAATTTATTTCCACTTCCAATATTCGAGAACAGTTAACTTTTATGAAATCCCCAAAGGTCTGAAGATTATTTTTTGTTCTTCCTTTCCATTATAAAAGTGTGTTTATTTTTCCAAACTTATGTTATTCTTTGAAACTAACTGTGCAGCAGCTGTTACTATATATAAAAATATAAATATACATGTTTTTAAAATAGTATTCCTGTATTTTTTACTGTCTTGCCATGGTAGTTAACTGATAGTGGACATGGCTTGCGTGGCACTCCAGATGCTAACACTCTTTGTTCAAGTTATATTGGAATTATCTGGGGGAATCTGTGGAGCCTGACACTAAGATTTAGATATGAAGTTCACTTTGCCACGCAGTTTTGTAATGTAAATAGTATTTCCGAGTTCCCTTCCTTATTGAAAATAGTTTAGGTTTTTTGGTATTGGTTTTTTTAAAGCATCATTAACAGAAATGCCAAAATAAAAGGATTTTGTGTGTGTGTGCCATATGTGGTATCTTAAATTTCATTTCAGCTCCCTGAAATGAAGAATATGTTGTTGCAATTCAGCAATGAAATCCATTATCATGATGATGATGATGCTGTCCCATCCCTGGAAGTGTTCAAGGCCAGGTTGGATGGGGTTTTGAGCAGCCTGGTCTAGTGGAAGGTGTCCCTGCCCGTGGCAGGGAGGTTGGAACTACATGAACTTTAAGGTGCTTCCAACCCAAACCACTCTATGATTCTATGAGGTTATCATTGATGAAAACCTTCTACTGAGAAAGATACAAACCCCAGGCAGTAACATAAACATAACTTTAGCTTCTATTATCAATGTAAAACAATACAACAAAGCTGAATTAATCCAACTAAATACACCAACATTAGAAAATACCAATAAATAAGGTATGCCATTACAGATGCAAAAAGTTAGAAAATATGAATCATCTGTGAAAGCTTGTAGGGCATGCAGTGATGAAGGGCAGAGGGATAGACAAAAACAGCTTCTGGCATCAGCTTCAGAATGTGAGATGGTTAATTTCAGAGCCTAGATCAGTCCCATACACCCCCCACCCCCCCCACCCCCCTGCTTTTATCTTTGAAGCCAATTGTATAGAGAATAAATCAATCATTATAGAAACGAGCAAAATAAAAAACATACTTCATTGAAGAGTGACACAGAAAGCGCAAAACCAAGAAGAAAGTGAAAGCAGAAATCCCAGGGGTATGAAAATCCAACTGCCTAGAATCGTTTCCATTTTGAAGTCTTACAGCCATTGAAATGTAGAAATCCAAACAGAGCAGAAGCATTTTGGCACTAGTTCAAAGGCTGAAGTTAAAGAAAACACTGTTGCAGATTTTTGAATCAGGGCATAAATGTTCATTGTAATTTCTCTATGTACATTCTGTTCAACAGTAATCACAAAAGCTCATGTCTTTTTGTACCAGGGATGAAAAAAGCAACATGCAGTACAATGCCCGATCTCTAAAACAAGGTACTGTCACATTAATTTAGCAGAATGCGTAACTGAAAGAATTGCTGCTGTGATTTTAAGTTTGCTCTTAATAGTTGCTCTTTCCAGAACCAAGACACAACAGCTGCTATGTTCTTAAAGCTAGGATAGTTTTAAAATTAATAAATAAAATACTTTAGTGATTAGGCTATTATCAAGTCTGACTCCACAGTAAGAAGAAAGAAACATGGATGTATTGACAAAAAAAAAAAAAAAATTATTTCAATGTGTTTTTTCATGTTAAATTTGTTTTGCACTGTTTAAAAAATGAACAAATTCTGATTGAAGCTCACTACTTACTATACAATAAAATACAGATAAGATTTCACCATGCTCTGCTTTAACTGAAAGCAAAATTGAAATTCTAAACATTTTCTGAAAAAAGTAAATAAGACAGATTAAAATATACCAGAATATTGATAAAATAACCGAACCTGTGCCTAGAGGGCATGAAAATGCAGATATGGTAAAGAGGTTTCAGTAGCATTTATAGCTTGTTAGATGTTGCTCACTTCAAGAAAAGTCATACTTAAAAAAGCAACTGAAAAAAAGAAAGTGAATAAGTGACATGAATTCAGGCATTACTGACCCCATTATCTTAATGAAAATGGTGTTATTAAATTTGGTTTATCTTTTCTAAGACATACATATTTATAAAATCTATTTTTTTCTCTCTTCTCAGCACAGAATTTTGAAGGAAATATCTTTCCATGCTTGCATAACATCTGTTGCTCAAAGTTTATTTAGTTCTGAAGTTCGCCAGAACACTTGGACAAAACAGATTAATATTCCTTAAAACCTAAATAAAATGGGATTGGAGAATATGTGCAATAAAACTTAAGCATTAGTTTGGGTAAAAGACAAAGAAGCTCCTGAATATTTACTTGAATATGGCAGATAAAAGATATTAAACTTCTTTGAGCCTGTTTGTGGTCAGTCAAGAAGGGATATTAAAATAACATATCATAACAAGCAAGAAGGGATATTAAAATAACGTTATTAACAAAATAAAACAGCAGACCACTAACTAGAGTTTAAGCAATCTTTCCTTGCAGACTTCTGATTATGGGATACGTTTCCCATTTGTAATTGCAAAAATTCAGAAAAAGCACCACCACTTACAAAATACTAACAGAATCAAATGTTCAGAGCAAGGATTATAAGGGGATTAAATGAACCCAAATGTTTCCATCCCTCCCCAAAACAAGCAAATGGACTCTAAATGAAGAAAGGCAACCTGAACACATAAACCAGCACAATTAAAAAACCACCAAAACAGTTTTTGACAAAAAATTCCTGTCTTTGAGAATTACCTCTGAGAACTGTCACAAATTTCATAAGAAACACAAATTGACTATTTGGTGGAGGAGCCCTGTTTAAAAGGCTGTTCTCCGAAGAAAAAAAAAAACAACAACAAACTTTGAAGCACAAACTAAAGCAATAACGATACATGGAGTTATGAAGTCAAGTGGTGGTAATTTCATTTTTAACATAGAAGATTTATTTTTTTAAATATTCAAAAACTATCTCAGATGAATACCAAACATCATCTACTTAATGTAATACTAACTGAAATAATACAGCCTGATTCATGCTAATAGTATTTGTGGAAGACAGCCTCTTGCCTACAAAAACTATTCACTTTGAAGCTGAATCTGTCAATAATTTGTTGTATGTAATAAAATCTTAAGATTTATTTTTTTTTGATGAAATTTTAATTCCATTATGGAGCTTAACAGCCGCTGAAGGTAAATGAGGTTTGGGGAATATCTGGAATACTGGCATACCAATGATTTATCTGACATGGCACTCAGACTCAGCTAGGAATAGAATTTAAGACGAAAATTCAGGACATCCATATGAAAAACAGCCAACTAATGGGCAGCCATCAAATCCCATGGCTGTTAACTCTGAGACACAGCAGACAAATGGAATATAAGATTTCTGAACTCATATTTTCATGGCACAGTTCAGAAAGGAGAGAGGATTCTGACAGCATGGTACACAGCCAAGCACTAAAACCATGACTAGGTTACACCAGAAACATGAAGAAAGTCTTCAGTGAAGTGGAAAGGGAATAAAAATTCCTGAAGAATGTGAACTGTAAGTTTGCCACACGCTGCTTTTGGAACAGCTTCCCCAAGACTGGTGAGTGAGTTCAGCTGCCTTATCAGACAGCACTGCAGCTACCAACAGAAAGTCATTGGTTGTGTGATGGAAGCAGACCAGCTGTGCACAGGTTTTATACCCTATAGATGATGATGATACAGGGACTAAAGTTATGAGGGACAGAAGTATCACAGCTGAACTGAGAATAACTGTTGAAAATTTGAGACCATTCATTCTTCAATGCTGATGAAGGTTCGAAGTGTTCCATAACTGTGTGTCTGTCTTCCTCACTGCAGTGCCAAGTCAGGCTAAAGGGCTTCTACTAATGTTCTGGTGATATTGATTGCAGGAGGGAAATATGTTGACAGAAAGTTTTATAGGAGATCTACAATTAGCCGAAAGGTAGATCAGGGCTGCCTTTGTTCATTTAACTGCATCAAGAAGATACCCTTAAGTTGGCAGCACATTAATCACACAAAGTCCCCACTGCAATGCAAAATGAATAGCAGATAGCCCCATTGACTACAGACTTCGACCTATCAATATTTAAACTCTCCAACAGCAACCCTTTGCTGAGATCTGTTGAAGCAAACCTGTGAGATGCCACACACAAGTATTAACAAAGCCTACAACTAAAATCAGAAGAACTACAGAAAAACTGAAATGAAAATAAAAGATATTCTATAGATACGAAGTGATATATTTGAAACTGCACTGTTATCCAGGCTATTATATACCTTAATGTGGAAACATCTAATGCTAGAGGAGAATACAGTAGCCCCAGCTATGGCCTATTTTCTAAAAGATTCACAAAGCACTGAAATATATATTCCATGTAAGATACTACTGGCAGAGGTAGTTTTCAAAACATTATTTCAGACTGAGAAAGCATTTTGAAGTCCAAAAATAATAGCATTCACCAAAAAAATCCCCAAACCAAACCAAACTAAAAACCAAACAAAAGAAGGAGTTTCTTTAGTATACCATAATCTGCAGCCCACTTACTTTAAACATTACTCGTCTTTACCTTTAAGAAAAAAAAGCCTTCAATTTGGAGACCTCCTTCAGCAAGCAAACTAATTTATAATGTTACTAATCAGCAAAAGAATTCCCATACCCCTGGCATGTGGAAAAATATAAATGAAATTTTCAGCTTTTAGAAAGTAAAAAAAAAAAAAAGAGAAAGGTATAAAAAGATAAAGCAAATGAGAAACATATAGGAAAACCAAAACATTTTAGAGGGAGACTGTTTGTAGCATATCAATCCCTTTACCTGATGCTGTTACCAGGAGGCTGTCTGAATCACATGGTCTACAGGATGAAGCACTAACAGGGTTTATGGAGGAGCTACAGGCAATGGTGGTGGGAATGACAAAGGAATTTTCTGAACATGCAGGTTGGTTCAGTCCAGGGAAGTGGGAAGGCCAGGCACCCACCTGAGATGAGGCTATGGCTGGTATGGCACAGCCTGCAGGTGCCACAGATAAATCTATAGCAGGTTTTGGTGGCAGCTGAGGTGAGGACTTAGAAATAATTTCCTCATTTATTACCCTGATTCCTTGTGGTGAACTTGAAAGAGGTGAGGTCACGGTTTTGCTGTCAGTTTTTGTACCTGTATTTGGGGATCGACTACTATCCATTAAAACTTTAAGCTGTGGGTGTGGTGGAGAAGGAGTCTGCGAAAGCCCTGGTTTTTTGGGAGGAATAGGTGGAGGATTTCCTCTGTCAATCCTTGATACGCTGGGAGTCTTTAAACTCATTCTACCAACTGGGGGGTAAGTGCCAACTTCCATTGAATGTGATGTCCCCGGCCGTGATGGAGCACCACTCTGAGGGCTTGTAAATCTTGAAAGGACTTGGGTAACAGTATTCCGAGCTACCTGTTTGGAAACTAGGTTATCACGGCTCGTAGGGGATATGTCCCTTGAGGGAGGGCTTTGGGTTGTGTTTCCATTTTGGTCTTGATCATTTGCATTCGCTTGAAATCTAAATCTAGCTGCTTGGATGCGTGGATTTAGGCCTAGATGCCCAGTAGTGTTGGCAGACGGTGAATGCAAACTGTGCATAGATGAAGTGAGTGAGGAATTCTGAGCTGCGGCAGTGGGTGCTGCAGGGGCGCAAAGGGAAGTACTGTTTGAAAAAGGGGGAGTGCTACTTGGTAAATCAGGTGATGAGCCTGTACTTGGTCCGTTTTCCTCAATTCTGTTTTGATTCTGTGTAAGAACAGGAGTCGTGGGAGGGACAAGTTCACTAGATGAAGATTGTCTATCAATGACAGGCTTCACAAATGCTGCATTGGCACACACATTCATTTTTGTATTGCCAGACACTAGTGGGTTCACTGTAGACGGCTTTACAGGTACAGTCAAAGGCAACTTCTTAACATTTTCTGTGCTACTGTCCATCACCACAGTATCTGTTTGGCAGGCAACAGTTCTTGAACTTGGCTCTTCTGTTTCAACAGAAACAGAAACAAGACTCCTATCTTTATTCTTATCTTTATTTTTAAGAGAAAGATTAGCTTTACTTTCATTCTCTTTTTTTAATTGCTCAATCATTTTGACCATTTTATCTCTCTCTTCTCTGAGGTCACTGGTGTGTGCTTCCTCTCTATGAAGTTTGGCACGCAACTGCTCTCTCTCCGTGTCAAACTCAGACAGCTGCTTTTCCATTTGAGCTTCCATTTGTGTGCTCCTTTGTTTCTCAGCTGCAAGCGACTCCTCCAGCTCGGTAGCTTTTTTCTTTTCCTCTTCAAATTTTGACATCACTTCTTCCAGTTTCTGGGCTTCCTCTACAATTCGGCCAGACAACTGCTTACACTCTTTCACTAGCATCAATACTACATGCTTGTTCTTTCCTCGTTCTTCTTCAAGACGAGTGGATAGCTTTTTATGCTCCAGCTCAAGATTCTGTAACTGAGATTTTTCCATTTCCAACTGTAAGAAATCATAAAGAAAAATTCTCATTAACAAGATAAAGACTTCCAACATAACCTCATATTAACCTGACATCGATATTTTAACCTTTGAGAGTATGCCTGAAATAACCTGTCTGCCCCAGGGAAGTGATTTGTCATATCTAACACAAGTGCTATAATTTTACACAAGCAAAAGAAACAGATCAGCATCTCTAAAGAGCAATTCAGAGACCAACTAAGTCCAGCTATTTTCCTCTGTTAAAAACAGAGAGACTCTCCAAAGTTATTACATGCTTTTGATTCCTGAGTGAGGAGCTATCTGTTCTCCAGAAATTAGATATAAGACATCACAGAAAGTCTTCTTCTCAGTAAAGGAACCAGACACAAGCAAGAGATGAGCTTTGCAAAAAAACTTTGAGCCCAGAAATGAAAGGTTTAGGTTTTAGGTCTTCATCAGATTAAAGAAGATTAGGGTTGAAATACACAGTCCATCATGCTCATAAGACATTCATTTCTGAGACTTTTTGGCACAGGCACAAATACCTTCCTGTACTTCTCAACAGCAGAAGGTCGCACTGACATAGTGATGTATAAACTATGTTATAAGCTAGAATCAAAAATCTACCTACTATGGGCAGCTAATGGATAAGAGTAATTTTTCCCCTCATTCATACAGTCATCGCCTCTAATTCATCTTGTTTGCTGATTATGCTTTCATTCAAAGACCCTGTTCTAGAAAAGTGCTGGAAAAATAAGTTAATGCACCATTTTATGAAATGCCTACTAGTAATAATGTAACCTAAATTGCTTTGTATTTCCCAAGCAAACTTTTACACGGGTCAAACCACAACAAAAGAAAAACTGATTTCTTTCTTCCTGCTCCTCCCTTCACATACTGATGCAGTAGCTTCCTATACGGCTTAGCAATAGCCATATTTAGGGCATCAGCAACAGCTACGGCATATCTCCTCTCAGTCAGTGCTTAAAATACTGTCTTGGTTGCTAGATGAAACCAGACAGACACACAGGCAAAAAACCACCCAGGCACTACAATAAAATAGTTTTTCAGAAGCCTGTTGCTACAGCACGCTATTCCCTGCCCTCTCCAATAGCAGATGAAATTTCTTAGCTCTGGAAGCTTTTTCCACTGAACGTGTGTCTACAATTCATTTTTAACTAAACAGCAGTTAAACAACAGCTAATACAAATACCATTTTTAAGTAACAGTTTTGTTACTCTCCAGTTACACCATAGAGTAGGGTTGACACTCATGCCACCAAGAAGTGAGCACAAGAGACAGAGAGTTTGCAGTTGTAATAGAAATAAATCCCACCTGCTATAGGTCATTGTCCTCAGGATAATTTTTTCGCACATGATAAGTAAAACCTCATATGCAAGAAAACACTTAAAAATTAAGGCAAGTGAAATGACATAGAGAGAACAAACAATAAATCCTGCATGAATTTACACTTACAGATAAACATGAGTCTCAGTCTCCTGACATTTCTAACCATATTACCCGACTGTAAATTTCTCTCCCATTTTCTTCAGAAGAATGGGAAAAAGCATAAAGAGGTGATGGCAATATTGATGTGATTTATCTTATAGTAATAGTAAAATTTGTTCCTGAAATCATACCATTATCATAAGAAACAGTGAACTACGAGCAAGAGATCACTATGGGAAATTATACCTATATTATAAATGACACCTTAGCTTCAGATATCTCAAAAACTGTTTTGCAGTGGAGGGGCTCCACTGGGGTTTTAGAGCTTCATGCCGGGTTAACCAATACACTCTGTACAATGCATTTCACAAAAACAAGTTCACTCTTTCTTAAAAACAGTGTTAAATATATAAAAAATAAGATATGGCATTCTTAGTCATTGCTAAACAAACAGTATCAGTAACAACTCTTCAGTTACGTTAATGACAGTACAGCTGCAAACTAAACTAACAAGCTATGATGACGACACTGTATTAAGAACATTCATAGTTCTTCACCTGTAGAAAAACTGGTTTTTTTCCCCAAGCATTTCATTGGTTTTTTTCAAAGCATCCAACAGCATTTGGATGCTTCACAAGCATTTCAAAGCAAGTGGAGCACCCAGCAGTAACAGCAAAGCATTCAACAGTTTCTTTTTTGTTAAAACAGATACAGAAATCATGAGAAATATATATGATTTCTAAAGCTTGACCCTGCAGTAAGATTATAGTGAAAATATTTTTTATCAAGATTTTCTACACTTTGTTATTCCTCCATTTTGCTTTCAGATGAGGGACTAGTTCTATAAATTAACTGTTGTGAAATTACATTACTTTCAAATAATCACAAGCAGATTGTAACATATAACTGGGATGAAATCAGCTTTGGAACTAGCTGTAATTATTTATGAGTTTATGAACTAACTATGACCTAATTTTTGCAGTGTACTAACTATATGCATATACTAAATCATATCAGTAATGTAAACATGTGGAACTGTGTCCAAGAAGGATTTAAAAGGGGTGTAAAAAAAAGGATACTGAGAAAAATTATAGTGTCCCACAAATAACGAACCAGCAAAGGCCCTTCAAAGGTGAGAGACTGAGTGCATGCCTTGTGAAAAAACGCTGAGGGAGTTTGGCTTGCTTCATCTAGTGAAAAAGCCTGAGGATGATCTAATAGCAACATACCACTCCTTTTGAAGGGTCCTTACAGTGATGACAGAGTCAAGTTCTTGGTAGTGGCAGATTGGGCCCCGTAACAAGATGTTAACATGAAAAATTGTCCTTTAAGGGGCTTAGTCATGGAAAAAAGTTCTTCACAAGGATAGTAGTGCAGAAAGGCTGCAGTATTGCCATTCCTGGGGGTCTTCAGCATTCAGAAAGACAGATTCACAGATAAACAGATGTATTGCTGGTGACAATTTGCTTTAAGCACAAAGTTAGATGAAATCACATCAACTGGCCTCTTTCAACAAACATGTTTGTCTGTCTTTGAATGTGCATCCCAATATTAACTTCTCTGCAAACTATTGACAAAAATCAGGAACTGTCATTTTGATTACCTGGTTTTGAGTTCCCAGGAAATTAATTCAAAATTAAGTTTGATAACAGCTCCAGAAAAAGCATTCAAAGATATGGAAGAGGATGGAGACTTAACACAAAGCAGATGACATCTGGGGATTAGGCTTTTGGTATATGGTAAACTTATGACTGACAGTCATTTTGTGCGCGCCCCTTTTTTTCTACATTCTGGGACATTGTTATGACTTGTCTTTTATGATCAAATAAAAATTTTATTCAACTAATGTTTTTAAGGTCACTACATTCACAGTTAACAAGTCCCCAGGAATAAAAGTTCGGTCTGAGCCTGTTTAATGTCAGTAATTTCCAAAGACGACAAACACAGCTGTACACCTACTTCATTACTTAGTGTAAGAGCGAGACCGTGAGGCAATTCCAAACACAAAGATAGAGGCATCACACATTTAGAGAAGGAGGAATCACTCTTGGAGGGAGGAGGTGCAGCTGGCTCTGTATTTCGGTCACATTTGTCTAGGCTTAACTGTGGTTTTTTTCTTACATTGGGTCACTTTACCTTGTCAAACATTTCTAGAAATCCCTCAAAATACCTCCACTACTCTTTTCCACACAGGGATCTGAGACATGAAGAATAGACTGGAAAATGTGGAACTAAGGGAAGGTAAAACACTGGATAAATGGTTTGTGAATGAACTGAGATGGTTGAGAGATGTGTCATCTGTCACCACAAACCCAAAAGAGTTAAAAGAGTTCCCTCTCCAAATAGCATTTGTCTTTAAAAGAGGAAGATGCAAGTTCTGCAGACAGTCATGCACATGGCTGCTCAGCACCATGTAGCTTGTTTTCAAATCCTGTGTTATTTAAATTTCCTATTTGTTACAAGGAGTAAAATGGTAGAATTATAATAATACATTTTCAAAGAACATTAGTTTCTTTCAAGTGTAACACTTTCAAGTTTAGCTTGAAAGTTATAGACTAGGTTTGAGTGTACTAGGGGTTTAGGTACTTCTCAAAGTAAGAATCAAACTGCAAAATAAATTAAGATCAAACTATTTAAAATAGTGATTAAAAAAATTATCTCATGTATTCTTCTAGGAGACAAAAGACAAGCATACAGATACCGACTTCGGTAATAAACCTGGGCTAAAAAAAGGACAAAACAGAATTTACATATCAATACCCTGACTTTGAGACACGTTCTCAATATTGTAAGCTCATCTTACAGGCATGTATCTGTCCATATACTAAAAGCCAGAGATAGATGAAGAATTTAGGAGCAAGAAGAGACTTGTTGCCATGCACTGAAACAAGAAACTAACCCAATTGTCCAGGCAGATGTGTCAGTGTCTCTCCCAATATCATTCTTCAGTCAGAATTAGGAAGCTTACTCTCTCACTTTTATGCTGAGACAATCCCTTCTCCAAAATCTGAATTTACTTACAAAGCATTTAAAAAAGAAAACTAACATTTAAGAGCCGTCAAAAAGAAGTGCTAGGTAAGTAAAAGTAACAGTTCACTACACAGGCCATTGCACTGTTTCAAGACTCATGTATCATACATACAGTCTAGTATTATTCATGCTTTTTGTTTTTCTGAAGTTTTAACAGAGAAGGGATGCTTAAACTTAACAATACAGCTAAAATAACAAGAAAAGGTTTGCTGAATTAATTTAAGCATGTATTTCCAGCATACTTCCAGTACTTTTGTGTGTATGTTATTTCCCAAAGAACAATTACTACCAAAATCAATTTTATGTCACTTGTCTTAGCATTGTTGGTTTTTTTTTAAACATCAATATGAAACTGTCACCAAAAGGTATTTCACAGCTACTGAAGACATTCTACCCATCTTATACCCAGCGAGGACAATTCAATGCCTACTCTTTTATACTTATTCCAAAATGCCTGGTCTAGATTAGCCTATTAAGTTACCGTTCCCCTCTTTTCTCTCAGAAACCCCTCTCCAACATATGCATATTTAGCTATGCCTTAGGAATGTATGACTTACGTATTAGTGAAATACATGCAACCAACCATTCCCTTTCAAAATGACATTGTTTTATCTTCAATATGAGCCTTTTTTTTTGCAACATACTTGTTCCAAAGTATATTTTTCTTTACAGCAATTTTCTAAATATATAAAAAAAGTATTTTTTAGAGTTATAATTTATTTTTACTGATTTATGAAACAGAGCCACCTAGTATAAAATGCAAATAAATTATTTATTTTATGCTATTTAGGTTAGAACAAAAATAACAGTAGCTTCTCTAGGCTTCAATGGTGTTGGTTTAAAAATGTATTGTTATGATGCTTTCTCAGCTCATGCTGACTTATCCACTTGTATACTGCATCGACTTGTACCAGTTATACTTCATTATTCCAGAAGTAGAGCTAAATTCACAGAACAAATGAGATGTGTGCACACAAAATATCACCAGAAAATCAGCACCTCACTATATATGACAATTAAGGATAAAATTTTAACACTTGCAATGATAACCAAGTTGGACAAAGATGCAAATTAAAAAAGGGGCATGAAAGAACAAGTCAGGACAGGGAAAAGGAAAAAAAGTTAGTAGCAGGATACCTTCTTTTGTCTGTTTTCAGCAGCAGCCAACTGAGCTGACATTCTTTCTTGCATTTTCCTGCAGTGAGCCATAACAGCTTCTAAAATGGACAGAGGGTTCATGCATATTGGCTTCTTTTCTTTATCACCAGCACCTGCCTCAAAGTCTCTCTGAAGAGCCAGAAATGGGTCACTCAGATTAAATCTTCCATATCGCTCCTGGATAAAAACCTCTTTGCGCCGGGCCTAACAAAAAACACAAACAGACAAAAATAAAACTAAATGCATGCTTTGGAGTTCATCCACACATAGAAGAGATCTAAACCACAGGGAAAGTTATGTTACTTATTTATGCTTTTTTAATATTTCCTTTAGGTATTCATTTACAAGCTCTAAAAGAAATAGTCAGATACGTTGCACACAGATTTCATTATAGTCAATACAACTCACTACATAAAAAACATGCCCCCTTCTCAATTCAACACAGAAATACCAATCTGGATCATTGTCAAAAGTATCATGAAAATAACAACTTGTAAATTGGCTGATACACAGAGAGGAAAAGGAAGAAAAACATTCTAAAATAAAAGTTTTCTATTTCTGTATATTAAAATGATGCTAGTAAAAGATATGAAAACATGCTTTGGGTGTTTACTGCAGTACCAAAATAAATATTTTTGAAATAAAAAAATCTGACAGTATGTTTATACATACAGAGATTTTGATAAGTAATAGCAGACAAGCAGAGAGCAAAAATACCACCATGACTTATCTGAAATAAAGACATTTCCCATATCTCTGTTGAGGAAGAAATTAATGATCATGTTTCTCCATACCTTTATTTTAAAACATAATTATATTTCCAAACTACAGTACAACACATCATTGTCATAACAAAAAATAATTAAACAATAAAGATCAGAGGTAGTTTTGCTTGACAAATTTTTGGTTCTTCAGCCCAACAAGAAAACAAGATCAGTTTCAGAGAAGGTATTTTTATACATTTAATACACAGTGCACAGGACGGCCACAGATAAGTACTGACTTCTAACAATATTAATAGAAAATATTGTTCCAAAATCTCAGGCTTAAGACCCATCTAATTTGTGGGGGTAAAAGAAAACCAAACCAACCAACCAAAAAAAACCCAAACCAAAACACCACCAGAAAGATCCAATTATTTCTAAAATTTTGTTGTGGTGGTTTTGTGCTTGCACATATAACAGAAAGCAGAATGTAGACAGCCAAACCATTATAGCACAGGTTTTGGAAGAAAATTAAGATTTCTTTCTTTAAAAATTAAAAGAGTCACCAGAAGAGCTCTTTGAAGAAGTCTCAAAAAATCAGAAAAAAACCTAAACAAAACAGTGCATAGAAAGACCATCAGAAAAAGGAATCTCTCAAAAAATGCATACAAGATTTATTTGTGATTAGGTTCAAATTCAGTTTTGAATAAGCAAAAAAGAGGATGAATAAGCCATTTCTGAGATACAAAACATGAGATACAGGCCTAATGGTTACCAAATAGATTCATAAATCCTTTGGAAAGCTTGAAGAAGCTAAAACTGAAACATATGTAAAGATCATAAGAGGTAACGCACATTTCAGGGCATGAGAAACCAAAAAAGAACATAAGAACTATGTTAGAAAAACTGTCCGGAGACTAACTACAAATAACACAGCTTAGTGAATGCCCAACTTTTCCCTATATATTGTCTGCAAAATTGAACTGTTGTGGGAAATCAAAAGGTAAAAGAGCATTTGACTGCAACAGAAATGAGTGTGCCTACATATTCTGATGCTTGAAATACTTTTAGCCTATTTTTCAATTTGATAGTATAAATAGAACTTGAAAATATTTATAAAAAACCCAGGCCTTTGGGGCATAACTTTAGAAAAAGCTCACAGAGTTCATTCAGACTGAAAGTATAGCTAGGTTTACAGAGTCAGGTAATAATTGGTCGAAGAGACAAAAATAAGCTGATAGAACTTTGGGGTTTTTATAAATTGCCTTGCAAGTAACCCCTAATTAGTCTAATATTTTAATCCCTTAATTTTTAACTTAGATTTTAAATTAAAATAAAATAAAATAGATGGTTTCAAAGGTAATATTACAAAGCCAGGTGGGGAGGGGCTATATTTGTAGCTCCTGGTTCCATAGACTGAAGTTACAGGACAGTATGCAGCTTAGGAATTCAACCTTCATGTAAAAGAAACAATCAAAACCAAAAACCTGACCCTAAATGGATTAGAGTGCTAAGTAGCCAAACAAGATGACAAACCCAAGCAGGTTAAGAATATTAATGGAGATGGAGGCACAATCTATATATAAATTATCAGCAGTGTAAAAGCCACTTAGTTTATATAAAGAAAGTGAGCCATGAAAGTAAAGGAAAAACCACTGATGTAGCAGCTCAGCTGTAAACAACAAAAAAAGACCACCAAAGCCCCCATCCTTCAATCCAGAGGCCAACAGCAAAAAAAGAAGCCAAGCAGATTAACTGATCTCACAGGCAAAGGCAACCACTCATGCTTTTAAGGAAACACAGTTAGACAACCAGTGAAATAATGTGTATTTTCCAATTTTTCTATGACCAGCACATGCTGTACGCATGCAATATGAATGTATTTGATATGTTCTCTAACATGCATAGCTATTAACAGAACAAGCAAGGAAAAGAAAGGTTCAGCGTCCACCTGCCAAAATAGTAACAGGATGGGGTGCCCAGATTCATTAAATAAGGAAAAGATGAAACTACACAGAAGAGTTGAGCTTCATCCCAATGAAAATCAAAACAATCTGCTGGCATTAAGAATTAAATGGCTACAGGAAAATCTGAAAGCTTAAGACTGTCAAAAAACCAATAGGTCTTGAACAGCACGTGGTTTGGGATGACAGACCCTGTAGGGCTGAAGCCATAACTATATACCTTTAAGCACAGGATAAAACAGACTGGCGACTCTCAAACCATTAACAGCCAAGTTGTGTCAGGATGCTTCCAACTCAAAAGGGAGCTAAATGCAAAATATTAAAACAATGTTTACATGTTTCTATACAAGAACTAAACATATAAAATAAAATTATGGGATGAGCATGATTTCAAATGAAGATACCAGAATAAAAGATAAAGCAGAAGCTTGGTAGAAGGGAATCAAAGAGTAGTTTCTCAAAACTTAGGCACTAAGTGGCAGAAAGAAAAGCTAGGCTTGGGTTGTTTTTTTTTTACACGATTCCTCCAGCCCCTAAAATAATACTTCTGTTCCTTTGCATGTCACTAAAGTACACCAGATGAGAGAAATAGAAATATTAGAATTAGAAAATTTTCTGTTACACCACCTTTCAGCATTGAATTTCCAGTCATAAGAGCTAGTAGCAATATCAAGATATCTGTTTTTTATGGCACTTATTATCTGGGGAATGTACAGTCTAATGTCATACGGGTAATTAATCCTCTAAAATAGGCTCTGCATAATCTGGTGGTTGTGCTAAAACAGCATTAGTACTGTCTCGTGTATTAACTTCAATTGCACAACTATATATACAGAAAATAACATTTAAAAAGTTCATCAGTGAATAATTCACTGAATGCATTTTCAAACAGAAAATTTTCAAAACCAAACAGAATATGCACCCATAGGAGGTAATCAGGACTGCTGCGCTGTGAAAGGTGCTATATGAATTTATAAACCCTGAGCTATATTTTTCTGTACATACCCACTTGCACAGCGACTAGCCTTTTAATGGAAAGACTGAGATTGAAAGTACTTAAAGGTATAAAAAATGGCCATGGAAAACTATTCTTTTTGCACCCTACGCCAGCTGTACACAAAATTATGACTTAAGCTAAATCCTCCAACAGGTAACTGCTAATGAAAAGTGACAGCAAACACACACAAAGGGAAAAGATCTAAAAACGAAGAAAAAAACCCCCTTTAAGTAGTTAATTAACTAAATTCACTACTGCAATAGAGTAAAAACTTAAGCTTATTTACAACAGCTTTTTAATTAAGTCCAGAAGGAACACCACATTTATACAGAGCTTTCAAATCCTTACACAGGATCTGAAACATTAAACAAGTAGACCAAAATCAGGATGCAACTACTACTTAAAAAGAATGAAAACTCCAAGGTTTTTTATGGACAGGCTGGTCTATAGCATTATGTTGGATCAAGAGTGGACTATAAATTTATACTAAAAAAATACAATAGAACTGGAAAACATCTTCAGAGAGGAGTGAAAGAAGATCAAAAGGTACAACATGGCTTCTCTTCAAGGAAGAGCTAAGTAGAAAAAGGACTTTTCAGTGTGAAACAGACAACCAGGGAGAAACACTGGACACTGAACGCTGACAGGACAGGTAGCAATTGTCCCATGATCTAATTGAGGGAAACTGCAGTTGGACACACATTCTTCTCACTGAGAGCAGATAAGAACTGGAACGTGTTGCACTGGGAAAACATACAACCTCTGTCACTAGGAGATTTCCAAAACTCAACTGGATAAGGCCACAAGCAACCCAATCCATGTTTGACATTAGTCCTGCGTTACGCAGAAGATGGAACTGAACAATCTCTAAAGGTGCCTGCAAGCTAAATTACTCTGTGATTAGTGATTTCTTCTAGGACGGTTAACTTTTGTCGTGTAGATGCTAACCATCTTCTCAAGTAACAAATGACAGAAATGTAGTCTCAGAGGAAGGAAAAACAACCAAATACTTAATGGTGGAACAAGTCTTATGTCTTGCTTTGGATCATGAAAACAGACTTAAGACTTAGAAAACAGAACTTTTAGTCTGTTATATTCAAAATAAAAAATCAGTACTGAACAATCCCAGGGCTTACACAGCTGTGTGACACAAGGTGAAGTTTTACCCTCAATTTTTCTCTCCTATGTCTGCGGCCAACAAGAATCTGGAGGATCAGGCTGTAAGATAACCTGCTTCTTACTCTCTCAGGGAGCCTGTCTCGTACCACATACAGCAAGACACCTCATTCACCCTTACACCAACTTTTTTCACACAAAGTCATACAAGTCATGTCTATGCATCTATCCAGCTCCCTCCTGGACACTTCCATCTCTCAAGCTGACCCTTTACAATCACTGACCCCACTCATTTACAGGCAGATGAGGACTGGCAGAGGCACGTGCTGGGAGAGGAACAAAACGAGTGGAGGCATGTGGATGATGGGTTGTGCAAAAAGCTGCAAATCCAGTATAAGAACTGGCCTGCAGTCACTTGTTTCTGATGTTCCACTTCAGAAGGAACAAAAAAAAATATATTTTCAGTGACCAAACTGAGGATTATGAAGTCTAATTAGATTCTTCCCCCTTGTTATTGAAACAAGAATGCAAGGGGGTAAGGAGGCCTTCACACAGTATCCAGCTGTCGACTTAAAGCTAAAAGCATTAAAAAAGCAAGGAAAACCAAATACGGCCAATAGATAGTAAATAAATATAAAATAATAGTAAATAATAAGATCAATAATGAAACCTGAAAAATCACATAAAGGAAACTAACTATAAAAGTAATGTTCAGTAATAATCTACATTGATCTTAGTTGCACACATTTGCTGATATGAGTTTTCAGCTTGCATAACCAGTAACAGAATATATAAGCAACAGTATTTTTAAGGTTAACACTGCATTATTCCCCCAACATATCTCAAGAGTTTCCTCTTCGTTTACCTGCCAAGTTAAGAGTTCAGCAAGTCCAAGTCTTCCATGAAGCAAGTGATGATAAACATCAAAAATAGGACTGCATGTCCTACACTGCTGTGAAACAATAGAACTGAATTAAAGCTGCCCCAGAACCCTTAAACAAAATTTCCTTCCTTTCAGGAACGTTTGTTCCTCTGATTAATTTCCCTTTCCACATATACTGAAATCGTTTCAACAGATGTTGATATGTTCATATTAATATTTTCTTTTGACATATGTATTAGGCACTGGTAAAACATTTTCTAAAACTAACCAGCACAGAAGAGGAGGCAGTAAAAGCTTATGTGTTATGTTAAAGACGGGGGTGAGCCCTTGACTGTAAATAAAATTGGAAGGTTAATAGATTATTGAAAAGAGGAAGGTGGCTGAAAGAGAACATGTTTATAAATCTTATTTAGTGGAATTATAGTCTCTTGAAATGATTTGCTGGAGCTATTCACTTCAGCAAAAGAATTATTAATGAATCTATATATCTCATTGATATAGTATATATATACACTATACATATATACAATATAGGATTATATATATAATTTTTATATATTATGTATTGTATGTATAACCCCCTCATCCAGATCGCTGATAGAAAGTTATATACACGCTATATATGCACACACACACATAAATATATATATGTGTGTGTATCGTTATTGGCAATCTGGATGAGGGGACTGAGCACACCCTCAGTAAGTTTGCAGATGACACCAAGCTAGCGGGGAGTGTTGATCTCCTTGAGGGCAGGAAGGCTCTGCAGAGGGATCTGCTCAGGCTGGACCGATGGGCCAAGGCCAATTGTTGGAGGTTCAACAAGGCTCAGTGCCGGGTCCTGCACTTGGGTCACACCAGCCCCACACAACAATACAAGACCTGGGGGTGCTGGTTGACAGCCGGCTGAACATGAGCCAGCAGGGTGCCCAGGTGGCCAAGAAGGCCAGAAGGCAAAGAGCATCCTGGCTTGTATCAGAAACAGCAGGACAAGGGAGGTGATCACCCCCCTGTACTGGGCACTGGTGATGCCGCACCTCAAACCCTGTGTTCAGTTCTGGGCCCCTCACTGCAAGAGGGACACAGAGGGGCTGGAGCGTGTCCAGAGACGGGCAACGGGGCTGGGGAAGGGTCTGGAGCACAAGTCTTATGAGGAGCAGCTGAGGGAACTGGGGGTGTTTAGTCTGGAGAGGAGGAGGCCCAGGGGGGAGCCTTGTCGCTCTCTACAACTACCTGGAAGGAGGCTGTAGGCAGGTGGAGGTCGGTCTCTTCTCCCAAATTACAAGCGACAGGACAAGAGAAATGGCCTCAAGTTGCACCAGACGAGGCTTAGACTGCATAGTAGGAAAAATTTCTTCACTGAAAGGGTGGTCAAGCATTGGAACAGGCTGCCCAGGGAGGTGGTGGAATCACCATCCCTGGAGGTATTTAAAAATTTGTAGATGCGGTACTCAGGGACATGGTTTAGTGATGGACTTGGCAGCGCTGGGTTAACGGTTGGACTTGATGACCTCAAAGGTCTTTTCCAACCTAAATGATTCTATGATTCTATATACTCATAATAAAAGCAGTACTTTCAGAGAGATACCTGCAAAATACAGGGGTGGGGGATATGATGTGTTACTATGATTAATTAAGAATCATATGATCAGTGACTTTAAGAGTTATTAAGAATGCATCTTTAAAGAATGCTAGCAATTCTGTTTCACAATACTGTTTGGAGTCTTTGGTGGCCTCTTTGGTGGTAGGTTTTTTTTTAAAGCAGATGTAAATGAATGTTTTCAAAGTACCATATCGGATGTTACTTCCATATAAAACTTTACAGAACAAACTAAACATGGAAATGTAAACATCAATCACAGATGAAGAAATTGTATCCTGCAGCATGATTTCTGTCAATACACATGATACTCAATTTCTTTCTTAATTACAGTCTAAATACCTTTCTTCAGCACTGTGACAGTGCATACCTATGCAAAGTCTACAAGTGATTTAGATTTTAATGAACTCAATATTATATGAAAAACATTTGGCCAATATATTTGAACTGTCATTTCCATGTTAAGTGTCATGTATCATAAGACAAAAATTTGTACATACACTTTAAGGATGAAAAGAATGGAAATTCTCTGAAGAAAACTGATGATCTTAACAGGCTGCTAGTTCAAAAACAGTAAAAACAGTAGAAAGAATTGAGAAATGGTAGGATGCAATCAGCAAAGGAAACAAAACCAACATACAGGTTATATAGGTCTCTCAGAGCATAATTAATTGTTTAATACTATAAAAAATGCTCTTTACATATGACTGATCAGGATCATGAAAGAATTCAAGTCTTTTGG
Source organism: Falco biarmicus (assembly GCF_023638135.1). Taxonomy (NCBI): domain Eukaryota; kingdom Metazoa; phylum Chordata; class Aves; order Falconiformes; family Falconidae; genus Falco; species Falco biarmicus. The sequence goes on along the minus strand of NC_079292.1, from coordinate 12,004,470 downwards.
TAGAGCTACTAAGAAAATAAAATATACCTGTTGAGTAATTTTTAATGTAAGGCACACATACTCAGAAAAAAACATTCAAAACTATCTTGGAGCAGTCTCTCGTAACAGTCGTAAGCTATATAAATAAACTTATTACAGTTGAAGTAGGCTGCATGAAAGCGGAGATAAAATCAGTTTTTCCAGAAAAGTTATCCCAAGTGTGAATCATTAAAATAAGAGTAACAACAAAACACTGCATTATTCTTTTATACACAACAACCCATAGAACTTTTCCAAAACTTTCTAATTCACAAAGTACCCCTTTCTCTCAGAATCACATAGCTTTAAATCCCAGCTTTTTAAAAAAACACTTTTTAAGGTAAAAAGAAAGCTCTGAAATAAGACGGTATGTTGTTTTAAAAGGCTATCCTCACTAACCTCCACTTAAGAAGATATACAAACCCATCAATATAAGGCACAAAAGGTCAGATCTTACCTAGTGTTGATAAAAACAACAAACCAGATTATTTCATGCCAAGCAGCCAAATATTAAAGTGGTTTGCAAAAAGCCGTTCAGTTTCCTCTTCTCTGCACTAAAAAGCAGACTTAACGAAAGCACAACATGCCTAACGACTAATTGAAATCTCTCTGTGTATAGGAGGACAAACATTTAATTAATTAACACTTAAACAGTCCTGACTTAGAATATATCAGAAAGCACTGAAGAAGAATTATACAACCAAGGTAATGATCAACCCCAAACCTCCTTAGGGGTCTGACTCCAAGAGAGTATCACCCAATAGTACCTGTTTACTGTTACCCTAACATTGCTAAGGAGCACAACCTCCCTCCCTTTCTCCCTGCTACCTCACAAAAACCTCCATAAAAGAGATACAGACAGGACAGACATACACATGCTTCCAACTCTTCATTACAAATTTTTGCCCTTAGAGTGATGAAAATCCACTATTTTGAGGATGCAGATTTAAAAATGAAAAGGCCATATAACAAAGCTAAGATCAGTTACTAACAGAGCAGTACCAACAAGAAAAAAACAATACAGTCAATATAAAATATTATTCACTTCTTACAGATGTAAGAGTTGAAACTCAGGCCTTGCACTAAGTTTCTAAATGATGAAGGAGAAAAAGCTCAAGCCAAGTTTTTAACTAACAAGAACCATCCAGATGTTCTATATAAAAATGACATTAGACCTATTTTATGACAGCCTTCTTGTCTGATGCCTAAATATTTGAAAATTATAGGACAGTATTTTGTAAGAAAGTATCACTATTCGATGCTCTGATTATCTAACCACCCAGACATTTATCTCTGAAAATAACACAGATTTTCATCCTGATAGTGAATCCCAAATGATAGAAGAGACTTGAGCTTTCTGGATACTTTAAGTAACCATTTGTCATCTAAAGTTTTTTGCACATTCAGATCTATAGTTCAAATTCATGCAAATCAATTCATAATTCTTTGCATGGAAATGTCAGCCATTCTTCTGAAATATTGAAGGAAATACGACTTCACCTCTGATCAAAAAAGAGCACTTTAACCTCCATGCTTAGCAGTTTAAAAGTTTCTTCAGCTCAGTAAGAAAGAAAACATAACAAAGGCATAACAGAAAAACTTCAACTAAATCAATTGGTGCTTCTTTTTTAATTTACAGCATTTGGATTTTTGTGTTTTCAAGCTCTCAAAATCTCAGCTAAAATATCATCCCGTATTACTGTATGGCAATTACATGGTAACCAAACTTTAATTAGCTTAATGCAATTGTATGCAAATTATGAGTGGCAATCATCAGCTATAGTCAACATCAGTTCACAAAAGGAAAGTCCTGTTTAACTAATTTGATATTCTTCTGTGACCCACCTAGTGGAAGTAAAGGCAGTGGATGTAGTTTTTCTGGATTCCAGAAAGGCTTTTGACACTGTCCTTCATGGCATCCTTCCGGACAAGTTGTCCGGCTCTGAGATGAGTGGGTTCATAGCTCCCTGGGTGAAAGACTGGCTGAAGGGCAGAGCTCAAAGCATTGTACTGAATGGGGCCACACCTGGCTGGAGACCGGCCTCCAGCGGTGTTCCTCGGGCTCCAAGTCTAGGGCCAGTTCTGTTCAATATACCAATGATCTGGATGCACCATCAAGCAAGGTTGGTGCCGATACCAAACTAGGAGATGCTGTTGACTCTCTCGTGGAACAGGAGGCCTTGCAGAATGATCTAGATAGATTGGAGCATTAAGCAATGATTAACAGGATGAAATTTAACAAGTCAAAATGCTGGATTCTGCTCCTAGGACGGAGTAACACCAGGCAAAAATACGAACGGGGTCAGGAGCGGCTGGAGAAGAGCCCCGCAGAAGGGAAGCTGGGGGTGCTGGTGGGGAGCAGGCTCAGCACGAGTCAGCTGTGTGCCCTGGAGCCAAGAGACAACCCGCACCCTGGGGTGCCCCAAACACGGCGTAACCAGCCGCTCGCAAGAGGTGATTATCCCCTGCATTCAGCACTGGTGCGGCCTCACCGGGAGCACTGTGTGCGCTGCTGGGCCCCACAGCTCAAGAAGGACGTGAAGGTCCTTGAATGGGTCCAGAGGAGGCCAGCACAGCTGGTGAAAGGGCTGGGAGGAATGTCCCGTGAGGAGCAGCTAAGGACGTTGGGCCTGTCTAGTTTGGGGAAAAGGAGGCGGAGGGGTGACCTCATTGCTCTCTGCAGCTTCCCGAGGAGGAGGAGTGGAGAGGGAGATGCTGAGCTCTTCTCCCTGTATCCAGCGATAGGACGTGTGGAAATGGCTCAAAGCTGCACCAGGGTAGGCTCAGGCTGGACACGAGGAAGCATTTCTTTAGCGAGGGGGTGGTCAGTCAAACACTGGAACAGGATTCCCAGAGAGACAATTGATGTCCCAAGCTTGTCAGTGATTAAGAGGCATTTGGACAATGTCCTTAATAACATGCTCTAACTTGGCCAGCCCTGAATGGATCAGTGAGTTGGACTAGATGATCATCGTAGGTCCCTTCCAACTGAAATAGTCATTCTATTAACAATATAGATTAATTTGAGGTATAGTAAGTGAATTCAGTATTTTCTAATTATTTCTGGTATTCACTGAAGATAAATTGTGAGAGTGATATGTATTACCTACAAGAACAATTTTATTCTTGCTACTACAACTACTGAAGAAGCTGAACGAACAAATGGATTTAACTAAATAAATTTGATTTCTAGAATGGAACATTTTAAAGTAAACAGAATAGTGATCTGCACTGTATATCTTGGCTTTTATGCCCTTTAATACAACTGTAAAGCAATTTTCCAGATAGTACTCTCTTTACAGATACCATTACTTAAAAGTTACCAGTTTTAAAATTGCCATCTAACAGCTTATATTTCCACAATATCTAGCTAAAATTTTATTCTGCTATTTCAGAGAGAACTCACTATAATCACTGTTGCTCTATATTCTCAAACTTTCTATTTATTTGTACAAATGGAATGCTGCTTTTATAAGAGACCTAGTGCTAAGTACTTTTAGTACACTGCCAGACATTCCAAGACACATGCCTCTCTCTGGAAGAGCTGCAGGTGGAAAGACCTATCCATCAGTCAGAACAGCATCAAAACTGAGCGGGAGAGAGAAAAGCACAGGAACACATACATCCAAGCATAACAAAAGTAATTGCTGCTATGTGAGTATTTTCACAAGTGTTGAATTTCTAAAGGACCCCAATCAAATCTCTTATCTTATTCATAATTAGTTCTTATAAATTACTATCATAATTTATTTGGAAGAACAGAGAATAAACCTTTTACAGTTTTTCTTCAGCAAGATGAAGACACACAAACAAAAGGAAGAAGCGTTGTTACTGGTTGCATTTTAATGTTACCATCAACAAAATTAACTGTACCACTTATTGGCATAGAGAAAATATCCTGTGTATGTTCCCTTAACTAAAAATGGAAAATTTCAGTTAACATAATAATACAGATAGGATGACCCAGTTGCATTTCTCATTGTCAGCAACATGAGTAATGATGGCAAACAGATAAAGCATTTTAAATAAGTCACTCTAACAATGAAGTCACAGCTGTATTATTCATAAAGATCACAGAAACCGAGAAACAGTTACATCAACGTGATGTTGGAATTTTTTATTGTTTTTACAAATAGTGTGTGCATCTCTACTCACTAGTTTATGTTGGATTATGCAGAAAGATCAAACAAGGGTAGGAGGAATCAAGTGGAAAAGGCAAAGCAATTATCCAAATAATAAACCAGCAGAATATTTTCAGCTAGATCAGTAATTATGTGCCTCGCAACAATAAAGATATTCAGATCTTATGTGAAAAACAAAGAGAGACTATTATCAGTTTAACAGTCACTGCTCTAAACGACAGAGTGAAAAGGATGTTTGCAATGCAAGGCCATAGAGTTTTCATAATAGAAAACTAGTCTCCTAGTTTCATACTTACAGTCCCCAATTTTATGAGAACTTGGAATAAGGTTATTTACCTGCATAGTGAAGCTTAAGCTTAGTAAAACATCACATATACAGGAGTGTTTTAATACAGTTTACCAAAAATTTTGCTTTGCTCAGTGTTTATTATCTCCCTTTGGCACATAGCAAATAACTACCACAAGAAGTGATGTAATGCAACTGAAAACTTGTTTTGTCAGTGGCTTCTAGAAGAGGCCTTTATGTGTCAAATACCAGGATCCCTCAGATCAACAAAGTTAATCAGTTCAGTGACTGCTGCTGCTACATCTCCAGCATCTATTGGAAAAGGTGAGACTCTCTGTTCCATTCATAATAAAGTGCAAGAAATAAAAGATGCTACTTGAAGGAAAGTCTAAATACAGTTCATGTGATACCTTCCATCATGCAAAGAAAAGTATTTTTTGTTAGTTATCCACACTTACAGAACTATTACTACAAAAACCACTGAACATAAGGAAAGTAAATACTTTCACAGATACCTGAAATGATCCTTTATATAAGATGCTATATAGAAAGCCAATCCACCAATACTATAAAGAGTATTTCCAAATTTTTGCAACATGGATGCTGGTAATATAAGGATAAAGGTATAAGGCTGTCCTTCAATTAACACTGGACTTCAGGAAATGTTGTGAAGTCTATGCTGTCTTCAGCAGCCTTGGTCATTTTGTTGTCATACAACAAAAGCTATTTTCTTACATTCTAACCAGTCATGCAATTCTCAAAAACTGAGGTCCACACAGGTATTTCAGGTATTTACTGGAACAGTGTTAGGTTCTTGAATTGTTTGGCAATAAAGCAGTGTATCAAAACATGTCAAGTAATTTAATAAAAACTAAATTTAGCTGACATAATATAAACTAAAAAAAAAAAATTACAATACATTAAAATACATAAACGGGGGGGCGATAAAAATTTGAACATTCTTTAAGGTCATGTCTAACAACACTTTTTCAATGAGGTGAACAAAAAGCATGTTGCATTACTTTACAAATTTAAATAAAATGCAGATGAAGAAATCAGTCCAAACTATGCACTGAAAAATCATTTACTCTAACCTGTCCGAGGTTTCTTCATATTTCATAGTTTCCTTGTAATTGATTTTAAACGGTTTGTGATAGTGAAATAAAACTCTGTCAGCCATATTCACAAAATTACAATAAACTAATGTTAAGAAAGTAAAAGCTTTAATCATAACCAGAATCATTGGACAGGTAAAAACAAACTATTGTTAAGAGCAAAGAAAATGCATATGCACTATAATTAAAGTCAATAAATCAAAAGTAGCAATCAGATGAGCAAGGACATAAACTGCAGATCATTACCTCCCAAAAATTTAGTAAAAGTTAATTTTTTGCAAAGAAATTGCAACATGCAAAAATGACAATGCAAACAAAGCATTATCTGACTTCTATTTCATGGTTCACTTCTGCCACCAAGGCCAGCAACTGCCATCATACTGTCTACAACAATAACCTTCTGTTACTACAGTTTAACATCTTCTGCTCCTCCTTCTACCTAATCACCATTTCCAAAGCCACCTGCTACAAAATAGGCTGTCTTACTGGCTGCCAGAAACCTCTAAAGCTGCCTTCTGTGCGCTCTTAGCTCCATTCTTTGGTACGAGCGTGCCATGGGATTCATACATATAGGAGACGTTCAGATTTGCATTTTAAATTCACAACAGCTAAACAGAATTACTACAGGTAAGGGTCTTCATAGTTTATAGGTGGTGTAGCTTCCTTTGACAGATTACTCTTAATATACATGTAATTCTTTTACCTATCAGTCAATGTGATAACTAAACTATATGGATTCGTTCCCTTTTTCCTGATGGCTACCAGGTTTCTTCCCCTCTAACTCCAAAGTTCATCCTAGAAGTACTATCTTATAGTACAAGCTGACTTTGTTACTAAAACAAGTTTGTAGAGCAACAAACTTTGCAGTCTTGTTGACTTTGTGTAGTAGTTCAGGGTAAAAAAATTATCCATATACAACTGATAATTGTTGTGTGGGTAATATTTTGTTTTAACATATTACTTACAGAGTACACACAAAACAAAGTATCATCCCATCAAAAGATGCAGAAGACAATAAATAACATTAAAAGGACACTAAAACTCAAACTATCTAAATGAAATTTTCATAACTAAAATTTCAACCTGTGGTAGGCAAAAGTGTGCCTTGGCCAGGTGAAGGAATCTCCTTTGCTAGACAGAACTCACTGGGAAGCAGACAAGTCAAATTAGGCAAGTATAGCTTGCAAGTATCTGCAGCTCTCCTTCCAAATATTTTATTTAATATTTACCCCCTTCCCCACCCCACCCCAGGGAACAGCTAATTCATTACTGAAAATGCAGAACCAGGCCTGAAGGGCTCCACATTTTGCAGAGTTATTCCAGTATCACTCTCTGTTACCCACCAAAAACCTAACATTGTTACATAGTATGCTGTTATGACAAACTATGATACACTCAGGGTTTTTTTAATATTGCTTGATCTTCTCACAAATTTAAAAAAATGCAAAATTAGTACAGAAATATATATACATGACTTATCAAAATAGTTCATGTTTTCAATGAGATCAAAATAAAACTATACTGTTCACTGCTTAATCATTGTTGGCTGAAATGGAAAGTTAAGTTTACTAATAATAGCCTTCCACAATGCACAGCTCAGGGCTTGAAATCAAACTAGCTTGAGCAGAAAATGCATTCTGCCCTTTGGGGAGAAAGAGTCATTTTACAATGACCCATCTGGCAATTTCACAAGCAAGGTCCATCTCTCTTCAATTCAAGAATGACTGCAACTGTAGAAAGCACTGGGGAATTTCTGGTTTTAAAAAGTGAACATGGGGATATAAAGTTAATTTTTAAGAAAATCTAGACCAAAACAACTCAGATTTCCTACTGTATTTACACAAACAACCCTGGAAAATGGCATTTATAGGTATACATGATTATGTCAACATTAGCAGGTAGTGTAGCACAACAGAAACAAGTATGTAGAGCAACAAACTTTGTAGTCTTGTCGACTTTGTGTAGTAGCTGAGGATAAAAACTTGTATATATCCATATACAACTGACAATTCTGGTGTTGGTAATAATTCTGTTTTAACGTGTAACTTATCGATACTGGGGATGTGCCTATAGTCCTACCATTTTGAAGGAGATCTTAGGACTAGCTCTGCTCTCCGTTCAGTTTACACTGCCTGACAGTAGTCTGTGAGGCAAATCAAAGCGAGGTGGAGACGATGGGGAGAATTTCTTCAGAACTGCGCTCTTGGTCTGAATCCCAAGGTAGTTCACCCAAGCAGTTCATTCACACACACATATACTTCCAGAAAAAACGGAGCAGAGTTGTGAAGTAATGTTGGATTATACCACTATAACCTTGGAAATGGAGTGTCTTTTCATTGCAGCTAGTTATTTAAGAAATTTCTGAAACCACCCCATCATTTCAAAACAAATGATCCTCCTAAAAAGTATTAAACTTTTTTTTTTTTTTTAAACTTGCTTTAAAATACTGAATTGCTCATGGAATTGAATACTGATAACCTAGTAGTTCTAAAATGATTAATGAGAGTTGGAACCGGAAAACTGGTATTCAACATACTATGCATTATCAAATTTAAAGACATGTTGCAGATTCTACACAGTAATCACTATACTTTCTAAAGGCTGTTTAACCTTGTCTTTTTAAACTGGAAGCTTTATAAGGTAAAGCTAATAGAACGGGTTATGTTATGAAACTTAAATGTATCTATGAGGTATTATTACACGATACATTAATTTCTGTCTTTTGATCTACTTATTTCATTACATTAATATCCACACTTCATCACAAAACTCAACCGCGGCTCTTCAAGAACTCACGTGACTTGCTAGGGGCAGTCAGAAATCACCTTATATGGCTTTGCTACTCAGACATAATATAAAAAGTATGAGTCATTTCCAGCTGTATTGATTAGCCTGCAGGCCTGTCAAAATGCTTACATTCAGGGAGATATACTGTACTCACAATGCAGACAGAACTAACTCCCACAGCAGAGATTTTTTTTTTCCTCCCTCATATTTTTGTAAACTTACATAGTCTAACTTAAATTCTCTGAGCAGTACAATAACAGTCTGATTTTCCCTAACTCTGTGTTCTAGAGTTCATATACATTGCTCAATAAATGACACCAAAAATCTCTGCCCTTCTTCAACTAAGGCCCTAACAACAGTATGACTTTTCTTACCCAGCTGCCTTGTTTTATGACTACCGATTTCTGAAATGCTTAGCATTTCTTTCAGATTTTGTGGAAACTGGCTAAAAGATTCAACAGACGTTAGTACAAACACATACAGAGAAGATCAAGTTTCCTGCCGGAGGAAGTTGCAGCCACATTTTAATACAGTAGGGCTTTACAACACTGAAGAAACACCTACAACCAAATTCACCTTGCCATTCTCATACCGTCCTCCTGACTCCGCCATCACAACACAGAACCTATTGACTTGGAGCTCACTTAAGCTCGGAGAAAAGACATTGCTCCACAGCAATGTCATTGATAGCGTAGTCAATTTCAACTAAACAAAAATGTATCTGTTGTTGGTACTGACAATTCTTTTAGCCATTTTTTTTTTATTTCATTGGAGATTTTTCCCAACAATCCAAAGATGTTGCTCTAAATCTATAGTGTGGTATATTAATGAATCTAGTATGGTAAGAATTTGCATTGTTCACATTAATTAATGCACACCAAAGAAGCAAGTATAATATTAATTTTCATTTTACCATTGACCACCTAATGAAATTTACATAGGTAATTACAATTATTTTTAAAATAAACAAAAATCCCAACTAAATTGGTCTTTAAAATTTTAGATGAAAAATAACCTACTAATGATTTAAATTTATGAAAGAGCATCACTAAAAGCAGCATTTAGTGTTTGTAATTCCATGCTTGACAACTAACGCTAGCACTTCAATTCATCACATGAGGGTCAACGCACTTTAAAAAAATCCTCTAGAAAGCAGGCAGATATAGCAACCACTTTACAGCTAGGAGAGAAAAAAACCAACAAAAACCCAAAAACCCCACAATGAAATAAATGCTGTATTGAGATCACAGTTGTGGGAGACCAGACCTGTGCTTTGATTATGTGGACACATTACCTCCACATTAGGCATATATTATCCCCTTATTATAGGCAGACAGTTTATTTGGATAATTGAGACAGATGGAAGCAGCAGCTATAGTTAAGTCTCCCTCCTTTTTTAACTATATGCATTCCCAAAAGCAATTAGACAGCATGTTATTTCTCATTAACGAAATAACTTTAATGATTTAATGTTAATCTGAATTTCATTTTAATTGCTGTGCGACCCTAATTATGGAGCTACTAAAATAAAGACGTTCCAGACTGAAAAAGAACCATCTCAATTCATTTGGTGTAGTAGTTCTACAAAATCAGAGTGCTAATAAGAAAGATTTACACAAAGATCATCTCTGAGGTGAATCCTGGTGCTGTTCTCCAGAAAATTAACTGTTCACTTTGAGGATAGATCTGGAAATCTGACCCTCAGCATGACAAAGTTCTGCTCTTCCAAGACTGTTGATCCTCATAGGGCTGAACTTGTCCAGCAATTTAAATTGCTGTGGTTGATAATTACTGTAACTTTTTCAAATCTGAATTTCTCCAACTTCCAAATTCCAGACATCCAATATTCCCGCAAAAAAGAAATAGTCTTCAGACAGAGATTTGTTAGCAAAATACTGAGTTCAGTATTGTACAAATCAGAGTATACTATAAAAAATTATACATGCTAAGGGCAAAAAATACCCTCAGCTTTCTCTGTTTATATCGAAGCACCAAACTACTTTTACAGCAATAGTAGGAGACATCGATCCAGTTAGATAAAGTTTCAATTGCTGAAGCAGGAAACAACAGCCCTTTTTTAGAAATAGGAATGCTGCACGTCCTCGTGTATCTGCACTTGTGCATATTATAAAGGAACAACAATGTATTGTAAAAACGTGGAAGTACACAGATGTCATCTGCATACTTCTTACAAACACATTTTGGATTTGAAGTTTAGTTTTTATTGCAAAAGCAGAATTCAAGGTATAAAAACTTTATATAAATACAATGGAAACTCTACAATACATTATGCACAAAGATGCAATAAAAAGAATTATTATATGTGACACCTTGGGTTTGGTTCTCTCCGATTTGTTATGTGGCAAAAATTCAAGTGCCTTAGTGAAAATCTATTACACCAACACCATTAATTTACTAACTAAACTTATCTTCTCCCCTAGTCCCACTCCCTGGGATGACTAGTTAATTTCACAAGATTTCTTGCTATAATCCCAAACTACTGGCCTGGCTTTTCTCAATTCTTTTTTTTTAAAAAAAAAACAAAACAAAACACCACAGAATAGACAGAATAAATACTCTGCACTGGAACAACATCCAGTGAACAGACTTAAAATTCCCTAGCTCAATCTTTTCCAAGCAGAGTAACAAACTCTTTCTTCTTTTTGAAACGAAGCTTTACGTAAGCAGAAAAAGTTACACAACATCTTAAAAGTGTTAAATGAGGAGTTAGTAGCCATCTTCTCTGATGGCTGCTAGCACTAAGAGAAATTAAACCTGAAGTCATAAATTACAAATTCATTTTATGATACAATGAATACATTGTAAATAAACAACCAGAAGACAAGCACCTGAGACAATACAATTCTGAAATCCAAGGGCATTGTCTCCCTGTCAGAAAAACAGTATTGCAGCAGTACTAACTGATATAGGGTATAATTTTTGAGTTTCATTTCTTTCACCGACACCTCAAACTGTGCATAATTTTATAGCTATTTTTTAAATGAGAACAAAAAAACCACCACACCCCAGGAGTCACAAAACCACAACACAGTCAGAAGATCATTATTTTAAGTTTCTATGAGCTATTAAGCAGTAATTTGTGTAGGACTGAGGCTCAAACCACAAAAACAAAGATGTGATAAGTGTTTTCTGCTTAATCCATCAGAACCCACACAGGTAAATCAAACTTTTATGATATTATCAAGAAGCATTAAAATGTAATCCTGAAAAGCAAATTTCTAAAATAAACAAAAAGATTTATTTTAAAACATGATTTAAAAAGTGATTTAACTGCGAAGTCCATCATACATATACATGATAAACATGGCATAGAAAAACAAACAAACAAACAAACCAAAACCAGTAAGGCAGAAGTTCCAATTCCATATCTTATTCAAAAATACTGTTCCTGCTCCCTAGTTTTTGCCCCTGAACTCTCTGTCAGAATTTTCTCTTCCATTCCACCAGGGAATACTGTGGATAAGGTGTGGATTGCGATGGTATGACATGTGTACCAACAGAAAAAAAGATTTGGCATTATGAGATATCATGGTCCTATAAGAGTCAGCCTGAAAAGAAATCCTACCTAATTATGTTGAAGGTAGGTGTGATTTCTTTACATCACTGGCTTTACAGACAGGGAAAAACCAGTTCTGTCTCACATCTTCAGTAAAGCACATGATGTGGCTTCACACAAAATTCGTGAAGTGGGAAACAAGAGGAGTGCGTAAGAATTTACACAATGGGAAAAGGACAAACTAACAGATGCATCAAAAAGGTCTTGTTAAAACAAGAAGCTTCATGCTACATGCAGATTGAGTAGTGCCATGTGAGTCAGTCTTCAATTAAATTCAGTATTATCAGTTCTTTTGTGATCAGTCAAGACTGATTCACGCCAGAACTTCCCAGAAGTATTTCCAATAGATACATAAGTACTGTTTACTGTACAAATTTTACAAATGCTCAGTGAAATCCTGCAAAAAGAGCACATAAAGGGCACATACATTTATCATAGGTGTAGTTTAACTTCAATGATTATAGAGAAAAATCTGAGATGACAGCTGCAAGAATGAACAGTCACTTTCTAAGACAAGATTAAAAGATCTAGTTCTATAGTCTTACAAAAAGACCAAGAACATGTAAGACGGCTTAACAAACGTATATACCACAGTGACTGAAAACTGACAGAAAGATCACTTGAGAGGAAAAGACAACACACATATTATCTAGTATAGGGCTGGAAATTATCAGGCTTTGATCAGTCAGAGAAATTAGGTTTTGAAACAGCTCTGCAGTACTAGTAGGATTAAAAGAAACAAACAAACCTGCCCAAACACACACAAATTTTCCTAATTTTGAAACAGAGCTTGATCAGCTTTTGAAACAGTAACATAAGAAGTCTTTTCCCTTATATGAAAGCCATTTCCTTCTTGCTTTAAGGATACACAAAGTATATATGCCAATTTGTTGAAACAAATCTAAATATCAAATTTCCAATGGAATTCTCTTGTTAATATTTGGCTGTCTAGGAGCTTATTTTGCATGTTGCTTGGAGACTCTAGCTGTTAATACTGCTGACTTGTGGCTTCCCAAGTAAGAAGCCAGATTATCCGAAAGTATCATATTCCAAGGTATCAGGCTACAGTTCTTCAGTAAGTATAACTTCCAAGTTTTCCAGTACTAGCATAGCTAACCAGGCAAACTGCCTGGAAGATTTGAGTTACATATGGATTTTGTTTAGAGGCTTTTACTACAAAATACAGGAACTGGAAATTGAGATGCAGGAGAAGAAAAAACCAAAACAAACACAATTTTCAACTTTGATATACCTTCTGTGAAATTGAGTTATTTTTATATTGATCTATATTAGTCATCAAAAACCACTGGGAACATACTACCCATTTCAGCAGGTGCATGGGAATCTGACATAGACTTTTTCTCTCCTGGGACTGCACTATCCTGAATGTTTAATGTGTACTATCATTAAATGTGTACTGTATTTATTTTTTTTTTTTTAATGTTGGTCAATTTCAATACATCCATCATTTGGTATGTAGTGTACTAGCTTGTTCACGAATAGGCATTAGAGAAAATTGTCAGAGTATTCTATTTGCATTCCTCCAGAGTTAGAAGAGTAAAAAAAAAAATTCTGGATCTGGTGTGCACATTGTTTCCCTTTTTACAAAACCTTAACTGGCAGTCAGGGGAAATAAAAAGGCATAGTCCAAGCAAATGAGATATGAAATTATAAAACAGCTAGATGAAAAGGCAGTACATTTCAACACATGCATGTACCTGAAGGCCAACCACCAAATATCTTCAAAGTGCAGTAATCCCCCAGAAACGCATTGCTTCCAGTGTCTTATTGTCATTACAAAATGAAAATAGGATTTTAAAAAGAGGTTTATACCTGTAAAGTCTTTTAGTTATTAATGCAGGTACATCAATGACAACTACTTTAAAGCTCCATTGGCACCAAGTGATCTGAAGACATCACAAAACAAATCAAAATTGAATAAAAAAATGCATTTACAATTGTTACTGTGACATTACAAGTGGAAAATGTTCCCACACTACTTGATAATCATTACACATGCTACTAAAAACTAGTATTAGATATACTTTATTTTACTGAGGTTTTGCTTTAAGAGACCTTAAAGGGCATGATTTCCCTCTATTCAACTGTGAAGCTATAAATATTTTCAAACCATGTAAGGTTTTTCCCCCCCCTAAACCTGCAGTCTGTTTGGCATCTCTGTTAAATTTTATTCTGTTCCAGATCAATTTTTAAGTCATAAAAATTTATCATTTTTTTATTAAAATACAGTTTTGTTTGTACATTTCCAGTCAACTAAGCTGCCTTTCAGACTACAACCTTCCAAAGCAGAAAACCAACCTTCAAATGTGCCTAGCACAGCGAAAATCTAATCAAGTACTTGTCAGTGCTGGTCAGAGTGCATACTCAATATTTCACCATTTAAATAAATAAATAAATAAATAAATAAAAAAGGGAAAACAAAAACCACCACAAAAACTGCATATGCATATGACCATCCAATTTTGTCCTTCATTCCATCTCACAGAAAATTAATGCACTGAATAGACTAGACGCACAAATACATAGACCATTAGAACAAATGGTGAATGGACTGAATTTTCCTTTGAAGTTACTCCTCCCTTTCACAAATAGCAGGCTCTACAATATGAAAGAATTTAAAGAGGAAGTAATTTTACAGTTTTCGCACTTATTTCTCTGAAATTTTGCTGGGTTTTTATACCAAAATTACATAGAATTACTGAATAGCAACAATTAAACAAGAACATATTTTATGATTTTGAGATTTAGTCAACCTAAAACTTTAAAAGTCACAATTTACTCTTCCACTAATAATATTCTACGCACAGCATAAAGGAAGTGGCAAAAGAGAATTAAAAAAAACAAAGCAAACCACAACAACCCAGTAACTCACCCGCAAGGCTTCAATTACAAGGTCTCGTGCTTCTAGTTCTCCTTCCATTATACTCAAAAGCATTCGCAGTTCTGGCTTGCTCAAATTATCCACATCAAACTCTCTCTTCTGTAAGAAACAAAACACTGATGAACACACTGACTGACTGCACCAGTTACTATAAATCTGAAACATAAAACATATCAGCATCCTAATTGTGGGTTCCTCAAACATCTATAACTTTCAAAAGTTGAGGTGGCTTTATTTGTAGCATATAAAGTCAAAATTAATAGCAAATACTCTGATTCTTTTTATTCATAGTGAGGGAATTAAAAGCCCTCTAGTATGAGTATGACACTGTTCCAAATCCTACACCGTTACAAGGAATTAATTTGGCAAAGTCTTGTAAACGGTAAGGGTGAAATGGTAAAGAAAATAACTTGGTGACTAACAGCAGCCTCAAGAGACCAAAACAATTCAGCAGACCTGAAGTAGCACATCAGCGATGCAGGCAAGAGAAGATGAAAGAACCTAAACCATAGCATACCTAATCCAGTGTAACCTGTGCCTCACTTGCAAACAACTACCAAGTCATCCCAGTATGCCAAGCTGAATGTGAATTTCTGAAGCACAACTCATGAAAAGACATAAAATCTTATCTGTATGCTTTATTTGCCGTCCCATTTGTTTGGCTGAAGGGTACAGTTCAGGTTAAGAGGCACTGACAAACAACAGTTCATAGCAATAATATCTTCTCATGCCACACTTACCAAGGTCAGTGTAAGTCTGACTTACACGCCTAGAAAGACAGGAGAACAAGTTTATACCGACAAATAAGATCACTGCACATATGCATAAACATGGTTTGCTGTGAATATCAGTATGGCTTCTGTAAAACCAAATCCTCCCCACAAACTGCCACAGTTCTGTAACAACGTCAATAGACACATGGGCAAAGAGGATCCACTAGACACTAATATACTTAGATTTTCCAGAAGTTTTGGACAAGGTTCTGTATCAAGCATTATTACAGAAACCCCTATCCAACAGTATTGGATGACGCTTCATGGATAGGAAGCAAACACTGTGGGTAACAATTGCTTTTCAAGATGGAGACAGGTAAGCAGTGGGACAATTCTGGGACCGGCTTTATTCAAGTTCTTCATCAATAACCTGGAAAAAGGACACAGAAGTGGCAGGGACATCTACCTCATGTGGGTGTTGGTACATAATTCCTCACTGACAAGGTTCATTTCCTCATTTTGCCACTATATAAAACCCTGGTAAACCCACATCTCAAGTACTGCATTAAGTCCTCATCTAAAAGTATAGAATTGGCCAAATAAAAGGATGAACAGAGGAGTAACTACTATATAAGGAAAGACTACAAGGCTGGAAGTCTTGATTTTGGAGGTGGGGCAGCAGGAATGTTATTAATATTTACAAAATCACAAAGGTAGTAGATAAGATTAATATGAATCTCTTGTTCACCAATATCCACAATGGTAACACAAGTAGACAGTGAAACTAGAAGGGGGTAATTTTAACGGAGAGAAAAATATGTATCTTCTATGTGCAAGATTCAGCTGACCAGCTTGATTTCCAATACGCTTAGGAGAAATACTGGAGTCCTTGCTATGATGTAGATGTGTCCATCCTAGTAAAGCCCTGAGATGCAGACACTCATCTATCTTCAGTATGAAGTAATCCGTTTCCAAATTATCTGAACTGTGTATCTGGATATACTGTCTGTTTTCCCTGAAGGTTGTAAAAATCTAAGAGTTCAGCTACCCAGGAGCTTAACTTCCATCACAGGAAAATCCAAGAAAAAATAAAGCAAGTACCACTTTTGTTTTCTCAAGGCAATAAGAGGGCAAAACAGTTGTTCTTCCCTCAGGCTAGAAGACCATAGATCAAAACTACCCAAAAGCTGTAACTGTATTATATTTACTCTGTGTTCCATTTCTTCTTCGCAATTAAAACACACAAGGGTGCACAAATGGCTAGTGAGAACTGTATGCCAGAACCGTAGCTATTTGCAGTCAACGTGCATTGGATTGAGTTTCTTCGTTAATGTGTACAATATGGATCAACAAGAGGAGCAATGATTACTACTAAGTCTAACTGTTCCACAGACAGGGCTATCCACTCTAACTAGTATTTCTAGACTGAACAACAGTTATCCTCTATTTTTGCTGCCTGTGTCAGCTGTTTCTGTAATCCAAAAGATACTTCTTACCCTCCACGCCAATGGATCAAGAAAAGCAAGTTTCTCTGAAGGTGTTTTCCCCAAATTATGCTGCAGCAGCCTCTCACAGCACTCTTCACAATTCTAAACAGTGCTCACCAGTCTACAGACACATATAAAGTTACTAAATGTATACAGTTCCCTATGTAAATTAATATCTGTAGAATAATTTTACCTTATAGGTTGCAGCAGATTTCACTCTCAGCACTTCGAACTACTAAATTCAATTCAGATAGCAGGATCCACTTACCCACCCTCCCTCTTCTATGAATCACTTTATACTACTTAATAGCTCAAGGACAGCAACGGATTTATTCCTATAACTTCCTTTGTAACAGAGAAAAACTGTCTCCATTTTTCAGATGTAAAACTGATGCAGAGGTTGTTTTTTTTTTTTCAAACAACACAGAAAGCAAGTATTCACTAACAGTCTTTTAAGTCTCTATTCGGTGGTTTGACCATTTTATATAAATATATATATATATAACCATAACATTATCTTCCCTTTCTAAAATATTTTTACATCTGACAGAAAAGGCACCAAAGTTAAGAGTGGCAGTATACTTCTGTGGATGCAAGAAATGTGATCCTACTCTTTTATCCAAGTCAGTAAATTCAGGTATAAAAAAGGGCAGCTCTCTGTCAAAAGACTGACTGAACATGACAGGTGAAACTTTACATTTCCGCAGTCTTCCACAAGTCATAAATGAAAACATTCTTTTACATTCTTTACAAACCAGAGGCATTCTTCAACATATGTGATGCAGAGATGAGCTTTTCTAACTAAGCATCTGATCAAGCAATTAAAGTTAATTTTGCTCAAGTACACACCCTGAACTAGAACATATGAAGACAGCAATAAAAATTACTCAAAAGTGCGCTCTGTTAATTTATAGAAATAAATACACAAAAATGTTAATAGAAAGACATACCAACAAGATATGTAACTTAGTTGTTGCATTTTTAATTTTAAAAGCTTAAAATAAGAACTAGCAAAACCACTTCATATATGAACAGTTCTGGCATATCAGACTAAAAAGCCACTGAGCTGAGCATCCTGTCTCCAAAAGCAGCAATAATGGGTGCCTCAAAACCAGTACCAGAGCAAGATAAGCACATAACGATACTTCCCAGAAATACTCCCCCAGCTTCCAGCATTTTTCAGCTTATGCACCTTCTGAGCCAGAAATTGTGATCTGGCACGTAGTAGCCTTTGGCTAATGTACCTGTTGTGAATTTGCCCCATTGCTTTTTGAATCTCTATGTAATTTTAGCATCCACAACATTCTACAGCACAACTACATATTCTATGAAGAACCACCACCTTTGCAGTCAGTCTGCCATCAGCCACTTTTGCTTGATGCCTTCTAATTTATTAAGCACAGAAGACATGATCTATTATTACCCACACTCTCCATGCTACACAATTTCAGACAAGTCCTCACATACATAGAAAGAACAAACTGATGTCCAAAATCAACCAGAAAAGACACACAAACAGAAAAAGGTAAATAAAGAATTTAAGAGCTTTCCAGGATGGAAGAAAAGGTCAACATTTTTAAGGGTTTTTTCACCAATAATTTTATGCCTACTGAGGTTTTCTTATCACAACTTTCTCCGATAAACTCCGAAACTGGAATGACCATATTTTTCCAGTACTTTAAGGACATCTTAGAATTCCTCATTATGGATAAGCAACCTTGAATCCCTGCACACAGGGTCGTTGAAAAAGCTACCACACCTTCTCTGCATGCACATCTCTTAATCAGCACTTATGGAGCTACAACATAGCTTAGCCTAACTGGACCAAAATACATAGTTTAAAGTTTCAATATATTCTCAAAAAAAGTCATAAAAATATTTTTAAGATTTCAGTAAATAAAGCACATGGTAATATAAAACTATCCTTCCTCTTAAACACTCCCTGCCATTTCCTGGCGATCAAAATGTCAGTCATGGCAGGCAAACAGTGCTCTATCTGAACAAGTCAGAGAAAACTGTTGTTTAGATCTAGAAAAGTAATCTTCCTAACATCTTGCAGGGGAGCTCTAAGTCTTCGATCTCCAGAAAATAAAGACTGCATTAGTAGCTCATGGCTTATATGTCATCTGGGGTTTAGCTACAATACCTGCGGTAAAGTGCCAAGCTGTAACAATTTAACCAACAATTTAACAACTATGTAACCAAGCCATCCATTATATTGGTTTTATAACAGAGACACAGGAATATGTTGCCCCAGGGTGACATCTGGCATACACAACCAAAACACAAGAGAATTTTTTTCTCTACCTCTTTTGGATTTTAAAATGTCTGGTTTATTTGATTTATAAGAATAAAGTGCCTGAAAAAGACTACTGCTTCAGTCCTCTGTGTCTCTAAAACTCCACATTATTTTTCAGATCGGTTTTGTAAGCAGTGTGTGTTGCCTGGCAGCAAGTGCACTGACAATAGAGCAAACAGCTAATTAGCCAAAACTCATTCAACTACCTGCGTATGCATCACAAAAAGATAACCTGCATTGCTAAAGGTTAAACGAAGCTCTGTGGTGAACCAAAGAGAAGACAAAAGCTTGTTTTCTGAACAAGGGAAGAACAACTTAGGACAGCAGTCATCAAACTGGACAGGCGTTCTCCCACCTCCATTGTCTCTGGAAAAGATGGAAAGAGAATGAAACTGGAAGGTCACCAAGAGGCATATGAACAGAAGGAGTTCTTTCCCACATCCATAGCTTTTTAAAGCAGAGATGGTAAAAGTCTTTAGAGTTAGATTTATCCCATCACCCCAACCACCACAAAAATTGTTGCAGGGGATTGGCAGTGCCAATAGTTTGGTTTTGCTGACCTAGCCTAGTTGATAGTACTGGCAACTTCAGGAGCTAAAAGTGCTAAAAGCAGCTGTTACAAACTCTGCTGCCTTCAGCAGAAGCCTGAATAGGTAAAGCATAAAAGCTACAGCTTTGTACTTCCCCTAAGCAGAACAGAAGCAAAAAATGAGTTAGCTGTGGATTAATCACAAATGATCATGGGAAACAAGGCCCTTGCTGCTCAGAAAACAGCTACATGGCCTTTTTAAAGGTGGAACTGGGTAATAACCCAGCACTTGGGAAAGAAACCTGTGGAGCATAACTGAGGGCTGAAGTGGAAAGACAAGGAGGGAGACGTACAAAAATGTTGTGCAGGAAAACACATAGGGAAAAGCTGTCAAAAAAAAAAAAGAATCCTTTCAGAAGACAATGGAAATGTACATGTCTACATTTGTTACATATTTTGTATTGAAATCTAGTAAATACACACAAGAATCCTATTGAGGATTCACAAAGAAGACTTACAAGATGAGGTTCTAAAAATTTTTTTTATTTTTTACTTATTAGGCTATACAAAGAAATCTTTTAATATCATGATGGCCTCACATCTGTCAGACCCATGAAACACTGCACCAGGGAAACACAACCCCGATTCATACATTTTACAACATCATTATGTCCCTCCAGGTACAACTCATCTAACCAAGTAGAAAGATCTGTTTTGACTGTATTTAGTTGCTTACATAGAAGTATCTAGTGCGAATTGAAATGTCTGGGGGATCAGAGGCATCTTTTGGGGAAAGGTAGATATGATACATGACTTAGATGAATCATCCATGCTATCCGGACTGGTAACAGAAGGCCAGCTGGAATAACCCAGAGTATCACATACAGACCACTAAAGGAAGCCCTCAAGATTAAGACACCTATAGGTAGGTGTGAGCTAGGTATGCTAGGTACCCTTTATTTTCAACAAAGAACTGATTAGCCTAGGTGAAACAGCCAAGAAAACTAAGATTCAGCTAACCAGCCACCAGAACTATTTGATTGTGGCTCCACTGACTGTAATAGAATATTAAACACTGTGCATACCTGTAGATACCCAAAAGTGTCTCGAACCCCATCCATACCTCCAAGAGTCAGTGGCCTAAGTCATTTCACTCAGAAACAGAAAAGCCCACAAACCTGTTTCTAAAACAGGTTATTCCTTCTAACTACTTACTTCAACTATAAAAGGAAGTTCCAAGACCTAGTTCAACATAAACATGGGTATGCAGTCAAATCCTAACCCTTTTCTAATAAAGAAAGTTCTGCAAACGGACAGGGTAATAAAAGCAGTGGTTACTTCACCATACAGTATTCATGAATACTTTAGGGAACATGAAAATTTATTGCTTTGGCTGTGGAAGGCTTGTTCTTTACTCTAAAACCAGGGTAAGAGTCTGTGACTTCATGCTTCTCCAGAAATTATCTGATGCAAAAATACATGTCTGTCTCCCAACCCATCCAAGATGAAATTAAGAAGTAAGATGTGACCTATAGGAATGTTTTTAGCAACAGAAACAAATATGAAGGCAGAAAAGTATCATTCAAGGAAAATCAATGCTGTGGAACTTGCTCCTCAACTAAGTATCTTGCTGAAGAGAGTACCATCCAGGACTTACATAAAATTCCATACAATCATATCTGAGGGATCATGAGGAGACTGTACACACATTTAATTATGCCTATCCATTAGCTCAATTACTCTTACTAGATTGTTCACATGAAGTTACCTGCTTATTCTGCCCTCTTTCCCAAGCACAGCTCCCTTGCTTTCTGGATTTTTCAAAGGTTTTCTTTAAAAGGTATAGGGGAGGTTTTGTTTAGTTGCTGTGGCGTTGTTTTTTTTTTTTTGCTTGAGCTAACTGCAAAAACTTTTAACAGCTTCAACATTAACCATAAATATGCTTCAAAATTGGGAAATGTATTTTGGAAACAAGAAAACCAGCCCCCAACCCCTCCAAAATTAGCAAGACACTGACCTTTACACATACCCAGATATTGTCATAGCTGTTAAAACATGTTTGCAATCTATTAACAGCCACAAAGGTACTTAGTCATTTTTTATTTCAGTGCAAGTTAGGTAACTAAGTCTTATTTTTATGGATCTAGGCCCACAACCCTTCAATGTTTAAAGTCTTAATTAAATTTAACAGGTAATTTCTATTCAGAAAGTTACTTTCAGATAAGTCACTTCTAAGGCAAATAGTATAGGATTAGAACCAGATACAGGCAGGCATTGCTGAAGCTATCTTTAGAAGTTTTCCAGAAGCTATCTTTTAAGTCTTCCAGAATTTTACACCTCACCCTGTGCTACAATAGAACCAAAAATCAATGCCCAGGAGACAGTACCTCTTCCCTAAGCCTACCCCACACGCTGCCATCTACATATTTAAGGATTACACAGGTATTGTAAAACAACTGATCCTTTTCTTGGGTAGGAATGGGTGCGGAAGCAGACCTCAAACTGTTGTCTTCCTAAGTACTTTCCCTCCCATCCCAATTTCCATCTCTATTCCTGTCTTTGTATATCACCTCTGAGGCCAAAGCAATGCCTAAACAGATGAAGTCAAAGTGGTTGGAAAAACAACAGGACAGGACGTACTGCATCCTACAGATTTGCACCTCCATGCCACTTTCACACATCCAGCTTACAGCCTTGCCCCTCTGCACTTCACCCTCAATGACAGTGTGACAAGTCCACACTTGGAAGAAAAAGGAACATTTAAAAAGCAAACTACATTCTGTAGCCACCTTTTCTCACCCCCCAGCGCCTTCATGGAGTAGAAGGCACAGAAAAGGCAATGCTGTAGTTTGAGCAGGAGGAAAAGAAGCAGAAAGGTTTGGAGCACATCACTGCAAGATGGATCAAGACCACTCTCGCCACAGAGGTGCAGCAGGACTAAAACAGACAAAACTGTCCTGTCTCTCCATCTCACCTCCATGTTGGAACACCACAACAGCATCACGCATCTGACTAGATGAAAACAATTCCTCTGAACAATCACACTCCATGGAGAACTCGTATTCAGATGAGGACAGTGCTTGTTAATCTAAGTCCTTTTGCAAGTGGCCATTCCTAGGATGTAATCCCTAATAAGATACATAGTCTTTGCTTTTCAAGGGTTATGGTCTCATTTTCTGCTACTTGCAATATTTTTCAGATAAGAATAACTCCAACTGATCTAAATCAGCCTCTGTAATTGATCTGATCAAAACATTATTTAGCATTTCACTATATTGACCAGAATGGCAGTCCTACTACAAGCATTCTTGCAGATCAATAGATAGCGAGTATACCAAGCTGAGCATAAAATCGTACACAACGTCACCACAAAGTGTCATGGAATTTCTCTCCATTTATCAATTTTTTTTTCAATATTGACTTTTTCCTGTAGTGTAACTTTTTTGTACTGTTACGTGACCCACAGCAACACAGACTGATCCTTTTGGTTATGCACACATAATTCTCAATGAAATTTTGACCAATGAACACAGCAGCAAAATTTCTCCTCACTTCAGAGGAGTCAAGGTTCCACTTCCCATTTTACCAACATCTTCTACATTTACAGCTTTACAGACAGCAGAAGATACTGTCTTTCAGAGAAAAATAACGTTTATGCTTTTGATCACTGGTCAAGCAAAAATCAAACCGAGAAAATGTACTGAATAATTTTAACAGACTTCGTGTTTGATATAACAGGCTTTTCATAGGCTTTGTTAAAGCTACACTGAAGCTGTACTGTGTGACAAGCCAGCCCTCTATGCACAGCAGGCTGATATTCAGTGTTTCAACAAAAAGACTGTTAAATTGGATTATTTCTTGCTATTATATAATCATTATTGGTAGACATTATGCAGATGGAAGTCATTCAAAGATGTTTTAAAATACACACATATGTTTTCTCTCAATTCTAGTCCAAATTGCACCAATACAATTTCACTGGCTTCAGTGCAATCAAGCTGTGCAGGTATGAAAAAGGACCAGAACCACTCCCCTGCCATTCTTCCTTGTCATCCTTACCATGATAAAAATACCAACATTTTGTGGGAAAGAAGTGGTGGGCTTACCAAATGCTGTGCTTCGTCCAAGAAAAATCAGAATGACAAGATTATCAGCTTTGCTTCTTACTGTAACATACTATAAAGCAGTCTAGGCTTTTTTCAGTCAAATTCCCTGGTAAATGTAAAAAAGAGGAGGGAGGGGGGCCCTTTTAATCCTTTTCTATTGTGCTTCTAAAAGCAGCAAAAAACAGTCCTTTTTTTCCAGTGATTTTACTGAAAGCATACCAAGATGCAATAACAGCATTTAGTATCAAGAAACCCTACTGTGCTGTCTTGTGTATTATATCCCCTGCTTACACCACAAAATCTATACATTAACATATTACTATTACAAATACTGTTCCTACAGTTTTTTACTGCAACATTTGTGCAATAAGAATTCTGAGACCTGGATAAAAAACACCCTCAAACCAAAAATCACAAACTAAAACTGTACTGAAAACAGTACTTAATTATAAGTTGACATTTAGCATGACTTACAAGTTAGTCACCTGGACATTTACTGTCATCCTAAAAGTAAGCAAGGCAATCCAATTCATAATTATGTATCTTGACTTTGAAGACAGAAAACAAGCTATTCACACTAACCCTTCAAAAGGAATACTGGAGTATTATATAAACATTTTTTAAAATCTTTTCATTGCACAGAGGAGTTCCTTTTGCTTTCCTCTACAAGAGATAAAATGAAATCAACAATACCATGTTTGCATTGGCAAAGCAAAAAAAGATGAAAAGGAGTAATAAATATTTAATGACTGAAGGCAAATTAAAAGCAATAATTTAAAAAACATTTTGTTATTGCTTCAGTATGGCTATTATTTTTGTAAGGGAGCAACACACAGGTTACTTCCTAGCATCTCTTCAGCTTTAAAAAAATGTTTTAAAAGCAGTGTGCAGTATAAGGCTATTGCTCCTGCCTTCCACAATGAGAACATCAAATTGCACGAGTGGCTTACATTGCACTACCTAGCAGGACAATACTGGAGTGCTCCTTGATTACGAGCTACTCGTTTGAGTTTTTAAAACTCAAACTCAAGAGAGTAATTACATGACTGTACTAAATAATTTAGTGGTTGGTTGTTTTGTTTTTTTTTAAACTCAAAACTAGGGCTTTAAAGTATTTAATAGTCTGCTTTTGTGAACTCTTACCTTAACATTCATTTATGTCATGGTTATGTCATTGTTTTAAAAGACAATGACGTTATAAAAATTCACTGTGTAAGGTTTACTTTTTATAAGTAAAACTCAATTTCCACAACACTGCAGTAGTTAATACACGCAAGGATGATTAAGTGCACAGTTGGAACAGGATTTCAGATAAGAATTAGTGCCTGTCTGAAAGAAAACAAAATAATAATAAAAAATGCCGGCAATAATTACACAGAAACTAGTGACCCTATCGCTAGCGATAGGTGATCCCCTCCAGAGACGACCCCAAGCAAAAGGGGCGGCACAGGGGTTTTACTGCCTCAACCTGGACATGTCACGACGAGGCCGAGCACTTGCAGCCCGGTTTCGGACCCGGCCACCCCGCTCCGCTGCCGGCCAGGCCGCCGCCACGGGCAGCGGAGCCTCGGTGGGCGCCCAGGCAGGTTTGAGCACGCCGGGTCTGGGACGCGCCGCGGGAGGGAGCGCAGCCCGCCGAGCGGGGTCTGCCGCTGCGGGTGAGGAGCCGGGGAAGCAGCACAGGCGCAGACCGCCCGAGAGGCGAGCCCCTGCTCCCCTGCCAGGGCGTCGGGCCGGCGAGCCCGAGCAGCCCCCCGCTCGCCAAGGGGAGCGCAGCCTCCATCCGACACCGTTTTAACCGACCGGCAGCACACCGCCGCCCCAGGCGCCTCACCCACCCGCGGATAAGGCACGCCGGGAGCGGGGGGGGGTCTGCCCGGCTTCTGGGATATTTTAAGCGGGGAGACAGATCCTGCCCCCGGGGCGCAGGCCCGGGGAGCGGAGACTGCTCCACACACCGGCGCTCGGGGCGGGGACGGGAGGGGAAAGGACGCTGCCCCGGCGCCGCAAACGCCGCACGGGGGGATGGAAGGAGAGAGCAAGCTCCTCGCCGCCCGGCAAAGGGTTAAAGGCCCACATTTCTCCCCCTCCCCGATCTGACAGGTCCCACCGCCCCGGCCGCTGTCACCACCTCAGCCCGCCTGGAGACGGGGCGCAGCCGCCCTGGCTGTGGCAAGCGGCTGGGAAAGGCGGGTGGGTGAGCGGGTGGGTGCCCGAGGCGAGACGGGGGAGCGGACCCCCCGGCCCCGTGCACCCTCACGGGTGCCGCACGCCGACCCCGCGCCGGGGCAGCGGGAAGGAACAATGCGGGAGAGAGCCCGCCGCCCCTGCAGAGGGGGAGAAGGAAGCCGGCAGGGAGGGAGACCCCGCGCCCTTCTCTCTTCTCCCCCGGGGCGGGACGGGGCTCGGCTGCGGCGGTTCCCGCAGCCGAGCCCCGTCCCGCCCCGGGGGAGAAGGAGGGCGGAGGGACAGAGCGGGGGAGGCAGGTCTCCAAGCGCCGCTTCGTCCCATCCCCACAGGGAGCCCTCCTGGCCCCGGCTGGCCCGAACCCCCCTCTCCCGCCAAGCCGGTTACCGCTGCCGTGGCCGCCGAGTCCTCCCGTCTGCCGGAGCCCGACTCGCCGCTCGCGCCCTCCGTCGCCATCTTCCCACTGTAACGGCTCCGGCGCGGAGAGCGGCGCGGAGCCGAGTGGCGGCAGCCGCCGCCGCCAGGCGCTTAACCCCCTCCCCGCCGGCAGCGAGCCCACCGGGAGCGGGGGCGCTTAACCCCTCCGGCGCCGCGCAGGCGGGGCTGCCGAAGCCGAGCCGCCCCCTTAGCCGGCCGAGGCGAGCGACTCCCGCCGGCGGGCACTCGGGTTTCCCCACCCACCCCCTCCACCGGCCGCCATAAGGCGGCCCGGAGCCATGCGGAGGAGGGGGAGCGGGACCCCGCCGCGGGCTACCGGCGCGCCATGGTGGCTGAGGGGAGTGCCTCCGCCACCGCGCTGCCCGGGCCCCACGCAGGCACCGCTCTCCTCCCTTCCCTCACCCGTGGCTTGGGAGCTAGAAGAACGAAAGGAAAGGTTGTGGATGGGGCTAAAAAAAAAAAAAAAAAAAAAGGTTTTTTTACGGTGGGTTTGTCTCACCTGATCGATGAGATCCTTAAACCCGCTGAAGCCTTTAAGGGAAGGGCATCGCTTTGCCTCTTTCTCTCTGGGGGTGCTGGCAGGAGTCACCTCTCCCTCCCTGTCCTCCGTGGAGGGGCTGGGGGAGGACATTTCTGCCGCCGGCTCTTGCTTACAGGCTTACCTTCCGCGCAAGGGTGGCTTCAGAGCCGTCTGTGGGTGGACGGGCACATAGGCCCAGTGCTTCTACGCGCCTCAGCCCCAGGCCTGGAGCCCCCACACTGGCCTGGGGCTGCCCGTTGCAGGAACAGGCTGGTACCAAAGCTAAAGCCTGTTCCGACTCTTCGGGCGGCTGAGCTGAACTTGCTACCAGACAGGCTAAATGTTCCCCCCAGGAGCACCCTTCCATCTGTGCTGCCTGTCTGCCTCCAGGGGTTGTTCCTCAAGGTCTTGCCCCACTGCGATGGGAACCTACCCGGTGAGGTATAGACCAAAACAAAATCCAAATGTACCCTCCTCTGGAACCAGCTCAGATCCATTATAAGCTGAATTTGCAACCTGTTTACTCTGTAGCCGCATACAACTTCCACCAACAGCAGGCTCCTCTGTGCCTTGCCAGTCTCCTTTCATAAATATGCTTCAGGTCTAAGTTCATGCTGAACTCCCTTGGCACCGCAACCAGACAGAAATGGGCCAATGCCTTCCCTTGATCAAAGACAGCAAATGTTCTTTTAAGCATGCAGTACCTAAGGATGTAAGTAAAAACATGCATGAACTTTCCCCTTTACATTACTGGAAGGGAAACTGATGAGTGATTAGTAGAATCAACTCCCAGCCGTAACGTAAATGTACACTGAACAGAGTGAGCAGAAGGCAGTGTATAGGCTCCATTATAGGGCACGTAAAATCCAGTCAAACATGCCTTCTCTGTTCAGGGTTTGTTTTTCTTTTTCCTTAAAAATCATCTAGCTGTCCTCCTACTCAAGCTTTACACTTTTTGTAACTGTAGTGAGTGCTTGCATCCTTTTCACCGCTGAAACTGAGAAACTCCATTGATGACACAGAGCCTAAAACAACTTGCTTTTCTTGGCTCCCAGAACTCTAACACCATTTAATTGGTGTTAGGATACATCATTGCTTGCTTACTTTATTGAAAGCAAAGTACCACACATTACTCATAATTAAGTTATATACATTTTGAAGAGCATGTGGTGTTTTGCCATTGAGAAACTTAATAAGAAGTCATTTGTTTCCTGTGGACTTTGTCATACTTACTCCTCTCCAAAATGGTTTTAAGCTTGAAGCTTTAAAACTAGTTTGAGAATATCTTTTACTGATTTCTGCCTACCATTATAATTTCCAGTATTTCACTCTTGTGTTAGAATCATCTGCTGGCCATCACAGTTACTTATGTGTCTTTCTAACCACGTTGGTACAAACATGCATGCAACATGCTGTGTAAATACTACCTTTTTTAACTATCCACTTCTCAGCAATGATGTAGCAAAGATGGCACCATTCATCTCTTGCTCTGCTCAGGTATTAAGCTCTGGTTTAGCTGATATTTTATCAATTACCAAATGTACATTTATCAAAATAACAATGAATATTAGGTTAGCCATAACTTTCCGTCTCAGACTGGAGAACTGATCTCTCTTTCCTCATCCAAAGATAAATTTAAAATGATTTCTGAGAGAGATGGGGGTGTTCAGATCTCAGCCAGAGAAAAATTAATGGGATAGATGGACCAGCAACATTTCAGTTAAAAGCCCACCTCCAGACAACTAATATCCAGCACATCATCCAACTGCTGGAATCACTTTGAGGTTGTTGGAAGCTGTTGTGGTCAAAAAGACGGCAAGTATGCTTTTAAAGGAGGAATGATTTGTATTTCTTCTTTATGCCATGAAATGAATTGTCACAACATTTTGAAAATATTATTGATTTTTGAGTTGTATGAGCCTATACTACACGTTTGTGTGTCTTCTCTCTTTCCCCTAATGACAGCAACGGGGATTCCTGTTGATGTGAGAGCGCTAAAATCCATATTAGATATCACCATTCACTACTGGGAGTAGATTCTCATGCTGCATAGCCATTGTTGCTGCATCTTCAGTGATATGCTGGTAGGGGCCTAAATATCTTTGAGGTTTTGCTGCATGAAGAACATTTTTGGACTTTGGATCATCTTAAAAGTAGGAAGTGTTTTTTTCCCTGATTCTTAGTACTGCATCACTGAACAATGTCTTACTTATTCTCTAGTTGCTCTGTTTATGCTGCTGACATCCTCCTTCAGAACTGGCTTTAAAACCTCAGTAATATAGCAACTATGCACATCATAAGTTGTGCATAAGAGAGGGACAGCATGGCTTCGTGATTGTTCCCATAGTTCACTGTCATTGCCTGTATCATACAGGGTAAAACACCTCTTTAACACATGGCTAAGCCAGAGCCCCTCCAGGAGAAGAAACTGCCTGTGCTTTTACAAATAATTTTATCACTACAGTGAGGCAAAAAAGTTGCTTTTCACAAAGAAAGTTGCTCACTGTTTTACTACTAGCACATAGCTGGCAAGCTGAATGCAATTAACTCTTTTTCTGCTGTTCCAGTTTTATTTGGCTTGAGTGACATAAAGGCAATGCCAAGCCTAGAGCAGGCCTTACAACCGAGCTTTAAATATATTTCTTTCCTATGACTAGAGCTGGCATGCAGCGGTGGAATGTCCACACCTTACAGGATACAGCTGCTGGACTGAACGGTGCTCCCTCCATTAGCACACAACTGATGTGGTAGAGTAGAAAATGCATGCCTTGGCTTTACGCTGGCAGGGAAGCAAACTGCTATGTATCTAAATCATAAAGTGTGTTGAGGCATTATCGCCTTGCTACCAACCATTTAAATGAACAAAAAATGTAAAATGGTATTTTATTCACTCTTTTCCAAAAAATAAGCCTGTGTCTGAATTTAAACCAAGCAGGAGACACTGAAGTCCCAAGCTAATTTTTTACAGAATATTGGATATCTGAGAAGAAGTAATGTATCATTGTATCATTGCAATATTTTCAAAGGTCACCTCAGTGCTAACTTAAGACACTTCTGCCATCACCCTCATCTAGAACTCATCAAGCCAAGCCAAACAACATAATTCAAATACTGCACTGATTACCTCTTCAGGAAACTTTGGTCTTGGAGACCTGTAAGCAATTCAGCAATTCAAAGCACTGATAACTGAACCATTACCTTGGGTTTTTTGTGAAGAAGGGCTTACTTTCTCTGGAAGATGGTGTACCACTGTCTGGGTGAAATTCAATAGAAAAAGAATCAGTATTCTAGAAGGCCTGTTGGCTCCTTCAGAGGATGTTAAAGCAACAACAAAAAGAAAGGTGAAAAGGAGATAAAAATCAAAGCTTGGTGAACAAAATGTAATCTCCAGTAGGCATCAACAAAAGAGATGCTTTAATTGACTATGTATGGACAAAGAACATATCTAATAAATAAAGTATTGGAATTGTTGTTTTATAAGCATAAATTCAACAGTGCTGCATATTTGTATAAGCTAGTGACGTGATACACATGACTGGAATGTTGAAAACTGGCTATGATCTGCTTAGAAAGGCACAAGTGGACAAAAGGAAGGGGAAGCTATCACAATAGAATGTTTTGTGTGTTAGCATTACTGATGTCTCAGGAAAGGTTACTTGAATGTTTATGAACTGTGGTTTAGTGTTTAAAACATAAAATGAAGTGTTAGTGCCTACTGCAAACCTTACATCATACTAAAGAGCAAAATGGCAAGATACTTAACTATCTTTTGCACAGAAAGAGAAAACTGGTATCACTGAGGCCTCACCTTGAATGACATCATTCTGCCAGTACTGTGACATCTTGGAAATGTCTAAAAATTACAGGTGACAATTCAGAAGGTTAACCTTGAGCAGGAGGATTCTAAATGAGACCTCATTTTAACACATGAGGAGGAAAAGATAAACTGGAATCTAAAATCTGTGCATTTGCTGTGCCTAAATTTTAGAAATTTGAGCACAGAATGGAATCCAGGAACTAAAAATGGGTACAACCCATGAATTTGAAACATTTATTTTAAAGAAGTCTTGCAGTTTATGTTGTGCAAAAAGAAAAGATCACACACTGATCTCCCCAGCATTGAAATCCATAAGCTGCTACTAGACTATCAATGTATTTCAAGCCTATGCTGTCATACCTGAAAAAGTTGAATATTTGTTTTGCATGTGTTTCCCTATGAGGAAGAGAATGATAAGTCATTTACTGTCAAGGCAAAAAAGACTGTACTGCTTTCCAAATACTGGAAAGGTACAGTGAAAATTATTAGACTGAAAATCTATGAAAATATTCAGAAAAACTTCTAGCCTTATCTTATTTCTTTCTTTCATTCATCTTCTCATAGGTACCAGTAAGGAATGTGAAGTAGATCCACAAGAGACTGCTAACTAAAGCAGTAAAGATGCAGGAATCAAGAAGTCTCAGAAACAGTTTCCCTGAGCAGGCATGATGACTAATGTAATTTTACAGGCATCAGCACTTCCAAGCAAAAAACCACATTTTTTTCTGGACATAGGAGAAATGCCTGCTGCTGTGATCATATCGGCTGTAGTGGCAGGAGGCAGGGGATTTCATGCTGCAACTGCCAGACGTGGAAGAGTTTGTTCCTTCACTGGCAGGAGTTATGCAGTGATCTGCAGTGCTGGGAAGTGCACTACCTCATTTTGGAATTTAACTCTTAGCCCTCAAATCACCACACCGTGAAATTAATTTTTTTCAGTGATTGTTAAATCACTTTATTGCAGAATCTGGTGGGGTTTTTTTGTTTTGGGTTTTGGGTTTGTTTTTTTTTTTTTGGTTGGTGTTTGGTTTGGTTTTGGGGGTGGGTGTTGTTTGTTTGTTTGTTTTTTGAGAAAGAATCCGTTGATTGTTATCCTCGCTGGTTTGGCGTTTCCCCCTTTTGATTATACAAAAGGTTAATTTTGAAATTTTCTTATACTGCTGACATCCTAGGAACAATATTGGATCGCTAAATGCCCCTCTGTAGGGATGAAGCTGTACCACTGCCAATATGGACCGCTGTATCTTAGAAGAAACTTGTCCGGAATCGAAATGACAGTGCACAGAGTGGCGGCTGTCCTCTCTGCCAAAGCTCAACTATTGCTCTGAGAGCTGACTGTGCAAGTGCAGCACTGTATGTGGGCATTCAGCACATGAAACAGCTTTGAGTGGACCTTTACTGTGTAATTGTAGAAATAAAATCTCAAGGGAGGTTAATCAATTCATTGCCAAGAAGGATCAGTCTCTGTAAGGTGTAACTACCTTAGCACTTGAACTTCTATATGGGGACCAGGTAATGAAATGTTGTTTGTATTGAAATGCTGCACTAGGGAGAAATTCCCTTGCTAATGAAACAAAACTGCTTCAATAGGTTGTTAGCTACACCACTGACACTGTAGAACCATAGCCCAAGAGAATCAGCTCCTGTGCTGCTGACACAGAACAGAAAGCATTGTGCTGAGAAGTTAACTCCCTCCTGGAAAACAAGCATTTGCTAGAGTAAATGAACTAATTTGCTTGCCTGTAGGAGAACGATGCACTTACTGATGCAATTCAGCTTTTGCAATGGAACTTTATTTATACTCTCAAAGTTGAAAAATAATTCTGTGAAATGACAACGTTGACAATGTGTGTTCCTTAAACTGAACTAACGTGATCATACTGCCAAACTCATAGTGACCTAAACTAAAGACAGGCAACTCACATGTAAACCTGTGGTTCAAGTTTATGACCATCAAGTGCTGATGAATGTTTTAATCAGAAAAAAAATAATCAGTAGGAGACTTTCATTGTGAAATCACAAGTAAAAAAGTCAAAATTATAATTCATGTGGGATTCAGTATGTGTGCAAAATTCACTTATTTACATGTAAATGAGGCAGACAGAGGAAAAGCAATGAGCAGGAGAGAGATAACCCTGTCTAGTCTTTCCTGTCATGCACAAACATCTTCCAATGTACAGCTGCACTGAAATCTTTAAGTCAGGGATTAACGATTCTGCTTTTACTGTACCATTTAAATTCTGGATCAAGACTGAGATGGTTTACACTGTCACTTAGATTGTATGGGATTTTGGTGCTCAAGGTGTCATTTGCCTACCTCACTGTGAATTAAATGGAAACAAAATTAAAAAAACTATCTCTGTTGCAAAAATGAAAAGAGTGTTTAGGTTCCTGAGTTTCATCAGCTCTCAGTGGATGCTGGGGACTCTCCTGCCTTCTGTGCCTTGACAATTTTCTTTGAGATTTCAAGTCTGGGCAGGAATAAACACCCAAAGCTCTACAGAAGGTGTGTTGCAAAAAGAAATCTGTATGAATATAATGACTTTATAAAACATCTCAAAAAACTGAATAATCTAGCAAGACAAAGGCAGAAAAAAAGGAAAGTCAGTGGATTTGGAATGAGGAATATTTACATAATAGTTTATCTTTGTTATTTTAAAACAACTCCAAAATACGATTCATAGAAACACAGGACTGGATTATGAATCAGTCAGTTTAACCTCTTCCAGATCCTAGCATACATATTACATTGTCCTGTCAATAAAATTATTACTTTAAAATCAGAATGTTTGCTGTATCTTTTCTATTCAAATAGTGCTGAATGTGTTAGCTTAAAACTATATAAATTCTGCATTATTTATAACAAAATTAAATACGTCCTGATACTGGTGACTTTTCCTTAAGGGCTATCAAATAAGATAGTAGCTACTAATTAAGCACCACGATATCATTCTGAGTCTGAAGATATTTCAGCAGTTATTTCAATGTAAAAACAAAGATAAAGGAAAGCTGAGTGACTTCCTAGGGACCACAGAACAGTTCAGAAACCGTACCTGAGAAAGGAAACCCTGGAATACAGGTTTCCAGACTCTTGCTCTTATTGAAGTGACCATCTGAGAAAATATATATTTAATGAGAAGAGATTTAGATGTCCCTGTGCCAAGATAAAGAGCTTGCCCTGGAAATGAACTGGTACTTAACAAAATGGCACTATGAAAAAGGAATGCTTTCACAGCTGGGAAAGACTGCATTTCAGTAAAGGTTGTTCTACTCTGCACTGTATATACCACTGAAAGGCAACAGTATTTCTATAAAAATGCTTCACAGCCCAAGTCCTTTTTTAAATTTAACGTATGAATTCTCTAAGAACCCAGTTTCCTTTGGAAACAAGGCTGTGTCGCTGGAGGGTAACAAGAGGATAGTGGTTGTGTTTCTGATTGTAAAAGGTACCCCAAAATATAAAAAAAATCAGCATGTGCAGCATTTGGCTTCTGTTTAGCCTTTGAAAAGCCTCTTCAGACATGCAACCTCATAAACGAGATTTGTTTCACAGAGATCATTCTAGAAAAAATGAGAACAGAGCACGAGCCTAGAACAAAGCAGCTTCTCACCCATAATGGTACAAAAGGATTGCACTCCTGCCTTTATTTGAGGCCCCTTAGGAAGCCTACGGGATGCTGGTTGCTAGGCAACACTCAAAGCAATGGTGTTTATAGCATTAGGTATTAATTATTGTCATGGGCCTTTTCCATGGAAGATCCTGGAAATATGCAATTAGACACATCGCAGGATAAGTCATTTCGCATTCTGATGGACAAGCATTATTAATCTGCAGAAAATTCAGAACCTGACAAATTGTTCAAAGGTGACTTGACTGTGCCAAGCCTAATAGTTTCTTTTTGTCATGCTGGTTTTTTGTAACTGCAGCAAGGGGATTTGAACAACAATATAGTTACAGTAAGCTGTTTAAAGGTTCTGAACTTGAGTGTAATATTGCTTCATTTGTTCCCCCGATCAAAGTGCCTAGCCCTAAACTGATCTTTACCAGCACTTTGTTTTGAGTAGTTCAGGTCAGTAGTCGAGAAAAAAAGAAAAAGAAAAAAAAAAAAAAAGACACCTTAGAATATGAATAGGAAAGCTATAAAACACTTAATGGCAGCTGCATGTTGCAACACTGAATCAACAAATTAAATCTTGTGAAAAGAGGCAACATTTAGGCTGGTAGTGTCATCCTTGAGATAAGTTTCTTCATATAATTCATGACACTGGCTTGTATTTATGAGAAAGTAGTGCTGCTCTTCCTTTTCCGGCATTGCCTACCTTACTAATCATCACTAGCGTAATGGGACATATATACATGGTACATCCCACTTTTCAGGAGATGGTTATGCATTGAATGAGACAGGTTATACCCTCTGAAATGAATTGGGGCAGTCAAGAAGAGACTCCAGTTAGTGCAAAGAAGAATGGAATTCACACTAAAGCAAGTCATTACCAAAGGTGAAAACAGAACCAGCAGTGTATTGGAAACTCCTGCGAAGTGACAGTGACAAAATGTAACCAACACCAAAGCAAATAAATTACTGTCTCAGCACATGAACTGAGTAATAAGAAAATTAGAGAAATAAATTATTAGACTTTTATCAGTTACTGCAAGAGAAAAAGTACTGACTGTTTCCTGGTTGAAGAAAGAAGTTGACACTGTGGATGGGAGAGGTTCAAGGAGACACCACTAAGAGGTTATGTGGCTGAAAATCTTTGCACATGCAAGGATGCCTTCTCCCACATCTTGAGTACACTAATATTTGTGCAGAGGGAGAGTGAAATGCAGCAAAGGGGAACCAGAAGCACTTTGATATGTCCACCTGTACATGAGGCACATGATAGAGGGTAAAGCTCCCGTTCTGTTTCCTGAGTCACATCTTTAGATGGATATGTGGCAGAAAACTGTCATGAATATTGACGTCCCATCAGGTGACTCGGCATGCTTCAGAAATTGGAACACTAAGTCAGACTGGTACTGTGCTGCTTCAAATGCCCATAGAGCATGCTAGTGAGCAAAATTATCAGGCAGGCAACAAAAAACGACAGAACCAGAAAAATTCTAAACCTGTCCTCTTCCAGTAGGCAGTGACGAGTCTGGACATTCAGTTTTGATCAAATGGGGGCAGAAAGCATGGAAATTTCACAGCTGTCTCCATAGCAGTTCTCTACTCCAAAACATGACTTCCCAGTTGAGGCTGTCGCCTGTTTTTATTGTCATGGCTTCCAACTGGAAGAATATGAGGAGCAGTCATTTCATTCACCATTTTGTTGGACACACAAACAAGACAAAATTACTATCCCTTGGCCATTCATACCGATAAATATTCTTCCATGAAAGCTAGGAGAACATTATTTTGAATATTTTTTTCAAGCGTAGCATCTTACCAATGGTATTGTATACTTTCTAATGAAGTGGTATGTTAGGGAAATCAGTTATTTTAAAAAAATGAAAAGATTGCTCCACAAAGACATGCTACAGGCAAAGAAATGTAGAAATTAAATTAGCCGTCTTGGAAAAGAAAACTAACATACTGTAATTTTATAAATAATGTGAATGCATATGTTGTTAATATCATATTGCTCAAACATTTGTCATATGGAATATTTTTCTATCAGCTAGCAGAGATTTTCCTTTGGTAGCACTTCCAAAGCAGGTGGATTTGCTCAGCCTCGTTCTGTGTGATGCCAGGATGTACTGCGTGATGGCAACCGCAAATTTCAATCTGGCTTAGGATATGTGTCCGTACTAGAGCCTGACCAATACAATTTGTTTACGTGACCGAACTCACACAACAACCTACAAATAAGTGTGACTCACATCCTGCCTTATTTGTAACACTGATTTTTGACTACCTGCTTAGAATCTTATGAATCTTCATTAAAACCTCCTCCGCTTTTCCTGATATTTGTTTGATCAACGTGTTTTGTCTTTTCTGTCACTTGTCTGATTTGAAAGCATTAGATGAAAATGGAAATGAACTCTGTATTGATAGTCTTTATTTTTCTTACTTTTGGGGGAGTAGCTATATTACTTTGAATTATTCTGCAGCATTTCTGTAGTCATTTAACACAGTGAACCATGGGCCTCAAGTTCTTTATTTACTATTGTATATCTTAGAATCATGGAATCATAGAATCATGTAGGTTGGAAAAGACCTTTAAGATCATCAAGTCCAGCCACTAACCCAGGACTGCCAACCTCTTCTCTACTTCCTTCATTTTTCTCATTAGAAATAGCTTAGATTTGGTTTATGATTCTTTGATCAGAAGTTTTCCTCAGTCAGCTGTTGTATTTAGTTACAGCCTCTAACTAAAACTTCAATCTCATTTCCATTTCAGTGGAATCTGTGAGTCTGTTATGTGTCTGTCTGTGAGATTGTTATGCTTAATCCAGTTGTCTCCAGCAATGTTTTCTCTCTGGCCCAGATCCACAAAGCAACCTGGGTCTCATTGACCAGCAAGCTAGTAGCTAGCTTTGGAAGTGCCTGAATCCAACAGCAAAATCACCTTGGGTTAGGAATTTGCACTTCTGAAACTGGTTATTTTTGCAGAAAAGGCAGCAGTAGCAGGGCTTTTTAAGATTCTGAAGTCTCAGTCCCACTTTGTGGATATGGAGTTTAGAGAGTCTGAGCATGAGCTGTTTGTTTTAGTTATAGAACAATTTCACCTTCTTTTGTATCCTGGAACTTTGTCAGAGTTAACATAATAAAATGCCCTATTTATTGGAGACCAGATTCTTGGCTGTTGTATGAAATGAACAGTCAAAAGAACAAAACAATACCAATGCACATCAGCTGCAGACCTGACCCCAACCTGCAATTTTCTTAGGCCCAGTGCAGTATTTTTCAGTGACCTGACCCCAACCTGCAGTTTTCTTAGGCCCAGTGCAGTATTTTTCAGTGACCTATTAAAAAAAAAAAAAAAAAAAAAAAAGCATAAAAAAAATTTCAATTCAGTGTTCCAGTGCTGCAAAATAAGAACTTAAACACTTGTCCCACCTAGTTCACTTTTTCTTACAGCTTTGCTGAAGGTTATACCATTACTTGACAAAAAGAACTGTTCTTGCACAGTTTAGCCAGCAAGATTACAACAGCAATGAAATCACTTGTTCCAAGAGCTGAAACACAAATGCAAATGATAACTGGTCTCTACCCTGAAATTCTTAAAGTAAACCTTTTTCGTCTCATCAGAGATGTTGCTTTGGGAAGAGGCTTTGTAAAGTCCTTAATTCTGTTTCTAATGTATGTGTCTTTAATAAAACAGATATCAACATTTGTGGCAGGGCTAGAGATGGTCGCAGGTTCAAAGTCAAACAACCTTCTCTAGGGTTTCAAGTTGATTTCACAGGCTCGTATTAACTGAAGTGATATAAACATAACATTCAGTAGCTGTACCTCCATTTCTATCCCTGCAAACTCATTCTCAGCCCTTTTTTTTCACCAGGCGTGTTACTGAAGACTAGAGCACAGTGATCATTAAGGAATACACTTTCATTCTTATCTACCCATCCTTGCTACAAAACTTCACATTTTCTAGATGTCTCCCACTGAAATAGAAGCATTTTTTTACTTGCTTTAATTTCCTTTGTAAAAGGTTACCTCAATGTAATGTAGAATTCCAATACTTTTATTGAAAACACGATCTTAAATCAGAGAAAGTCAAGCATACTAAAATTAACTGTCTGAACAACATCCCTGTTTTCATAGTCTGTCATAGCTAAACTACATCAGTACATTTTGTATTACTTGTGCTGGAAGAAGAATAAATAATTTCTAGGGAAAGTTTTGTCTTTATCTACTAGCTGTCCCATTCAGTGAGAAATTCTTCCTGAATTCCCTTGTTTGAAAACAGAGGCCTCCATCATACACACTCGTAATCCAAGAGAACAAAAAATCATTATAGTGGCTACTGAAGGTGAAAAAGATGGATCGGTGTAGACAATTATGAAGTGTTTTCAGTACACAGAATTAGAAAAGCTCATTTACCTGATTTACAGGTGCCTTCTTAAAAGGTAGACCAGAACACGACATCTGCCCTGTGCTATACACATTATGGTAAATAATAGCTAGAACTTCAACTAAGCAGAAACAACAATAATGTTCTGAAGACTTTCTTAGCCATCTTTTTTGTTGTTGTTGTTCTTGCTAAGCCCCTGGTGTAGGTTTTAGGACTCAATACTTCTCCTTCTGTAAAACTAACATATTCCGACATTTTAACTTCTATATCTTTTAGGTTTTTGTTTCTGAGTGCTGTACTGACATACTCAGGGTTTTTCCTACCTATTTTCCTAATTAGTGTTTACTTATGCTCTGTTTTCCCAACATAATGGCACATTAATAGGCAGAAACATAGTACAGTTTGTCAGACTGTTCTCAATATTCTGGCAATTTTAGAAACTTGTTGGTCTCATTGGCTGCATTTAAATATAATGACCTAGATGATGCAGGAATGAAAGAAACGCAGTTGAAAATAATGCGCTCATTGACGTAAGTAAACCATGACTGATAGGAAATGAGCCTACACTAGTGGTGCCAAGATCACTATAGAAACAGAATGATCTTGTGGCAAAATTCAAAATGCTAATCAACTGAAGAGTGGCACAAAGTGTGTGAGTGCAACAGAGGAGAAGGAAAGCAGCTACCAATGCCCCTTCTGATAAGGCAGTAAGGAATCCCACCACCGAAAATGCTATACCAATGTTTGTGGTTCCCATTGTTCCACATGGGTGGAACCAAAGAAGATAAACCTTTTCATGTTGGATTTACAGTCACTCACCCTTCTATATTTGTTCCAGCTCTACTGCCACAAAGCAGGTTGGAAACCTCATGTGATCTGGAGAATTTTGGGTAGTTCCTCTGCGTACACCTGTGTTAAACCATTGGTCCCACTTTATGGAACTTATCCTCCTGTGATTCCCTGTCACATGAAGTAATGGGAAAAATCCTGTATCCTGCATGGAGGTGAAAAGATGCAGTCTCTGAACTTCTGTGATGATCCATTCAAATAGGATACCCTTGAGTAAAAGAAATGGTCATTACTCGAGGAAGATTTTTCAAATCTGAACAGACCAATGGATTTTTCCCAAGAGCTTTGATCATATACTCTGGCCAATTAAAAAATCACCTGACATAGAGGTTTAGCAAATGTACAAGGTACTTTTTCAACAGATTGCTTCAGAGGAAGCTTATCAGGATGACATAGAGGGAAGTGGATGTAATGGCTAGAGGTGAAGCCATCTATTAGAAACAGAAATGGAATCTGATAGAAGCTTAGAGAGTGCTTACTCTGAGGAAGAAACTGAGGAACAGAAATACATGCTAGTATTTTATTGTTTTAAGTGCCAAGTAAATGTTAATTGTAAACTGGTGTCCCAGTGAGAAGACACTTTTAGAAGGGGAAAGCAACTGGTGATAACCACCAATAGCTTTGGAGCCCTACGGCTTGTGGACCAAAATTACTTTATAAGAAGCTTTAGCAAGCACAAAGGAATTGTTTTAGAGAGGCTAAGGAAACACTGTGCTAGACCATACTTGCTCAGAGATGACCTAGATATTTTCCACTTAAATTTCCATTGTAAGCACCTTGATTTCTTAAGTAATGGCATACTGGAAAATTAGTAATTAATGCTAGAAAACCATCATTCATTTCCAATGAAATAAAATCTATTGATATGTTGAGAAACTCTAATATTCACCATCTTCTAACAGTAACCTCCATTAACTGGTAAAATTGCATATTCAAATACAAAGCAAGACCCTCCTTCAGCAAAGACCCCTTCTTGGTTCGACACAGCGGAGACGGTGCAGGGACCATCATCAGTCGTTATGCCAACGGCCTTGTTAGCACAGAGAGTGGTGTATAAGATAGAAGCATACTTCTGCTTTCATCTTATTCTTCCCTTCTCTCCTATGCTCATCTGGGTTCCAGATTTAGGGCGAGTTAGGCCTTTTCAAAAGGAGAGCACACTGATGTACCTGGAGCATTCATTTGTGGCTAAAGCTTTCTAGGTGGTCATCAGTGGTTTGCAGAGGTTCACAGAGGTTTGAGCAAATAATTGGAGATTCAGCTGCTCTGCTCTTCCTTCACCATGCAATAAAGGTGGATCTCAGCCAAGTTCTAGCCAAATGTGATGTGGGTACTGGTAGAGAAAAAAGAATCCCTTCATATCATCTAATTTGGCGTAACAACAGTATGACAAAATTGCTAAGGCACTACGTAGAATATTGTCATTTTAGAGATAAAGTGTGATTATTTCATTATAGCCTGAGTTCTCGTTCAGTGGAGACAGAGTAATCTTTTAACATAGGTAGTCTGTACAATTAGCTTTCTTTTTATTCCTTGTGTAGAGAAGTCATACCTATATATCTGCCTGATGACCATTACCAAGGAATAAGAAGTCAGCAATGGCCACTCGTCTGATCAGCTGCTATGTTGCTTTATTGATCTATGTACTTTTCAAGTGAATTGTTGGTGAATAAAGAGTGCCTGTTGAAAGGCAGATAACAGAAATGCTTCTCAGCACTAAGATATCATGTATGCACAGCGCCAAGAGCAAAATATTTCAATGTGGAAAAAACCATAATGACAAGAAGTAATATGACTTGACTTCAAATTACACAGCATGAAGCCCATCACTTGAATTGCGTCAGGAAAGATGCTGGCTGCCCACATCATCCTGTGATACTATTAAATCTAATAAGAGTAATTGCAAGTCTAGGAATGCTTCCAAGTAAATTTGCTTAACGATCTTAAACTCTAAGGAAGAGATGTCCACCTATTGCTTAATTATTAAATGTACTAAAGGGCATGTGCATAATGCAGCAGCTTATCTGCTCATCAGTACAACTCAGCAGGAATATATCTCTCTCTAATTGTTCTGTGCTGCTTTTCCTTTTGGCTGACAAATCCAACCAAGTGCTGTTACAGTCTGCTAGAGCAGTGGACCTGCTCAGAGAGGCAATCACCATCTCATCCTGTAATTCAGCTACCCGGACAGATTACCTTCAGTGGCAAAACAAAATAAACAAACCAAAAAAAGCACCTTAACTGCATGGGGCTAGAATTACTCCAGTCCTGCGGCTTCACTGATGGCGGAGGTGAACTGGTATAGAACCTCACTGCACTGGGAGCTGCATGCAAAAGTGCTCATTTTGACTTAGATGTTCTGTAATCATACTTGCAAGCATGACACTGCTTTCAGATTTTTGTATATTCACGTATCCGTATTTATATATGTACCCACACCTAAATGTGCAAGTAATGTGGGCACACATAAAAAATCTGAAAATTCAAAAAGCTTGCTTTTGATGGCAGGGCTGGGAAGACAGTTTCTGCAGATTTTTCTGTACATATCATAATAAGTGATGATAATAAGATAAGTGATCCATAGATATGTTTGTGCATTTTGTATGTTTGTAAGCACACACTATACATTAAAGATCAAGCATTCATAAACTGTTGTAAGCTTGGATCTGAATCCCTTTAACCCCTCTGGATGTTTAGGTGGTGAAGCAGATCCTGTGTGAATACCCACATCATGGGGCTATTCCAGCATGAAGGTGTAGGTTTTGACTTGTTTCCTCTGATGTTTTTGAAAAAATTCAGTTTTGGTCAGATAAGGTGTGGGGGGAAGGCTGAGGATCCTGCAAGACTGGAAAATAATTTTCTATTCTGCTGTTCCATGTTCTCAGTTCAAATCCATGGAAATTAAGAAGCAATGTAGTTACAGAAATTAAGATAGCAGAGAATCAAGCCATGAAATTGAAATGGAAAAGCAATGAGCCAGGTAAAATTCAGTCACACGACATAAAAAGTACACAATCTAGT
This sequence comes from Falco biarmicus, assembly GCF_023638135.1. Lineage (NCBI taxonomy): Eukaryota > Metazoa > Chordata > Aves > Falconiformes > Falconidae > Falco > Falco biarmicus. The sequence goes on along the minus strand of NC_079292.1, from coordinate 11,961,676 downwards.
CCCATATTGACTCGTCTGGACACGGAAAATAAAAAGTGATTGTTTTATTTGAGGTTTCTGGAAAGCCTTGGAATCAGAATGGTTGGGGCTGCTCCTGAAGTTGTTAGTGGGCTTTCTTGGTCCTGCCTGCTTCCCAGGAGGACGGCCCATACTGCAAATTCAATTCCCTGAGTTTTGTCGGGATCTGGTGAGGTAACTATGCCAAAGCAGTTAATCCACAGCCAGCGGAGCTGGCGAAGCTGGGTTTCTTACGGGTCTGTGTAGTATATCCTTTAAAATACCCTTAGCACAGTACACTCAGCTCACCCTTATGTCGCTTCGCCTTGCTACCATGCTACCTCTTGTCCTCCTCGCTCCCCCTGCAGTACGTGCAGCCTCCTCCCAAAGCCCCATGCCCTCTCTTCACACCACGGTAGTCCTCCAGCCTGCTGGTGTTAATCTACCTCTCCCCTCACCAACACTTTTTATGAATCCAAGCTATTTTTTTGGCTTAGCTGTATAACCTGGTGAAATGTGTTTGCTAACTGGCCAGTCAGGGCACGCCTGCTGATTGACCAGCTAGATGCTGCTAAAGAGATCACAGTGAATTTGTTCTGCTGTTGCTTCAGAGGAAGCACCAGTAGGGTCTCTTTTCTTTAATCAGCATCTAGATTTCAGTGTAGATGTTTGTTGTATTTGAGAACTCTAACCATCTGCTATACAGGGCTGGAATTGGTCAAGGAGTACCAAAAATAATGAGGATGGAGCGGGGTGGGGGGTGGGGGGTGGGGGGTGGGGAGGAGGGGGGAGAGCTGCCTGCCAGCCAGCTCAAAGAAGAAACAGAGGTTGTAATTTTGTGAACTTCATGTCCTTGGAAAGATAGGCTAGAAAATAAAGTGGAGAAGCCTTAAAACAAACAAAACCGAGTCTACTGTATGTTCAGAGTTGCTTAGGAATGATTCTTTGGCTTCGTTCCAGGAGCCCTGCAGTAGAAAACACAAATCTAGGGAGCCAATAGCTTATTCCCAAATGAAGGAGAGGGCTGAGAGCAGACCCCCTCTATATCTTTTATATTTATGGAAGGACAGTGAAGTGGTAGCCTGCTGCCAAGAGTGCTATTCACCAGCGTGCGATATTATTTGAAGCGTCTCATTAAAGCAACTGATGTTTTCTGTAAGTTTGAAAAAAGAAAGCCTAACTGCTGCAGGAGCCCAAAAGCCAGAGACTGGGCTGTGCCTTCGGTGGTAGCTCTGGGCAAAGTGTGCAGGGTAACCTGCTCCTTCCAGGAGCAGCTCTTGGAGGCAGCATGGATCTGACACATCTTGCTCTCCTTTTCCCCCTTGAATATGGGAATACTGTGAACATCTGTACCTAGTAGCTGCTCTGGTCTCTCCCATGTGGGGCAGGAATGAGGTAAGGAGATGGTCCTCTTGCCCAGCAGCTGGACCCCAAGCTGAGAAATGCTTCTAAGGTTGGAAGGAAGTCTTTTCCCATTGGTGTGGACAAGAGCTAGGACAAGTTTGGTCAAAACAGTATATAACACATGGTAATGAAGATGTTCTACAATGTCTCGTATTACATTCATATTTTCATCTGAAACTAAAGAATTTAATTTTCCAGTATGTGACCCCCAAGAATCATCTCACTATTTTTACTGCTGAATAGCTGCATCTCCTTTTTCATTGTTTTGCTTTCACTTTTTTGTGTATTTTGCTTCCCGCTGTCTATTCATGATCCAAGCAGAATGCTGCCATGTGGATTTAAGCTATGATCCTCTGTTCCTTGTTCTTATACATTCTCCTAGAGCTGAGACACTATATTTTAGAATTTAGACATTTAGAAACTAGAGTTTGCCTTTGACTGCGACTGCATAGCATAAACCTGGCATTCCAGACAATGATTGCTTTCAGTTTTGCTGTGACCAAAGAAATTTTTTGCACTTACTGTGAACCTCATATGTGTTAAGGAAATTCTTTAGTACTCCTTTTTTAAATGTCTTCTGTGATAAGTGGAAATAGTCAATCAGTCAGCAAAATATTATTCTAAGATTTACTGCAATATACAAAAAGAAGAAAACATTTCAAAAATAAAAACCATCCCTTGACCTGCAGAGAAACAGATGGGCATGAATTACACAACTAGCTAGAATGAAAAATAGACCCAAAGTGAATTAAATGCTGGTGGGATGAAAATTAAGCATTTTTTTTCTGCTGAAGTGAGAAAACAGTCCTACTTATAATGGAAAATTATTCACTCTGTACTGTAGTGTAAGACAAAACCTATCACACAGGAAGAAGATATTACTAGGCTGTAGAAATACATGAGACTGGATTGTCTCACTGAAGGGAGAACTACAAATATCGTTTAAAATGCAGCAGTTCTGGACAAAAAAAAATGCTTTCAGTACTTACATATTTAAAACTTTTGCTGAACGTGTAGAACAAACAAAACAAATGCTTTTTACATGTGCTCATGTTGCAAATCTTTTTTTGAATTGTAGACTTGCTATGAGATTTCATCACATTTTTGTTGCTGTTATCATTAATTACAGTTGTGTTTCCACAAGCATCGAATGTTCCTATAGAATCTATCACTTCATCTTCGGCTTTCAAAGGATAAGTGCTGTAATAAAACTGAAATTGCGAATATCAGTTAATTCCCACAGTAATTATTCAAGTATTATTTATATCACTGTAACCCAGAGAGATCTCAGCTGAGACTGAGGGCCTTTGTGCTAGATATTATCTAAGAGTAAGTTTAATATTCTTAACCACATTAATCTAGCTCAATTGAGAATGGCCACTTTATAAAGTATCCGCCGTGCTGCAATGATCAGACTTTTGTGAGAGCAGTTTATAGAGAATGATCTAATTGTTCTACACGCTTGGGGCAGCTGAGCTGCTCTAAGTTCCCAGTGAACTGCAGGAAAAGATACTTGGTCTTTCTGGGTGTCTGGTGTAGCATTGACCATGAAGGTGTGGGAAAAGCACTAACCACAGGACAGGACTGCTTGCACGCCACAGTATGATCATGTAAACCTCTGACAATTTGTTAGCTGTAGTTTTCTACCCATTGGTGCGCATGCTTGATTTTTAGAAATCTATGGTACTGCTGTTTGGGCTGTCACATGCTTATGTTGCTTGACTTGGGGTTGGCACAGGATATTACTGACATCAATTTTACAGAAAAGCCAAAATTAGCAAGAGTCTTTGTCCAAAGGCATTACAGTCTAAATAAAGAAAAAATAGACAGATGTACTAAGAGAAACAGAATATCTTCTTTGTTTACTAGATGAGGAACATGAAGATTAAGAATTAAAATATCTCTCTGTGCAGGTCAGTGGGAATTTTGCCAGTGACAGCAACAGGATTAGGCCTTTACCCACAAGGATGATACTGCAGTGGTACAGGCAGTATATAGAGAGACAGGAAGTGAACGCAATTTTTTTTGAATTCTCAACCAGAAAAGGGACCGTAGAAACACTTGTCTTGATTGAAGTTTGCTAGGCATGTGACCTCTGTACTCTACTGTACATCACCAATATAATTACATTTAAACAGTAGTGTGGCCAACTGCCACCATTTCCATCCTAATACTGACATCTGGAACTTGGACCACACCAGAAAGTGCCTTACAGAATGTGTGTATGCTTCAGGAGGACCGGTCTACCATTTTAATAATCACTCCAGCAAGCTCATCAGGGTGCCAGTTGCCCTGCATTTTTTACCATCTGGTTCTAATCAATCTTCTTGTGGCACCATGCCTACCATACACAGGTCCCCTGCTGTAAAATGACATGTTACTGCACAGTGGCTACCCATTATTTCAGTCGCTGTGTCCTCACAATGTCATACAGTGCCTGGGGGGTGTCTCGTAAATGTATGTGCTGCAGTGGGGATTGTGGTGTGGAAGAAATATTTCTAATGTCCTTCACTTCATTACAGATAACTGCAGTGGTTTTAGACATATTGCCCACATTTTAACAATATTTGAGTGTTACAGGGGGCATTTCTTAGCAGAAGAATGACCACCACCCTGCTGCACAGTTAAGTATGTGGAATGAAGAGCAGCAGGATGCAGTACTGATCAAGGGAGGGATGATGCCAATGGAGTTACACGATTCACTTTTCCTGTACAGACCTTTTGTTTTAAAAGACCGTGTTGTTAATGCAAAAAGTTGAAGGAAAAGAAGTTCCCCATAAAGATGCGTAGTACACACGGTGTTTGTCCATGAATGCTACAAAGCTAAGCATGACAGAGGTTAGGATTTCACTTCGGAGCCCCTTAGTTAAGATTCTGATAAAATCATCACCCACATTGAAATATGCAACAACTAATCTCGGTTGAATGTCACATATTGTGGACTGAGAAATTAATAGAGAAAAATCTCAAAACTGTAGATTACTGACCTACACATTAGAAAAAGATGAAATGTAATGCATGTTTTGTGAGAAGGGGCATGCATAAACAGGAAAACAAGGTAATCGGAAGAGAACAAACTTTTCTGCTAGTGGAGTTGTACATCTAATGAATCCCTGAATGGTGAATCTCACAAATATTTGAAGCTTTCAGCATAGTGATTTCAATCTTTGATTTCCACAGAGGCAGTTTATGGTCCCTTATACACAACATTTAAAATGTGTACAAAAAATCATGGTCTGAATATTACCAGTACAAATTTTTATGCCACAAGACGGAAGATACCCTCCAAGATCACAATATTTAAAGTCTGTTGTAAAGGACCCACTCTGACCTCAGATGTTATGGCATAAAATGTCTGCTGAAATAACTGGGATTACAACAGTAGAAAACAGAGGTAAGTGAAATCATGTGTAAAGCAATACTAGAGGTTTGGTTCATGCAAGTGAGTTTCAGATGCACTAAATGTTCATAGGTTTTCCTCTCTCCCCAGATAAAATTATTTTAATAAGATAAATTAACTGAGCACTGATTATACATAGGTCTTGAAGGTCCATGCACAAAGCTGTTTATTGAATTCAGAGAGGGGCAGGACATTTTGGTACTCTGGACAGGTTTTTTTATTCCCCCCAGTGCTCTGTTCTCTGGAGCTCTCTCCCACCTGGTCTCACTGCCCCCTGTGCTCCTCTCAGCTGCCAGATGCTTCTTCCAGAGTCTGCCCTGGACCTGCGGAGCACCCTGCGGTGGTGGCCCTCACATCTGTCACCATCTGGTGCCTCTCTTCCCACTGTGGTCATGACTCTGTAGCATATATCGCATGTGCTTTTAGCTGACAATTCATGTGGAGATGGGTGTTCTGGACAAAAAATAACCTGTCTCCAAATCATGTTTGTCTTAACCTTTTACAGTCCTTCACTTTATCAAGGTAGCTTCACAGTGAGAATCAGTTTTAATCCTGAGTAAATACATAGGAAATATTTTACAAAATCAGTTCTTGCATGTGCCCCTACAGCTGATTTCACAGCAATTATGCCTGTGTCTGAGATTAGTACCAGACTTCGAGTGCCATTAAGGCATCGGTACGGGATATATTTTCTATTTTATTATCAGCAAAGTGGTCAGCTGAAAGGGGGGTATTACCCTTCATCTTCTGGCTTACCTTTCCAGTAAGGAGAGAACCTTGCTCAGAAGAAGGAGGAGCCTCTTGTTTCAGTATCTTCTGTATTTACAATAGTTACAATAATAATTTACAAAGTCTGCAAAAATCTTTAAATTGTGCTCCAAATGTAGTGCTGTCTTCAGATGCAAATCAGGGACTTCTGGGGTAAGTATCGAATGCCAGGAACAACTACCCTCGTCCTGGAGCATTTAGGTCATTTGCACTACGTCATTCTGTTGCTGTTACTACATTGGGTGGCACTTTGTTCTGGAAAAAACCCTCCTTTGATTTATACAGGGCTTCTTGCAGAATAAAGTGCCTAGAAATATATGATTGTCTGAATAAATTTCTTAAGATTATGAAAGTCGTTTGCAGATGTCAAACACCATGTAAATATTGCGACAAAAAATATGAATCCTCAGAAAGATTTTGCATGTATGGAGGTAGGCAGTGACAGTTCATGGTGGGAACAGTAAAATCCTTCCCATTTAGAAAGCAGAGCCATTGGGAACATCTGAGCAGGGCATCTGTGCAGTCACTGAATACGCTGTTCTATAATCCTCTGAAAGTGAGACTCCAGGGAAACTTAAGTGCACAGCACCCACTTCGCAGGCTTCCTAGGCGCTGTCACATTACATAACAAACCACTTTGGTTCCTCTGGGTTCTTGTCTTACTGCAGCCTTTCTCTGGGCCATCCAGATGCATCTGAAGTATTGTAGAAAGAGCAGAACTCAGGTAGGCATCATCTCCAACCGATGGAACCGAGGAGGAGGGCAAGTGTTGTTATGGAGGTACCTCTCAGAGTCTAGTCTATTAACGAAAGCCTGAAATTCAAATTTCCTGTTAACATTCCAGCAGAATCTGAATATGAAAGGTAGCTATATATCAGCTGAGAAAATGCTATTTCCATCCTTATTGCTTCCTAATGTTAAACTCATGTAGCCAGGTTAATTTAAATAAATCTGCTACCAGCAGTTCAGTTACTCTTGTTAAAAATGTAGTTACATTTGCTGTTCACACTATATATGCATACACAAATGTATTTCTCACATTTTATGTGTTCAGCTCATCCATATACTTTGCTTTTCACTATATAATTAGGTCACAAAATATTCCAAACGTGTGAGTTTGTAAATGTAAGCATAAAGAAAAAGTACACGCACGCCTATTACATTTCCAGTTTGCATAGAAAGTTGAATTTCAAAGCACCAACGAGGAGAAAAACTCTTACATCCGCTGACAGTCACAGGAGTTGTGCAGACACATGAAGGCTAAATTTCAAGTTAAACGCTTTCCCTTCCCTCCTAAGTTGTCCTAGGTAAAGATCTAGTTGCAATGTTATCCGTGTTGCAGTCACAGACAACCCCCAGTGCTCAAAGTTCTCATTCTGGCTTCACATCTGAGAACGCTGAGCTTTCAGAACTGAGCTGCGGTGACTTCAGAACAGACTTTGTCACCCACAGTCACGTGGGATGGCATCAAAGAGCTGCATGTGTGAAGCCCTTGAGAATCCAAACGGCGCAGTTCTTGGTGGGCATCCTCAGAGAACTGTCAAAGAGGCAGCTCTTCAACAGCTGGACCTCCTGTCTGCCACCAGTGCCAGTGCAGAAGTGGCTCTGGTCGGTGTTCACCAGTAACATTTTCAAAGGAAAGAAACTCAAGATTCCCAGTCTGCTTTCTCTTATTTAGGGAGGTAAAAAAAAACCAACAGAAAACCCCCCAGACACCAGCAAATCTAGGAAATAGAAACAACAGCCGTTCTTTAAATCAGACTACAATTTATATTAATTAGGAATTTTGTTCGGAAACAGCACTAATTAAGTACATATATTCTGACTTCTTATTTCCTTTTCTGAGCCCAGAGCAGACAACCCCAAATATATTCTCTGCTGACAATTACAAGTGCATAAGAAGGCTTCCACTGTACCCTCTTCTGTCTTATAGAACCTAGTGCAGAAATATGGAATTAATTAAAAAGCACAAAGTACAGTAAGATGCCATCCTCTCCCATTTGTCCTCAGCAGTCAGCAGGTGGTGTGTTGTGTACTCAGCACTGTGGCACGGAGGCAGACAAACCCAAAACTCGTCCCCAGACTGTAGGGTGCTGCAGCACCATTTCTCAGGGGTACCTGTGCAAATCAAGACTTACACAAGGAAGACCCCTGACTTACGGGTGCCTGAGTCCAGAGCAAGTGTAGGAGTTACAGTCCTTTAAAGGAGTTTCCAATCAATTTCTATTAAGATAAGATTTACAAATGTTTGTAGGGTTTGGGACCCCTTCCTTGCTGGCAGTGCCAAGAACAGCTTGTGGTCTGTGTTCTGTGGCAGGGCAGGAACGCCTGCATCGCCCCGCATACACCCAGCCCATGGCAGCTGCATCCCTGCTGTGCAGATTCATCACTTGCCTTTTCTTGGCACTGGTTTGTGGTGAATGATGTTCATATTCTATTCAGGTTCTCATAACTTGTCCATCACATCGCTTTCTGTAAGCCCATTACAGCAAAGCTTATTTTACAGTCTGTGTCAGATGCTGGGTTTTTTGCATATGTTATAGAAATGTATTTTTTGGTTTGCTCAGTATGTGTGTGAATGATCCCATGCGCAATAAAAGGTTCCTGTTGCATGCTCTACTTGTAACCACATTAAAGAGCCACATGTGTCTGCAGCAGTCTGGATGTGTGTTGTGGTTGTTCTCTCTTCTGAGGTTTTTGTGGTTTGGGTTTCAGTGAATTGCTCAAGGTTTTGCTCTGAGGTTTTTATTTTGTTGCCCATTTTGCATATGAAGGAATTTTTAATTCTTGACACCTTTCGTCAATACGAAAGTCTTATTGTGGAATAAAATTTTACTGTACTGACCAGAATTTTCTTGCTGAATGCAAGAAGATGGGTTAGATGGTTTCTTGAGACCCTTGCAGCTATTCATTTCTGTAGCTCTGTGCTTTTACTGTTGTTGGGGTGTGGGAGCCATACGGGAGGTGTTGATCTGTGCTGAATGCTCACATGTGAATTATAGTTTGTATTTTGCCATCTGGTTTCCTGATAATTAGTCCATCTTTTTATCAAATGAATGGCACATGTCTTCCTTTCCTCAATACATATGCAAAACTATATATTTTGGAAAGGATTGTTTTCAACTTCAAAAAACAGCCAGAAAGCAGTGTCTTTCTGCAGTCACGTGTATGTCCTCAGACAAACTTCACCCACGTTTGCACCTAGATTAGCCCCTGAATCATTCTGTGGTATTATGCACTCCAAGTATTGAATTACTTATTACGTGATGTTTTGAATTTGCTACATACTTATATAAGCAGAGGTCTGGATGATATTGTCCTATATAGCTGCAATATGTAGCTATATTTTCCTATATTCAATAAAAAAAAAGAAACCCTGAGTTTGATGGCATGTTTATTCTGCTATATCCTCATCACTGCTCCAAGCATATTTCTGTAAGATCCATTCCTGATGGGACTCCATGGGTGAGGGCCCTCAGGAGAAGCAGGCTGAGCAGCAGGATAGCTTAAAGAGGACCAGGGGAGCATGAAGTACCTGTTGGTACTACTTCTAGAGAAATCTGTGGTTCATTATGGCATGTGAAATCAGGAAATCAAGAATTCAGTGAAAATCTACCCATAGCCCCTGGGAAGAAATATGTTCTCTGAAACCTTTTTCTTCTCATTTATCAGGAAACCCTCGGAAAAGGTTGTCCAGAAGGAGACGGAAGGCATTTTCTCACTCAGTGGCTTGCTTCTTCCCTGTTTTGGGATGTTGGCTATCCAAGTCGGTCCTTAAGAGCTATAATTCATGAGTCACTAGCTATGTATTAATGCACAGGGAAAATCTATTTTATTGATATATATTTGGGGGAAGATATTTTCAATTCATAAAATTGAAGAAGCTGTCTATTTTTTTGAGAAGTTAAAAGTTTTTTTTTTTGTTTCCAAGAATGCAACATATTAAAAATTATAGGTGTGTTAGCTTGTTAATTACGGCAAATTATTTTTTCCTATCTAGAAAGAATTTTTACCACAAAATATATTCACTTCTGCAACTTTCAACAGGTTGGCAACTGCCAAACTGCCTAAAAAGACAACCTAAGGGACCACTTCAGCTCAGTCATTGTGATTTTTATAGTGTGAAAATCATCTGCTAGAAAGTGGTTTGAGGCAACAATATCTGCCATCGAAAGGAAATGAATAAAAACATACCATAAAGTCAACATTTCTCACATATCTCATGCACTGAATGAGACTTTAGCTATAACTGGTCTAAGCTGTATTCATGTTAACAGTATTAAATATGTATAAAGAAAATTACCATTTTCCTGAAATATCTAGTCCTATCTAGTGGAAATAAACACGTATTAATTTTTTAGCAAATCTGACTGTACAACCCCTTTCCTTTGGAATACCTTTGCTTTTCTGCTGCCATTCGCATCGCCATATTTTGAAACCTAAAAGAGTATTTATACAGGAAAGCTCCATTTTCATTGGTTTTAAATTATCATGATTGTGTGGATCAGGGTAAACCTTTCTCTTTGTAATATGTTCATACTAAAGTAGTTCTTCTTTTTGCCATTGATATCACTGACAACAAATGATGACCAGAAAAGGAAATGACCTTTCTGAAAGGATTTCCTTCCACACAGCACGAAACAGGGGTGTGTGAAGATAACGGAACCCTTTGCCTTGAGTAAATACTGCAAGGTCAGTCTTCGGCTCATTTCAGGCTCTTGCCTATTACGCTGATTAAACTACGTCTCTATTTCTTCATGCTGCTCTGGCCTATTGTATCCCCTTATCTCCCATTGCCATGCAGATGGTGAGGTTTTGGGGTAGGCCATGCTTTTTGTTATAGGTGCATGCAGCACACGCCAACAGGGGCCCTCACCTCTGGTTGGATTTGTAGGCACTCCTGCACACAAACAATATCCTTGAAAGAAATTTTAACTCCAATAAGAATAATGGTTATTTTCTTCCCAAGTTAGAAGAAATAAAACCAACTGGTTCTTTCTTTTTTTCTGTCTGCAAATTCATGCACAAATACACTAGTCTAGATGAGGGTAATGTCTTCATCTTCCATAGGTTCTATATTTGATTAACCTGTGTAATCAGATAGGAAAGAATAACCTTAATAAACCATAAAAGCGAAGTAAATATATTAGAAAATGGTGCTCAGATGATGCAGAAATAAAGTAAAACTTGCATGTCCCCAAATACATATAGAACACATTTTGCTACGACCCCACTACCACCACAACAACTTTATCTTTCTGCTTAGGTAAAATGCCTGTTACTACAGAATTTATGTGCGGTGCCTAGAACATGAAATGAGACTTCCTAGAAAGCCAGTCAAATACCCAGTCCTAGTCATACATCTTCTTGTGTCCTGGTCTTCTGAGTAATAGCATGTCAAAATGATGAATCTTAATATGTGATATGGAGACAGAGCGCACGAAGCTTTTGTGGAAGGCTTTTACAGAGCACGCTGCTGTGAAGCCTTTGCTTCCAGTTCCTTTGCCCACACCTCTACTCTCCAACACCGTTTCCCAGATGACCAGCCAGCAGCAGGTTCTGGGCACAGGGTACTTATTTTGCCAACTTCAGGTTTTGAAATGTCTCTTTAGATCAGTATTTAGTTCTGCAGAGATAAAAACTTCTCCTTCTTCCAGAGTGAGAAGTTATACTTGCAGAAAACTGTTTTGAAAGCTATGCCTTCCAATACCCAATGCAGCTTTGGACAGACATGAATCTTTGGGTCCAAGTCTCCAAGTAGTTTTGAAAGGAAGTTAGATCACTGTTTGCTCGTGACATATATCATATTATATTAATCCTGTGCTTCAGGGTATTCACTGGCTGCCTTTGGGCCAAGAAGGATTATTTTTTTCCTTTTCTCCTCTCTTGATGTAGAAATTGGCTCTTAGTTTTTTTTGGTTTGACTTTTGTTCTGTTTCTCTAATGACCCGCCAACTGGAAATAGGCCATGTGTCTAGACAAGATTCAAAAGCACAGTGCTGCCACTGCTCCTGGTGCCACTTGAAGTCAGCTTACAGTTAAACTGGTAGCTAGATTTAGGATCAGGAACAATTTTTCCCCTAATCTAACTGGAATGGTTAGGGAGGTTTTTGCTCATTTTTTTGCATTCCTCTACACTGAAGGGCAGTCTTTGTCCTGTATCTCCTGTGAATTGCCCCCCCGCCCCCCCCCAAAAAAAACCCAAACAAAAAAAAAAACCACCAAAAAAAACCCCAACCCAAAACCCCAAACCAACCAAACAAAAAATGCTGCTATGCTGGAACTCACTATATTAGCAATATCTTTGATTTACCCTGCTTCCTTTCTGTAGGTCATTTTAGACATTTTTTTATTGCAGTTGTTGTTTGTTCCAAATAAAAACTTGGGCAGTATTAGCAGGAAGCAGGTAATTTTTTTAGCCCATCCAGAACTCTGCAGCTGCCTGCCAGTACAGGGTAATAGATTTGTTGACCTAGGTTGCCATTTCAGACTGATGTTCCTATAGAAGTTAAATTCCACTTGCAGCACTGTCATCACAATTCACCTTAGATCCATTTATTACAAAAGCACACGACAGAGCAGAATTCAGCCTCTCCATACAGAGATGCAAAATGGCAATTGCTTTTTAAAGGCATGAGAGTGCAACTCCAATAGCCAAGCTGATCACAGTGACTGAAGGACATTTCTCTAAACAAATGATCACGAACACTATCTCAGACAAGACATCCAAGCAGTTAAAGAAGTGGTTTAAGACATGTTAAGGTTTGATGAGACCTAACATTTAATCCAGGCAATTTTTCTAAAGTGTGTTTTCTGGATTGCATAAAATATGTCTAGCAAAGAGAATGGACTTTTACAATTTGCTATGGAAAAAAAAAAAAAAGTATGTGAGAACCTTGTCCTTTTCAAAACAAACTTATCTGGTTTGTAATCTTTTTGGCCATACACTTACAGCTCTGTACTGTGTGTTTTCAGCTTAAGGATGATTTCTCCCTCGGAAATTCAGTACAATGGATATGGCGGCATAGCTGCTTAAAAGATACTTAGTACACGTGAATTTCTGATACGAGAACACCCCAATTTTGAATACATAAAGTAACAGCTACAATCAATCTGAAAATAAGTTCTTTCTGTTATATTTTTGCTTCATAAACATATATATTTTTCAGTCACAATCTTATTCTGAATTTCTGACAAATCTGGAAATATTTCAAATAAATTCACCTAAACAAAAACCCCCACTCTTTTTATTTCAAAAAAACAGATTTCTGCTAATATCTATCCTGTGAAGTCTCTGGCTGGGACACCACTCATTGCGTCGATTTTCTGCAGCTCATATCCATACAAATTCCTGGCAATTGGGTAAAGGTATTGTATTTTAAAAGTCTTTTGACAGAGGATTTGAATAATTAAGATCACTTCAAAATACATGTTTCCTGTTATTTCATTGGAGTTGCAGATGATCTCAAACAGAACCCAGAACATTAAGTAGTCAGACATGTTTAGTAAAAGCTAGAAGTCCATGGCACTTTTGAACTTAATCGAGGTATGAATTTTTTACTGTTCGGGTTTTAACTACTTTTATTCTCATTTTTTATGAATGCTGTAAAAATACGAGGCTTTTTTTGATTTCATAAAGAAAGGTGTGGATCCCTGTTGTAAAATTGCTCTCTTGCTGTAGCAAAGAAAAAAAAAAAAGAAAAAGCAAACTTATGCATACTAGCAGCAGCACTACCTTAGTTTTGCTTCAGCCATGATATGGGATATAAAAGCAGTCTCACTTGGTCGCTTAATACTGCAGTGCAGAAAGGCACCGTTAGAACAGGGGTCTGAACCTTTGACACTATGATCGACTTGACATCAACAGAAATGGTTAATAGTAACAGCAATGAGCCATATGATTTTAGAAATATGCTTTAGATCAGAAACCCCAAAAGACTTCCCTTAGATCAGGGAATGGGAACCTCCACCCACTTTCTTATGAGGTCAGTGCAGAAAAAAACTGAAGATGTTTTTTTCCTCCTTTAGGCGCTGCGACATTCCCATCCCCAGCTTTGCTACAGCAGAAGTCTGCCTTTCAGAATACTATTTGCCACAACCCATCACCTTTCAGTAAACCTCACTACCTGCAATGCATCTCCTCTTCAGTTCCCAAGTTTTCTGAAACGGATGGCAAGCCTGGCACTGTCTCTTCTGCAGCATGTACAGAGTTTGTGGTGCACCACACTGTGCAAATACAGGGCTATAAATCTGCATTTGCCGGGTAAATCCATGCCTGGCTGATGGTAGATATTATCCAAAATATTTTAGGATGCCTATTATCATGACTAGTTTCTGGCCTCTTAATGGCTGCTAGGAATACTATTTATGGAAATATGTCATTAGCCCTAAAAGTGTTTATCAGAAGTGATTAATAGGAATAATTGCCTGTTAGGTAAACAAGAAGTTACAGCAGTTTATGAACTGATTTCTAATGATTCACAGCTCCTGCACATTCAGACACAAAGCCAGAGATCAGACTAATTTGGTGGCAACAACAACCTTTACATTTTTGTGATGTTCTAATTTAATTAATATGATGATGATGATGATGATAATAATAATAATAATAATAATAAATGAAATAGGTACATCCCTCCTTACTTCCCTGCTCCAACCTGAATCAGGTCACAGAGCTCCAGAAGCGGCACAGCAGGACCGAGTGCCGAATATCACTGTGACCTGCTTCAGACCGTGCACCGAACTATGGCTTTCAGCGCAAGGAGTCTCAGGATGACCTGCATTGCTCCCAGGCCAGGATCATTCAGAAACTGGAGACCCACGTGCCTAGGTAGCCCAGATACAAGGTAGCCCACCTGATGCCCTCCCTCCAACTTCTGCTGAATCCTTTCACAGCTACTTTTCCAAACTTTGCTGCGTCAAGCTGCTCCCCACTTGGAGACCATCCTAGTGACCATCATGCCAGAGTTCAGCCTTCAAATGGCCAAATGGCAGGTGACTATCCCTGGCCTTCCCTTGCAAGCACCGTCCAGTGCATAGCTAATCTGTATTTAGTACCAAAGGGCATCCAGAGTTCACATATATAAAATATTTCATTTTGTTACCTTAAAAAAATCACTTAATATCCAGAATTGTGACAAGGATGAACAAGGGTCAATATAATGTCTCACATTTTATCATGACTTTGTTTATACTTAAAACATCTGAAGTTGGATCTCCAGGTAACATTTTAGTCTCATAAAATTCTGAAATCTAGCTAAAGGAAATTAGAAATGTCATCTTAAATTATGTATTTGTCTCCACACTATCGAGGCTGTTGTTTCAGAACTGCCTAGGGCAAACGCCTTAGAAAAAACAGACTGGCAAATGACCAGGGTTTCTTTTTGTTCTGACTGAAGTTAAGTTTGAAAAAAGTGTTGCATTCTACTTTATTAAGAGCAGGAGCTAGGTATTAGGGTGTACATTCATCAGGAACAGCTATATGTCCAGCCACTTTAAAGGACATTGTTCTAATCCCTGTGATGCAACACTCAGGGTTTCCTGACACTCTGTATTTATGATGAGCACGTTATTCATCACATAAAGCAGGGAAAACAAAGAGACAGATCCTGATTTCTCTTGCAGTGACATAAATCCACAAAGACTAATGGAATTATTGTAGATTTATGCTCTGGTGAGTGAAGGATTTGGCCTAGAAGCTCTATAAATTCTCTAGTTTCAGCATAGCAGGACAGTTATACACACCATGCAAGTTCTGAACCATCTGGTTTCCCTGAAAGCCCAGGAGCATTTTAAGGACTTCTTTCTGGCTCTAATTGAATATGGTTAGCTATTTCTTTCCCCATTCCTGCCATTGACTACAATGATCCCTTTCTTACAAATTCTAATTACTTTGTGAGCTGTACAGCACTTGACTGGATGTTACTTCATTAAATTGAGGAGACTATATAAAGTGCTGAACTGACTGCAGCTCATGTGAAAAGAAAGGAGCAAAGCCACGAGATCATCATTCAGAACTGGAGAAAGATTTGTGGCAGCCAGGGAATGCTAGCAAAGGAAGGTCTTTGGAAGTAAAGGTGAAACAAGCTGAGATTGAAATTCTTGATCGTAAACCATCAGGGGAGCAATAGAGTGTAGCAATAACGATTGCTGATAATAGGCACTCCCTTTTTTTGAAACAAACACAGCTGTATAGATCACATATAACCTAAATTATAAATGCTATTCTCTTTTGCACAAACATATAACCAAGACTGCACAACTGGCAGGAAGAAGAGAAAGAAAAAAATTTTAAAAAAGACTGTTTACAACAGATGTTATTTCACAGGCACGTCGAGACCACATGACTTTCCAGAGGTTCTTTGGGAAAGCAAAGAGACGTTTTTCTAGATAGTTCAGTAGTCTTAGAAAGTTTTTTTTTGTCAGCTTGAGGAAGTGCTAAGGTTTAAAGGGCACTGAGCAGTATTTCAGAAATATTTGCCTTTTTTGCAGTTAGAAGCGTAGCAGAGCTCCTGATGTGTGCTGTTCTTTCATGGTTACAGTAATGCAGGGGAGGCTGGAGGGTTTGACAGGTTCTGGAAAGTCAATAGAGCACCATACGTGTTAGCCAATGTTCAGTCAACCAGACTCTTCGATTAGCTCAGCCTGCCAGTGTATTTTTTCCAGGATAAATTATTTGATGGCTCTGAACAGCTTTGACCTTACTTTACCTTTAGTATAACTTTACCATGTGTATCTTCTTTTGCATTTTAAAAATAACTTTTTTGGTTTTTAACAAAAAGAACAAAAAATGCTCTTTTTCAGAAAGGAGACTTGCTTTGTGGAGTAATAGCCATGGAGTATCTGGCACAAACTTTCTCAGTCCATTTAGGTAGGTACGTGGTGTTTTACAAGAGACTGGTTTGAGTGACAAAACTAACACATCAAACACATCAATCTTTATTAAGGAAAATCCTTTGTGTCAAAGGCAGTGTTCGTGGGATCGCTGTAGTATTTGTAATATGTGAAAGAAATATTCTTTCCAGCATGAGCATTTCACACAGCATGAAGCAAAGAAACTATATGTTGATCTTGGTTAGCCTTGTGAAACATCACAAACCGTACAAGTATGATATAAAAATAGGAGTGATTAGCCTGAAGTCTTTGGCATATCTCACACAACAGTTTATGAAACTAGTAATTTTCCTTTATATAGCAACTTTTGTGAGTCTTTCATAGCATCTGTACAATAGTGGAGCTATTTAGCCTCATTTTATGGAGACAGAGAGAGAGAATGGCAAAACCAAGGTAAAGCATTCCAAAGAACCCACCTTACTGAGGAGAAGAGTAGCATATAGCAGAGCTCAGAGCTACTGTTTCTTCCCTTAATCTTTTGTCATTACAACATACTCTAAATCTCACAAATACAAGTCATTCTTTTGAAGGCATACTTCAGTGAACTCCAGCAGTGCTACCTGTCCCAGCCAGTGCCGGACCTTCCTTTCAGGTCAGCTGTACCATTTGGGAGCCCAGCTGCTGAGACATCTGGAAGTCAGCAGCCTGAATATGAGACTCCCTTGCTTTCTCCCTGCCACGTGTCCTTCCAACACTCCCCATCAGCCCACAGGACTGACATAATCCAACTGTCTTTGGCTTTGTCCTCTCATTTTGCTTTGCAACAGAAACGTGTTGGCAGCAAGTCACTGCTGGTTTTGTATAATTTTTAACTGAGTGTGCATTAAAGAGTTTGAAGGAAGTCCACTGTTCCAGTACACTGAATTAGGCCAGAGTATATGAACGTTTTTCACATTGGTATTCATTGGTAGACTAGAAATACGCAACAGAGACTGTGCTGGGTTATATTAGGAAGTATGTTGATGACATGGCAGTGTAACTTTGTCTTTCAAGTGAAACATAGATCCTTATCTGTTTAAAAACATCATGTGGCAACCAACATATGATACATCCGGTTCTCGGCTACTTGTGAGCAGATGACACTGTTGCTAATTGAACGCCTTGTGCCTTTCCTTAGTTACCCTTTTTCTCTCCTCCAGAAGAAGGACAATGCCACACTTCCCAGTTTTTGACAAAACTGGAGTACATGCTGCCCACACAAAGCCACAGTCTGCCCACTACTGCTTAAAGTTTCATCTCTTGTCTTCAGAGACCTATATACACATTTTTCTAAAGTAAATACATGACATATGCTGCTATAGCTTGATCTGTACTTCTAGATGATCCATACCTTCGCTGAACACAGGTTTTCTCCTCTGCTGCTCCCTTACACTGGACAATTGATATGTAGCCACTGCTCACTTGTGGTAGATACACACTTGGTGTCTCGGTGAGCAGTAGCGTCTCAGGGAGCAAACAGGACTGTACGGAATCAGCATAAAGAGGGAGGCCACCAGGACGGCCTATGCTTCTTCACCTGGAGGCACTTGCCCAAGGTCCCATCTTTCTGGTCTCTGGAAAGCTGTAGCACAGACTAGCCATGGCACATAGAAGACTTCAGCCCCTAGTTTCATGGAGGTACATTTTTACCCATTTGTAAATGTTATATGTCGAGTGATGCTTAGGAGGACTGTTTGAAAGCAATCCAAAAAAGGTGCTGGCAAATTATGAGCTATGCTTTTTATTGCTTAGCTGTTTTGAAAACATCCAGAGCTTCTTGTTTCTCATTTCAGAAAGGTAATATTGTTTTATGTTTATTATCTTGGCTCTTCCAAAACACTTTACTGCTTTATCTTCCTTTTGCTAGGATTTAAAATTTCATAGACTTGTTTATATATTGTATTTGTGCCATTGAATGTAAACCTTATTCTGTCCCTCCCAAGATACTTTCAGATCAGATTTTATGCAAAACACTTTTTATCCTCTGATTTACTTTTTGCAGATAAGATGAGCCCAGGTAAAAGTTAGAAATATTTTGAAACCAGGACAGAAATATTTTCCTTTGCTAGGACCTTCGCTTTGGGAAGATATGTTGAACTGACTGCAGCTGATCAGGGTATCACCTCTCCTCTCACACACTCACAGATGCTCAGCTCTGATCTGTTGGCGTTATGTCACAGACAGTTGCACCCAAACCTGGTTCTGTCAGCATGACTTAGGTTAGGGGAAACACTACGTTTAAGCACTTTTTTTCTTTTTTAAACCTGCATCATCCAGATAGACTGCATCAGAGAGCAAGGGAGCAACTACTGCATAATTATATCATTAACAATTTAATCCAAGTGTGCTACAGACGGAATCATTCAAGCAGCTAGGCTTATTGAGCCAATGTGAGTTGCTCTAGCCCCTGCAATAGGCAATCTGTTGGAAGCAAGAAGATAAAAAGCTGAGAAAACTGAAGTGCTCAGCTGTGATCTGGATGGGTTACAAATAGTTTTGCTCCACAGGGAAGTAGCAAGAACACATCTGATCTCATAACACTAAACACATTTTTGCAGGGTTTTGTTTTTATTTTTTTTTCCAAATTTCTGTAGGAATAGATAAACTAATTAATCTCACAGAAACTGATGGAAAGAAATCTGAAGAGGAGTTACGCTCCCCCTCTACCTCAATAATCCTGTATGACAATCCTGTATTGTAACAGAATTTAGTGACAGCTTCTAATATGGAAAAATTACTTCTGTTTCTTAAGAGGCAGAGCTTGAAATACTGTTATCTGCATTAACACATTTATTCAGATCAATAAGTTTTTGTGTTAGTGCTTTCTACCTAAGACTGAGGGGGTTTTGTGACTATGCCAATATGTTTTCCACCTGGAGAAAGTAGTCTCACACAACAAACGAACAAACTAATAGAAAGCACATTCTGAATATCCTAGTATCCTGAAACTTATTGCTCTGTTCATTAGATGTTTTGTCTGTGCTTTATGTTCTTGTTAAATCTCTCTTTATTGATTATCTCTCTACATAAATCCTTGTTGTATTAAGTAATTATAAATAGTGCAATGGGTTAGTCTCTAATTAGGAAAGCAAAACACTCGGTGATGCATGAACTACAGGTTAATGTAGAGCAGTCTGTAAGTCACTGCCCAGGGTTCAGCAGATTATTTTATACTCCTTAGGCAATGGCTTAAGAAAGCCTGTGTAACATAATGAAACCAGTGTATCATTACAAGTATATTTGTCATTGATAAGAACAAAACAAACATTCACTGAGCAAATCAGTGATGTGCTGTTAAAACCCCACATGCCTGAGGTTTAGAATTTTTTTTACAATACGGAATATTTAGTGTGTAAATGAACATGCAAAAGAGCTGAAAACAGCAAAGAAACAAAAGATTTCTAACTAATGTCTCCCATTGTATAAAGACAAGATAATGTAACTTACATAATAATTCCTGGGGAATAGCTACTTCATTATCTCCCCAATTAATTGAGTCTTATCAAGGAAGAAATAATTGCATGTTAGAAGAAAGCAGCAAAGGCTGCACATTAATGTTACATCTTAAATGAGTGAAATACCTCATTTAACTTCTACTCTCTAAAAAGCTAAACCAAGAACCCTGAATGTGTGGCCATAATTTGGGGTAGAAATTAATAAAAGCCATTTGCATTTGTGTGGGATCCTGCTCCTGGTAATGCCTGAGATGAGTTCACGTAGGAGTGGATTTTACGCACCAATCTGGCAATGGTTGAACCATGTGGTGGGCTGTAGGCTTTGTTTTGTCTTTCAGGATTATGATTTTGTTTTGCTTTTGTTTAATTCTAGTCCATTTGATGGGTATCATGCCCTCCATATGTTTGGTTGTTGGTTTTGGTTTTTTTTGTTAAGAATCCTCTCTTTACAAATCAAGGAATTACTTTGGTGCCTCAGTTTCCCTTTCCTTAATAATTTTCCTCATTTTGAGATTTACAGCCAGAGCCAAGTATTGTTACCACGGACTCCGTTCCTGTGCCGGCTTTACAGAGGTGGGGCTTGTCCAGCCAGCTGGTGAGGTATCCAGTGAACAGAAAGCAGCTGGGGGGAAATTACTTACGACCTTTGAAAAGAACGTTTGTTGGCCCTGATAATTCCTTACTTGGTTTTCCCCTCTGCCAGAGTTGTGATGGTGCCTTGTTTGCTATAACTGTTGATGTTTTCATCATTCATTTACCATAAGATTAAGTCTTTTTCTTTTTTTTTTTTTTTTTGTCTTGTTCTTAATGACTGGCGGTGATGATTTCTACTAGTGTTTGTGGTGTCACTGACCCAGTTTTGAACCCTTCTTCTTCCTGTTTATATCTCTGCTGAGGCAAGCTGAGCAGAACTGAACACAGCATTCAGGAAAGATTAATTTGCACAATATTAGATTACTTTCAGTTGTATTTTCTACTCTGTTACTTCAATATTCTAACTTTGCTTTTAGGACCTCCCACTGGATAGTAATGACTCCACTGACCTGTCCTCCATGGTGCCAAATGCTTTTTTTCAGTGCTGATACAATTTATTGTTCAGCCACACTGTGCGAATAGTTAAGTACCTTTCTTTCAACATATATTGCATTCCACTTCTTAGCTTTTTAAAAATATTATGGTTCTAAACTGTTTTTTTTCTAATATCAGCTAATCTTAAAAGACAAGTTTTCTTTTTTCTGAAAAAGGAAATTTGTTAACTGTTTCATCTTGTGCCTCTTATCTGATTTCTATTCAGGATAATACTTTTCCTCTTGCTTCAAACCATAGTGTAATGACCATATGGCTTATTTAACAGGGATTTCATTAGAGAATATGCGAATCCCCATGCTGATTATAAACGACAGGGTTTTTAGCCATTATTTCAGAGTCTGCACACAGGGAATTCTACTGTATTAGAAAGGTACGTTTTTTGTATGCGCCAGCTTTTCCTCTATTGGGCATTTATAATGCCAGTACTGAAACATATTACAGACATTCAATAATTCGCAGCTTGAAATATTTTATTCAGTTCACCTGGCACTGAAGCAAAGCTTATCCCCAGATAATCTATTATGCTTTCTTTCAAATGTTTCCTACACCCCAGCCTTCCATATCATTGAACTACCACAGTAGTTGATTCTACTGTAAGTTCAACATTCATTTTAAATTCCTGGCAGTACTCCCAGTGGAGCTATGTTAATTTGCAGCAGCTAAAAATATGGCCCAATAGTGCTGTTTTGCTGCATATCCCCTCCTTCCCAAACAAAACAAAGCATTTCAATGCTTAGAGAACACATTTGTCATGTATACAATGCTATTTAATAGCACATTGACAGAGAATAGCATGATATCTAGTATGCTGTGATGAGTGCCTTTAATCTGTTTCAGTAACAGCTTACAGTGCACTGAAATACCTGGTTGATTTTATATAAAAGCATATCAATAACACTTCCTGAACTAAATTTAATAGCGTTCCATTACTCCTGCCTTTTTTTCCTCTGCTTCAGAGGCAATAGTAGAAGCGTCAGGTATACCATCACAGCATATCCTACTTATCAGTTTTCCAAAGTGGAAATAATGTTAATAAAGTGGGAAGTTTCACCTACTGGAAATCACCTTGGCAGGAATGGTTCATCATTGTGGTAGGAGCAAAGCAGCACCCTAGTATATGACAAAGAAAGGAAACCTGGGTCAAAAAGCAAAAGAAGACCTCATTAGCTGTCTCTTCTCACATCAGCCCTCAGCTCTGTAAAGACTCACTATGTTGAACAGATGCCACCTGTGGGGGGGACCTAGCTAGTCAGAGGATACATATTTAAGAACCTTTGAATCCATAGACAAGTACAAAACTCATGAGCAGAAATAAAAAATATTGATGGGAACGAGGAAGATAATGAAGACATAAACTTCACAATTCAAAGCTATATATACACTCTTGTTTTTAAAAATAGACAGGAAGAAGAATAATAAATCTATTATTTTGGGGAATAACCTATTCCTGGTGTGGTCATTTCCTGTTCATTATTTAAACCTTTGCGCATTCTTCCCATTGATGGTCTTGTGATTTAAACAAGATGCCCGAGTTCCCTCCTGAACGGAACAGTGTTCTTGAACTGGGCCTGAGTAAGTGTCATGTCAAAATGAAGTGAGATTTTTCATGGACAAGATGAAGCAGTATTTAGCTTAAACATATTGAATTTTAAAGTAGGATGATTCTCTGTTAAATATCAGAAGATGCACTATTATGGAAAATTAGCACAAATATAAAAAAATAGACTCTGCGTGCATTTCTGGCACTTCATTCAAAATCACCCTGAAATTAACTCTACCTAGGTCTTGGTGGTGAGCACGGGAAATTCCCAAAGCTGAATAAGAATCAGAAGGCCTGAATGCCTTTATGTAACAGTTTTGCCGATGGAAACAGCATCAGAGAGCAAAATGAATCATTCATCCTGCATGGAGAGAGAAGCAGAGGTAAATTCAGGTTTTCAGGCTAAGAACTTTAGGCATCTGCGTGATTAGACGTAGAAAAGGAAAATGCCTCACAGTCTTCCGTGTTGGTGGTAAATCTTCTGTATTAAAGGGAACAGAAGCCAATTCCTACATTTCTGGCTGAAAAACCACTGCCTCAAGGACAACATCTTGTCTAAATCCTGCCCTTTGGTCAATCCGTGTAGCACAAAGTATTAGAAAGAGAGGGTTTAGCCTATGCAGTACATGTGAAGAATAACCTAAACCACACATTACTAAAACAGACTGGAGAGGTACTCCAGGAAGCATTCATACTGGTTTCTTGCTCACATTTTCTTTCTCACCACCCATCATGCACTTATTTTCTTTGGCTGTTTGATAAGTCAGTGCACTTTCTTACAGCAGCACTCCACAGTCTTCACCCCATAAGAGATTTGCCCGATTACTGATACGACCTGCAACATGGAGAACTGATAGCTAGAGGAAACATCATTATTCTAAATCTAGTCAATCATGGCAGGACAGTGCACAGCTTTTTGCAAAACATGCATCTTGACTTAGCAAGGGTCTGAAGTTCAACAGTAGTGTACTCCATGCACAACAAGTTGCAATGCTCCTCGTGTCTCTTGGACTTTCCCACAGCATTGTGGGATAACTACTGTGTGTACTGAGCACTCTCTGCATGCTCTGCTCACCCTCACAGAAGTTGATACTGCTGTTTGTATTCGGTGACTGTCCTTATCCCACTCACCAAGCAATACTCCATCTTTTCCTGCAGATTTTTACAAAACTTTTCCCAACAAAATTAATTCTCTGTTCTTCAGGAGGCTGAGTTTTCAGCTGTTCTTATAGTTTCACCTTATTCCTCTACCCTCATACACAATGGCTTGTGAAAGTGCCCTACCTGATTCTTATGCTTCTTTATGGTACCACAGACAAGATAAACCCATCTGCATTTTATAAGAGTGGACAACAAATATCACAGTTTTAACCTTAACTCTTCTACAGTCTTCATAGTATATAAGGCCCTAACAGACATTAAAAAAATCATTGCAAATATGTAAATACAGTGTGAAAATATTCAGTTGTGTCTCTTGTAGTATTTGGAGATGCTGTGAATGAGATAAAGGTAGCTGGGACATGGTGCCACTCCCTGGACTTTTGCTCACATATTTTCCTCCAGGTGCAACAGCTGTATTGCTGAAACTTGCATTCAAGTAAGGTTTTAAACAATTAAGCCTTCTGTAGTATATATCATTACTTGAAAATATCTAAGCCACCTAATTAAGGTGGGTTCACAGATTCAACCTGTCACCTTTACGTGGATAAGTCAAGAGGAAGCCAAAATTTATTTCAAAAACTTCTACAAATGCTGACAGATGCAATAAGAGCTGATAGAGAGGTAAAAAGGTGATGTCCATTCAGGACTGCATATTAAGATACTTAAGAAATAGTTTCACCTCATACTTAGTCCTAGATCCAGCACACGCAGAATGTCCTAAAACCTCCTAGAAGAGATGTTTTGATGTCTTTGTCAACAAACCATAGAACATAGGGCTCATATCTGTAGAATAAAGATGCCACCAAGATGGTGAAGCAGTAAATAATGAGATTAGGGACAAGTTCTTGATCACAGTCCAGCAAAGTGTACTCTAATACAGGCAAGTGCTGCGTAGCGTATTTCAGCACAAAAATCCTCAGCTGTGCTTACAGGGCAAGAGACTCATTGAAGCAGCCACTAGAAAAACTCAAGTGCCTCTTCACTGACCTATTTCAATGTTGTGGCCATGACATTTCATAAGATGCGTGCATATGCACCAAGGGTAACACTGGAAGAAGCTGGGAAGGCACTTTGCCTCTGAACACAGCATTGCTAGGACCGCTACTAGAACCCTGTTTCTGAGTCTTGACAATCCCATTCGAATAATGATTGGAAGTGCAGAGCATACAAATAATTCAAGGCCCACAAATAATTCAGGTCACAAAAGACACAATTTGGGATGTCGAGACTGATGAGTACTACTGGATTATTATTTTTTTAATAACTGATCCATGAGCAAAGCTTTTGTTCACATAGTGGTAGGTTTTCCAGTCTTGCAGGCAAAGGCATTGGAACATCCAATAACTGGAACTGCAGATAAAGGGAAAACCCCCCAACTTTAAACCCTAAGATGAGGTGTAATTTCATAGCTGTGAAGGTAGCTGAACATTGGATCACCTTATCAGGAGGCTGTAAGTTCATCACAACCCTAGATCTTCAAGAAAATATTATGTGTATTCCTATAACATGTACTTTAATCCAGCTTTGGAGCAAAAGTCTGTGGACAGAGAAGGTCAGACCAACTGATTACACTTGTCCCTACTGGTCATCACCTCCATGAAAGAAATCTGCGAAGAGCAGAGCTGAGATGTAATTAATCACTTTTTAAGCTAAAAGCTTTTTATTCACCTAGAGTTTTTCTTCTTTCTTTTGTTCATGAGAGTGATTATCAATTCCATAGAGAAGAGTTTACAGTAAATATGAATAAGAGCTCAGAAATAATAGATTAAAGCTGAAGTATCATTTTACTATAAATACTTAGTGCAGAGCCTGTAGTGGAATTATGTCATTTGGAACAAGTAATGCCTATAACCCACTTACTTCATTTTTTGTTCCTTTTAGTATTAATTCAAATTTTAATAGTATTGGAAAAACACAGCTGCTTCTTGTTGGAAAGATAGTTATTTTCTCTATATTTACAGGAATAATTGATTCAGTGAGATGTAATCTATAAATCTGTTTTGTAAAAATGAAATGATATAGTGAACCATGTTTGTCCAAGCTGTTTCCAGGGAAGATGTGTCATTAACCCTTTTTCTCATCCTGTAGATTGTTTTGTTTCAAATGTGATTAAAAGGCTACTGTCAAGATTTAGACACAAGTATTAATCTTCATACAGATTGCTCAATTCCATTCTGGATGTTTCCCACATTGTGTTCTGTGTGATCTGGAGCAGAACTTTTACTGATAGATGTTTATGCAGTGACTATCGAGGGACATTTGGGAATGAAATTAAAGCCTAAAATGAAAGAAACACATGCATATGTATTTATACATCATAGTTATTTTTTTAAGAAGTTGAGGACTTTATAGTTCAATATAAAATTATCTGATGACACATAGAAGCAATATCAGCAGGATTTTGGACAGTTATCTACATGTAGGTGGTAAACCATGAATCAGTTACATAATTCATACAAAACTTACGTACTCAAAATTCTCACACCCCCTGCAGAACATATGATGTTGGGAGATGTCACATATATTACAGCGGGGGGGGGGGGGGGGGGGGGGAAGCACTATGTTTAAGGGGATTTTTAGAAATGCTACTGTAGCTACTTTTCATACCCTTCTCTTTATAAATTAATATATCTGTAACAGTACTGCATAAAATATCTGAAGGCTCTCCGAGTGCACTATCTTGAGACCTAGGTAGGCAACTAACTATGGGTTCCATTGGTAGGCTGTGGATTTATTGTACTGAAAAGGATAATGCTTCTACTTCTGGGCTTGTAACGTCATAAGATATTAACACTATTCATGGAAAAACTACTATAATTTTATGTACAGAAAAGCTGCTACTAAGATTATGATGTTTGTGGAGTATCTTTTATGTGCATTTGCAGGGAAAAGCTCTGGAAAGAGTTGTTCTTAGCTAATACCAAAAAAACTAAAATATGTGGCTATAGGTTTCATTCTTACGTTTAGTAAGTCTGCAATGTAAGCAGATATGATTTACATTTACAGGTATGCATTTTTGGAATGACACCATTAAAGAAACTTATTATTCCTACATGTAGACCCACCTACATCCACTCTAAACAGAATAAACTCAAAGATGACACATCTGTTTCACGGAATTTACGGGGGTTTTACTCCTTAGTTCCACTACACTGTAGAATGAAACTAGAACCTTTCAGAGATTCATTAAAGCATAACTGAGTTAAAATATTAACAATTCCAGCCAGAATATGGATGTCTAAATGGTTAGGACATGGCCCAGAATATGAGAGAAAACTTCAAATCTAGATCTACATATAGTGAGTGAATAATCTTGAAGTAATTAAAAGGCCTTGGCTGGGCACCTCCCACTTCCTAGGGCCAGTACTTTAGTGACCACACTGCTAAAACCTTTTCTATTTAAAATTGTTTCTATATCCTTGCAAAACATTTGCATTTGATAAATTCTCATTTATTAAAAAATGTCCCAGTCAGTTCTAATGCAAATATGCTTCATAAACTCTATCAAAAGCAATGAAGAAATTCCTCTGTGCTGCATTAAATATCTCCCATCCACACTTAACTTACATACGTGCCATGTTCCAAGACTTGCACTAACATTAGTGATACTTGCCCAGGACCATGAAGATTTTGCAGTACCCATCCACTTTGAAGACAAAACAGACTTTTCACTCCTTGTTACAAAATGCAGGGAACTAAATTAACCAATGTCTGTCAAAGAAAAAAAGGAGGAGCTTGGAGAATGAAAATAAAACTTTCACTTGTGATATTTTTTTTTAAATTACATCACAGCAGTATTTTAGAAGTATCTCATATATAAGACATCCAAATAATGGTTGAAAACTATATCCCCATCTTCTCCATCACAATGGAACATTATGTGAAATCATGGTGATCACCATTAATTAATACAACCCCACTGCACAAAAACATACAAAGCACGGTAGTGTTACAAAAAAGTAATACAAAACACCTGTAGAGGCACTCCAAAGGCAAAATAAAAAACCTGTAAAATCTAAGCAACTTTTGCCAGTCTAGTTCAATGGCTGACTTAGTAGGTACTTCACACAGGTCTTGCAGGGATGCTCCAGAATGTTCTATAGCAAGTCCTGCTTGATGAGCCTGATCTCCTTCTATGACAAGATGACCTGCCTAGTGGATGAGGGAAAGGATATGAATGTTGTCTACTCAGACCTTAGTAAAGGCTATGACACCATCTCCCACAGCATTCTCCTGGAGAAACTGGCTGCTCAGGGCTTGGATGGGTGTACTCTACGCTGGGTAAAAAGCTGGCTGGATGGCTGAGCCCAAAGAGTGGTAGCGAATGGAGTTACTTCCAGCTGGTGGCCAGTTACAGGTGATGTTCCCCAGGGCTCAGTACTGGGGCCAGTTCTGTTTAATACCTTTATCAATGCTGTGGACAAGGAGATCAAGTGCACCCTCAGTAAATTTGCAGGCAACGCCAACATGGGGGGGGGGAAGAAAGCGTTGATTTCCTTGAGGGCAGGAAGGCTCTGCAGAGGGATCTGCTCAGGCTGGATCGATGGGCCAAGGCCAATTGTTGGAGGTTCAACGAGGAAAAGTGCTGGGTCCTTCACCTGGGTCACACCAACCCCACACAGTGCTACAGGCTTGGGGAAGAGCAGCTGGAAAGCTGCCTGGTGGGAAAGGACCTGGGGGTGCTGGTTGACAGCCAGATGAACATGAGCCAGCAGGGTGCCCAGGTGGCTAAGAAGGCCAATGGTGTCCTGACTAGTATCTAAAATCGTGTGGCCAGCAGGACAAGGGAGGTGATCGTCCCCCTGCACTCAGCACTGGTGAGGCCACACTTCAAACCCTGTGTTCAGTTTTGGACCACTCACTTCAAGAAGGATGCAGAGGGGCTGGAGCATGTCCAGAGAAGAACAATGAAACCGGTGAAGGGTCTAGAGGACAAATACTATGAGAAGTGACTGAGGGAGCTGGGGTTGTTTAGTCTAAAGAGGCGGCTCAGGGGGTTCTTATCACTCTCTGACAGGAGGCTGCAAGCAGGTGAGTGTCAGTCTCTTCTCCCAGACTACAAGTGACAGGGTGAGAGAAAGGGCTTCAAGTTGCACCAGTGGAGGTTTAGACTGGACATTAGGAAAAAAATTCTATGCTGAAAGGGCGTTGAAACATTGGAACAGGCTTCCCAGGGAGGTGGTAGAATCACCCTCCTCAGAAGTTGTAATTTAAGATGAACAACAAATATTGCAGTACACCTGTATCAATTAGCTGTCAACAGCTCACCTCTCACAGTGTCTGTTATGGGTTGCAGGTTCTCCCGCTTGTCACAGCTACATCAAGCACCAGTTGTTGTAGTCAGAGTCCAGCTCAGTTGGCCTCACACAGGGCACCAATTGTTGCAGCACAAATAAGCTATCAGGCTGCAACAAGACTTACCATCAGTCAGATCCTACTGTTCATGCTGTTTCTCCTTCCTCCAGAAGTCAGACCACACTACTACCCCTCCTCCAACTGAAACCCCCTTCCCACAGTCCTCAGGGCTATTTAACTACTTGGATGGAACGAGCTACACCTGCACATCATCCAGGTCAATCAACCCACTGCCTTCGAGGCAAGGCCACAGCTGCATGTTATCAATGCTAATCAACCCACTGACTTCATTCCTCTGCACTTGGAGGTGTTTAAAAAATGGGTAGATGTGTTGTTTAGTGACATGGTGTAGTGATGGACTTGGCAGTGGTGGGTTAATTGTTGGACTTGATGATCTCAAAGGTCTTTTCCAACTAAAATGATTCTATGATTCCCTTCCCCCTGCCTCCCATGTGTCTCCCTGTGCTCTCAGCAATTGCAGCAGCAGCGCTGAGGATTTTGGAAAGCAAGAGCAGCCCCATGGCTACTGTATTGAAAATGAGAAGTAGATCACCATACAGCTGGTCTAGGACCAAGCAGTACTGACAGAGCTTACAGCCACCACTGCATTGTTTCTGAATTACACTTTTGTCCTACAAGCACCAGAAGAGGATTTGGGCCGTTATCTCCCGTTTGAAATAATCAAGCTGGTTAATAGGTAAACTTCCCAGTTTCAGACATCAGAACTCTTAAAAATATTGTTTTAAAATTAAAGACACATTTGAAAGCAATAGTTTCTACACAAATGATGTGCATGATTTCCTTCCACTAAGACATTAAAGTACCTTTACATGTACTTTAGAGCGATGAAAACTATCTGTTAATAATATTAAATGCTATACAAAGAGCTAAACTGCAGTACATACAGCTATTCCTAATATGGTAAGATCTGTCAGCTTTAAGCAGCCTTCTTTGCATCTTTGCAGTACTGTAACCCCCAGTGCTGGCCTAATAGCAAGTGTATTAGAGCTGGTTAAATGCCACAATGTCTTCAGTGGAAAAGACAGCATAACCTCACAGCGCCTAAGGGATGAACCGTTTATGCAAGTGGGCTATCATTTTGCCCTCGAGTAAATCATTACATTCTTTCAGTGTGCTACATATGTATAGATGCAAAGTTATGTCTGGAGAGTGTTGTAAAATACCCTCTTTTAAACTTCAAACACTGCAAAAGCTGCAACTACATCGTTTCTCCTTGGGGAGAGTCTGTCCGTTGTGCCGTGTGTGCTAATGTGTGGATCCTGGACCACCAGTTTCTCCACTTCCTTTCAACTCCCATCTGACTTGAATATGAACGTGCCGGTATGGCTCAGTTCTGTATTATCCAATATCTACACAGAATCAGTTCTGATGGATTTTCAACTGAAAGCTCCTCAGAAAACTTAGCAGCTGTGCTCTCTCAATCTGGTAAGTGGTAGGCACTGAATGCCGTCCACTGTGGATCATGTATGGACTACAGTGGATCATATTCTGATGGAGTACTGTAGAAATGAATGATATACCACTCATCCTAAAAGTGGAGATCCAGCCTGAATTAGTGTTGCAATCTCCCTAAGAAATCACTGCAGAGAGATAGGCGGTTGCAGAGGCAGATTCAGATCACACTAAAACGGGTATCTGAGATAGATGGGTACCGATTCCTGGAGGTACATATATGCTGTCCCTGCACACAGAGAGAACTGAAATGATTAGTCAGGACCAAGCATCTATCTTCCAGATGGTCTAACGTGGGTGAGATGAATCCAACCCTTGCCTTCCAATTCAGCTGTTGAAATGATTAAAAGACAAACACTTCAGTGCAACAAACAGAGAGGTACCTCAGATGACATCTTTATCTCCTTCTAACTCTGTAGGGTGCTGAGGGACTTGCATGACAGAATGATCCTGAATGTTGTGCAGGACGATGCCAATGACTAACCCACAGGAAACCCCAGGCACAGACGGTGTCTAAACAGGCTCTTCTCTGATCTCTTGGGGGAATAGTTGCCAAACTAGGAATAAATTAGGGGATAGAAGGCGGCAGCAATCACCCAGCCTGGTAGCATAAATATTTGGTCTGGAGAGAGCTCTATTCTAAGCATTCCTCAACCTAAATAATTTCTAATCCACCTCCTGACTGTGGGTGGTGGCTCTAATGATGTGATGGTGGTGGGGTTATTTTCCAGCTCCATTTTTAAGCTGGGCCGCTGAGCAGATAGGAATGCAAGATGTAAAGGGGTAAAAAGCCTTATTTAAGAGGAGCGCTGACTTAATCATGTTTAAGCCTCAGTCCCATTGGTTAAGACCCAATCCCATCCCTGCTCCCAGGAGTCCTCATGCATTTTCTATTTAAGTCACTGGATGATATAAAGGCACTGAACGGGGAGCTTGGGTTTGAACTGATAGTCCTGGTGTCTAAGATCAGAAACAAACCAAAAGCCCTCTCAGACCTTTACACAGCTATGATATATCAAAAAGACCAATTCTATGACAATTATCATAAATCTAGTAAAATTTAAATGGAACTGATATAAATATTTTTTCTTGTTATTCTTTTGTGTTAAGGACTCACTTTGGCTCCAGTAGCTGGGCTGACAATAGCTCTAATAATGACAAGTTTGTGAAACAGGGATATCAGATGCTTCCTGACATTGTTAGACGTGTATGCTTTTGGCATACAAATCCATACAGTAATCTGGGAATCACCCAGATTCGGTAGTAAATCTTTCCCAGCTGCATTTGCCTGAGCCTTCTCCCACCCCACCACTTTTCATCCCATCTTTCCTCCAGGCCCAGCCCTGGGAGCGCACAAGTGCTGTAACATCTGTTTCTGCAGAGAGAGGCAATAGTGCCAGTGATGTGAGAGCACCGATGGTCTCCTCATTCTCCTCATGGCCTTGTATGCGTGGCAAAGCAGAATTTTTCAAAACAACTTTTAGAATAACAGAGGAACCAGGAAAGGATTTTGCTTTAAATAATGTCCTGGAACATTTCAGAACAGAAATAACTTAACCCAGAAACACAGCATTATACATGACAGCCTGTCAGATAAGTAAAATGATCCAAAAGATACTAATAAAACAAAAAAACCCAACAACCAATACAATGAAAACAGAGTCCCAAGAAAACCAATAACTGGAGCTTAAAGCCCAACTCCTCGGGTGCCTTTGAGTATCTCTCACAATGCCTGTTTAGCAATGTGAGGAGGTGGCTGTTCATGGATCAACCCTAAGCTTTTTCATCAAATTCCCCAAAAGAACACTGTGGAGCACTAGTGACAGTAAGATGGTGTTTTCAGTGAAATACCATGAAGCTTGTGCTTCAGGGTGTTTATCTTACACCCTTAACTTTACGTTAAGGGACTTAGAGCAGACAAGGTCTTCAGGGCAAGATGGTAACTGGATGTGTGTTTTATCATACCCATTGCCCTAGGGCCTTAAAGATGATCTAGATCTCTAAAAAATACTGCACCATAGATCATCTTTATAATTTTCTTCCCACCGTGATCCTCACCGCCCCCTTATAACAGATTATTAGTAGTCTGTTATAAAGTAGCTGACCATGTCAAGCATTCATCTTCCTCTGTTGATGGGTTGCAGAGCTGGTATCCAGAACAGGGCCCCACTGTGAACCAGCCCACCCAAGGTAACGTGGCCCATTTGAACCCATCTTACTAAACATTACAAATCTAGCCAAAGAACCGGTTCACATGGAATTATATTCTCAAAACCTAAATACTGCTCGTTTTACTCCTTGCCAGCAGAACCAACAGAGACTTGCTCTGATTCTGTAGCCCTTTGAAAAGCTAATCTGTGGGGTAAGCTCAGGCGGCAACATTTCTTTCAGACCTCATATCACCTTATCCAGAATAAGAAGTACACTTTGGTCTGAAGGACAGAGAAGGTTTCCAGGCACAGGGAGAAAACAACTAGAATGGAACAGTGGGCTTTTAAGTCACATTGTGCTTGAGCAGGATTATAATGCTCTCAGGATTGTGTCCTGAATCCCTTCTTCAAACACTTCAGCATAATCAGCTTCTTAGGCCTTTCAGTTCCATGCCAAAAGGCAATCATGCCAACTCTGCCCACATGAGCTGAATCACCTCCAAGTAAGACATAACAGTATTGTTCATCACACCACTCCAGTAACACCGTGTGGCAATAAAGAATATCAGGTTTCTTTATCCTGCATTGCAAGAGAGTCTACCAGAAGCAGAGTTACCAAAGCCAGAAGGTGAAAAAACAAAACCGGGAAATAAGCCTTTCATGTTGTCGAAGACCAACACCCTGTAATAGGAGATCCGGATGGTTCTGGATACAGCAGTATTACCAGAAGATTACCGTGTGGCATTAAAACACTCTGGAACGTGCTGTTCTTGCTGGCGATTGTTCACACAAGGAATGGGCAGAGGCTTTATCCTGAAGACCTCAGTACGGAGATAACCTAGAAAACTTCTCTGTGATTGCTTCCTCACATGCAGCTATTGTTTATGTTGATGCTTCCAGTCCCTCCAGGGTAATATTAAACAGTTCAGTGGACACCGTGGCAGCGTAAGCTGAGCTGGTAGACTTTTCCCTGGAGTATTCACAGGTAGCTAAGAGGTGAAGAGATAAGAAACGGGTTTCTCAGCTATAACTGGGAAAAATTCTGGTCTTAAAACTTCATTGCCAGCTCACTCAGTTGGATACTAGTCTTGTTTAGGAGGCAACTAAAAATCAGTGACTTCTGGTTCTGCCTAGCTGAGGCTGGTGACCAGAATCCTGCACTCTTCTGATTGGTTGTCCTCCACTGATAGCTCACACTTGCAAGCCAAAGACAGCAACGCCTCACATGGCTAATTACCAGCTCTAAGCTGGCAATCAGCTACTGAAACGGAGTAAAGATCAGCAGTCTGAACCTTGTTTCAGCTGTCACTGGGACTTTGGCCATGAACATTTCAGCTGCCAACAGCCATGAATGATTCCATATGTACAGTAAATTTAAGGTGTCAAAGGCTCTGTCACACTTTAAAACAAGTGTATTACTGACATCAGAGGCAAGAACAGACCACCTCGGCCATCACTGATAATAACATGGCTACTCTGATAATTACCATGGGTATTGACAGTTCATTATGAGGTGGCAGCTCCCTTACGTGGGGTGTTGGAGAGGTTTGGACTACAGAGTTCCATCTTTGCATTTTGGCCAAGCATGAGGAGAATACTTGGCTGTGACTATGAAGACAGGCTTTCTGTAGCTTGCTAGTTACGGATGAAAAGCCGGCATGTCCTGACCAAGCCTCAATTAGAGCTTAGCCTTAGAAATTGTAGAATTACACACACATGTAGACTTCAGGAAATCATTGCAGATCGATTCTTTCTCATATTTTATTTAGATATCTGTTAACTGACCAGCACAGTTGTTCAGACTACAGCTGGTTTTTATAAGAAAAAAAAAAAATAAAGTCCTTGCAAAAATACCAATTCAACAGAAACTTGACTGTTTATAGAAACATACCACTTCTGACAAATTTCTTGCCTGAAAAAGTTTGGGTTGTTTTGTTTTGTTTTGTTTTTAAATCCAGAATGAAATTACTTTTCAAAATGAGGAAAAACACCAAACTTCCTCAATACTATAGCGGTATTAGCCTTCTGGGGACAGGTTAGCAGCTTAGGCTCAAGTCCCGTTTCTGCACAAATCATAGGTCTTCAGCATTAGGTTGTGCTAGGATGGTTTATTTACACAAAATAGCTTTCAAGAGATTTTGGTTCTATTACAGAATAAGAACATTTTTTAAATGTGCAAGAGTTCTGCGGAATGAAAGAACAACTCTCAGTCAGCTCTGCTACGGCAATTCAAGTCAACAACTTGTTCATCAGAGCACTGCCACAACAATAAAAAATACTGGAAAATAAAAACACATAAGTGACCCTCTCTGAAGTGTTCCTGAAAATTTGAGCTGAATCTCTGTACAATATCTTTATCACAATACCATCTTTCCTCTCTGGAACTGTCACTGTCACTATAGTAACTGCCATATTAAAAAAAAAAAAATCCCCTGCTAATCTTGAAATATGAACATATACCTAAAATAGCCATGCTCACTGTACCAGTAATATCACCCAAGGATTTTACAGTGCTTTCAGAGAGGTCATAAACATAAAAGTTATAATGAAGAAGCATTTTGTATTGTATTTGATAGAATAAGCCCGCTAGCTGTTGTACATGGAATTACATGGCTTCAACTCCTTAAAGAATTAAGATGTTGATACAGAAGAAATAATGGAAAAGATAAAAAATATGGAGATTACTTTAGAAGGCAGACATGGCTAGATTGTGAAAAAAAAAAAGGGTAGAAATTCTTTTCCACTTTACAGCTGTTACAAGAGCAAGTAGTAGTCATGATAACATGCAATCTCTTTTCATATTGCTGGAAGATAACATAACTGCTTGCCATAAGCAGACACAACTCACCACATCCTGCTTGCCATTGTTCTCCATGCTGAATTGCTCCTGAATTCTGAAAATCACTGGGAAGTACTGTGAAAAATTGCATGTAATGTAGAGACAGCCAAAGGATAAGACAGATCACTACTGTACAATATATAAGGATCAGCATAAATTAGAGCTAGCACATGATCTGTCCTTCTGTGTGCAAAGAAGGATTTTCTCCCAAAGTAATTAGGCTTTATGTGCAAAAAGCTCTTTTTACATTACTTGTTTATAGATGCCTGATAGATACTAATCGCTTTATTATCTTCCTTAACCTAAATTGTGTGGGTTTTGTTTAGGTTTTTAGCGACAGATACCAGTCAACAGATAAATGTATCTCAAATCCATAATTTTTTTCTTCCTTTGTTTCATTACAAGTTGTGAAATAATAATTATAGTCAGTTATCCTTGTTCAGAATACACCTTAAAATGGTTAAAACTCTGACATATGAAGTATTGAGCTCTGTTTTAAATGTCAGTGAACTTTCTTTTGTTGACTTATATGCCTATAAAAGGTATCCTGCAGCAAAGCTGGACACGAAATAACGTTTTTTAGCAATATGGAAAAGATACATGCAGACACAGAACTAACTTTCCACATTGTTCCTCCAGCCTATTCTAAACTACAAACATACACTATGGAGGCAAGGAAGAAAGCTGAGACTCGGTCTGTAAGGGTGAAATGGAAGTTGCTTATTATCTACCCAGTCACTGGCTTCTCCACTGGGAAGGTCAAACAAAAGGAAACACCCGTGATGGCTTTAGGGCCAAAATGGATTGAAATAGAAACAAATTAAAATTACTTAGCTGACTGAATTCAGGAAGTATTTGTTACATGCCAATGGCCTTCGGACTATAACTGTACCATAAATTAGCTAGAGTGAGCAACCTACTCTTTGGATGACGCCTGGATAGGCAGCCTCCCGCTGCAGACTGTGCAGTGCGTTGTACAAGTCTTTGCGCTGCCTTGGCTGAGCTGTTTGGTGCTTCTCTCCTGCAGCTACAGAAAGCCCTGCTTTTTCTTCCGACTTAGGAAGCGAACAGTGGGAAGGCATGAGGTGCCTGTCAGATTGTATGTGGCATTGTGAATGTCTGTTCTCGCTATGAAGTGGTTGATTTACTAGTCCAAGTGAATTCCCAGTCCAAGTTTTAGCCCAGCCTCCAGGTGTGTCACTTGGGAGGGCCACTGGAACGTCAAGCAACAAGGTTTTGTGCGTGGATAGAAAGGGCGTGA
This sequence comes from Falco biarmicus, assembly GCF_023638135.1. Taxonomy (NCBI): domain Eukaryota; kingdom Metazoa; phylum Chordata; class Aves; order Falconiformes; family Falconidae; genus Falco; species Falco biarmicus. The sequence goes on along the minus strand of NC_079292.1, from coordinate 11,924,912 downwards.
ACAAAATCCCTACCTGTATTTTGATGTCCTTAGCAATTTTATCCCCTCCTATTTTCTCTACATGATCTGTCCCATCACCTGCACATGCCTGTGGTCCAGGCTGAGTTTGCTTGCAGAGAGGTCAGCTGCAGAACTTCTGGTGACCTAAATGGCAATGGGAACAACGATTTCAGCAAGTGCCATAAGAAGAATTAATTTTGCATCCCAGAGTGGGCTGCTAAAATAAAGGAGAAATGAAAACATGAAGTGGTCTTGGAAACAAAAGAGAATTCAATGTATTTGCAGAATTCATTCTCATTTTCAGATCTCTGCTCGGAGTATCAGTAATGAAACAAAAGCCAACTTTAAAAAAAAAAAAAAGTCTTATGTTTCTGTTACAGGCAATCAAATCTAGAAAACATGAGAAACAGAAAAAAAGATTTTGCAGGATTATGAGACCAAGAGGAGGAGAGAAGCTTCCAAAATTTGGTGCATTTGTTCAAGAACAGAAATTTAAGAGGGCCTTGTCCATCTGTTTCAAAATCAAAATAAAAATTTGTCCCCTCCCCCAAAAGAGTTTTAAAGTGTATTCCATATCTTTACTGAACAATTTATTGCACACTATAACACCAGCACATACACTTAATTAAAAGTACTAAGATGTCAGAACTCTATCAAGAAGCTAGGAGATGTTGGCCTGTGTCCCAATTAGTTCTTTTATTAGCTACTCTTGGAGAATAGTTTTTAATGAACTGGGATGGATTTGATCAGTAAATGATTTAAAAGAGCAGGTTATAAACAGTATATTGTTGCAGAGTAGGAGATCAGGTTATGCCCCAATGGAATTAGCTGCGTTAAACTACGACACTCCTGTAACCTCATTTGTGTTAGAAAGAATTTTGTTTCTTAAGTGGAATTTTTCAATAGTTGGGTTTTTCTATGAATTTGCTTTAGACTGACAGAAGGGTGCATTTTTAAGGATTTTAGGATGATTATATACTTTGAGGTTTGCAAGGGAAGGAATAATGATGTGGAGCAAAGGCTGCGTAGGTTTACCTGAAAACTTCACATATATGGGTGTTACACAGAAGGCCTCTGACCATTTGGTCTTAGTGGGGAAATTTCCTTAGCTTTAGAAAGAAAAAGACATTAATTCTCTCAATATCTGTTGCAATTCCCTGCTAGAATGGCATGGATTGTCAGAGGCCCAGTTCTGTAAGGTGCTGATAATGTGGATGGGATGATGAGCACCCTCAACCCTGCAGGATCTGGTGGGAGGGGAGGGTGTTCCTGACTTCACTGGAGCACTCCTGCACTTCAGGAGAGGCATCCTCACTTCTGCTTACTATATTTTCTGCAAAAACATACCCTAAACTCCAGGAGTCAAACTGACATGTCAGCACACTAGACCATGCACAGCCTTCTCTTATTTTATATCAAGACCTTACCTCAAAAGAACCAAGAACACACAATTAAATACAAGTTTAATTTTATTTCTGTGTCAGGGGCCAAATTATCTTTGCTTTTACTAAAAAAAATATATTTTCTTTAACTGTGAACCAAGTTTCATAAATCCATCCTGGGATCTGAAGTCTTATTAGGTTTCTCTCACAGAAAGAAGGAAACTAATGATTCTGCAGCAGAGTTTCTAATTAGCGATCATATTAGTGATCCCTGGGCCAGGAAATGACCTTCCCTGTCCCACAGATATTCTGGTTCTCCAGTGTTTACAGGTGTGAAAAAAGAACTGGTCTAATAAGAAAAAATGTTCCATTTTTTCTGCATTAGCCTTTTTACTGACCATTTTAAATAAGATTACTACATTTAAACTGAGTAAACACTGTACTCATTCTGTCAAACTTCAGTGATCCACCATGCTTTGAAAATAGCTTTGAAACCTCTTTTGGTTTATTTAAAAACTTTTCATTTCCAGAATATTCCTTGGAGATTTGCCATTTCTTTGACAGCTTGGAGAAAGACCCACCAAGCAGTGTTTCTGGTAACATATATTGAGAACAAATCCATATAAATCCTGCCTTTCCTCCACATTTAAGATAGAGTTTAGTTTATTATTTAATGTCATTACAGAAAAGGTCTCCTTTTCACTTGACTTAGATGATTTAGTAATTTAATGTTGTGGTGAGGAAGAGGGTTTGTTTGTAGGAAATAGATGCAACCCTTAAAAAAAACCAGTAGGGCAACCGAAACACCCCCTTTGTTTCCTGAAATCAGAATAATTCTATTTTTGGAAGACCATGTCAGCAATAAAGTCTAATTTGAAGGCAGATACGCTCAGATTTATTTTGTCCTCCTTTTGGTGTAAGATTTATAAGGCTTTGGCAGTTACGCATCTGAGTCAGCCTCAGCATAAATGGGTATTGTTCTACCTACGTAATACAGCCTAGTAGTTCCCAATCTTATAAAGCCCCAAAGGAATAATCAAGTCACGCTCTTATAATGCCACGTGTGGATTTCAGACTAATCCTTATCTTCTCCCTGAGTGAAATGGGATGAAATACCTGTTTTACTGAACTTGGTCTAATAGATTCCTTTACTGAGGGAAGCTAATGCTAATGTTCATTTCCATGGAAACGGAGCTTGCAGAGGCATCTTACATGCAGCGTTTTGGGTTAAGTGGAGCAGAGTTTGGGTCCCACTTTCCACACAAATCTAAACTGATTACGTACTGCAAATATGCAGTGCCAATCTCCATGTTATGACAGCCGCCTTCCTTTGGTGACTTGGACCCCCCGCCCCCCCCCGCCGTGGGAAGCACTCCCACCGACTCACACCTCTGCGCTTCCCGCAGCCTCTGCCCCACCCAAGCCTGCTGCAGAGCGCCAGCTGCCAGCTTCTGCCTGCCTCTTTATCAATGAATTTATCCTTAGTGGCTCTGAAATTAAAGGATGCTAAGCCACGTGCTGCCCTTTGTGCACTGCCTCTGCACTGGCTGGGGTGAGAGGGAGGACACAAAGGCAGGGTAGTGTTTCAAGGTTTTTAGCTGGAATATGGCGTTGCAAGCTGGACCACAGAGCGCAGACCAGCTCAGCTGTACGTGTGGCATTTCAGCACAATAGTTTTTGTGAGCAAGGAATGCACGTCCTTTGCATTTGATGCAGCTTATGTTTTGCAAGTGCTGTAATCTCATCCGAATTTCAAAGTTTCCCCAGGTGCAAAGAGCCTGAATACATGAAACCATCACTGCAGGCAGCTGCTTAGGAATCTCCTATTTGTTGCCATAGTGGTTACTTTGAAAGAAGAGAAAAATAAACGAATTCTGGTACCTTAGTGTGTCTAAGTTAGCCAACGAGGACCTTGTGAAAACCCTGTTATTCTTCAAATAGAAAACAGATTACATTCTTTATCTTTGAAAGAAAGCAGAGTATCTTTCCTCAGTTTCTTTCTATTTTGTCTGTCTGATTTAATTGAGTTTAATTCCTTCAGGTTTTGCTGTTCATTCGTCATTCTGAGTGCATTATTAGTGAATTCACTTTTCATTTATTATTATTTATTTGCATTATCTTAATGCATAAGGACCAACATTCCTTTGCCTAGAGAGCTATATAAATCACCAAATAAAGCAAAACAAATGAAAGCATGTGATGGAAGTAGAAGACTAGAGACAGCAGGCTAATCCAGACAGGCAGAGAAATCCTAAGAAACACCACAACCATATTTGTCATCATGACAGGCAGGGGCAGAGCACCATCAGCCTAAACGTTTGAGTTCTTGTTAAGCAGGATTGCAACGGAGACTTTGACAGGCAATTTTGCAGGAAAGACCTGTGTGACAGATTAACATTGACAAATTTTTGAAATGGATTTACATTTGCAAAGGACCAGCATCAGGCCTATACACAATCTCTATCTCAAATGAGCTTTTTAAGTAAAGTAAGTGTGGGAGAAGGAGGAAGGCTGAACTATGGATAGCATCATGTCCTGGTTTCAGCTGGGACAGAGTTAATTTTCTTCTTAGTAGCTGGTGCAGGGCTGTGTTTTGGATTTGGTGTGAGAACAATGTTGATGGCACACTGATGGTTTTGGTTGCTGTTGGGTAATGTTTATACGTAGTCAAGGACCTTTCAACTTCTCGGGCCCTGCCAGCGAGAGGGCTGGAGGGGCATGGGAAGTTGGGAGGAGACACAGCCAGGGCAGCTGACCCAAACTGGCCGAAGAGGTATTCCATACCACAGAACATTATGCTGAGTATATAAACTGGGACGAAGAAGAAGGAGGGTGGGGGGACATCTGGCACTATGATGTTTGTTTTCCCAAGTAACCGTTACACATGATGCAGTCCGGCTGTCCTGGGGATGGCCGAACACCTGCCTGCCCGTGGGAAGTGGGGATGAATTCCTTGCTTTGCTTTGCTTGCACATGCGGCTTTTGCTTTACATATTAAATTGTTCTTATCTCAACCCTTGAGTTTTACATTCCTTTCTAATTGTCCTCACCATCCCTCTGGGTGGGGGGGGAGAGAGCAAGCGACTGCGTGGTACTTAGTTATCATCTGGGGTTAAACCATGACACATCATTAGATGCTGGAGTAGTATCTTTGCTTCTTGGTGGTAACAAGCTATATAAAGTACACATGGATGATCGCATACAAGTACAAAGACTATCACATACATACACATATGCAGACAAATATAGACCAAGGAATATGTTATTACCTAGAATAATAGGAGCTGGATGGTTCAGCTCTTCATCTTTCTTCACTACTCAATAATATAAGAAATCCAGTTTCATATGAAAATGCCATCAGCATTGTTTTCCCAAACCACATTGCACTTCACAAAGGCAAATATTTGTAGGCTGAAAACGAGCATGGTCTATTTTTTTCCCTGCAGTAATTTGTTGGAGAGCAGAGCTTTCCATTTCAGAGCTCTCAGGCGCTCAGTGCTGCGGAATACTAAGCACAGCTTCCCCCATGCACTGTTTCCATGAGGTATCACATAGAGAGGGAAGGGCACAGACTGACAGAAGAAATATGTTTACGAATGTCAAGGACAATTTATTCTGTCTTTACAAGGAAACCTAAGGAAAAATATATCAAAAATACCTCAGTGTGAGAAACTGCACTGTAGTTAGTTTCCTGGCTTAATGTATCACAGAAATAAATGCATCTCAAGCTGATCCCACCATGTTCTCCCCAGCTGTGGCATATCATTTATTCCAGTAGTGTATAAGCTGCATTCATTAATACAATATTATTTCAGGTTCACCATAAATGAATGTTACAGGTATGAACCTAGGGGCATGTTTGAATTTAAATCTGGATTGTCAGTATGCTATTCCAGCTTTCAAAAAATAGCGCTTGGCACGGTCATCTTTCGGATTGCTGAGCTGACACAAATGCATATAGGCTACACGTTTGTATTTTCCTTGGGGTCAAGTTTTAATCAACACACATTTATTGTTTCTGATCCTTATCATATCCAACTGCATAATGATTTTGTATTTATAATATTTCTTACTTGTGTTGCAAGATGGTCCCAGCTCCTGAGGGGGGCTTCTGTAGTAGCAGGCAACATGCTAAACCTGAGCTGAGACACAGAGGCTGCTTCAAATAATTGTACAAGGTTTTAACTTTCTTCCTAAAGAAAATTGTGTCATATCCTGCTAACACTGATGACTTGCATCTGTGTCCCATGAAGCCACCTATAACAACCGACCATTTAGTTACAAGGCTTAAGAAAAATCTACGATAGCCCCACTAGCTAGTCATTTAATAGGATTTTGCTACGCATCCTCCTCTGCTTTGCCCAGGGGACAGCTCCTTTCCTGTTGCGTACAAGCAGCCTGGGTGGCTGGTGCATCTACAAAGTCTGCCAAAACAAGCGCTGGGGCACTCAACCCCCAACACCTGTCTGCACCGACAAATCTATCAGCAGAAATTCAAACTCCGCTGGTGCAACCCTTCTCTCACAGCATCCATGCCAGCTTGGCAGGGAGAGGGTGCAGAGGTGGGACAGCTGGTTGGAGAAGTTACAGCACCTCCATGAGTCCCAACCCTCCACCCAGCCTGCATCTGGTTGAAGATCTCCTCCTTGCCAGGCATGGGAGGCTGAGGAGAGAGGCACAAAGACAGGGAAGGGCATGTCCCTTGTCACATCCAGCATGGTGGCTTGGTGCATGTGTCCATGCAGAGGACTCGCTGCACCTGCACAGGGATGCTGGACCCACTGCACCATGACGAGGAGTGCTCTGTGTGTGCACAAACTTCTGTTCTCTTCTTTGCCTGTTTAACCCTTCCGTTCTCCTCACAACCTTGTACATCCGTGTCACTCCACAGCTACACCTCTTTTCCTCCCCTGCCCTTTTCTACCCAGTACACCACTTTTTTCTTTCCATTTACTTGTTACTTTGCTGTGCAATCACTTGAAAGTGCTTAAAGAGAACTAAATGACATACAAGCACCACCTTCTTGATTTTCACATCACGACTTTTTCCTACATCTCTTTCACTTTTAAGACTCTTCAAGATAGATCCTAGGTACTCTGTGTCCAAATGAGCTCCCAAGTCAGTCCTTGGATATAGCTGCACCAAACAGAATTAATTAATAAATAACAGCATTTGTGAAGGACTGTTAACAGCTAAGACTCTATATATTCTACAAAGATATTCCATGAATGATTATCAGACTATACGTATGTAATTCTAGAAATCTTCTCAGCTTTGTGAAAGCCTTTGGATAACTGCTGCTCCTGGTTTTCCAAGGAGAAAAAACCTTTTCTTTTTTGTGTTAGATATCTTTGAATATCTAACACAACTGCTTGTTCTGGCTTTGAACTACTCTAATGTTATAAATACCTCTACTTCTTAGACTCTCGAACAAATTACAGCCACGATGATGATAAATGATGGTTTGCAAAGTTCTCAGGAGGTTTGAATGATTACTTTGTTGTTGTTTTATGCTATTCCCTGCTTCATTATGCAAAAGATTTTTTTAAACAGAGCTAAATAGAAAGCACCAATGTGTTTGAGAAGAGCTGGCAAATGTTAATTGAGAACTAACGCTTTCACAGAACTTGAATCCCATACAGTAAAGTGTATGTCTGATCATTAGAGGCTATGGAAAAGTGATTCTAATTTTCCAAAACAGTCAGAAGTATTATTTACCCTGTTTTTAATGCAAGGAAAAATTATGGGCACTAGAATAAAAGAAATTATGCTGATGGAGGAAAAGGCTGTAGTCAATATGGTATTCTCAAAATACTACGTCTTTGCTGGATGTATCTCAGGTTTATACTGAGATACTGGAACCTCCATCACACATGACAAAAATCAAAGAACTTGAGCCTGACACTGATCTCAAACCGGGCTGGTATTCCAGTCTCCAGGGATGGGCTGGAAACTGGCTGCCACTTTCAGTTGGTGATGACTGCATGCTTTGAAACGCAGATGCAAAATAAATCATACGAGTGCTGATAACTTTCCAGCATCTTTCTTTTCTTCACCCACATGCCCAGAAAGACAGGCAATTTTCTTCATAATTCACCCAGGAAAGAGTCACAGAACACCTTAGCCCACTACAGCACATGAACTGTAAGCTCTGCTCCCAGGCAGCCTGGGGACACACATGTAACCCAAACATCAGTGAGGCTATGGTGAAAGAGGTAGTGTCAAACACTTACTCCTCTCACCCTTACCATAAGAAAGGGGGGTGATGATGAGAAAAATGAAATACTTTTTTCAAATGTTTTCTCCAGAAAACAGTCTGCATGATCTCCATGGACCAGTGGGAAGACATTTTATCTTTCATTAATCAAGGACCTTGGAGACCTTAAAGTCTCTAAGGGAAGCTCTGGTCTCTAGAGTGGCTGGGGTTTGAATTTCAAACTGTGAACACTCTTCTGATAAAGACGACTCCTCCTTATTGCTTTTGCTACTCTCAACCTGTTACCATGTTAGTTAGCCCAAAGTCTGTTCTCAAAATACAGTGCCTGTAAGAAGGTATATTTAAGCATGATTTGCTGCATGCAATACATTTTACTTTATGTTATTTACTATGACTAAAATGAAACTTTCTCAAAATGCCCTTTTTCAGCTTTCCTGCTTTCCCTTAGCCTATTCCATTAAGTTCAGTTCTCAAAAAAGAAGAAGAAATATCCTCCAAAATGACTTGCAAACCAAACACATTGCATAACATGTAGACTATGGTAATGTATAGCAATCCCAACTAAATATGTCATTACTCAGTGCTGAAAAATTTAGCAACCCTGTAGTGTGAACCTGCCCCTGCCCGAAGCAGAGTACAGTCCATATTAGGAAAACCATTAATATTTTTCTTACATTTCAAGATTTTCTCTAATTTAGATTTGACACAAAGGAGAGAGGGGCACTGACCAATGTGAAATGGTCAGTAGTAGAAAAAGAACAAAGAATAGACCTGATTCATTCTGGCTTTAAGGCATTAGAAAATTGCTGGAGTTCAAAGAACGTCATTGGATAAAGCCCCAGGCCAGAATACAGCACTGTATTGAATCTAAACACACTTTTTAGGCCTCCTAAATCTAACTTTTTTTGAGAGTGAAAAACACATTTCTAGTGACTCATGTACTTCCTCCTCCTCATGCTGATTGAGGGGATACACAGGACCAGGAAAATGGCTAGGCTCTATTTCACATGAAGATTTGAATTGCATTAGCTGCATCTGGGGAAAAGTGTTTATATAAGTGGAGTGTGTTCTGAAACAGGAAGAGAATGAACTTTTATTTCTAAAAACATTTTCATACCAATATTCTTGTGTTTAAACCAGGAATTTTAGAGAGGTAATTATTTCAGTATACAAAAATAATCTGAAATGCAAAGGCATTATTTGACTAATGACTGGTTTGTTCAAGGTTAAGACAAAACTTTGAGAAATGTCTAATTTAAATGGCAACAGAAAAGGTCTTTGGTTTCTTGGTCTCCTATGGAAAATGCTCTATTGGAAACATACTTGTTTCATCCTGCCCTTTTTGCTAAACTGAAACTAATTGCATCTTGAGCCTTAATCTTCCTTCAGAGATAATAACATGGGACTAAATTCTGCTCTCAGCTATAGCAGTATTAATTTGGAGTAAGGCCTTGGAAGTGGGATCCATTTTTATGCAGCATTCTTTTCAATATATTCACTGTTTGCAGGTCTTATTTGGAAATCCCACTTTCATCAGCTTAAAGCATCACACTAACAATTAAAATGCTAAGTAATAATAACAATAACTGGCAGTGCAACAGCATGCTGCTCTCTGAGGACCTGAGTGCTCCCCAGAAAGGTGAATGATTGCCAACTCACGGGCGACTGTAATGCACAAGACTGATAGGAATGAAAGAGTAGAAACCACCTTCGTAAAAGCATTGCGAAATGGCGCTGGGACACCACAGCGCAGGTCCCACGGGGCGAGGGGAGGGCAGTGGGGCTGTTCGGACAATGGCCAGTGGGTTTTCTGCCTCTGCCTTTCCTGAGGACAATGCAGGAGCTGCTGGTACCCACGCCTCCCTCGACCTGCGCAGCACTTGTGCAGCCACCCCAGCACTTTTGGGAAGCTGCTGAGGGTGTTGCTTGTCTCCAGCAGTGGCGTGTGGAGAAGCGCAAGCGGCACACGCCTGCACACCTGGCCCCAGGATAGCTGCGTCATGGGCCCAGGCACAAGGCTGGGCAGCCCCTGCCACCCATGCTGGCATCCACCCTTCCGAAAACAGCTGCCATAAGTGCATGCTGCACCAGGAGCCCTGGGTTTTTGGTTTCACTCTGCATTTTGTGGCCAATCTGAAAGAACAGCAAGGGGGCATAACATGCTGCCAAGTGAGGTGGCTTATCATTATCACTGGGGGAGTAAAACACCGGCTGATAAAAGCCTACAGGGATTAATGTGGTGCAAGATCCTGCTTGAAGGAGCTGGTATTGGTAACAGCATATTTTTGTCTCCTCCTGCCCCCTATGCCCGTCTTTCATGTATTTGCTTCTTTGATTTGCTTATTAACCTGTGATTTTTCTGCTTTTACCCTTTACTTCATTCGTCTGTTCTAGTGTTTGAGGTCTGAAGCAAACACCAATTAATAAAAATTTGCTAAAAAATCTCATCACTACAGATAACATCTGTTTCTTCACCTCTTAAGATAACCTTCACACTTTTTGACACGCTTAGTTTGTGTGGTGGATTTTGAAAGCAGCTGCAGCCTCAAGGCATCTTGATGCATTGCAAGGCATCTTCTGCTGCCGTCTGTCCTCCGAAATGTCTTCAAGCCATGGTCAGGAACCGCTTGCTGGCACACTGACAAGCCACCATGTACACAAGCATTTGTGGTTTGTCCTTGTGGAGGAAGCTGTCCTGAAGAGAAGGGGTACGATTACATTGCCACTCTCCAGCTGCCAGCTAGGGCACACCAGGCCTTGAATCAGGCCCTGAAACCCCAAGCACATAGCCAAGATGCCTAAGTCAGGAACATCCTCGCTCCATGTTTCCTCTTAGCTGTCAGAGAGGTGCCTGCTGTCCTTCACTGTACATACAGGGAAGGCGGGGAGGCAAGCCTCCCAGATGAGGCTCCTCTGTTGGATGCTTTAAATTAGCCTCTGTGAGATCCCCACAAGCACAAGAGCATTTTCCCCACTGCTGGGTACACGCAGTCCCCTCCAGGTGCTGGCACAGACAGTGTCCTGCCTTCAGGCCTGTGGTGGCAGCTTCATGTGGCCCTGAGGCCATCCTGGTGACCACAGAGCCCACAGCCACAGCTTCAGCCCACACGCTGGATTTGAAAGCAGAGGGGATTGCTTTCCTGAACACCGGTCTTTGATTTGGAAATGTGCTGTCTGGTGTTAGTGCTGGCAGAAAGGTCAGTGTGCACCAGCAAGGGGAATGGTGGCACAGCTCTGAAAAGTGATCGAGATCTTTGTCTCTCCAGAGCGGTTAGGTAGTCGGGAGACCTGCTGAGCAGGTTGTGTTTAGTGTCACAGAATAATTTGGGTTAGAAGGGACATCAGAGGTTGCCTAGTCTGAACCATTCCTCAAAGCAGGTCTACCCTCAAGTTACAGCGGTTGCTTAGGGTCTTTCCCACCTGCATGCTGCAAATCTCCAAGGGTGGAAATTCCACTGTCTCTTGAAGCAACTTGACCCAGTGCTTACCTGTTCTTAGTGTAAGGAAGTTTTTCCATACAGATAATCAGAACAGCCCATCCTCCAACATGTGACTGTGGCTTTCCTTCCTTTGCTGTGCATCTCTGAGGAGACCTTGGCTCTGTCTTCTCTATAACCTCCTTTTAGTTGAAAACAGCAGTAAGATCCCTCCTTGGCCTTCTCCTTAACCTTCTCCTCTCCAGGTCAAGCAAGCCCACATCCTTCAACCTCTTCCCACATGTCATGTGCTCCAGCCACTGAACCCACGCCAGCTTGTGAATATCTCTCCTGCATGTTGGGGACTAAAACTGGGCACAGTACTCTGAGTAACAAATAGAAGGGAATGATTGGTTTTATATGTCTATAACCATTCTCCAAGCCACTTACTTGCCAACTACTGCACAAGTATATGCAGCTTATTTATAAGCAAGGTTGTCCTGGATTTTAAATCAGTATTCTTGAAAGTCCCAGCAGAAGCTAGGGTTAGATGGGCTTGCTTGCACAGGTGAAGGAGGTGGATCTGATAATAGGTTTCACAGAATAGTCCTTTGTCCTGCCTGTGGTTCCAGAATGATATTGCCAGAGCTGCAAAGAGTTTTGTTTATTTTCAGGGTCAGTTCACAATTCCCAGGCTCATACTTTCTAGCCCTTCTGTAGCACAGTTCCCTTTTCTACCAACTAGGCTTGCTTGGCAGTTCATATCCACTTTGCTGACATTTAGCTTTTTGGCCCATGTGCCTAGTTCCACTTTGAACTCATTTCAGCTCAACAGACTTTAAAAAATAAACCTAGCGTAGGCTGTCTGAAGGCCCAACTGTCAGTTAAAGACCCCATGTGGTTGCAGCTGAAAGTGATCTTTCAGAAGATGCCACTTAGAATCTCCCCACACGAAGTATCTCCAGAGGACTAGGAGAGAGATGAGTAGTTGAATGAAGGCAGAGTGCATTAAAAGGTGCGTTAAAAACATCCCTGAGTGACCCCAAAACTGCTGTGTCATGAAACCACAGCCTCACTCCCTCAGGCTGCTCAGGGCAGCAGCCTCCACTCTGTCCCTTCTGCTGACACTGAGAGTTTCTTCCCAGACTTCAGTGGCTTTTACTACCACGTTGTGGTGTGAATGTGAAACCTTCCTGCGATATCTGGCAAGTCTCTTAAAAGTGATTTGTCAGTCCATCTGAGGGAACACGGCTGTGATGGTTGTGTCATTACTTGCTGATTAGATGTACTCAACCTTGGTGACTGGTAATCACATTGATATGGAAGGAGAGACTATCAGAGACTTTGCACCTAGTGTTTTGTACTTGAAATGATCCTCTGAAAGAATTTCATGCATATTGAGGGTCCAGATTTGGTATTAAAGCACCTCATCTATCACTTGGCTCCTCCCCTAGTCTTAGATGCATGGACATGTACTAGTGGATAGAGATAGGAATATAGTAATTGCCCTCAGATGCCTCCAGAACTTCTGCTACGTCAATATCAATAAATGAGGTGGACCCAGAAGCTTGGCTATCTGTGTTGTTAATTCTCTAGAGCAGCCCTTTGCACAGGTTGGCCTGGGTAAACTACAACTCACAATTAAAGGATTTCAAAGTTCTCCCAGGTGTGGTTCAGGAACTAGCACAAACCAGGGACTATCTGCAATAGACAATATGCATAGTGCTGCCCTTTTTTTTTGAGGAAAAGAGTTTAATAACATGGGTGCAGGCTCTTTGTGCAATCTGGCCTCAGAGAAAGGCCCTGAGGATCTTTACAATAATTGCAGTCTCTGTTTCTGGCACTGGGATCTGATCCTGCTATTCCCTCCTACAATCTGCACTGCCCAATTTCCTCTGTCCCCAGTTTTGCTTCTGACGTTGGCTTGGTATTCATGCCTGCCTTACTGTCACTAACAGCAGGGATGCCAATTACTATTTTGTTAAGAGTTTCGTAGCTGTAGGCATCTTTCTAAAAATATCAGATGTTTAAACTAAAAAACTGTATGAGACTCATGCCTTGTCTATTTAAGAAGGAAGAAGGAAAGACAAGAAAAAAAAAAGAAAAAAGAAAAACAGGGAAGAAAAAAACAAACCCCAAAACAAAAAGAAAACTAGACCTAAACGTTTCCTCCCAGCAAACCAGCGAACTTTGAAAATATGAAACAGATGGAACTCAAAGACTCAAAACCCTAGAGGTATGCAAAAAGGGTTCCTTAAAAATTGATCATAATTTAACACAAATTTTGGAAGACTTTACATTCTGATTTTAGCAACAGGGCTGAGGGAACACTTCTAACCCAGAAAATTCTCATCTGAACAGAAATTTCACTCTTTTCTCAGTTTTACCAGTTCTATACTGAGGCAAACATGTTGCATTCAGGGGAGCTAAGGAAAACCTGATCCATGCTAGCATCACTGGAAGGAGAATGAGGGCCAAACTGAGGGCCTGTATTTCAGTGAAAGTGAGGGGTATGTATTTCTTCTTCCAGGAAAGAACATAAACAAAGAAACAATGTTTGGGACAAATGAAAAGTTGACATCTCAAGGTCAGCTGACCACAAAAGTTAACAGTCCAGAGATTTGCTTGTCTTCCTGAAATAACAAATAGATTCTTTTGACAGCTACAAAGTGAAGTGATTGCACATGGCAAACATTTAAGCCTAAAAAGTTTAATCTTCACTTGGAAATCTTTTCTGGCTGTTGTCTGTGCTCAAATAAGCATTTCCCAGCAATAGATCAGCTTCTTCTGTGTCTCAGGCTGGAAACTGAAACTCTGAGTTTGCCTAGTGCTCCCAGGAACAAGCCTGTGGATGCTGCCTGCCCTGTAAACATGGCCATGATCCAGCTGCTGGAAGCCAGGTATACTTGTTGTTCTTTTCCACAGTAATGCTTTTTATCAGCTCTACTGAAAGTTAGTTCTCCAGTTCTCCATGGTTTTATGTGGCTAGGGTGACTTGGGATCATTTGTTTACATGACTGATAGACATATATATTGGTAAATAAGAATTATAAGAAAACCTATTTGATGATTTTCCACAGATTTCCATGGAGCCAGGACTTCACTCTTCAAAGCAACTTGTAGAGAAAGTCTTTGTTCTATGAATTGTTTGTTTTTTTGGTTAAAATTTTAGATGAGGACATTGCTTTAAGAATGGCTGCAGAACTACTGTCTACTTGCTGAGAAACAATCTCAGATTCTCACAACAGACTAATGCCTCCTCTTGTCATATTTCTGCTTGAAAGAAGCATCTGCAAAGATAAAAAAATACTCTTGACATTCATTAAATTCTAAGTTTTGATAATCTTTCATACATTAAACTTAACCTGAAGTTTGCAGAAACCTGATAATCAGGTATTGAATACTGTGAGTTTCATCTTAGTGTTACCCTTTGCCTTCTAAATAAAAGCTAATGACTACAAATAAGTAGGTCTGCCTGGCTTTCAGAAGGCATAAGGGAAGTGACAGACTGGTACTGTGCTCACTGACAATGCATAGGAATCACAGAAGGTCAGTTAATTTTGCTACCAGATGCTCTGCAAATGGAAAGTACACATACCCTGTTTGTGCTAAGACTATTAATGCAGTCATTAATTGCAGCCTCCTGCTCCAACAACATCTTGAATGTAAAATAAATGAAATGTCACTGAACGGATTGCTCTTAGTCCAACCTGATTTTCGAACAAAGACTTACAGACCTCTAGTTCATGTTTGATAATCATTACATAGGCAATGTCACTGTGTGTATAGCACCTACACAGAGACAAAATGAGGACCCACTGCTTATTTCTTTTCTGTTGACACCTTTCTGAATTCTTTTCTTTAGACTGACTGTAAGTGCAAAACTTCCCAGTGAAAAGCTTTATCAGGCCTACACTTCAATATCTGCGATGTCATTTGATAGCTCAGGCAGGTACATTTTTCCTTGTTTAACATGACATTGCTGTCTTGGGCTTAAAAATCTTGGCTTGGATGTTGTGCTTTGCTATTCAATGCTTGGCACAAAAGAATCAGATGTACCTTTACCTTTGCGATTCTTAGGGGAACCTGGGATCAGTGCTAGTCTGCAATGCAAGATGGATGCTGCACTTTATGGACCAAGATGCTGTCATTCATGCCATTCTTCTTCTTTAAGATTATTTTTGCACCAGCAGCCATGATAATTTGCATGCAGATCTGCTTTGTCAGATGTGGCTCAAGAGGGAATTATTGAGAGTAATAGAATACTAGATAGCTAGTAAAGCAGAGTCATGCCAGCTATCTTTCTTGTACAGTATCAAGCAGCTACGTCAGAAAAGGACTATCTTGTGGATCCTATTCCATTTAAGAGCAAGTGCACATTTTGCTTTGCCATCTGAGATACATGTTCGTGCAAGAATAGGAAAACTGACACATGAAGAAAATAGGAATCTTGAAATTTTACCTTGTTTCTGAATTAGAAACACTTTGTCCATTCAAAAAGTTTGCAATCCTCCCTGGAGGAAATTTCTGTGAAACCAATGATTTGAGTGGAAGTGTTCTGCTTCAATTTCAGCTTCTTGAAACTCTTATTTCGATAAGTAGATATAACACTCTTTAGGAACAATATGCTAGTACTAATAGATTTTTGAAATTATAGAATTTTTTAGGTGGGAAAAGAACATTAGGATCATTAAATCCAACCACTAACATAGCACTGCCAAGTCCACCACTTAACCATGTCCCTAAGCACCACATCTGCACATCTTTTAAGTACCTCCAGAGATGGGCACTCAATCACTTCCCTGGGCAGCCTGTTCCAATGCTTGACCAATCTTTGGTTGGAGAATCTAAACCTCTGCTGGTGCAACTTGAGGCTGTTTCCTCTTGTCCAGTCAGTTTTTACTCCCAGGCACTCACCTGCCTTCAGCCTCCTGTCAGGTAGTTGTAGAGAGCGACAAGGCTCCCCCCTGGGCCTCCTCCTCTCCAGACTAAACAGCCCCAGTTCCCTCAGCTGCTCCTCAAAAGACTTGTGCTCCAGACCCCTCACCAGCCCCGTTGCCCGTCTCTGGACACGCTCCAGCCCCTCTGCTCCCTCTTGCAGTGAGGGGCCCAGAGCTGAACACAGGGTTTGAGGTGTGGCACCATCAGTGCCCAGTACAGGGCGACGATCACCTCCCTTGTCCTGCTGGCCACACGATTTTAGATACTAGTCAGGACACCGTTGGCCTTCTTGGCCACCTGGGCACCCTGCTGGCTCATGTTCATCTGGCTGTCAACCAGCACCCCCAGGTCCTTCCCCACCAGGCAGCTTTCCAGCCGCTCTGCCCCAAGCCTGTAGCGCTGCGTGGGGTTGGTGTGACCCAGGTGAAGGACCCAGAACTTCTCCTCGTTGAACCTCCAACAATTGGCCTTGGCCCATTGATCCAGCCTGAGCAGATCCCTCTGCAGAGCCTTCCTGCCCTCCAGCAGACCAAAACACCTGCCCAACTTGGTGTTGTCTACAAACTTACTGAGGGTGCACTCGATCCCCTCATCCAGATCATTGATAAAGGTATTAAACAGGACTTGTACCAGTACTGAACCCTGGGGAACACCACTTGTGGCCACCAGCTGGAAGTAACTCCATTCACTACCACCCTTTGCGCTTGGCCAGCCAGCCAGCTTTTTACCCAGCGTGGAGTACACACGTCCAAGCCATGAGCAGCCAGTTTCTCTGGAATGCTCTGTGAAACAGTGTCAAACTCTGTGCTACAGCCTAGGTAAATGATCTTATCTAAAAGGTAATTTTAAAATTTTGAATTGGAATGGTTTGTTCTGAGGAACAGTCCTGGGAATTTTTCCTTCAAAGCTGATAGTTTCAGAACATTTTTATTTTTTTTTTTATGGAAATGAATTCTGCAGGGAGAAGCAAGTCAGTCTGAGCTCCTCTAGTGGGAACCTGCTGCTCCCAGGTACTGGGGCAGGTAAATTACTATAATTGCACAGCCTGTTTGCTTTAGTCAAAATGCTACTAAATGCCTATGGAAGAAGCCCTGTAATGAGAAGCATCTGGCACAATTATCAGGTCAGTCACACTTCTTATTCCTCTAACTTTTTTTTAAAAACAGGCCAATCCTTACTTAGACCCATTTCTAACAAATCTCTGTCCCATCTGGACACCAGCCTTTTCCCAAGATGAGCTCAATGACATCAGGGATGGAGGAGAAGGAGGGATTTGTTTCCGTAATTGTTAGTGCAGATTTAACCTCATCATCCCCCACAGTGTGGAGACACCACTGATGACCTTGGTTGTGGCACATGCCCAGGACTGCCTCGCTGGAACTTCACATGGCTGATAAATCACAGGGCAGTCACTCAGAGGCTTTCCTAGAAAGGCCTTATATTGGCCATGTCAGCACACTTTGGGGATGTCTCCTTTCTGTTCTGAGTAACAAGAAGAAACTATCTTGTGTTGGTGCAACATCATGGTGATGCAAGTGTGTGGCTGGACACAGGCTAGAGGCGACTTTTGACAGCTCTGAACGAGAAAACTCAGGAAAATATAGTCAAGCCACAGTACACACCTAGTGCCTGTGTAGACGCAGATGGGCTGGTAGCAGCCCCAGCATTTCCTACCCTGCCCTGTGATGCTGTCACTTGGATGAGATGGATCGCATGTGGTGGGTGAGATGTATAGGGTGGCCAAGGTGCAAAAGTCCTCCTGACATGCCAAGACAGGTCGGGAAGCATGCCAGACTCTTCACTATGCCTCAGCCCTGGCACGTAAAGACCAGAGTAGTCTCCAGGTATTCTGACCATCAGATTGCAATTGTCCACGCTGCTGTGATAGGGATGCACAAGACAGCACCGTGGTCCAGTCTAACCTGCAGACTGACAAACTAGCCTCTGAGCCCAGCTCTCATTAGAGCTCACCCCACTCACCATGCACCTCTACACAGCGTCACCTGACTAACTAACCCACAGAGCAGCACTAACAGTGATTACCTTGGCAGGGCTGAGTTATTTTCAATGCCTGAAATTCTGTTCCCTCCAGGTGTAATTACAAGAGCAATTAAAACCAGCCAACTGTCTCCAAGTATTATTTCTTGAGAAAACAGGTCTTGAAATAGGCTGTATATACACTCTGCTATCTCAGCTGTAGCTCTGGATGGCCTCAAAGCACTCTTACACAGCCTCTCTGTGTTTCTTTCCCTAAGCCAGCAAAGCCAGCCCCTCCTTTTTTGAGTTATTACTGGTTATTAACTGTAGAGCAATTCTCTGAAGTTTTCATTCCCAGGCCTACCAGCTCTGACTTTGGGCAGGACCTCCTCCCTTTTTTACTCAAAGGCTGTCTCTTGACAGCTTGTGTAGCACTTCCCTGATTCCCTCCTGACCATAACCTCCAGTTAGGTCAGGACTACAAAGCCACATAAAGGAAAGTTTTAGAGTCTGAAATCTTTTCACTGACTAGGTCATATACCATTTTCATTGTGTTTCTTCTCTGTACTTCAGTGCTGCTGTTACACAAAATTGTCCACAGACCAAAACAGTGAATGGTCTGCTATGGGCAAAGAAAGCAGCAGATGCTTTTAATTTAGCCAAAAGGAGTATAAAAAGAAAAACTAAAACACATTAAAAAATGTGTTCAAGAAGCGATGAAGAGTTGGAGTGTCCAATTGTGTACGTCGGTCAGAAATAAAGGTGTCCTCTTGGCTAACAGTAGCTGAGGCTGGGCAGCTTTGTTAGACAGCCTGCCACATCATCAATATGCTTTCTGCAGTATTATAGCTTCTCAGACAAGTGAAAAAGTAGATCTCAGCCAATATGCATATTCATAGCAATTATTCATACTTTTTAAAAGAAAGATTAATAGGGAAACATTCTCTGGGTGATGAAATTCCTGATGGAAAAATTTGTGTCTTGGGAAATGAGACCCATTAACCTATGGAGCACAGATGAGATCCCAAACAAGCTGACGCAGAAAGATGCAAACCCCCTTGCTTTCACCAGTGTAGTTGTGAACTGAATTGCAAATCCTAGCTGTTTTACATATGCCAGCATGGGACCCCTCTGATAAAAAACACACGAATTATATTAAAGATTAAGACCAGTAAGGCTGTGAAAAAAGACCACTTCTTAATACCTTTGTCTGTTGCGCAGTGCCTGATAATTTTCTTCATATGTGTGCATTCTGACTGTAGGTAATAAGAAACACTTTCTACTTCCAAACACTTGCATCTGTATTATACCTGCGGCTCCAGACGTGCCTTCTGTTCTTTGAAGCTTTCACCTCAAATGCATTACCTGATTTTGTGAAAGGCACTGTCATTTTATTGCAGTGAACTTCATTTTTCACAGCTGTAAGATATCAAATACATTTTCTTTGAACAAAAATCCCACCTTAAGTTAAAAATAGAAATACCTAGAACTGGAAGTGCCAACTTTGCCTGTGAAGAGATTAAAGCAATCTCTGAAATGCATTTGCAAATGGAGAATGAGCAAATTGGTCATTTTTGTGTTTAATTTCTGTAACAGCCATGCCTTGTTTGTCTTTTTATTATTTGAAGTCTTGGCCATAAAATGAAGCTGTGTAATAGGAAGCATTGCGGAAAATGGAGGAAAGGCAAAAAAAAAATAAATGAATGGAAATATTTGTGAAGCAGTTGAAAGATGGCTGCATGCCAATGATAATGCTCAAAGCATCTAGACTCTGGCTGGCAAGAATGAGGAAACTTCAGGAGCAAGCTGATTAAAGAGAGAAAGTGAAGGCCCTAACATAGCCAAAAAATTGGGTTTTTTCCCAATAGCAGAATGCAGCAGCTCAAAAAGACAGGAAATGGGGGGAAACAGTGTCTTTTTGTGTACATGAAGAAAGAATCAAGCCACTGCTCAGGCCAGACAGAAGAAACGAGCCAAATAAAAGTTGGTATTATCACAAGGGCCTTAAATATGAACTGAAAATTTGTTGGTGGAAACAGAATAACAGAAATAAACTCAGGTAAATTCTCCTCTCTCCATGCTAATGCAGAGTGGGGTAATTTTTGGAGCACTGCCGCCCCCGATGAGCTATCCCTGCTCTGTGCTCCTGATCCAAGGAGGGCTCCTTTGTTCGCTGTGCTACGTGAATGCATGGGGACAGTTGCAATAGCTCGACATTTGTGTAATACTACATTTTAGCTAACAATACTGGCCAGATTTGAGATGGCCTGTGCAAAACTGGTTTGGGTGTGTTAATAGTATGCTACTTTGGTTTAATTGTTAAATCATTTTTTTTTTTCTTAATGTTTTCTCTTTGTGATATTAATTTGTGATACTATAAGTAGAGAAACAGTAAAGTCATTAATCATAATAAAAAACACTAATGCCAAAGTTTTGCAGTAACACCATTAGTCATTTCCTAAGTTTTTAGCACACGGATTTTGCTGTGCTTCCAACAACAGGAAAATGAGACATGACCTGGTTAAGAATAATTTTTTTGCTCTTCCCCAAAGGTCTTAAGAGTACATACTGCTAAATTATTGGCAGGCAGTGGAAATACTGTGTACTATTTAGCAGGCAGTTATTTTGATTAAGACAAAAGCAGCTACATTGCAAGCTTTTGTTATACATGCTCTCATTCCAGTCACCATGCTGTCTGTTTGCCATTTTGGGCCTCAGACGTGCAAAGCAATAACTATGCAGGCTGTATAAGTTTGACCACAATCTGTTGTCTGACAAAAGTCTCAGGCCAATACATTTTCAGTTTTATTGTGTAGGTGCTGACTGGGGTTTAATGAATATGCCCTGCCTGAAACCGATGTGAGGAAAGTACATGATTTATGGTGCACATTTCTTAACTTGTATGTCCCATGGTCATACCCTTATAAATCTTTTTCACCACTCTCTGTTCTTCAGTAGTGTCTTGTTATACCTCTAGACTGCACAATCTCTTTTTAACCCTGTCACTATCATCATAATGGAGATTGATAACCATGTTTTGTCATGAACGAGTTTTTAACAACCCCTGCTTTATAAAATTCAAATTAATCAGACTTTTTTGTGAATCAGACTCTCTCCTTCCAAGTCACTTAATCTGTCAGGAAAGGCACAGCTGTTGAGTCACAACTAACTGTGTGGCAAGCTGCCTCTGCATCCTCTTAGGGAAGGTGTACGTGCAAACAGGCTCTGGGTGCGAATGACTGCATGCACTGTAAGTGCACCCATGTCTCTATTTTTTTCCTTTTTGTGACCTATCCAAAGTATTGAATCCTTCTTACTACCTTAGCTGTCAGCTTTTTACTTTTTCAGCTTTGGAGTTTCTAGGAATGCTTAAAAATCAGGTTTCTGATTTAAAAACCAGCATTTTGTTTGCTTGCATGGGTATAACTAGTAGGCAAGCACTACTGTTTGGAATAATTTTCACAGAGACATTGAGCCAGGAAAGTGTGGGCACGGAACCAGTTTCTTTTGTGTCAGGCTTCTTAGAAGAATGATGCCACAGCTAGAGATAGGCACCCCAAGATCTTAGTGTTGTACATGTTGCAGAAAAAGAACCTGCCACCAAATATGCATTATATTTAGCTTGTTGCTACTCAGCGTCGTTGCTTTGAGGAAGAATGAATATGGGCAAGGGAAAATGCATGGACACAGTGATTTCACCAGAATCTGTCTTCCAGCCCAGGAGCAGAGGAAGGCAATTCAGATGTCAGACCTGGCAGGTCGCATGGCAGGTGGTATCGTGGCCTCAAAGGTAGTGGAAGTTGGGCAGAGGGACTTGCAGCTATGTGAGATCGAGTTAGGGGAGATCTTGAACAGCTATAATGTCAGTAGTATGGCTAGCTTGGAGGAGATTAAAAAACCTGTCTGGTGAAGCAGTGTAGGGGCAGGAGAGAAAGCACAAAAGCAGCTAAGGTATTTACTGGAAAGAGATCTTCACAGCAGCAAGGTGACAGCACGGTGAAGACAAGAATAATTGTGGAGCTGCTTTGGAAGGAAGCGGAAGGCAAAAGAAATAGAAGTATAAGGAAGAGTGTGAGACAGAAAACAGCAAGCACTTCTCAGGTTTTACAGAAATCAAAGTGACACATTTGGTGGATTCGTATTCAAAGAGTTCTGGAAAAGCCAAATTTTGAATTTGGAAAAGACAAAAATTTATTTTGTCTGCCTTTATATCCATTGAAATACCCATTGAAATAGGAAACATGGATTAATATTTGAATTTACTGCACCTTATTTCAGTATTTTCATTAAAAGTAGCCTTCATAGTTCGAAGTACCATTATCCAAGGCAGAACAAAGCTGAACATTGGTTTGTTTGGTTGCCTTTCTCTCCCACCACACATCTGACATTCAGGATCACAACGTACTCTGCAAGTCTTCATGTTCACTGTGCCAAGTTCTTCAAGTAAGCTGTGAGGGTTACTTGTCATGGTAGTCAGCCCTCCTGCAGTTTTAAGATATAATTTAATAGCTGGTCATGAACAACAGATGTTGAGAAGTGGGCAAACACCATATTGAGAATGTGAAACAGGCACATAAGCTGCAAAAAGCAAGGAGTAATCTGTCTCCTCTACTTTGAGAGGTCCTTAGTTGGGCAGCTCAGCTACATCTTGCAACAGGTCACACTCTTCAAGAAAGTAGTCTTACTCCAGGCAAGCAATAAGAATAGATAGGATGGATAGAAAATTTGACCTGTGAGGGGAAAAAAAAGGAAGAAAATTAAGTTCAGCTGGTGAACTACATAATAACAATTTCAAAGATGGAGATGTAAACTTCCCTGTGTCTGTGGTAGAAATGACAAAGCTGCAAGTGAACACTCAAATACACTTTGGGGCAAAAAAAGAGATCTGAGGGGCTGTGAAGCCTAGGAAATACTGTCCAGTAAATACTGTCTGAGGATTCACTGTTATTGGAAATGTTGAAGAATAGTTTAGACAAGAACTATGTCCTAAATAAATATATTTAATCTTCTTTTGTTGTACAATATGCAGAAGCAAGCTATTGATATATACTCTGGGCTGGGGTTTCAGGACTAATAAATAAAGCATGTTATCCCAGAATAACAGAATGGTCAGGGTTGGAAGGGAACCCTAGAGATCATCTAGTACAAGCTCTCTGCTAAAGCAGCTTCACCTACAGCAGGTTGCACAGAACTGCATCCAGGTGGGTTTTGAATATCTCCAGAGAAGGAGACTCCACAACCTCTCTGGGCAGCCTGTCCTAGTGCTCTGTCACCCTCAAGGTAAAGGAATTTTTTTCTCCTATTCAGATGGAACTTCTTGTGTTTCAGTTTGTGCCCGCTGCCCCTTGTCCTGTTACTGGGCACCACTGAAAAAAAACTGGCCCCATGGTCCTGACACTCGCCCTTAAGATACTTATATGCATTGGTAAGATCCCCTCTCAGTCTTCTCCAGGCTAAACAGGCCCAGCTCTCCCAGCCTTTCCTCATAAAAGAGATAGTACAGTCTCCTAATCATCTTTGTAGCCCCCTTCTGGGCCCTCTCCAGTAGTTCTCTGAACAGGGGAGTCCAGAACTGGACACAGCACTCCAGGTGTGACCTCACCAGGGCAAAGGAGGAGGACAACCTCCCTCAACCTGCTGGACATGTTTCTCCTAATGCTCCTTCGAATCCTATTGGCCTTCTTGGCCACCAGGGCACACTGCTGGCTCATGGGCAACTTGCCGCCCACCAATGCTCCCAGGTCCTTCTCCGCAGACAGGTCAGCCCCAGCCCATACTGGTGTATGGGGTTGTTCCTTCCCAGGTGCAGGACCCTACACTTGCCTTTGCTGAACTTCATTAGGTTCCCGTCTGTCCAGGTCCTGCTGAATGGCAGCGCAGCACAGCCACTCGAAACAGATACACGGTTTTGTATCATCAGCAAATTTGTTGAGGGTAAGCTCTGCCCCTTCACCCAGGTCACTAATGGCTAAATTGAACAAGACTGGACCCAGTCCGGTTATGCTGTACAAATTATGCACTAACACACTATGAAAAGAAAACCTCTACATCTACTATCGAGTATATGCAGATGATTTTTTCTCTTGTCAGACACTATCTATTTATGAGAAATGGAGAAAGAAGTAGAGGAGGTCAGACACAATCTTGGTATGAGGCAGCTCTTCCTCTTACAGTGATTGCAATCTGGGATCGTTCTGAGCTGTACAGTGTGGAATGTCACTTGCCAACACTGTTAGATGGGTGAGAAATCTGGATTATATTAGTAGATGATTTTGTAGATGATTAACTCAAAGGACTGTCTGCCTGTTCCTGGGTGATCTCCATTCTTTGTATATTAATCTCTTTTCTTTTGCCCAACAGATAATTTTCTTAACTTTTTGCACTGAGATTTTGAATCTATATCTTCCTAAACTAGCTATTCCTTCTAGTAGGTCTGTGCCACAGCTTTCAAATTTCCTGCAAATGTATTGCTACTTTGTGAGCTTTAGATCCAAAGGAAAAAAGAAAAAGAAGAAAAAAAGAAAAGAAAAGAAAAGCCCAAATCCCTTATACCAATGATATATCATATGGGTTTTTTTCCGGGTCGCTCGACAATAAAAAAGTAGGCATGTGACTCCCTCCTCCATCTCCCTGGCACCACTTACAGATATTTTATCTTGGCCTTTCTTCGTTTGTTCTTACCTCTCTGTGGGAGTTAGTTACGAAAGGGCTTTCAGCCCAATTTTTTTTTTCTCTCTGAATTTATCTCTCATTGTTTTCTTTAGAAGACCGCTATGTATATAAAGACGTGACAAATAGAAGCTGGGAATTACAAGGGACAGAGCAGTGGGACATCAATGTCACCTAAGTTTAGGCACCTGACTGAGGCTTTTCAGGTACCTGCTCATCTGCAGCATCCCTGTGGCAGCAAGGAGATGAAGAGGTCTCCAGAAGACCATTCAGTAACCCTGGGACCTGAGTCACTACCTGGAGCTGTCTACACATCAGCCGCTGGTGTTAGAAGGAGACCAGGACAGAGAAGATAACACTTCTGACCCAGGCACCTTGCCTAGGTCAAGGTGTGCTCCCCTGCTCAGAAAGGGCAACCACCAAAGGCACCTACCACAGGCCCTTCTGCACAGAGAGGCAGGGTCTTCAAGCAGGTAATGACCATGTCCGTTGGGATCTTCACTGCAGGGTGAAGAGGCCATCCAGTTCTGAGCTCCTGGGTTAGACCAGTGTCAATGGGATCATTTCCACATCTCACTCACTGTGCCTTCTCCAAGAAGACAGTTCTTGGTAGCACTTGGACTGGTCTGTTCTTCTTTCTACAGACATAGAGTTTTTGCTCCATACTGCTTTCCCAGTGAGCTTGCCCATCCTTCTGGGGACAAAAAGAGTGGTGGGAAGGCAGGCAGGGGGTTGTCAGTACCTGTGTGACTTAGCCTGTGGTGTCACTGCAAGGTGGGTGAATCACCAGCCCAAAGTAAAGCAATTCTTGGCCTCAAGCTTATACATACATTTGTGCCACCTAGTGAAAACACCTCATGGGTGGGTGAATGAAGGAGTAAGAGCAAAAAGTGAGAAAGCAAAGGGCCCCAATGCACTTGAGGCAGGAGGGTTGACTCAAAGTGCTTTGCCCTCACCTGTCTCTCTCTCATGGCCATTGTTGCTCCTCAGGCAGGAGCTTCTCATCTGTTGCAGTTTTCAGCAATGAAAGTAAACAAATTCTCATTTTGGTTTGTCCTTACACATGGTACTCCAACCAAGCTTTATCTGTCCAAGAGCTGATTCAGAAAGCAGATTACACGCCTGCCTTAAGGACAAGTAAATAATGCCCAAGTTTAATCCACCATCACAAGCATGTCAGGGCACAAAGTCAGCAGTGGAGACATACCTAAGGGTTTACAGACATACACATCGCCAAGCAAATTAAATCCTGATACTTTCCTTGTTTAATCCTTCATGTATAAATGGTTGTCTTTCACTTCTTCCTCTGTTTGAGAAATGTGTGCAGGCAGATTGCAACATCCTCAGATATGCTTATTATTCAAGATGATTTTCAAATCGGTTTGCAGAATGTTTCCCAAGTGCAGAGCCTGTGAGTGTTTTGTAACAAAGCACTGGTTTTCTGAGCTTTGTTGGTCGAGTAACTTGTGCATTACTGGGTTTGCCTCAGGAGTAGAGAACACAGTGGAAGGCAAATGGCAAGCTCTCATTGCCATCATCAAATACACTGCTGGGAAGTTATTGCCAGCTGAAGCATCCCTCTAGACTGAGTGTGCAAGTTAATAGCCTGTCTTCGCTTAGATGTGAATGCGAGAGTGTCGTGAACTCAGAACTTGGTATGGGATTCAGATAATTATTTATAGGCATGTGTTTAGACTGTTTGCTCAGCTCTGGTGGTGTATCTGTACAATTATTCAGTTAGGTGACAATGCATGTGGCAAAGTGGCAGCTCTGTAGCCTTAATTTATTCATCACAAGGTGCATTGGTTTCTTGATCCAGTTTCTGCAGCAATATTTAAACCTCCAGCTGGCACGATGTAAAGTAACATTCTAAAATAAAACCATGACATTTGCAGCCTTTCAGTATTTAGAGCGCCTATAAGAAAGATGGGGGCAAACTTTTAGCAGGGCCTGTTGCAATAGCACAAGGGGTAATGGTTTTAAACTCAAGGAGAGCAGACTTAGACTAGATATAGAGAAGAAATTTTTCACAATGAGGGTGGTGAAACACTGGAACAGGTTGCCCAGAGAGGTGGTAGATGCCCCATCCCTGGAAATATCCAAGGTCAGGTTGGACGGGCTCTGAGCAACCTGATGTAGTTGAAGATGTCCCTGCTCATTGGTGGAGGCAGGGGAAGGTTGGACTAAATGACCTTTAAAAGTCCCTTCCAACCCAAACTATCCTATGATTCTAAAGGAAAGAGTAACGAGTGGTCTGGAGTGGAGCTGACTGCACACATAACCTTGGCATGATGCAGGATGAAGAGCTGCTCAGACACCGTGTTCCTGAATCTGGGGAAGGCACATGCAAGAGAACATGGTGTGTCAGTGCAAGCTGCTGGATCCCTCTCATAGAGTACCCTATGCTAAGTACTGGCAGAAGAGGAGATCAGGTCCCAGTTCACCTCTCCGCTGACAGCCCTGAATTGCCATTTCCTACTTTTGCATGTGCAAGCACATGCTTGCTGTCCAGCGCAGTGATTCGGATGCACCTGTAGGGTCCCAGGATTACCAGGAGCTAGTCCAAGCACAGCCTTAACACAAACTGCTGTGCATGTTGTCAAAAGCCGTGTCCTCCATAACCAAAAGACACTCAGAGATCCACAAACACTGAATCAGGCCTTAAACTTTTATTATGTCTCTTGTATTGGTCAAGATGTGGGGTATTTTCATGAAAAAATACTTCAGAAGGCTCACATTTATATTAAAGAGGTAGAGCCTACATTGTTTAAAATTATGTTAAAAACAGATGAAATAAATACAGCTGTATATTAAAAAAAGCCAATACAGATAAAAAGGAGTTTATGATAAATAATCTCAAAATATTAAATTCCTAAGTGCTTCTTAAGAAGAAAACTCTCAGCCAAGTTAATTAGTGTTTTAAGAACCACTTTTCTCAGTGTCACTAATGTGACTTCCAGTGAGTCACTAAAAGGGCTCCGTTTTGAAACGATTTCCAAAAGATCTTTTGAAAATCCATCTTGGTTTACAAGTTCCATCATTTGCTTAACATTATCTGAGAGAAGCAATGTCGCTTCTGTCCCACAAATTTCTAACTAATAATTTGTTTTCATATCCCAGTATTCCACATTAGCATGGAAAAAACCACTGTGATAGTTCGGTATTTTTCCATTTGCAAGAGTTTTTACTGCAGCTTAGTATGGAGAAAAATATAGTGGTGATACCCAAATAGAGGAGTTTTATTCAAGAATGTATATAGCTGTTTCTGCCTCAGTAAAGAAAGTGGTGCTTTTCCATGTTATTCTTTCATTATCCCTGCAGTTTTCTGAGGGTAGCCTGGGCCGATGTCTTGCTGGGCACGTCACAGTAGTCTTACCACTACCGCCTTCTGTGGGACAGCTTTAAGCTACCAGGTGGCCTCTGGCCAGCACAGGCCTGCCCATGCACCCTCAACCTTGTCTGCTTGCTTGGACTCCTGGCCTGCACCTTAGGAAAGTGATGGAGACCCTGGCTCCATCTCCAGGGTCTCGCATCAGCACATGTAAATAATAAAATCCTGTGCTAGCTTTTAGAAAAGAAGAGCTAGTTGTTTTTACCAATGAGACAATAGAAG
Organism: Falco biarmicus; assembly: GCF_023638135.1. Lineage (NCBI taxonomy): Eukaryota > Metazoa > Chordata > Aves > Falconiformes > Falconidae > Falco > Falco biarmicus. The sequence continues at coordinate 11,896,697 of NC_079292.1, read as the reverse complement.
GTATTTCATTGGCATAATATATTATTCCAGTTTGGAATTTGGGTAGGGAATCTCCTCTAACCAAAGTATGTCCTGGGACCTGGTAGAACAATGACATTGTTGTCACGTTATACGCACGCAGTCATTTTCACCCCACATTGCCAGCTCCAGAAAATAATCCCCCAGGAGTATAATATTCTCCAGCACCATATTTGGGCATAATATCAAAATGAATTTAAAAAGAAGTCCAGCACTCTGAGGCTCTGCAGCACATCTTCCTGCAGTGCCGTGGGATCATCCTCACATCCCGTTCACATCATCAGACACTCCTGGCTTTTCTGGCACAGACAGATACGGAGAAGGTGGTTGATACGTTATGTGATTAAAGGCTAATCACCAGAAACACAGAGGCCTGGTAAGGAGCAGATGAACAACAGACTAGAGGAGCCCTAGCAACCCAACAACCGGGAAAATGATTGATACTGAATTGGCTGCAATGAAGACTCTCCAGGGAGAAGTACTCACCCGCTACGTCAGGTGTGAAACCCACCAAGACGAGTTAACTGGAAAAATTATCTCTACAGAATGCCTTGCAGACTGCCAGGGCTTATTGCCTGCAAGGGCGCAGGGATCACTATGGGATGCTGGGCATTTGGGGACTGTATGACATTTTTAAGGAGATTGTGGGAAGGTATGAGATACGGGATATTTAGGGGATGGAACAAAGGTGAGGAAAGGGAGGCATCAGGGTGGATTGGAGAGGAACAAGCAAGTGAAGATAGAGGTAAAAGGGGCTGGTTATGCGTAAACAAGTTGCTAGTTAGTGCATTTGCCTGCCTGAGCCCTGTGCTTCATCACCACAGTCTAATCGATATTCTGGTTACATCCTATTTATAACGATCTTCTGTTCTCAGTAGGAATGTGTGAATGCTAGTGAACTTCAAGCCAGACTTGTAGGCAAGTAGAACAAGAGGTGGGTGTACCAGCAACAACAGCAGGATTGTGAGCCTCCACGCCTAGTACATCTGGGTGCCAGCACCTGGGGAGACCAGGGAATCTGGGTCCTGCTACTGCAATGATCGTCCCGTGTTTTTTTTATATATATACATACACACATGTAAAAAATATATATGCACACAAACACATGCATATTTTCCACTAGTGGACTTCAATCCTAATTAGGTGGAGAGGAGGAACAGTGCTGGGCAGCATGTGCTCTCTGTGAGTGCTGTGTGTTTAGGTGGGTGCTGGTAAGGCACTGTTTCAATGTCTGAGGCTGGGAGGTGGGGTTCGGGGGGCATGGACTGAGAGAGAGAGAGAGAGAGCATGCACTCAGCCTCCCCACTGGCAGGACTTCACTATCAAAATGTCTTTTTGACTTAAGAGTTCAAAGAAGAGGAAGAGTATATTAAATGTATATAGAGATCTGAATATATGTAACACATACATAAACTTTGAGAGATCACAATAAAAGCAGGACCACATAGCAGACACCTCTGGTTGGTGCAGGAGTACATTGTGCCACTGTGCATGCTGCTTTCTGTCAGCAATTTTCTTCCGGACACCCTGTTTTCTGTGGCATTTAATAACATTTGGAATGTTTCTTCACTGGAAGGAAAACCCTCTGAACCTTTGGCAGAGTTGTGCTGGGCTCCTGGGAGTGCACACAAGCAAACTGCAAGCACAAGATGCCAAGAAGCAGCTCTTCAAAAATTTCTCGTCTGACTGCAGAACTATGAAAGCCATCTCAATTGCTTATATTCTCTTACCCTTATACCTGAGTAACATTCCTCTTTGCGTTAAAAGAGAAACTGGACTCTTCTGCAAGATTTTTTTGCTGAGTGAAGGGTTGCTTTTTAAAAGGGAGCTTGTGCCTAGTTTTGTGGATGGAGATGTGGTTCTGATGTGATTATCCCCTCTTTGTATTCATCAAGAATTAACTCACAAGAAAACTATCAGTATTCCATTATAACCCTTCCAAGTCTGGCAGCCCTGTGCAGTGATTTCTTTACAGTGAAGTTTTTGAAATAAGGATGAGGATTCTCCCCTCCCTGCTCACCCTCCCCATCCTAATTTTTTACATTTTTAGTAAAGTTTGTAAAAAGATACAATAGATAGTAAGGCCTGTTACTAGGGTTTCTTAGAACAGCAGCTTTGAAGATACCTTTTTGAAACACTGTCCTTTACTTCATTAATAGTGGAAGCTGTCCAGGAGTAAACCAAAACTTGAGCAACAAGTATGACAAACACAATTGTTTTTTCCCCAGAAACAAATTGCAAGCCTTCTGGTACCACCCTTGCTTCTCCACCTGCCATCAGACTCTGCTGTCATACTGTCTGGTCCTTTCATAACTCTCAAAACCAACAAGAAATATTGTATTTCATTTCCAAAATAATTTCAGCTGAAATCCAGCTTTTAAGATTAGTCTTCATCCCTTCTCCATGAACATTAGCGGCACCAGCCTGTGTAACCTTTCCCAGTGTTCGTTTCACACGTATGGAAGTACACAGATGGCCAATTATGCCAGTGACTGCACTGAATTATTATGTATAATTAGAGACGGGAGCAAGTTTCTAAGCTGAGAAAAAGCCAGGTCTGATTTATCAGACTCATGGATTTACGGGCTTGAGGAGGGCAGCTGGTTTGTCTCTTATCTGTACGTGCAGTGCTTTGGCACAGGTATTTCATGAGCCGTTCACATCATGGATGTAAGGAGGGGACAGGGAGTGATGTGAGGTGCAGAGGAGAAGGTGATTGCTGCCAGGAGCACAGTGAGGAACTGGGGGCAGTGGGGAGGCAATGGGTGCCAGCTGAGGGGCAGTGAGGGATCGCTCAGCATTGGCCAGGGCTGCTTCAGGGCACGGGTAGGCGCACGAAACAACAATATTTCTCTTCATAACTCTTCTTGACTGCAAGGTATAGATTGCTCAGCTTCTTGCTAAATATTCCAGATTGAGAGAGGGAAAAAAAACCCCAACAAACCACACACACCATGAGAAAAAGGAGGTAGTGTTATTATTTATATAAAGAGGATGGCTGAGGAGTAAGCCCACTTCTCCTCCTACCCAATCCTGAGATGACTTAGTGGCATTCATGTCTACCCTGCTATGTTCTACAAGGAACTCAAGGCTACACTTTTCACTTCAGGGTCGAGTAGAAAGACTTGACTGTGACAAATCAAAGCTTTTAGACAACTGCAGTCAGAATTAATACTAAAAGAATACATGCAGACTGGTATTTTGTTCTCTTCTTTCAAGTTTATTCAAGTACAAAAGTAATTAATTCTTCAAGCACAGTTGAACCTTGCCTATTTTGTACTAAAATCTGGGTGACTCACTGGAAGTTGTTAAGTTTTTCCAATTCATGAGGATGAAAGCAATGAACAGCAGAAATTAATGCTTCTCAAAACATACATATTTTCATTTGATAACTTTTCTTTAATGTCATTTCAGATACTATGGAGCTGCTAATCAGTCACAAAAATACAATTATGGTGTATTTGCTAAGCGATGACATCTCAATAGAAAAGCCTCCTAGCCCCTTAAAAGATGTCCAGTGTAGTGGTCTACTGAAATGAGGGAGAGATTGCTGGTTCTATGAACCATCTAGAAAAAGGGCCAAAGGTGCTGACAATTATTTTTCAATATGGACTACTGTTTACTTTTATACATGTTTTGCAATAGCTGAGACTATATTTAAGGTGGCAAAATGTTAGATATTTGGCAAAGTTCCCTGAATATTTTTTGCAGGGTATATTTATTAAATTTCTATAGCAAGTATCTGAATACATTGCTCTATGCATTATTTTTTACAATATTCCGTTTCCTCTCTACTTGGTCAAATAAAGCGTTTTTCAGCCAACAGACTCATCAAAACTTATCTGTCTCTAAACTTCCTTCCCATTTTTTAGGTGTAATGTTTGAAGAGTTATTACAAATATTTTAATGCCATGTTTATGAAAAACTCTTACTATGAAAAATAAATTATAAGGGATGTGCTTATCACAATTTTAAGGTTGTCAAGTTAAAAAATCATAATGATAAGAAATGCAAACCTCAGTAAAAAGCAGCACAGCGTGGCATGTAGTATTTTCTAGTTAATCTTGTTAAAATGAAGCTACATATATGTAATTCTTTCTGCCAGTACAAATCTAAAAAGCAGCAATCATCTCACATTTAACACTGAACCATCTCTGTATGGTATATATCATGTAATAAGCCCCCAATTTAAATAATATACATAAAAAAAAAAAAACAAAACAAGCCACCAAACACCACCACCACCAAAAAAAAAAAGAAAAAAGAAAAAATCCCAACCCCCCCAAACTCTATAGTTTCAGCATTAGTTTTACACAGGTCTGAAGCTTGTTAGATGCCTTCTGGATTGCTACTGCTGCTTAATATTATCAGTGAGCTCCACTAACACAGTTTCTGCCTGCATATTAACAACAACTCTGCTATATTAATGGCTCACCGTTTTCTCATTCTCAACCTCCCTCTCCGAGGTTATGAGCATGGATTGCAGTACCAACAGTCATGACAATGTTGTAATTGTCATTACAAAAGTAAAAAAAAAAAAAAAGGCTGAAGTAATTATCTGTTCCAAACGTCATTAGGTCAGCTAAAGAGGAGTGTGATCAAAACAGTTTTATACCACCCCTTAAATGCTGCCTGGTTTAACCTTCTTTCATGTACAGCTGTGAAGCCACTAGTTCAAGCTTTCATTCTGATCCAGAGAGAATTCTCTGTGGGTTGGTTTTCCATCCAGAGATTAAAATCTCAGCCTTAGCTTCCAAGAGAGCCTAATACTTCTGGTTCCCATGTCAGGGTATCCTGCTGCATACCAAGGTATGGCCTGAAAAGGGGAATAAAATAACCAGGGCTAGCCAGATGACTCTTTTATTCCAACTTGCTTTTCTTTTGGAAGAAAAGCAAAGCTGTGCTGAGCTGGGACACAAAGGCTAATAATCAGAACGTTTTTGTGGGAGGGAAAAGCCTGAAAAAATTCCACTTTGGAAGGATGCAGACATTTTTTCAGCTTGTTTTCTGGGCTGTCCAGCTCCTCTGGCTGCCTGCTACGTAGGCGGGCTCCCGCAGAGCTGAAAGCCTGCTCCACAGAAAGAGATGGCTGGAGAGCATGAGGGAGAAACCCTGAAGCCTGCTGACTACCGGGAAGTGAGACTGACCAAGGGACCGCTACTTTCTCCTTCCCTGGGCTGATATGGAGACCCTGGGCAGTGGATACCCAGCTAACTAGCAATCTATTCTCCTGTTAACCAAGAGGCCGCTGGTGTCAGGAAAGCCACCATTTGAGATGACAGCTGCGGAGGCAGTCAGCCGCTAACCCAGGAGCCCTGGCTTTGGTGATAACTTGGGTTCCACACTGCTCAGACACCAGCTACACCCTGCAACCATCAGCTGGAAGACTTGGAAACCTTGGCCCACCTCCAGCTCACCAGAAACAAGCAGACAGAGAAGGCTTTGAAGACAGTCAAAGAGCAGGTTGACCTGGCAGAAGAGTTGGCTTGAGAAACTCTTTTCCAACAAAATTTCTCAATGGAAATCTGTTTCATAAGGAGGCTCCTGATCAACTCCTGTAACATATACAATAAGACTGAGCGATAGATTTAGCATGCGCACGTTTAGGGGAAAAGTGAGCTTAGGTTGGTTGTAGGGAGCGTCACTGTGTCAGACCCTACCAGCTGTTCAGTGGCCAAGAATCGACCCCAAAAGCAAACATGGGCAGCAGAACGTGTAACGAGTCTGGAGCAGGGACCTGCAACTGGCCATGCTCCCTCATTTCAAGTGAAGGTGGCACGGTCTGATGTGTTAAAAAGCTGGGTTAATGAGTTTTGTCCATTAGAAACCTAACATGTTCTGGGAGAGTTATCACACAGCTGGTAGCACCTTTTGAAAGTTTCAATAAAAAAGGCCTTTGCTGAAAAAAAAAAAGATGAATGTAGCTAGTCATCTAGTTCCCATTTAAACTAGGTTCTCTGCACCCGGACATTTCAAGATTTAATGTGTATTGTTCCCTGATGCTATTAACTGCCCAAATGTGGCCCAAGACAAAAATTAAGACTAAAACTTTAGAATAATTAAATTTGCTGCCTGAAGAGAAAAGGTTATTTATAAAATATCTAGCAACGAGGATACATTTAGCAGCACCTGACATCCTTTTGCTGTGCTTCATATGAGGCAACAAGATCGCTAATCCCCCTTATTTCTGGTTTTATGTATTTTCATACTTTTTTTCCTTTCTTTTTCCCCTCAAAGGGCTAAGATAAGCATACTCAACAAAGGTATTTTTAACTTAGGCCTCTGATCACATTCCTGCAGGACAAAGGAATTGTAGATCTGCCTGCAAATATTATGTTACTTCTTTTAGTTGTCTTTATGCAGTTTTGGATTAGGCTTTCAGTATCTACCTGCAGGGAATTCATGCTGAGCCATAAAAGCCTATTACAGCAGTGACTGGTGAGGCACTAAAAATACCTTAGTCTGAAACAGCTTGTTTCAGTTCTTTATCAGGCACTAAGAAAAGAAAGAAAAGTGTGCTGCATAATATCTTATAGGAGAAGGATGATTTGCAGAGGGCAAACACCATACCTCTGGAAATGATAGAAGAAGAAAAGCGAGAGTGTGACAAGCTAAGCACTGAATGTTCCCTTCCATAAAAGAGGAAACTTCACAAAGCAACTCTATATAGTCAAGAGAAGCTACCCTGAGAAAAGGTAGCCCCAGTTCAACGCTCTTGTTCACAAACTTGGCCTGCACCAGCCATTATTCTCTTCTCTTTCTAATTCAGCTTTAGATTACCTCTTCCTCCCTCTGTGTCTCATCACTTCATCTTTCCATAATTTCTCAGACAATATTTTTTATGATTTCTCATTTGTTGTCCTCTCTCACCTTCTGATCCTCTCCTACTGATATGCTGATACATCAGTGATTAATTAAGCTTCAGTCTTCAGCCTTGATTAAATTTTCCTTCTCTCCCATCATAAAACCTTCCCCTCTAACTCTGATATGTTTCTCTTACTTCTGCTCCCATCCTGCAGACTAGACTACCTTCCTCCATATGAATTTCACTTGACCTATTTTGTTTTAGCCATCTTCTATCTATCTCTGTTTCTCTAATGTAGCTGACAGTTGAGCCAATATTAACAGCCCAACATATTTTTACTTCTTAGACCTCCTCACAGGCAGGCCTGTTGCCTGAAGCACAGCTGGGGTTTTCTGACTCTTCCTCGCCAGCTGCAAACCCAGGGAGCTCATTCTCTCATAATACAGAATTGTTATACATTTACTTTGGTCTATCGTTTACTAATTCTTCAAGTCTCTGTATGAGTATTGACGTGACACATGGTCGTAGTGTCACCATTAGAAATAAATTGTGCCTTTAGGCCTTAGCCTTTCAGGAATTATAACAAGTCATAGTTCAAGTGTAGATACAGCTCAAGATCACAGTTCTTGATTTGTGAGATGAAATTCAGAGTGTTTCTGTTGTTAAAGAACGAACAAAAATATTTAGAGATTTTAAAAGAGAAAAACACTCACGCCTGTCTATAATTTGCAATTCAGGTCTCAGATTTGGCTTGGGAACAAGACTAAGTGTGAATCTATCTACCTTTTCTTGCAATTCTTCTTTCCAGAAGTCAAGTGGATATTAAACACCACCATCCACAAAGTTCAGTAATTCTGATTCAGCAATATTTTTACCTGTCATTACATGGTGTGACATGACTTAAACCTGAGGCTTTGGCTAAGCAGAAACTATTCTCCTTGTTTTTTCCTATAGTCTGATGTTCCTACAGTTCAGAGGCAATGCATTATACAGCTGATTTTTTCACAAAACAATGCAACTAGCAAGGAAAGTTAGCAACAGAAAAAGGGACATCTGATGCATTGACTGTAATAACTACTCAGAAAGACTGAGTTTTAAACAGCCTAAATCAATGAGCACTGAGGGGCTGTTGCTCTAGCACATGCCAAGCCTTCCATCGAGAAAAGAGCAGGTTCTATAATCAACATATTATTAATATTTATTAATCATACACTTCGTTAGTCCATATATTTCTGGTCAGGAAAGTAAGTGTCTGGGAGATTTGGCAGCCCAAAGTCTGCCTGCTGCTGCTGCACTTCCCCACGGCTCAAGGCCTGAGCTGCCGCAGGCAGTGACTTCTGGTTGTTCCCTCTGTCAGTCCCGTGGCAGCGGGGAAGCTGCCCCCAGAGCCTTTCCTAGTTCTCATCCTGAGTAACACCCCACTGCACTTGAGTTAGCAGGAGTTCCAGGGAAGAGAAATCCCTGAGCACCCCTGAGTACCCACAGCAGCATGCTATTAAAGATACACCCATGTGCTGAAGACAGGCATTAAGCAACTTGTCCTTTGGATATTGCTGAAGGCCCCTGTAGAGGGAGACTGACCGCAGAGTGAAAGAAAGAATAAAAATATGAGGTGCAGAAGTTTTTAAATGCTCCAGTTTGCATGAACTGGAAGCTATTAAAAATCATAAGAAAGGAAATGCCAGAGCCCTGCACAAGGTCTACACAAAGTTCAGACTATACAAGCTAAACATTGTGCAACACCACCAGCATGTTCAGTATATCTTATTTGAATGAAGTGTAAATAGAGTTAGTTAATTTACTAAGTGGAGTCTTCCTTCTCTGTTATGGTTATGTGGAAACATCTTGTTTTCTTTTTAAATAGAAAAATAAATCACAGACACTCCCATCCCTTGTTTGCAACCATCACCCCCTCTTCCAAGAAGCAGCCCCTGACACACTGCATAGACAAGCTGTATCGAAGGCATCTTTATTTAATACAACAAATCTGTTACACGGTATCAGCATAGGTCAATAGTGGAAGCTCTGATAATGGTAAGTAAGTTTTACAATATCCATGAAAGAGCTCAGTCAAAAGCAGAGCCTCAGGCTCCATGGTTCCTGCTTATAAGGTAACAACCCCAGAACCATTTATTTTTGATGATGCTTCTAAATGAAGCAAGTAGAAAATCAAATTTGAGGGTTTTGGGCGAGCATCAGAACTGAAAAAATAAGCCAGGAAAGGAACTGAATGGCTCTCTGCCATCGGCCCAGAAGCCTAAAATATTATGTAGTTCTTATGAAAATGTCTGAAGAAGCAAAGAAAGCACACAATACTTTGTTAGGATAATAAATGTTTGGTAAATATTTTACCTCCTCCTAAAGGGTAAGTCTGACACCTATGAACACGGTTACAGCAAGCTGGAAAGTTAGCAGCACCTAGAGCAGCAAGAGATTTGGCAGAGTTCTGCTAAACCCAATGACATTATGTTGTTATCTGATGCCAACATTAAATAATAGCCATTCTTACAAGACCACAATAAACACACTAAAAACGACCGATTTGTCCTCAGCAATCTGCTCCATGCACCTGAAGTGGAGATACCTACAGCTATCCATGTGATGAATCTCACATGCAACATTTTCATTAAATAAAAGTGTTCCTGTGAAGATGTGTGTTGTGTGGGGTTTAGTCTGACCCCTGTGACACACCTCTTCCAGCACATGTACTTGCCTGATACTTAAGTGAGTCATTGGACACTCAGTTCTGTTTAACAGTGACATTAAGGTGGTTGTCATCCATCAGGAAATTCCTACAAGCCTGTTTTGGCTCGTCCCAAGCTTTGTCCATTGATCAGAAATTATTTATACGAGAAGGGGTCTCTGAACACCATGGGAATGGTGAGTAAACAGCGCAGTACAAAATGGGACAGTATCTGTAAAGGTCAAAGACCTCAAGCGAAAGTTGCTGAACTATTGTGTAAATGAAAAATTAGCCGTTGATCAGAAGCTGACCAAGGTCAAATCTCAAGCTGCAGGGTTCAAAGGAGTCCAAGAATTCCCAAGATGTTTATTGGGCTGGGAAAGCTAAGCCTACAGATAATCCACAAGAACTCATACTAACCCTTTTTATTTTTTTTCTGATTATTTGGTTTGGGTTAAGCATGACTTGTGGAGATCCATCAAACCAGAGATCAATGACTTCCCTCAAAATGCAGTGGAAGACAAACAAAACAAGTGGAAGACTGTTGACCTGCCATTGTTGGCGAACTGTGCTGCATTTCTTGTAATCGTTTCAGCCTACCTAAAGAACTGGTGTTTGTGAACAAGAGCTCTAATAAGACCATTACAGACTACATCTTCAATAACCACACTTTCCAAGAAAAGGAAGGAAACCATTGAGACCAAAAAAGAAAAATGCAAGAACTTCTTGAACTCTGAGCCAGTCAGTCTGCATCACTTATATATCCTCATGGACTGGACAATGTGATGCTCTGATCTCTGACATTGTGTTCTGTTGCCTTACTATATTCTCTATAGAAACTTCGGGTTACCTTGCTGTCCTGGTTTCAGCTGGGATTAATTTTCTTCTTAGTAGCTAGTACAGTGCTGTGTTTTGGCTCTGATGTGAGAACAATGTTGATAGGGCAGTGATGGTCTTAGTTGTTGCTGGGGGATGTTTATACTAAATCAAGGACTTTTCACTTCCTTGGGCCCTGCCAGCCAGAGGGCTGGGGGGGGGTGGGGGTGGGCACTGAAAACTGGGAGGGGACACAGCCAGGACAGGTGACCCCAACAGGCCAAAGAGGTATTCCATACTATGAGATGTCATGCTGAGTATATAAACTGGGGGAAGAAGGAGTGTGGGGACATTTGGCGTTATGGCATTTGTCTTCCTGAGTAACTGTTACGCGTGATGAAGCCCGGCTGTCCTGGGGATGGCCGAACACCTGCCTGCCTGTGGGAAGCAGGGATGAATTCCTTGCTTTGCTTTGCTTGCATGCGCGGCTTGGTTTTACCTATTAAATTGTTTTTATCCCAATCCTTGAGTTTTACATTCCTTTTGGATTCTCCTCTCCATCCCTCTGGGTGAGGGGGAGTGAGCGAGCGGCTGCCTGGTGCTTGGTTGCCGGCCAGGGTTAAACCATGGCAGGTTTTCATCAATCAGCTGAGGGAACAATCCAAACCACTGAGGACAAATCCAGCGAGATACTGAAGCCAGCTTCTTGTCTGAACTCTGAAGCCAGCTTTTCCTGCAGCACTTCAGTGAAAATGCTTGTTTATGCTTTTCCTGTTATAAGCGGAACTAAGAGGGATCACTTGGGAGACTGAATGTTGAAGGCTATAATTAATTAACTTCAAGTTGTAGGCAATTAAAGATGTAGATCCTTAACTCTTGAGTAAGCTAACAAGGAGATGTACTGAAAGGCACATTGCTTCAAAGTAATGTACAGTGCTAGTCTGGGAGAAGAGAGAAGATGAGTACCTATGCTGGTACTTATACACCTTAACTGTACAGGTTGTCTCGGCCAAAAGGAGGGAAATACCTCAGGAAGCCTGTGTTAAAAATCAAGGAGCTGAAAATGCAAGACCAGGATGAGTATTGTGTCAAGGAATCATTTTTGTCCTTGGTTATATAAGGCAGCCTGGAAAGATCACGTTGGGCTAAAGTCTCTTCAAGGATGATGTGCTCCAGATCTTGTGACTATCACAGAAAAAAAGAAGGGGTTTCTTCCCACTTGAGGAATGATCTTGCACCAAACCATCTGTTTTCTTTCTTTGATCCCTTTACTAAGAGGTGGAATTTTCAATTAGTAAAAATAAGACTGAAAACTTTGTCTATATTTGTTTCACCTTATTGCAGAAGTTTCACAAAGATTCCAGTACCGTACACAAGATGTAGATCCTATGTATCTGGCAAAACTTTGTCTCACAATTTCTTAAGGACAAGTTCCAAAAAAACCCATTTAGGAGTCTAAAGCACTGTTCAAGCAGAAGACATGAAGGTCCAAGACAGTGATTCAAAAAGAAAAAGTCTTCCTCCCCAGCCCTCCACCCCTGATGCCTGACAGTCTGTCTGTACCTAAGCCTTACCCAGAAAACTTACTGGGGTGCCAGATGCTGTGGGGTCACCCATGGCTGGAGATATTACCGTCTTGCTTGACCTGAACATCTGATATCAACCCATCTCCCATCTGAGATTCCTTGGGACACACAAAATAGGTGTGCCTCTCAAGAGACCCATCTGGAGGCCTCATCTGCACGTACTGCACATACGCTGAATTTAACGAAGTGACAGCAGTAACTGCCATTAATGGCAGTGGCAGCAGTAAGTGATCGTGCTTGTGCAATACCTTAGCTGTTAGGACAGTGGCCAAGTAAAGAGGAGGCTGAAGATGCTGCTCCTCATTTTCCACCTCCCGGCCTGCTTTTAACCACTCGGCTATTATCAACGAGACGGAAGACGGCCTGGTTTGTCTTTTCAAAGGATTGAGCCACTCGGTGTATCTGAAAGGGTGGACATCTAAAAGGGCAGCCTGACCCATGCACAGGCAGCCCCTCGCCCAGTGCCTGGCTACTGTGATTCTTGTTCTGAAGTGCCTGGTGGTGCCCAGCCAGGCTCTGGGGCATCTGGGATCTACTGGGAGCAGGGAGCCTTTGCTTTGCGCGCTGCAGCAATGGGTGACAGCCTCCAGCTCCAGTCTGGGAGCTGCCTCCAGGATCTCCCAGCAGAAGGATTGCTCTGTCACATCCCGCCAGTGAGTTACAAGGGGATGGAACCCTGGGGCAGAGGTGGCTCAGGGGGAATGCCACCGGTGAAAGCTGTCAGACTACAGCATACTTTTGCCTATAATCTGTTCTTTCTTCCGCCGTATGATCATTACGAGAACTTGTGGTTTCACAGCCTCTCAGACACTGGGTGCTGAGAATGGCCGTGCCCAGCTGCTGGGGTACCACAGAGGACAATCCTGCACCAGCAGCAGGTATGAAACAAGCCTTGGGGTTTCTCAAGTTAGCTGAACTCTACCGCCAGAAACAACATGCCTGCAAAAGCCCTGGTGGAATTAGTGTGTCAGAAACCATGGCATTTTCAATATTTCTGATTTAAAAAAATATACTTGGAGGAAATAATACCAAAATTGCCAGATATTTAAGGCTGAGTCATGTTTCCATAAAAGTCAGTGGGAGATTTGCCACAGACTTTTAAAAGACAAGGATTAGACTCTAAATAGCTCATTTATGAGGAACAAGTGATCGTTTAATGTACCAGCGTTTTTCCAAACTGTTTTAGGAAAATTATTAATAACTGAAGAAAACTGAAAAAAAAAAAAACCTGAAACCTTGAAAAATGCTTAATTACCATAGCAACGCTCTGTGTTACTGTTGAATATCATAACTCCAAAGAGACATAGAGCTGCCATGACCAGACGGTTTCTTTTAAAATTTCCTGATTGCTAAAATCAAAGAATTGTACTGTATAATCCTCTTTAAACACAATAACAAAAACAGCTTCTCTCAGCATTAGTCACAGTCTGCCAAACAGTTTTACACACCTTTCCATACACAAATGGAGATCACCTTTACTTAAAGCTTTTAAAGATCTTTTTTTTACAAAACGAAATATGGAATTGAGTTAAATAATGAATGATATTGCAAGATCTGTAGGGAACCTTTCCTTTCATGACTCAGTCTCGCCAAGGGAGGCAAACAGTCTGAACCCTCTCAATATTAAAATCCTACACACTTGCACTTAATGACATTGACTTGCTGCATAGAACATAAATATTAGCAGCACCCAAAAAACATAAAAGGAAACAAATTTATCATACTGTTATTAACAATGGTTATAGATTCAAAAGCTGATGACCTGCCTCTGAAACCTCTGTGTGGCCTAAATTTAGCAAAATACATGATAATTTTAAGTACACAGAAATATTACTGGTATCCTAAAAGGTGTCATTTAGCCTCTCAAAGTGAAAGGACTACCCCTGACCTCTGCAAACTTTAGATCAGACTTTGAAATTGCTGAGCTGGGGGATTTGTGGCCATAGCAGGGGGCAGGCAGACAGAGGGGAATAGTGCTGGGCAGTACATCGCTGCTCCTTAGAAGGTGTCCTCTTCCCCCACCCCTCCCTCCAGCCAGTAGTCCCTTGGAAAATGGATGCAGCAGCAGGTACCTTTGTGTTATTACCAGAACCTGTTATGAATGTTTGTATCCTAACAAATTTAGAAGACAATTTTAAGTAGTCAGGTCCATTACAGAGGACAAGATCCACACATTCACAGTCTTAACACTGACCTCTTACAACTGCTGTCAGTTTAAGTCACTGAAATTTTGTCAACTTAGAGCAATTTTGGCACACAGGAATGAAATCTTTGAGAAGACAGACCATGGAAAAAACCTGATGTTCATGTATCTGTTTGCCAATACGAGTCCCACCAAAGCTGAGGATGTTTATGGTGCAGGTGACAGCAGAGGGTGGAGGTGGTGGGCCGGCTTGGTGGAAGCAGTGCAGCCATGACGTGGCAGGGACACATTTGCAATGTATAGTCTTCAAACTCAGTTCTTCCCAGTTATTTTTGACTGCTGAGGAGCAGAGACCCTGTTATAACAAAGGAATCTTCTGATATGCATGAAGTACTGTAGGGAACAATAATACAACTTTGTGGAGGAAGCAAGCTGTTTTACTTTACTTCTGGCTATTTATAGCTCACTTGAACATTTTGACAATTGCAAACGATTCTGTAGACTAGCTATTTAAACACCCTGCTGAATGTATCCCAACAGGAACTTGAGGAGTTTATTAATTTTCTAGCCAGAGAGAATTAAACTTCTGATTCAATGGAGAATGTGCCAAAACAAGTCAGCCACTGAATTTTTAAACTTTCACTTTTTATAACTGATCTTTTAATTAGACTGTTACCCCAACTGCCTCTCTCCTTTTCACGTGCAAGTCAGTCATTTAACATGCAAAAAAACCCCAAACCCCTCACTTAACAGTTCAGCACAGAAAATAGCAATATTTTATACCGGAACTTCATTTAAAATCTGAAGTCTCTTGAGTACTGTATTAAAAGGAATAACTTTTTGGAGGGATGGATCCATACCACCAGCTTCACCACACTACAGGAAAACTTTCATTCAGCCATTACTGTCACCAAGGAAATTGAAGTTAATTCTAGCTACCACCTTCTTGGATACAGACTCCTGGTAAAAAATGTATAGCCTATTTTTGAAACCTCTGTAAATATCTCTAATGACTTTTGTTGCTGCCTAGATCAGTTTCCTGACTAGCACATTCCAGATAGCCTACATTAAAACATGTTTGATATTATGTGTTATTAGTAAGTGAGCACTCTTACCTTTTTAGATACAAGACATCTTTACATCATTTGCATTTGAAAGGGATGAGTAATTTCCAGCTTTGAGAGAATTTAACCCACATGATTTCTGCATAATTTTGCATTCCACTTAAAAATTACCTCTCTCCTGCCATACCTTTCTTATGCTTTTATGCTTAGGTTTCCCAGTATCTCTTGCCCTGACAGTTTGTCCATATCTCTCATGAGTACTGCTTGTGAACTCTCAGAAGGAAGATGAAAGCTCAGTCCTGCTCTGTTTTTCTTCAAATCGCTTCACCAATGTCTGCTGGGGATTATCCATGGAAAATAATTTAAGAAAAGAATTTATTTACTACATAAAAGGCAAAGTAAAAATAAGATTTATCTTCTACCTGATTAATATTTGTGCTAACATAGCATTAGACTCTTTCTTTTAATCAATACTTATCCCCCATCTTCCATGGAGCTCCATGCAAGCCTGTTTCTACATGGTGCAAACAAACAACAACAACAACGAAGTGTCCTAGACCTTCTCCCTCTCATGTTGGCTTTTGAAGCAGATTCATTGTCTGCTTCTTTTCCACCAATAGAAATCAACACTGAAAAAAATAGAAGCAAGTCATCTTTTCTGTGTGGGTAAATAAAAGCTACTCTTCAAGAAGAATCACAAGTCATCTGATGTACCTTTTGCGAGTGTTGTCAGTGCAAGAATGTTCTCTGTGCTATGTACAAGATCTAAAGGATACATTTCACTACTGAAACTGCTGCCCCATCTCTTTTTAGTCCGTGTATAATGTCCTATGGCAAAACAAAGCAATGCATGTGGTCCGATGGTGAACAGTGCATCCCTTTTTTCATGTTTTACAGTCCTAACTTTATAATTATTTGCACTTGTGACCTTGTTGTTGTTTGCATAAATGACATATTTGCTTAGATTTAATTTTTTCAGATTTCCCAGCTGTAATTCTTATTTTCTGATTTCTCAAACTTTCATCTTAATAGCATTAAAGATCAAGCTTTGAGTAGGATTTCTCGGGAAATATACTGGTCATAGTGTAGTGTACTGGCTGTTTTTTAGCCAGTCTATAGTAACATAAAGTATTGCATGTCTGATTTTTGCTATGGTTTTATTATTATAGGTTTCACTACACTTGTTTTATTTGGCTGAGGTCAGTCAAATTATGTAGGAAGAGCAAACTTCCTCTTGTAAAGAGATCTGATCCCCACTCTTTGCTGCCCCCTCCCAATATTGCTGGAGCAGAAGCCTAGCCTCCCTTCTTTAAAGCCATGTTGTGAAAGATGCCAACGAGATAGTCCTTAAACATGATGCATCCCATTCATCTGTATGTCAAGGGAAGCAACACAACATTATTTATGAATGCTATACACATATCCACAATAAATTACTACAGCATTTTTGTGGGCCAAAAATTGTAAGAAACACTATTCCTAATCATGTTTGCTATGCACTTCTTTTCTGTAAAAACACATGGAAGTGGCAAATCAGTTACTGTTTTTATGCATACAGCATTGTATCGTGACTTCTCGCTGCATAATCTAGCATAGTCATCAGAAGTCATCACTTTTAGAACAATATCTGCATTTTCACTTAGCTGCTGTGCCAGCAGCATCTTCTTACTCTGCATTGCTGGGTTACTTGCACTAGAAACAAGACCATGAGGCTTCCCTGGACTTCAGTTTGTCTTGCAGGGATCACTGTTCTCAAGGGATGTCGTTGAAGTAGAACAATTGGCAGAACCAAGTCTCAAAAGCTATTTTCAGAGCCTCCACTGAAACTATTTTCTGCCATTTCTGTTCTGGTAGGCTGAGGACTAGCCTATGATATACAAAATCACCACAGGATTTCTCTGTTTATTGAGTAGTATCTGTAAGGGTGTTTTTTCCCCAACATTAATTTTCCTTGGTCAAGGTTTGACTTAGTCAACTTGCCAGTTAAACCAGATTGTCTCACAAAAAGAGACCTAAAATCAGCTTTTATTAAGTCTAGCCATATCTAATAATATCAACATCTCCAATAAATTGATTGTCTTCTAGATCTCTCAACTGCACTGCTTTATTTAAACTTATATACTTTACACCATCTCTTAAAAAGTCATGAAGGTGAAGAAGAATGTAAAATTAAATCAAATGTTGGTAACAAATTTAGATGAATTTGTGCAATTCCTAAAAGAGGGGAGGAAAAAAGCACGCAAGTAAAAACAAAAATGAACAGAAACAGTCAGAATCACAAAAAACAACATATGACCTTAATTCAGAGGTTTATCTGATGTGACCTCTGCTTCCCCTTCTGCTTCAGTGTCTTTCCAAGGAGTTATTCTTCACAATACTATCCCAGGCCTGAAGTCTGTTTTACCATTGCTCCTTCTTTGGTCAGAGTAATTGTACAGCATGCAAATGTAAGTCAGTTTTATTTAAGAAAAGAAGAAAAAAATAGCGGGATTTTGCTTTGCTAGACACAGAATAAACAAATGTAGAAGTTTTCCTGCCTCTGTGCCTCGGAAGGTCTCACACTTTGCTTCTCTGGGTAACGTTTATGGGTATTTTCCAGACATTGCCTTCAATACATGTGCACATGTATGTATGTGTAAGCACACACAGAGCCTGCTTCTGGATGAGTCACCCCAGTACCATGAAGTTTAGCCCCAGGTTACCATCAGACCACTACTGCAGGTGGTGACAGTCACAGTTCTTCCCTGGCCCTACTGCCTAACAAAAAGATCTGCTTGCTCTTTTTATGGACCCTGAAGTAAGCTTTAGAGTGAGTCTTGGCATTATTTTTCTATTAAAATCTGCTCTAAGTCAACCTGTAACACCTCCCAGTAAAGAAAAAAAGTTCAAAGTCATTCATTATATAATTGCTTCACTTCTTAAGGTTTAGGCTACATAAACTAGCCTCAGGCCAGGCTCATTTCTCAAATCCCTTGAACTGCTATAAACCAAACTAGATTACCAGATCAGTTGATAAGCCAACATTTTGTTGTGTGACCACAGCTCCTTTCACCCACACTGACCAGAAACCCCAGCACACAGAAGGAATAAGATGGGCTGCTCCTGGACTATTACTGCTTTTAAAGAATATTTTGATATTATAAAAAGGTGTTACAATAGAGTGTTTATTTCAGTGATCAAATATTATTTATTCCACAGGATTTCTTACACATTCAATCCACGTGGTCAGTGTTGTCCTATGTCAAGTGAAGGTTGTGCACCAGAGGAAAATATGGCTCCCCAAACACCTGCCTCTTTCATTCCAAATCTGAGTGCTGCAGTAGATAGCCAGGACTGTATCCCTGCACCTCTCCTCAAGCCCTGCATAATGCTGAGAAGGTCACCCAAACCACAGTTTCCAAAAAGCGGCCACAAGTGATGCATTCCTCATTTTCTGGGTATCTACTATGAAACAGCTGTAGATGAATTTGCAGGCATAGTGAGTACTCACAACTGCAGCTGGAGATAGTTCCCACTGCATAAAACTTTATAAAAAGGTTAAGTGCTCTGAAACATGAATTCCAGGCTGGCTATCTAAAAGCAGCAGACGTTTCTGACAATAGAACATTAGCACAAACCATTTCTACAGGAATGCAGTGAAGACAAGTTCACTATCATTTGTGAATCAGAGCAAATCTGCAGAGATGTTGGTAGTGGAACAGATAGCTTTCAGGTGCCCTACCATAGTACAGGATCAACAACTCTGAATGAGTATTCTTCAAGACATTGAAAGGTTTTGCATGAAACCAGAGCAAAACCTGAACCCCTTATCCCACCACATGTATATGTAGTGTTATGCACACAAGCAAGGAGAGTTGAGGAAAGCAAGAGGAATAAACAAGCATTCCAGGCTAAACTACTTGTAGCTATTTGTAAATAAATATAGTTGTGGCAACACTGCAAGGCAGACATCCTTTCGAAAAGTTAGGTGTTTCTCCAGTTTAAAAAGCTTGTGAAGCTCTGCCTTCCACACAAGATGAGGAAAGGCAGGCATCTCCTAGAGGATCCAGCATGGTGGGTTACTTAACACCGGCATCCAGACCATGCAAAGAGTGACTGCTTTCACATTGCTGGGTTTGAGTACGTGCCCGTATCCTGCTGAGGCAAAGCGAGGGGCTCAGCTCTGTGTACCCTGGTTTCCACTGAAAGGAAGCCCAGCTGAGCATCACAGAGGCAATCGTACTATTTTTTCATAAATGACCAATATTACATAAGGGATCAACAGCTGCATGTAGACACGGATAAGCAACCAGAAAGGTACAGCAAGGAACAAGTTTACAGCATAAAGCCTACCTATCCCAGCAAGACTGTGGGAGGCTTGGGTTAAATTCCTTTTACTGCCTGAGGGAATCTGACCTGACATCTCCCTCCTCAAAGTGAACATGCCGATCACTAAAGGTCGACTATTTTAAGGCACACGGGTGAGGTGTCCCATTATTTCTGTTCAAAATGTTCCACTTTGCATGGAATGAATATTCATTGGGCTCCTGAGAGAATGAAAGTGCAAAAATGTGTCTATAACTGGGTTGTTAGGGTGCTCAGCTGGGAAGGTGGGTGAGAGCAACATAATCTTTTAGAATATGAGAGCATACCTAGCTAAGCAGCAGCACAGCAAGGGCGTTGATGATCTGTGTTTGGGATGAGGTGCCCACCTTAGCAATAGGACAGTATCTGAATGTTTAAATCTGATTGTGGGAGCTGCCCTCAGGCACAGTACCGAAAAGGCTACTTGGAAATCAACAGTTGTCTATTTAGGGCTGAAAAATGTGAGGAACATACAGTGTGAAACCACTCACAGAATGATGAGAATGACTCTCCTACAGCTGCAAGAGGGTTTCTCCCTCTAAACTACCCTTATATGTAGATCTAGGAATAAAAATGATCCTGGCAGAGAAGTAATTAAGTAGAATGAGTATCAGAGGTCTGATAGTACATTGTCCTAAATTCAGCAAAAAGCCCTTCATCTAGATATACTAAAAAGCAGATTAAATAACTGTTCACATGAACTCTTCCATGAAGGTATTTTTCCCTTTAGACTCTTGCTTTAATGACTGTGTAATTATTGGAATGAATTGGGTTTGAAGGAACACTAGCATTTTTAACATAGGTTTTATCAAGCAGTGACAGTATCTTTTGTCTTGTCATAACTTCTTATTTTCATTCTCTGATGCCTTACTGTTGGATCAAACTTTTCAATTGTGAAGTAGGTAATAAATTCACCTCTAGTGAAAAGGTGTTAATTTAAGTCTGTTTATACTGACTTCTGCTGGCTTTCCTCAGGAATGAATCTGTCTCACAAAGTTTATTGTGAAATTATTTAGAGAGATGTTGACAAAGTTAGACTCTACAGGTAAAGAAATAAATTTCTGTATATTGCCCTACGGAGAAGGGTATGTGCACATGGCTTCTTTTATGGACAAAATCTACAGATTTTAACAAGAGGGAACAATGCTGTTTTAAGGTTTAGTGACAAAAATGCTTTAGGGATCTGTATACATTATCCATTAGACCATTTGGAATTATATTTTAAAAAGTAAAGAAAACTTGATATTCCTACATGATTTTAGTTCTAGTGGGGAATCACACAGCATCCACAAGAATGAGCGGCCAGTTCGCACTGACAGATCACTGACAGCTCCACTAAGGAGAAGGCCTGCTCTGACTGTGGCCCATTTGACTGGAAAGACAGCAAGGTTTTAACTAAGGAACACCAGGGATGCCTGGGCCTTTTCAGTTTAGTCAAAGATCATTTCAGATCTTCTGGCTGCCAAAGACCAGCAGGTTTTCTTCTGTTTGCATGTATGTGGCTGGTTTGGCAATGCAACTTAATTTTATGCGGAAGAGCAGCAGCAGCCACCGCCTTCACGTGAGCTTTGCTGTATAATTAAGTTTTACTAACAAAGACAGGATGCACCAGATTAATAACCTCTTCTTTACATTGCAGACTGGTAAATTAGAGTTGGGTTTCTGTCCCTCTAAGAAATGTTTCTAGATTCAGACCACTGCTTTGACACTTTTAATTTACTTACAGAACTTTTATGCCATCCATCTTCCATGAAGCGCACTTCTACCCGATGGCAATGTGCTGATTTATGTTAGCTGATGATCTGGGGACTCTGTAGGAAGATTTAGGTTATATTTTTTCAGGACACTTGAGAAAAAATATCTGGGGCTTGGCATGCTCTCACATTCCAAAAGAAAGATTTTTGAGTGCCCAGGGAGAAAACAGCCCTAGCAAGAATTATTTAAGAAGAGACAGAGAGAGGATTACATCAGAGGAGGGAGATCATCCCAAGCTTTTGGTTTACGGGCAGAAAACTAGGCTACCTCAGGAGCCCTCTAGGACTGCCCTCAGGACAGCACTAGTAGATTTTATAAACCGCAATTATACACTAGGAAATATTTCTTCTGTTCCTGTTTATAGATCCTTATCCCATCTGCTGCCTGGTAAGTGTGAACCTTTCCTTCTCCAAGGACACCCATGTGTTCTGTATAGGAACCAGAATGTACATTTGTCTATGCTATGAAAAAGGACGCACTTAATCTGCTTTGAGACTCATTGCCCTAAGACCACAGAGACCTGGGAAGGACAACGGAAGGCTGCCCTGTCCCTCCCCTGCACTGTCCCCAACAGGTGTTGGTATGAACTGTCCTTAAACACAGCCGATCAAAAACATGCAGATGTGTTCTTGAGAGCAACTCCAGTACTTCAACAGCCAAAATACTCCTTCTTAAAAGATTGCATTAATAGGGCAATTTAGAGCAGACAATATTTAGTTGCAACAATTTCTTGGCCTTCCTCGCTGGTCTTAAAAAACAACTGATCATTACTCTTTTTATAGTGATCTTTTTTACATACTAGAAGACTTATCCTGCCCCCTTTTTAGCCGAAAGGAATGGAGTTACCTTTCTTCATGGATTGTGTTTTCTAAACCCCTTAGCATTCTTTGCTTCTCCTCTTGATTTTCTCCAAGTCACCATCTTTTTTAAAATGTATCTAAAAGTGGACACAGTGGCCTGAGATCCAGTTGGCTTCCAAGGAGAGCAGAATAATTACTTCCCAAGGGTTGTGTACAATATTCCTATGAATGTATTTGTCTTTGACCAAGACTTCTTTTTTTCTAAATATTTTGTTGTTACTCATAGCCAGTTTGTGATTCACTACAACCCCCATATCCTTTTCTGTGTAATGTCACTCCTGTTACATTTGTCTATTGCATTTGTCTTTGTTGAATTTAATCTGCTTCTAATTTCAGATTATGTATGATTTTTCAGACTAATTTCCAGTTCTGGTTCTGTCCCTTCATATTGTCCACAGATTTTCTAAATGTTTTAATTGAATTTCATCATTCAATCATTAATAAAAATACTTAGAAGAAATGGGACTCCACGTGAGGTGCCTCTCCAGTTTAATGTGAATCACTGAAAATCATTCTTGGCAGTCACTCAGTAACGAGGGCATGCAGAGGAGGGAGTTCAGCAGTTACTTTACTTGGGTGTGGGTAAACCGCCCCAGTGGCTGTGGTAGTGCCTCGCTCTTACCCAGGGAAATAAGATTTTTCTTAGCAGTGTAGTCTATGACCCCTTTTCCCAACATCCACCTTTCCAGAAAAATTATGCAGTGGAAGGGAGTAAAGAAGATGGAGCCAGACTCCTCGCTGGTATCCAGTGATGGGCTGAGACGCAATGGTCACATGCCTAAACATATGAAATTACATTTAAATGCAAGAGAAAATTTTGGGGTGTTTATCCTGTGAGGGTGGCCAAAGACTATAACAAGTTTCTCAGAAAGCTTGTGGAGTCACCATCTTGATGACACTCCAAAGCTGAATGGGCACAGCTCTGAGCAACCTGCTGTGGCTGACCCTGCTTGAGCAGGATTTGGACTAGAGACCTTCTGAGGTCTCTTCCAGCCTCCATCATTCTGTGATTCTATGAAATTAAGACAATGAGACAATTATATACCCTTGCTTGAACTCAGACAGTGTTTTGCTAGCAGTTTTAACTTTTTAGAATAATAATTTTAAATAGCCTGAAGTCATGGTCTGATCTGTAGTCATTCTACTGGAAAATCCCGAAGGTCAGTCTGGGGATTAGATTAGACACTTTGCCAGTCTGTGCAATACTGTGAATGACAAATAACATTTCAAACAGCATCTGAAACTCTGTAATTGTCTCCTCTGGAGATGTAGTGCACATCTTTTTAACTCTAGATCAAAGGTTTTTGTCCCAAAGTTTGAGCACTGCTATCAGACAGTTTCCCTGTTACAGCCTCCCTCTTGCCACTATTCCACCTTTAAAAAGCAGCACATTGTTTTGAACGAAGCTGAAGCCCAATGCAACATTATTAGTAAAGATCTACATTCAAATCCATGACTCATATGACCCAGGGTAGGCCTCTGCAGTCAAACGGGAGTGTTGGCAAGCATCACTTGTGACCTGGACTCCGTCCCCTGTGTTCCCAGAACCTCACAGTCACTTCATTAGTGCCCACATGGATGAGTAACGTGAATAGCATGAGTCACAGTCAGGGACTGGATATGCCTCAACAGTCTTTCCACTGTGCCTAAGGTTTTTGGATTAGTCAAGAAGCCCATGTCCCAGCAGGGTGGTCAGACTGGCAGATGGGCGTCTCTGGCCATGTTACAAGAGTCTCTAATCACAGCCATCCACCGAGAAGTTTGTTACTGGAGCAGCACCGCAAATAACAGGATTATACCTTACTGAAGAGCTGGGCCAAAACTTACTCGTCTTGAAGGTGAAAATTTTCAACATTTATCCCTCCTAAAAGGGGTTTACCTTTCTTCCCTGCTGAAGTCAGTGGGGAACCTCTGGCTTCTGACTTCACCATGCACAGGACTTGACTCTTAAATGAACCCACAGCTTTTACAGATTAGTGTGACTTGGAAACTGATGGACTGGCCAAAATACTTTCAGCTAGCCTTGTAACCTGATTTTGATACTCGGCAAAAATTGTAAAAGTATTCATGCTTCTTTTTGCTCTCTTATTTACCAGATAGTTTTTCAGCATTTTTCCACTTTCACACCAGAGTTTCTGGTTGGGAAATTCTATAAAATTCACTCAACTATAATGGAGTTTTAAATTATCTGTTCAGACGAGTTACTAAAATACAATAGAAGCACATGTTCCTGAACAGCAATGCAATAGCAGGGTGTGGAAAACACAGCATTTAACACAACCCCGTCTATACATTTCTCTTATATAGTTGAAATCCATACTACGTCAGCTATGATATAATTATGTAATGGTGCCTCTTCTTTTTCTCTAGTATGTTATGAACACTATTGTTTTCTCACTTATTGGTAAACTTGCCTAATAATTTCCTTAAAAGACTAAATGGGGCTTTTCTGTTAAATCTTCCCTTGGAATTTAGGTATCCATAAATGTGTCTCTTTTATTGACAGATCTTCACATTTCCTTGTCTCAGATAAGTGATTCTCCCCAAAAGATCATTTTATATAAAGACATCTTCCATCCTATAGGTGAGATACAGATGGGAAAGCCTCATTTGTAAGTCTTGCCAGAGCATAGGTGTGAGGTGGACACTGGACGGCTGCGTATCAATTGTTTCTGCAGAAAAGCGAGGACTTTGGTGATGTTACTACCGAAAACTGAGGTGCCATGGGGTTGCAGACATCTAAAGTAGTCAGGAGGGTTTTGTGAAACCCTGAATGATATGTGATTTAGGCACCCTGAAAGGTAGTTAGGTAACAAGTCCTCCAGTGAATCTGGCCTCTTGACCTAGGTATTTTATCATATTGGTCAATCTTAAGCAAAATGTGGAAATGGTGAAGCATTAGCCTGACCGCTGAGGGGAGGTAGTAACTACACAGTATTCAAACCTAACGCTGCTTGTTTCTTCTAAGAACTCACTTTGATCTTGTGATCTTACACCTCTAAACCCCTTACATTTCCTCATCAAAGGTTGTTGAAATGTTGGTTTTACCAAAGACTGACTGCATATAGCTTTTTTTTTAATGGTAGCATGACCCTCTAGTGAGGCTAATTCACAATTTCTGTCTGACTTGAGGGTATATAGAGTCACATTTCTAATTAATATCCACATGGCTAGTTTACTAGGAGCTGGAAAATTCAAACCTGCAAGACAAACACAAAAATGTGTTTTTCTTCCTTTTCCTGGCAAAGCTTACAGTAACTGTGCAGATAGAAGAGGGTGTGTGGACTAGCAAGAGGAAAATGGGATAAAACTCTTAAGAGTAATTCCTGGAAATATATTCCTGTTAAGATGCTTCTGTCTTACTGCAATAAACTATAGAGATAGCACCCTCCCACTTCCAAAAAGAGCAATCAATCTTGCAGATTTACAACAGTGAGTCATGAATTCCATGAGGCACGTCAGTGTGAATGCTCATACACAATTGGTTTCTTACTTTGAAGTTATATTGGGCCAAGGCGTTTGCACATTTCTGAGACAAATCTACTGCTATAGCACAGAAGGCACATCCCCATTACCACATAGTGCTTAGCTATTTCAGGAATTAAGTTTTAAGAGCTCCCTAAGGTTAAATACAGCATCCTGTGTGCAAGCCGAGTTGCTATGGTGACACTGCCTCATACTTGCATCACTCACTTGTTCAATATAGGCCTATGGCCTTCTGTTTTCTAATTGCTGATGGACTATCAAACTGTCTTAGATTAACTGTACAAAGGTGATGTGAATCATATTTCAAAACACCAAACTATACGTGATACGATTAAACCTGAGCAAAATACATCACCACGAACAAAACTCTGTTTGGACAGATTTTAGGTTAAAGCAGCACCTTTTAATTTGAAGCAATATTGTTGCAACCTAGTAGACACAAGATATGTTCCAGGAGGTAAAGCTGGAAGTAGGAGTTACAGTTACGAAAGCAAGCCACTAAATATCAGGAAAGTATATTGTTGTCATTAGAAAACACTAGCATGAGAAACTGCGTACTTCTAAGGTTCTGGTCTCAGTCCTTTATGTTGTCTTGGTCTCCACTCACTGTGAGTTGAACCTCATTACCTACTACTTGGAAACAAAAAAGTATGTTCATCAGATAAGGAAACCAGTAATATTATTTATTTATTTGCAGATAGTGTTTATATTTATATGTTTATTTAAAATTTGAAAAGTATGATGCTGTTTCAGAAAACTTTCTGAAAAAGCAATATATGATGTCTTGTCTATGGCTCTGATAATGATCCTGTGAGATAGCAACACAACTTCTTGATAGGGTTCTTAACAGAGATCACAGCAGTTTCCATAGATGTGGGTTTGGGTTTTTTTAACCTCTAGTAGAAATGATCAAAAGATATGTGAAAAGTTAGCATTTTCTAAAACAGTTAGGCCTTTTTTTTTTTTTTGGGGGGGTGGGGGGTGGGGTGGGGAGAGCACTGTGATATTTCTGTTGTGCTGGGAAGGCAAGATGTTTTCAGCCAGCTGGTGCAATTAAGTAGTCCTGATGCATCATTAAGAGGCAAAATATAACCAGAGTAGACATTTATCAGAGATCTTATTATCTACAGGAAAAAAAAAACCAAAAAACCCAAACACCAAAAAAAACCCAAACCACAACCCTCTGACTGCATTTCTTACAAGCTTCAGAACATGCTGGAAGTGAAGGCTTCTCTGTCTCCTCCTCAGCATTTGGGCTTCTCCCTCAAGATTCTGTGTCACTCAGCATCTTTTGCAACCCAGTGATGTGCCTTCTGGTCAAACACAGGCCAAAAGAGAAAATCTGAGACACGTACTTCATTCTCTGTCATTTCATTAAAATTATTCAGAGGTAACACTTTTTTTTTTTCTGTTCTCTGACATTCAACATGTTACAGCTCCTTCAACATCAGCATGCAAAACTGTTTTGTGTACAGCTACGTTTCACCTGATTAGGTGTATCCAGGCACGTTTTTAATTTGTAACAAGCAGCATATCATGCTAAATACTTCCCAAACACTTTGTAATTACTTTTCTTCTGATGAAGTCAGAATTTAGGCCCAGAACAGTAAGTGCTAGTTCTTGGAAGAGGAACAAAAAGTGGTAATTTATACAAAAAACCCTTGACTATTCTGCCAAGCTGACTGAGGTGATAAAAGGGGCCTTAAATGTGGATGAGGTCAATATATTCTTATCCCCAGGATGTTGTTCATTACGTTTTCTGGGTATATTAAGCTGAAGGTCACTTTTTTCTTAATTTCAAAGTTTCTGTAGCTAATGCTTATAAAAGAATAACTTAATACTGTCTACTCTGTTGTGCTGTTGAAGATGTCTCTAACATACTTGGAATGTGGTTTTATTTCCATTTTATTTTTATTTTTTATTAGTGCAGTAAGTGGGGAGTGGATATACTGAGATATCTGATTCACAGTAGATCAAGAAGCATATTTTTAGGAAAGAAAATCTTTAAAATACTGCAGATTTCAGCTTTCACAGTAACATCTAGTTTCATCCTTTAACGTATGTTCCTCTGGAGACCTGAGGAGTCTGTAGTTCAGAGGCTAACTAAATATTTTCCATGAAATCTGTGGGTATATAGATCCTAAACAGGAATTAAGAATTATCATTTAAGAAAGGAACAGTAACTAAGATGGTTACAACTCCAAGCTGTTGCCTTCAGTATCCGATGCTTATATGTCACACGCTGCCATCTAACAGACAGACCTCTGAAAGCTCATTCATCATCTTGGTTGCATGTATCTTGCAGTTGTAAATTGGAAGGGGGTCTTAAGAAAGTTGAGGCTAATTATCAAAGAAGTGTGGCAAGCAGTGAATGGGCTATTTGCTTTGGAGGGAATGAGCATGTGTGTTCAAATGAGGAGTATCACTGTACCATTTAAGGACAAGGGTTGGGAATCAGGGGTCCCAAACTGATTATAAAACCCTCCAGTACCTAGAGAGAGCTAGCAATGAGATGCAGCCCTAACCCCGTGTTTGCACACGTTTGCAGTAAATATAAGGTGCCCTATGTAGAAAGGTTTCAGGATGAATTCTACAAATTGCCAGGGTAGAAAGAGTGTTTTACCTCTCACCACAGTAAACATTTGCTAGCAATTTAGACAAGCCATGATAAACAAGCCACGCTTTCCACCAAGAGAGGACGACTGTAAAAGGGGCATTAACATTTCCACACAAGGGAAAGCAGCCTGTGAGCATCAGCCTGGTCCGGAATTAACTTGGGAGCAGTAGTCACAAAGGAGGTAGAAATCTAAATAGAAACCGTAGTTCCAGTCCCTTCCTGCTTCTTTCCCATTCTGCATCCCTGATCATATGGACTAGGTAACTGTTAGTGTCTATGGCTTGTTAGCTAAACTTTCAGATACAACCTTAGGAATAATTGATGGTTTTCTTTAACTTTTGTTGGCAGGCTGTTACTAAATATCTACAATAGTGTTTATTTGGCATTTTCAAATGAGCGCTTTTGTTTTCTTTAAATTTAATCTCTCTTGTATTACAGATTCAGAATAGCTGAGTAAAATTAAAATATACCAATCCTACAAGGAGGTACTTACCATTAGTATCAGTGTCCTGGGCAGTACTCAGAGAAATGCAAATACTTTGCTCCAGAATATGAAAAAAGCACAAAGGCATTCCTCTGCTGAGATGTTTTGGGAGCTAGAAATGGAAAACTATGTTCTCAATATCAGCATTATCCATATAACTTTTCTCTTCTACAGGTGTTTCCTTGGGAAGTATCAGAGCCTTGTGGGTTTAGAATCATAT
Source organism: Falco biarmicus (assembly GCF_023638135.1). NCBI lineage: Eukaryota > Metazoa > Chordata > Aves > Falconiformes > Falconidae > Falco > Falco biarmicus. The sequence goes on along the minus strand of NC_079292.1, from coordinate 11,867,816 downwards.
AATCCTTTAGGTTGGAAAAGACCTTTCAGATCAAGTCCAACTGTAAATCCAGCACTGCCAAGTCCAGCACCTAAATGCCACATCTGCAGGTCTTTGAAATACCTCCAGGCATGGTGACTCAGCTGCTTCCCTGGGCAGCCTGTTTCAATGCTTGACCACCCTTTCAGTGAAGAAATATTCCCAAATACCCAACGTAAACCTCCCCTGGTGCAGCTCAAGGCCATTTCCTCTCACCCTTGTTACTTGGGGGAAGGGACCGACACCTAGCTCGCTACAACCTCCTTTCAGGTAGTTTATGAGAATGCCAAAAAGTAATGCACTTCCAGGGCTTGTAGGGAGACTGGTTCGATGAGGTGCAAGTCCATTGTAGGGATACTCAATCTTTGGCAATTTGATGGGTAGTGGGGAGTGAATTTAGAGACTCTCAGCGCCTAACTTCAGGCTCCTGCTCTGAATTTTCCTCTGGCAAAACAGATCTCTGGCTATTGAATATAAAAAGAGTAGGAAGAAAATCTCTTACTTAGTCGACTTAGTTACCAGATCAAATGGTACTAGTCAAGACTTAGATGAAAATAAACATGATGATTTGAGTGCCATTCCAATAGAGGATTTTAGCATGTAGAAGCACTGCAGAATTGTTATTGTTTATCAGTACAAAGTCATGCATGAAGACTGCCTCTGTCCTTTTTAAGGATAGACTTTCTACATCTGCCTGGAGTAGATGGCAAAGTAAGAATACAGGGCAACTTGAGCAGTCACTGCCAGTGTTGTACCCATCCAACAGATAAATACAGGAAGACAGTCTCCAGAGTTGTCAGCTTGGTAACTTTCAAAATAATTTCAATCCGTGACAAAAATTCCAATAAAAAAGCATTCTTCTTGCCAGAAATCTTGTGATGAACACGTAGTACTAAAATCAGACTCCCTGCTGCTGTAAAAATAACTCAGTTCTTCTGAGCACACCAGAGAAGACAAAGCATCCTAACAATGTTTTAGAGTTAATGAGGCAATTATTGGATGCTAGATAAAGATGTGTTTCTAACGGTGTGTTTAAAGGGTAAGCCATGGGATGGATGTGTACCTGTTCTGTATTTCCTGTTTCACAACAACTATTTTTAAAAATCACACGGGCTTAATTGATATATGTGTAAGCTCCTTCTCACTCTAATGAATTAGACACATCTTAAACCAAACAAAAATGTCATTTGAAATCTACAATTAAATAATTACAAATATATTACATTAAGATTATACAGTGGACACTGTATTATCACAGAATCTGAAAGATTTTTCCGTGCTTTCTATCTTCCTTCTTGCAAGAGCTTAAGTCACAGTGGACCCCTCCACCCTGGTTATGCTGGGGACAACTCCAGAGACCCATTACTGATTCAAAGGCAACAAGAAACAACTTTGAGGGATACTGTCAAGATAGCAGCACTTTGAAGTCATTATCATCTACAGCTATAGTCCTTGCTCAAAACACTTCTTCTCTAGATAAAGCAGATACAGGAAAAAAGAATAACAGTATTTACACAAAGATTTGCTAAGGTCACTGAGGAAGGCTGGTAAAGACCTTGGCACAAGACTTCATTAGTCTTTACACCATCCTTCCTTTCCAATTGTAAGTTTCTGCTGATAAATGTCTACTCTAAATTGAATTATGAGTTAATTAGCTTTCAGAAGGCTGACTCAGAAGGCTCAGAAGCTGTAGCCCACCGATTTGAAATAGAGTTCTTAGACACAGCATATTAATTGTAACAGAGAAAGAAAGAAAGAAAGAAGAAAGAAAAAATCCCCTAGATTCTTTTAACTTTTTTTTGAAAGAATAGTCATTTAAAAATCAAGACATGTAACTAGTTTCCAAAGCAACAGTAACTAAGAGAAACCAGTCATGGTTTTTGTTTGCTGTTTGACAACAGGGTTAATAAATGGAGGCATGAAATACTCTATCCAAACCCACAGCAGGATTAACTATTTTATATTACAAAGGGAATTGCAATAATATCATTAGCATAAGAAAAAAGATAATGTACACTTTAGTTTGTAGCAAATGTAAATGGTAAATTTGAGTATCAACTATATTTTAATATTGACAGTAGTATCTTGGTAATGAAGTGTAAATAGCTTCTTATTAACTAACAGAGAAATTAGTCAAACAGAAAATTAAGAGCTGGGAGGAAGAGCTTTCAGTGGAGTTCAAGGGATTGAGATCTTCAATAGAGACAAAATTCTGCTGGAACCTGACTTTTATCTTTGGTATATATGCAAATGTCTAAGAATCTATACTCATTTTTGCAATTCAGAGCAGAGCACTATGTTCAATCAGCAGGGGGTTTTATGCTTTTAACAGCTTGATGAAAATATTCCTACTGAAGCAGTATTTTGCAGAAAATTAGGGTTTTGGTTAATTTTCCAAGGTCTGCTTTTCATGCTCCATTTGATTTTTTTGTGAAATATGAAAACCTGAAAGACAAAACATTTTCTCTGAATCTCAAGATCTTATGTTTGGAAATGCAAGTAAGTGCCCTGTGAGTTTCTTTATCTGCCCATCGCCATCACCTTTTTGGGTTGCTCTCCTGAGAGCTTCCCCAAGGTGCACTGCTTTCATGAACTCCACTGATGCTTCTATTTAGCAACAGGTTGATCATCAGATACAGGATAAATAGAGAAACTAGACCAAAAAGAGAATTAAATATTGCTTGTGAAATAAAATAACAAAACGGTCACTGAAAAACTTCCACAGAATATGTGTCTGCATGTGTCTGTGTCTGAGTATCGGTCTTCAGCATTTTTGAAACATGCAACTAGCTATACGTTACCCAACTAGCTCTAAAGATCACCATTAGTTACTGCTGTCCTGTGTAGCCACCAAATGTACAGGGCACATAGCTATTAAAATATGCATGATTAACAGCGGTGATGGAAACTTTTACACAGAATACTTCAAATTCACAGAAACTAAAGAAACACTTTTCCTCAAATCACTTGGGAAGTTTCATCTGCTACAGAGTCAAGCCACATAACTGTGCTATACCCTGCCCATTACAGATCTAGCTCCTTAGAAAATTATTAGCTGTGCAACTGTCCCTCAAATGACTCAGTCCTGCAGAAGCCTACCAGAAACAATTGGCTCATCTGTGGTTTGTGCTAGCTTAAAAAAGCTTATAAAAGCTGTCTGATCCTGAACGCCAGTATTACCCCACGGGGCACTGCAATCGCCACATGCAGGATTTCATCAGTAACTGAGGATTTTACAATCAGGAGTCTCTTGAGGGGGATCCCCCTTCCTCCTCTTGGATCAGGAGAATGATGCTCCCCTCTGCATCCCTTGCCTGTGCCTCTGATGGCTCCACTATTACCAGCAGCCAGATTAGCCCAGGGACTGACAAAAGGAGAAAAGATAAACGGGACAAATACCATCTCCACAGCCCACCTTGTCCTAAAAGCGTCTGACTTTTCACGCCCTTTAAATAGCCCATCACTACATTCTCCCAAGCCCCAGGGATGTCGTGTCGATAGGAGTGGGGCCGCACGCAGCCCCCTGGGAGGCAGTGGGTCACCGCGCCTGTGCTGCGGCTGGGCTGGCCGGCCCTGAAGCTCCATCCTGTACCTCCTCTGAGGCCTCAGTCATGCAGAGGAGGGACAGCCCTTCTTGCTGGGTTTGTGGCCAACAGCATCTGCCCTCAAGGACCTGTCAGACATTTTTCTTTGGCTTTTGGGCCTGACACACCAAGCCGAGGATTTAAAGGGCATTGGTGTAGGGATAGGCACTTACAGGCCTGCCCTGCCATGCAAGAAGAGCTCAAAGCTTTAGGATGTTCCATCAGGATGAAGCCTCTACAATTTGTGTTGAAAATCAGACTTCCTCTCCACGGCCATCTTTAGTAATTTGTGTAAGATTGATCTGATCTGGGAGAGTACACCAGGACCTAGTTACTCTCAGAAAGTACATGCTTGAACTTGCTCCAAGGGGTCAACCCTGAGGCATGCTCATGTGCAGACACCGCAAATCTGGACTCTCAACAGGCTGGAGAAGTCCAGATTCATTTCAACAGCCAACATACTGGGGCCTTTCCCCTTCACTCCGTGCCAGGATTTTTCCAAGGCTCAACGCCCACTTCTTGCAAGACGAAACCTCTTTAATGTATCAACTTGCTGTATGCCTGATGAAGTGTGTTTAGGGACTCGTACAGCAAAGAATGCTGTATAAATGTAAAGAAGTGCTATCACAGCTATGTGCACTTGTGGGACAAAATTAAAGGGAAACGGTTCCAGGTTGAGGCCACAGTAACTTGGTAATTGAAATGTTATCCACAGCATCCTTTAAACAATGAGCCAAATGCTAAAGACCTTATTTCAAACACTGCTTATTATTTCCTTTGAAGCTTTATGCAAGTAATGTTTAGAATAAAAAAAATGAGCTGGTAATTGAGGACTTTTCCCACTGTTTGTATACAATTTTCTTTTTAAAATATAAGGAGAAAAGGAAACAAAGGTTTCACAATGAGAACAAACTGAAATGCAAGAACTTCTGTGGGAGACTGAAATAGCAGCAGGATTAAAAGCAGAAAATACATGCATCCCACAGACTCCTTTCTTGCCTCTGAGGCCTCTCATTCAAGTACTGACCAGGACCACTGTGGCTTTGTTTATGGCATCTGACAAGCTCGAAGCCTCCGGCTGTAGGACTGCATTAGATATTTTTTAAAGCATTTTTGGAAGCTCCAGGGAACAATAAACCAGTATTAGGAATCAAATTCAGCTCTTCCACATTTGCTCAGCACTCCATCTATATTGTTAATGTGGAGGTAAATTTGTGTCTCTGTGTAGGCATGGGCGTGTGTGTGTGTGTATATACGTTGAAATATTTTATTTAACTATCACAGAATTACAAAGATCTGCTGTTTATATTGTGGAACTCCAGATAGTTTCAGAAGGACATGTGATATGATACCTGCATCTTCTTGTTTTATAAAACTGATTGACAGTATATATAACTTTTGTTAATTACATATAACAGTTATTTATAGCACATTAGCTTAATTTAAATAGCTTCTCTTTCACGTTTAAGGGTTTCAGGGGAATTTTTAAGTATTTGTGGAAAAGAATGGATTTTTAAGGCTTGTTTCAGCACCACTGGAGTCAATGATTTCTCATCAACATCTGCAGGACTGAAGTCACAAAATTCAAATGGCTTACAGCTGTCATCTTGCCCTCTAGTGGTATTTCTTTAAAGCCACCACTGAATAAATAACAGATGTACTAGAGTATTTTAAATTCATGAAAAATATAAATTGACTTACGTTGCAGCTGGAGAGGCAAATAGATTTAAAAAATGCCTAACTATTCTAATTTTCCATAGCACAGCAGGCAAGATAAGGCTATTACAAAAGCTCTGAAAACATCACAGGAATATTTGCAATTGAAGGTCAGGCAACTCAGGTAGCTTCATTTACTTTGTTGGTAAAAAATACCCCCTTCTTTTTTTTCAACTTCTCCAGCATCTCAACTTTCTTCATCCCTGATAAGAATATACTCATGTTTTGGCATTTGATTTCCTGTACAGGGGCTACGATGTCAGACTTGTTGGATCACTAAATATCACCCAGTTTTGCAAGGACTGTGAGCAAAGGTTAAAAAACCATCATGACTGCAGGAATTTCTGCCTGTGATTCTCTGCAGAAGTCTCTCTGGCTTCATAGGATGCAGAAAGACAATACTGAGATTCAAAACTTCCAGTAGAATGAGGAAGAGAGAGGTCTTTTTATGCTCATAGGGAAACGGTGTCCCGACACTGTCAAAGCACTTCTGGGCAGGCTATGCTGAAGCTGATTTATAGCAGAGTAAAGGGATGCTGCATTGACCCAATCTATTTCCTATGACACTTCTGCAGTATGTCACATGCTTCTTATCTTGCAAAATATTTTGCTATCTGTTCGCACTGTTCTGTGGGTAAAAACAAAAGAGGCTGGGGGCAAGCCAAGAGAAAGACAAGTTGTTCTAAGGCAGAAAAGTCACCGAAAACTAAGAGTAAAGTCCTATAGCAACCTAGGACTTATACCTCTTTCTTAAGCCTTGTCACATGTTTCCACCTGCTTTTACACTGAACTGGCACCATCAGGTGAGGTTTGGGGAGCTGATCTAGCTGGAACCCAACTCAGCAGAAGAGGAGGTGACTTCACCTAGATCAGCTTTCCTATCCAGTTCACCAGGTAAATCTTAAGACTGAGTCAGGAGAGGGAAGACCTTCCCTGGAAACATGGACTTTGATCAGCCTCACCTGCAAAGGTCCTGACTGAGAAATCTAGCAGAGTTTTGGAGCAGCAACAAGGAGAGGGCACGAGAGCACTGCTGTACAGGACCTCTGTGTGGGACATCCAAGCCCTCCATGTATCCTAGAGATTCATGGAGAAGAATTGCCTCATCTCTCAGAGTCAAAACCAGCTTTCTCCGTGGGATCATTTTTGCACAATTCTGTTCAGGAGACAATTCAAGATGTAACCTCTACCAGTTTTACACCCATTTATATTACCACAGGAGAGGAAATCTGAGCCTCTGGCTTTTATGTTTCAGCATTTTTAAGTAGTCCATGAAAGAAGACTCTGTCAGAGCTACCTCACTGAAACTGTATGATGGGGAACAGACACTGCTTCCCTGGCAAAGTAAAAGATATCAGACTTGGGGCTAAATTTCTCCCAAAGCTTTTCACTTCTAAATAGCACAATCAGAACTGCAATATTCATAATTACGAAAATTCATAAAGACAATTCATGTTATCACTATTATACTCTGAGATGAAGTTACATTGGCTCTCATCTTAAGGATCGTGGCCGCTGGAAAGGCCTGTTTGCAAACAATTCTAAAAGCAATACAAAGAAGTACCTTTTCAGAAAGATTTTTCTTTGTAGTAGTGTTGCAAAAGAGTTTCTACTTTGCTCTGGTGAAGTTACCAGATAACGATAAATATTTTTCTAAATTTTCCTCTGGGCCTAATCCTGAAGTCATCACTCTTGAGTCTGGCAAGCACCCTTTTGCTTTGAGGGTACAAGTACAAAGTTTCATACCAGTAAAGACACTTCTCACATCACCAGGAATGTTGCTGTGCCATGCTTTCTTTGATCATTCAAAACAAAGCATAAAATTTTACTAGAGATGATCGTGAGCCACAAAATCTTAATCTGTAAGTAAACATGTTTTTAAATACATATTTTGGCTCATTCTGCTGTGGAGATAGTCTGGCTAAGAGTTCATAACCTGAAAAAATACTAAGCAACTTTAAAGTATACTGACCTCTACACAGAGGTTTGAGTTCAGGCTACCCTCCAATTCTTCACTGTGAGATCATAATTTACCTTAGTTGACTGTCTTGATCAATTAACTTCCCTAATTGCCTTTAAAAGCCAGGCGAAATACACCAGTGACTGCATGTTCAGCCTGATTTTTTATTGTGATTATTATCATAAACATAGTTTATGAATCTAGAGATGCATTTGGATAATTCTGGATTGGAACATCTATTCTGCCCTGACACTATTAGGAAAAATCCCACTGATGCCTGACATTTACATGCAATGCAGATTGGAGACAAAAACTTTATTTTAAGTGAGAAATAAGTTAGGTTAGTTACATTGTTCAACGATTACTAAAAGCAGTTCACTCCAGAAGATGGGAATCAGTCAAGCTACTAAACTGGTAAATGATGTATTGAATGTGAAACTTAACCACTATATTGCCATCCCTGACTCAGGAAATAAAAGCTTTGATATAATATTTGATATAACATAAAATATTCTTAAAATTTCCAATGAATTTTCTATGTCCTACCTAACTTAACAGATGTTCGCTTCAGAATAAGTTTAAACAGCTTATGCTTTCAGCATCAAAACCTCATAGACCCAAACTTGCAAAAGTGTCTACTGATCTAGGATATTTCCATTTTTACAGACTGAACTCATGATAGTTAAACAGTCTAAATTTTACAGTGTACTAAGCATGCATGCATAAGATGTCTCAAGGCTAGCAACCTAAATCATGAACCACTCCTTAAAATCTTTTTAAAATTTTGTCTGAACCACAAATGAAACACATTTCTGTTGGAGGCAATGCTGGTGTATGCAGTTTATATATGTGTATGTGTATATATATATATTTCTTTTATTTATAAGGTATATATGTTCATATTATGTACGATCCTTTTTTATATATAAAGTAACAATTTTTCCAGGTGTAAGACAAATAAATTTTGAGAAGGTTCAGGTCCACCTTTAGTTTCCAAGAAATGGTAGGACAGTCAGAACATTTTCAAAGACCTGTCCAAATATCACTCCTGCGGTGAAGTTGGGAGCAGCATAAATGGAGAAAGCTAGTCGCCAGCATATGCATTTGGCCCCTAGTACTCCAGCCATTCACTTGATCACAAAGTTTCTTGCTTCATACTCTGAAAAGACAGGAAGCTATCATGCAGTTATCCACAGGTCTGGATAACAAATACTCTTGGACAAACGAGTGTGGACATAATTTTGTATTAACAAAGAGAGAAAAGAATGGAGTGGGAGTGCTATGCCTAACATGGGAGAGGCAAAAAGGAGATCTACAAAAGGCTGTGGTTCGCATAACTGATCTTAAGAAGCACCTTAATGATTGATGTGTCTTCTAAAGGCTCGGCAATGAGCTCAGTTTCACTGAAAGCACTTAACATGTTTCCTTTTACCTGCACTGTTGTTGTAGGACTACCTGGATTCCAGTATGACCCTCGCAAAGTCCCTGTGGTCAGATGGCGCTCAAAGCTCCATGGTGTGTTCTGTGGCTCTAAACATGAAAGCCTACACAAAAAGCAAGTAATGGTCTTGCTTGGCCTGAGTTGTAGGACAAAAAGGTCAGCAGACTTTCTTGCTTACCACCTAGCCTTTGGCTTTGTTTAAAGCTGAGAAGATACCACCAGTCTGTCTCTCACGTTCTGGCCTGAGAGAAGGAGACAGATTTAACCTTTGGCAAACTGAGGCCTTTAGGGACTTTTGTTTCAATTTTGTGGGCTGTGTTTCTATGAGAAGAGGAAGCCACTATATAGCACAGAAATATACGACAAGTGATTACTGTGTGCCAGATCTGTGGAGAGAGGGTGGGAAGTGTTCATCTGCATATGCTGTAACACTTCATTAAATGCAGTAAACTGCCTGCAAAATTTGCATAGTGGAAAGAAGGCATTTCATTTTTCCCTCTCTGAGAGAGACAAAGACTACTGAATATATCTCAGCAGTCATCATCTTAAGAGGATTCTGTTCACTACAGGGGAAGTAGTACCTGGTAACACTTCAGTGGGACTAGGCTCCTGCCTTGCGTTCGTCAGCTGCCCTCAGGCTCATAATTCCAGAGATCAAAAAAATATATTCCTAGACTAGAAGAAAATTTCCTTCAAGATTTTATGCAGCAAATATTCACTGCTACATTGGGTCTACATAAGTTAAACATTTGTAGAGTCACATAAGTGCAAGAGAAAATATCAGAACAGAGATCTTCAATGTGGCTGTGAAAGAAACGCTTCAATTCAATTGTCAAGATGCAGGATTTTGCTGTCAGACAGTATCATACAAGAAGGCTTTGCCATCTAGTTTGGGTGATCCTAGGTTATCTGACTTTTAGTACTTAAACTATGCCAGGAAACTGACAGCCATTCATATTTTCACTAAGTTACTTCTTCCAAGAGAGTCCTCAAGTGATTTGCCTTCTCTTGCATGTATTTGCAGTATGTAATTATTTTAAAGCAGAAAGAACACTATGCTTTTGCGCATCTCCTTTTGACAGTAGTCATCTTGGATTTCAGTAGAAATTACTCAGATTGAAAGGGATGTGTTATTGTAATTGACTCCTATTTATATGCCCCAAAATATCATTTGCTGTGGGTGGCGGGGGAACCTCCACCAACATGCTGATTTGTTCTGTTACTACATGTTCTTTGAGATTATCAACAACCTGAAAAAATGAATCTGCCATATGTCTATACTGAGCCATTCTCCATTTGGTTGAATGTACAATTCCTATTTTATAGAGCTCTGGATTTTACTCTCAAATCATGCTGAATGAAGAGACTTAGTACCCAGGTAAATCAATGATCTAAAGCCAAGCAGGACAATTATGATCATCTATCTGACCTTCTGCAACACATTTAATTCTATCTAGTCAAAGCCCAATCAATTTGTGGTTAAAGCAGGCTAACTACTTTAGGATGATATCCACTGTTTCAGTCAGCTGCAGAGAGCCTGAAAGTATGGGACAGAGCATCAAACATTTTTCTAAAGAAAACGGAATCAAGCAGCAGACATAGCTATGCAATCGCACCCATAGAAAATTACGCTTTTGGGAATGCACCACGTTTGGAGTATATCCCTAGATACTGTGCAATGTCGCTGGAGAATTTCAGGTCCTCTGTGTATCCTATTCTTTTCTTTCTCCAACAGTCACATGAAGACATAACATTTTATATAAAATAAAGTAAATGATGAGTACAAGGAAATTGTGGCTTGTCAACTAGTGCGACATGTCAGCGGAGGGCAGTCAGATCACCTGCCTGCAGGAATATTTCTGGTCCATTCACTGATTCGCTAGGGAGCAGAATCTTTAGTCAGGGCGAATACCTTTTCTGGCCTGACATATTACATCAAAGCACAAATATAAATGTGACTTTGTTATCAACATCTACAGGATACATCATATTAATTATTTCCTACCAGATAAGAAAAGCTATAGCCAAGTAAGATTTGGTGAGATCTTAAACACCATCATGGTGGGAAGTCCAGGTTCTGGTGCTATTTTGCATGTTCTGGTGCCATTCTTTGATGACACGAGGTGGGAATCTCCTTTTCCATTGTCTTTTTCTCTCTTCTCTTGTTTCACATTGATCACTACATGCTTTGCAGAATTAGTTTCTTCTATCAAATTAGGACTTAAATCTGCCATAGACAACTGTTGTCACCTTGCAATCCCAGCTACTTGCTGTGGTGTTCTGAACTGCCTCACTCCAGTCCGTATTATCACTAGACCATTTTCAAGGCAAGTAATACTTTTTGTTACAACATCAGCTTCTCTTTGGTTACACACTCAAGAACTTCCCTAGCCTTCACTATTACCTGAACAGCAATGTCTGCTGCCCTTGATCCTATAAAATGCTTGTGTAACTCACAACGTGCTGCAAAACCCATCATGAATCCCCACCTGCAATAACACACATGTGGACCACAGGCTGCACCTTGATACGGGCCATGGTCTATGAGAACAGCTTCTGCTATTTAATGGTGAAAAAAGCTTACCTTCAGTTTTCTCCCTGCTCACCATAGAAGAGTGCACCAACTAGAAGATACCAAGGAGCTTGCACCAGCCCCACCAGCAGAGCCTCCTCCTGGCTGCCAGGGGGAACCGAGCGTTACGGGAAGAGAGGCGATTCCGCTGGGCACAGCAAGCACCAAAGCAGGGCTCTGCGGAGGTGCAATGGCACCTGGAGGACAGAGGACTTGTGGTAGGAGGTCTGGGGGTGCAAAGAGTCAGCCAGCCAGTGACAGGTATAGGTGAGTGAAAGCTGGGTACAGGACTTTGGAGGGGAAAAGTTAGACCTGGATTGACTACAGTGGCAGTGATTTTTGAGGGGAAGAGGGAGAGGAAGCATTTTGTCAGAGAGGTGGAAGATAGAGAATGAAGGCTTGGTGCAAGCCAAGACATACGTCTGTCTAAACTATCAGAGCAAGGTAGTAGCAAGCCCAATGTAAGGAAACTTGGGAACTGGTACTCTAGCGAAATGACTACAGAGTAAGACTGGGCTCTAATCTTGGCTTAAATATTGATTCGATGTATTGCCTTGGGCAAAGAATCAGTTAGATGGGATTAATTATGTCTATCTACCTATTTCAAAGGGCTGCTGGAAGGATTAATTAGTCATTGTTTGTAGATTTCTTTGAAGATGGAAATGTAGAACTGTATAATTAAATGAAGTCATCAGACATAAGGTTATGTGACTTTGATGTTTTCCAAAAATGCATAAATTAATACCATAACATCTACTTCCATTTTATTCTTAGACATATTTGTAATCCTGGATAAGGAATTAATGGTGCTTGTAAAACATTCCTACATAGCGGTTAAATGAATGAAATCCACTTTATAAATAAGGCTATATTAAAAGTATAAAGATTAAAGCAATAAAGCTTAGGTTTATATATCAAGCTTTCTGTTGATATTCAAAGACTTAGTGAATCTGAGATAGACCACTGCTGTTTTTAAGTATTTTTTTATCTATAAAACCAAGTATCTGATTGCTTTCCAACACTTCGGAATTGTAGCTGATGTTCCTCACAGCAGCAGTGAAACTCCACTGGAGAGAAAGGAATTACCAATGTCCAGGTAATAAGGATTACAGTCTAGCACTGGAGCTGTGCCTGCTGGGGTGACATGCTAGCCGATGCGCACACATTTCAGTGTCCTCTCTAGGACAGCCTTGGGCCAGAATACATGGGAAGGATGATGGATCTTGCCCATCTCTCACTTAAATGAACTGAAAGATGGTGATACACAGTGTATATGTTGGCACAAAGTTTCAGAAAGCATAAACTGTCAAACACATACCACATCAACTACACAACTTTCTGTCGTCATCTCAGGCCAAATAGATTAATAGCTATGACAGAATCATGTCTTTGAAGTTCAGTGGTTTTTTGATTCTGCATACCTACTCACATGAGTGTAACAGAAGTTCCTGTATAGTTTTACCCCATGATATAACACTGACTAACTTTATACCTATGGCAGAAACAGTTTCTGGTGATAATGAATTTGTCATCTTAAATTACTCTGAAACCATCATGGAAAGCTGCTGTGGAAGTTTCTAGAGTAGATTTGTTATCAAAGACTTTTTTTTCTCTTTTTTAAATGGAACTCTATTCTGTTTCTGAAAGGACACAACAGATCCACCACCACACAGTTTGCTTCTTTGTAGATGTTGCTTAGTATTCATATAATTACAACAGCACAAATGAAGTTTTGTTTTCAACTGGTTGTTTTCCAAACAGCTTTTCTGCACTGATTTATTGGAGTTGGTGGGAAGGGGGGAGCGAGAGGGAGTGTTAGATTCCTTCAGGGTCCAATCATCCCACCTAATTTTTCACAGCTCCTAAGATCCATACCACCCCCTGGTAGGACCCATCTGCTGGTACAAAATGGTGCCTAGGACATTATATGTCACAGAAACAGAAGTTAGCAAAACAGCTAAACAGAAATAAAAGATGACTATGTTTGTATTTAATTATCTTTAGATCACATGCAGAAAGCTTCCTATACCCTCTTATGGTAATACTCCTTGACCACGGAGCTCAGAATACAGTCCTTATGCAAGTCCATCACATCCTGTGGAAGCAAACCTAAAGAAGATTTCAGCCAGAGAATGTATGCCTCCTCCCTTTGTTAGCATCTGTCTGGAATAATTCTTACCCTTTGTTAGCATCTGTCTGGAATAATTCTTACCTCCGCAGCCCTTTTTGCTTTGTCCTTCTCACCTCCGCCCTGACTCCTGCTCCGCATCAAGAGACTTATTGATTCATAATTTATTCAGGAGACAATGTCAATACTCACTCAAATTCTTCACTGCTTTCACCTCCTCGAACAGCCGGCACACCTGCTGAAGCCAGGTGTACACATCCCTCTCCTTCCTGAAAGCAGCACCTGTTAATGACGGCCACTCCCCAGACTTCACTAAGTGTTAAAAAAATATTTAGCCCACACTAAGGCAAAATGTTGTCTCTCACTTGGTAATGGACTGTTCAAATCTCATCATGAGTCTTACCGCATATTCAGATTCGTATTACATACAAGCATGAGTACATAAGCATATACATCTGCTTATATGTTTTGCCACACCTTACAGAAATATGTCCATGTATGACTGGCTTTTGCTTGAAACGGGACTTGGCAGTAATTAATCATGTGGAAGTGGTGAGGTTTGGTGCGACAGAACCCTGAAGCAATCTTTGAGGGACGCTATGACAGGCTTATTATTTACAAGACATGTCAATAGGAAGCGCGTATTTCAGACAACTCTTTATGAAGGGGGTTTTCCTCAGGGGCATTGGGAAGAAAACATCCAGTACTTCCTCTCCTCATCTGGACTGCTTAGTTACAATTCACACACCTGTCTGCCTAACCAAGTGCATTACAGACACTCTCCATCCAGAGGTTTCCTGGGTCAACTATAGCAACTGAACTGGATGCAGAACAGAGGTCTGTTTTATAGAAAAGACGTAGAAAAAAGTTGTTAAGCATTCCAGACAAAGGGTCTGGTTTTCTACAATTCTGTACCTGTGTAGAGTGAGAACAGATGGCTGTAAAAAGCAGGAAGATCAAAATTATCTACTTGGAAGTCACGTGCAATCTCTGCATCTCACTATCTACACCATCACTACAAATATAAGGCACAGAAACATGTCTCTGTGGAGGCCGAGAAGAAAGGAGTGGTGAATTGAAACACTAATTTTATAGGATCAGAAGGAGGCCTACCCTGCATAGATGTAAACTGCCAAGAAAAACGTGAAGAATTGGCTTTAGCTGCCTCCAGTACCTGGGCTTAAACACTGAGTCACTCCAGTAGCTGGCCATGGGTCCTCAGTTGCCTCATGCATAGACAGACACACACACACGTCTGACCTCAGCCAAGCCCACACCCTACAGGCTCTCTGCCACACAGCTGGGACCCCCGCTCCTTCCCACAGCCAGCTCCTCCAATTGTCTCACTCTCACATGTGCACACCTGGCTCAGCAGCAAGCACGCTGACTGACATACCTCACCCACTCCCCTGACTAACACCACAGCCAGTGCCCCCGGTGATCCCATGGCCCCACTCCAGCTGCTGGGCTCTCAAACCTCCTTACACACAGAAGAGAACCCTGCGCCCAGGAACACAAAAGTAGAGTTTAACGAGAAGACGGGACAGACTGTGCTGATCGACTGCAGGGATTGTCAGATAAGTCTACTGACCACTACCTGTTTACATGCAACTGCTGCCTTTTAGCCCCTTATCCCTCTGTTTTCCCATGGTTTTTTTTCTCCCCAAACCGGGGAGGGATCTCCCTTTCCCTGCTTGCAGTTCCTTTCCTAAACATCCTATGGAAAGTTTTGCACAATCCCAAAATGCTCTTCCCCTGCAACCCATAATACATCCTGTACTCTCAGGCAGCGACCCCCCTCAGTCTGTGAAGTGCTACAGAGACACACTCCCATCTTGCTGACAAAACTTTCTGTCTGTATAACAACAGCAGACCTGGATTCTGACAAAATTCAACATGAAATGAAAGCCTCTTCCCCTTACAGATTCCTCTACCAGTACAGCATCATCCCGACATCTGAGATGCTGTATCCATGTTCTCAGCTGCTCCAGAGCTCTTAGATCTTGCTGGCATCTGACACACAGTGATAGCTTGCTTTTGCATTCCTTGGTAACCACGTGGAGGGAAAAAAGGTGAAGACCTGCATGAGAAAAAAATACCCAATATGAAACAATACACTCTGGTTGTAACCCACCCCTCCCCTAAATCCAATGCACTAGCATTGTTCAAAAGCTGTTTATAAGAACATTAGCTGGCATAATCTTGTTGCCAGCTTCCTCCATGCTCTTTTTATTTCTATGTTCAAACGTGTGCGTTTGGACTCTTCACACGGCATAGACACCCCATGCTAGCCAACGTCTAAACCTGCAGCAACAATTGTGCCCTTCTGAACGGAAGGTTTGTTCAGCTGTAACATTACTGATTAACCACCAATTCAGCACAACAATGTTTTAAACTAAAAAATAAACCTGCTTCAGAAAACCTGGCATTATACTCGGCATTGTGTGTTCCAATACATACACACATGGTGCTGTGATGTACAGTTTCTAAAGCTGAGCATTTTCCTGGGAAGAATGTATCCCTGAGATGCGAGGGATGTATTGGTCAGGAGTTTTTTCTACCTTGAGAAAATTTTCAGCTAGGTATATATAACCTGGACACAATGCCTCCTGTAACAATAATTTCTCTCTGTACAAGAGTGGTGCAGCAGGAAAAAAAGAAAAACAGGAAAAAAAGCTTACTTTCAATAAGTATCGAAATAAATTTTCTAGCAGTGACTAGAGATGTTACCAGCTCAGCTTCATCTGAAAACTGAAGATAATTACGTGTCCCTCACCAAATACATTTTCATAATACAATCAAGTCACGCTTATATTTCAAGATTTTCAGAAAGTCTTGAAATGCATTTTAAAAATCAGTGCCAGGCAAACTCTGAAAGGAATTTTCTTAACCAAGGGCAATGTATTGCTTTATCATAACAAATGCATTTTGCATATTAACAACATGATTAAGTTTTATAAAAACATCTCAGTTATTTACAATAGCTGTTATTCAAGTGACACTGCTCATTTCATCTAATTAATCCAGCTCTTAAGTTGAAATTGGGAAGAAATTGTATACAGCAGCTAAAAAAGAACTAGATGAGACTATATATATAAGTGCTTTCCAATTTAATAACATACTTGCACTTCTAACATAATGATAATGCTCCCTAGGTACAGACTGGAAATCAGATTCAAATCACCATAGGTTTGTACATGAACATAATGAACGCTAGGTATTCTTTGAAAAATAATCATAACACCCTCTTGCCAAAAAATAGCAACACTTCTTTTAATTATTTCCTCTATAACAGCCCCTTTTCCATGTGCAGAACAGATCACCTCCTGTTTAAATACCACAATCGTGACTACAAAATACCAGAGTCAGCCAATACTAAAAACACTTATGTGCTGTATATGTTCATAATAAAGAACAAAAATATGAAAGCACTTGCGAAAACAGACTGTGCACGTTAGCTTTGAGGCAGCACAGATTTGCACAATGACAATCTTATCTTGATACTGTGCTTCAGTCTGCAGTGGCCTGTTTTGCCTAGGAGACACACCTGCCTCATCATTTATCTGACATAAAAGACAGACCATTTTTTCAAAGATATATAAACACCTTAATATGTCATGTCAGTGTCATCTGGAATGGCAATGAATATTATTTCTATTCCAATGATCTTCTTTCAGATGCATTTAATTTTGGTTTTCTCTCTCTCTCTCTTTTTTTTTTTTTAATTAAAAGACAAGCAGGTGAAGCAGATGATAATAGTGCTTTACCTCACATGTGGTGTACTGTGGTCCATATCCCATTGTGGCACTTCTCCAGAGACTGAAAGAGAATGAAGGTGATTAGCAAAGTACTGAAGTCTCTGGAAAGGGGATGAGAAGGGGCAAGATGGGGAATGCTCATACATGTTCTGTATCAAATTACATGCTGAGGAGGAAGCAGGAGAACCTTCCTCAAAAACCAAAAGGGTGTTGTAAAATAAACTATGAGAAATTGCCTAGAATATGTTTCAGAAATCTGAATGTTATTTCTGCTGGTGATACACAGCAGCCTTTGGAAAATCACTTTTCTTTGCATTCTGTTTGTAAAATAGAATAGAATATTTTCAGTTGGAAGGAACCTACAATGATCATCTAGTCCAACTGCCTGACTGCTTCAGGGCTGATCAAAAGTTAAAGCGTTATTAAGGGCATTAAAATGGAGACATCAATACCTTCTTCCTTCTGTACTTTCTCTTGGCTATTCACTGTACAATTTCCTTGTAGCCAAGACTTCTTGTGTCTCTTCATGTTTATGTAGAGAGTTTAACATAATGAGGCCTTAATGTGGACTGAGGCCTTCTGGTGTCTTTGTAATACCAGTATTTAAAAGTTAGCTAACTTTTATTTACAGTTCCACCACGGGCTTCAAAAGAAATTCTGATATTTCAATGAATGTGTATGCAATTTGACTTACAGATTTAGTAAATAATTTAGACTAATATTTACCAATCATTGTGAGATATGGAAATTTAGCTTAACTAAGATGTACAGACTACTTTTACTCCCTACAATAAGTGAAGCATGTGAGCCTCCAGAACATTAGTAGCAACAGCATACCTAGCACAAGTTGAGTAAAATATTTTTAAAAATAGCATTATATTTGGAAATTTGATGCCTTCAGGATGGTTTCAATGTTCAGTGACGTACATAGTTTTGCCAATGACTATAAAGGGAAGGAGTGTTTATGAATTACATTCACTCATTCCTCTTGCTATTCAATTAGATGTGGCTGATATGTTAAGTGGTTTTCAGTAAGAACATAAGGGACCAGCAGGAATGGCTTTCAACAGCATTAATCAATAATGCAATAGCACAGTGGTTGATAATGAAAAGGCAGCAGTTACTAATGGTTAGCACCGTGCTCTGAGACATTGCTCTTCTCTCATTGTGGAGTGATGGTAACCCTTCTACACCATAGCCAGGTAAGCACGCACCCCAACAGGACATTTCTTAAGGCTTTTTACCATTTCCCGCCCACTACCAGAGCGCTACAGAGTTGCAAAACTAACTTGCACTTTCATGCATGAGATGTACCCATCCAAACAGCCCAGAAATTTCAGGGCGTGAGTTCATTTGTGCCATTCATCGCTCCAGAGCGGCGATCAGGCATTGCACACATGATCACATTAATCTGAGGAGAACAAATTTTGTCTGAGATTAAAAGGGGAAAAAAAAACCCCTGAGCACAGTGTAACTTCTTGCTGTGAAGCAGATCTGCCTTAAACAAAAAGTTTTACCCATAGGGATACCTCTTCAAACAAGGAATACACCTTGTCGTGACCCAAAGCCCTGGGGTTTTTTGTTTACAAAGATTTTCTCTGATTTCAACAAACAGTGCAAACAGTAAGACCTTCTGCTGCTGCCAGTCGTTCTTACCCCTATAAATCTCTGTAAATGTGATCCCTCCTTCCCCTCCAGATACCCTTGTGCTGGCTGCAGCCCAGATTCCAGGGTGCAGTATACACAGTTTTCTACACACCAAAGGCCTCAACACTGACTCCAGCGTTGGTGCCAGCTGCCTGCTTGAGTGAATCATGAGCTACCACAGCTGGGACAAGCAAGCTCATTGAAGCTATTTCTTTCCCCCACTAAGTGAACTGACCTCAGTATCTGAACTCTAACAGCTGAAAAGACTCATCAGTAGATGGAATCTCTGGTGCCAACAGAAACACTAACCAGAGGATTTGAAAAAGAGTACCTGAAAGTACCAAGTGAAAGAGCTAGCACGTACTCTGGCAGTGAACAAGGACACTAGTTGCAATTACCAAGGAGATTCTGGGGGTTGTAAAAGAAAATATCCAATTGGAGCAATAGCTTGCAAAATCCTAGTCTAGAAATAAAGACAAAACAGCCCTCTTCAAGGCTGTGAGGAAAGCATAGCATCTGCCATCCTCATGTTCCACCTCTCTTCATCGTGTTAATACAATTCTGTTTGCTTGTTTCAAAAGCTTGCTTTAAGTTTTGCCTTTCACTGCATAGCCTACTGATAAAAAAAAAAAGCCTCCTCCCTGTCCTTTGATCTTCTGCCTTTTATTAGACATAGTTCAGACCCCGTTAAAAGAAAGACAGGTTCTCCTATTTATATCCCTCTCCTGATGATCATTTTTCATTGACATGTTTCTGACAAGGATTTCAGCACCTCTTCTGGGCAGGACCAAATCCACAGCGTATTCTTTCTCCACTTGCGTAATTGGTTTAAAGGTCCTGGTGCCAAAAGACTGCTCTATGGTACAGTGAATAACCTACTTCACAAAATAATGATGCCATATAAGTTACAAAGCAGAATTACATTGATTTTCTAGTGCAATCTACATTATATCTGGCAGCAGGCAGTGTGTAAGTCGCCTCTGAACAGAGCCCTTTGACCATGTGCGATTATTCCTTTTATATGGTGATCATGTGCCACAGAGCAAATGAAACAAGAAGTGGAATGGGGTCAAATGGGCATCCTTGCAGAGTATTAAGATAAAGGACTTTATATTTAAAACTGGAAGATCTAGTCATCTTAACACAGGCTAAAGATTAGGATCAGTGCTTTTACAGTAAGATGAATTATACTTTGAGAAGTAGGGAATCTATCAGAACAAAAAGCCTGCTTCATGAGAGCAATTTAGCAAATGCAATTTCAGCTATGACTGTAAAAAATGATGAACTTGACATGCTAGTAAATGTCAGTTACTTGAAGCTTATTATTCATTTTATGTACAACAGAGTTGTCTTAATACTCTGCTTAGAGCAGCTGAAAACAAGAATCCATCTGCTTTGTAATTCTGTAGTTGTAGGTGCATGGCCCATTAGCAATAGCATTTCTCCTACCAATAAGTTCATAACATCCCCTAAATTTTTTATCTAAAAGGATAATGGTACTGAACTTCTACAGCTGTTTTCAGTTTCTTCTGTTTTTTAAAAAAAGAAAAAGGAAAATGGAAAAGTTTATTTTCCTGCAAACAGAAACATGCAAAGAAATTTTTTTATGCTACCTCATTAAGTAGGGATGTAATCATTAAGATTCTTATGGTATTTTGCATATTGTAGCAAAAGTTGCTGGAAAAAATATACACTTTCTCATATAAAGGAGGTCTTTGAGTAAAATTAGGTTTTTTGTAATGTATCCTATCATAGCAGCAGTTTCTATCACAACAAACAACATTTAGATCAGATGTTTGTTAACATTGAGTTTCTAAAGATAAATAAAAAGCACTTTGGGACTACTCATGCTACAGATTTGTTTCTAATGCATTGTAACTTATATTGAGAGTCTACCAGCAATTTTCAGACTGTTAACCTTCTAAAATATTTGCCAGTTGTTTCATTGCAAACCATTACCATTTGATATAATAACGTACATGAAACATATCTCAATTTAGATTGCAGCTATCATGCATGAGGTAAACAAGATCTTTCTACTTTTCTCCAGCTATCTGATAAAATCTATGTCCTTGCATTGCTGATTACGGACCCTAGAGCCTCCACAGAGTCAGGAGAACAAAGTAGAGGTGAAAGACTGTTTCTGGTTTTCCTGAACACATAAAGAGAAACACATCACGTTTAGCCAGGTTGGGTGTGTACAAACTAAAGACGAGCTGAAGGGCTAGGCTCTTTTTATGGAGTGACATTCTGGGAATGTAGATGAAAAATCAGAAAGATTTAAATCTCTGAGTTCCATAAAGTATGAGAAAGGCTGTTAGAAGGATTAAGTAAATTAAATGTGTGGAATTTGGGGATGCTTACTTCTCTTCTGGAGTACATACTGTCTGATTCTTCTTCAGTATGTACCCTGCATTATTCCCTACCTCAGGTACTATTTTTCCTTGAGCAGCAACCAAGGGATGCAATCCTTGTTGAGCAGGCTAACAGATGTTACCAATTTGGGGGTTTTTATTACAAGAAATTTCTTAAAGCTCCTGTTCTAACAGTCAGGTGATTACATTAGTTTCCATTTTCAAGGAAGTCTGAGGAGTAGGCCTTGCACCTTTCTCCATCTGATCTGACAGGGACATGGCTTGACATGCCATGGCACAGTGGTACCAGTCAAGCCTCTCCTTTCGCAAGAACTCTACAAAGCCATTTCACCCTTCAGCACGGATGGGTTTATAAAACCTGGCTACTTCCTAATAACCAAGGAAAGCAAAGCCGCCAGAAGCTAGGATGTTTTGGGAGACATAAAACTGATCAGCAACACATGGTGACAGCAGCAACAAAACATTCACTTATCCATTCCACCAACCCTAGGCTAGATAACAAGCTTACAGAAAATAACTGCTTGCACATATACCCTACAACTACCATTGCAGGGTTTCCTTCCTGCTGCGGCAGACTGTAAGGAAGCAGGAAAGTGTGCAGAGACACTCCAGGGCATGATTAGTTGGTTATATATTCTGCAAAAAGCATAGCATACAGCAATCACTTTCCATAGCAACCTTAATGTATGGAGAATCAATTGCAGAAATAAACTGATTTTAATTACAGGAGTGAATGTAATTAGCAAATAAGCTACATCTAGACAATGTAAGAGAAAGGGAAAGCCTTTTTCCAAAGGTGTTTTGTTTCTTCAGTCAACTGAGAGCTTAACCAGCATTATGCTCGTATTCAGTTATTTAGCGTATGCTTGTATTCAATTATTTAGTGTGTCCTCAAGGGCAGCTCTGCAGCAACTGAAGGGAAGAAACAGGCACAGTGTTGCCAGCTGCAGGTTTCTGATCAGGAAACCAATGTTATTTTGGCAACTATGGTCACCAGGAATAAAATTTGTCTAGCCTAAAATAGTTGTAAACCTGTGAAATGTGTGTGTCTGAGTTAGTCACCCTAGGCTCATTTTATAAGTATTGGAGAAACATAGACATATTTGGTGTGAAATGCATCTCATCCTATGCTAGAAAACTAATTATTTTTCTCTGTAAAGAAGACCAGGGTGACATGCTTAAGATACTTAATTTCTACATGTAAAGGTAGGACTCAAATGGTCTTGACCAGCAGCAGAGAACCGGTGCTGAAGGCTGCTTATTCATTTCATCTAAAATGAGAGACCTTGGAACAGCAACCAGAAGCTAAGATTTCCCTCTACTGGACAAGTAGTTTAACCACAGTTTTAGACCAGCCTAATGAATCCATTTCTCTGCACATGGCACAGCTTCAACAAAAGGGCAAATTATGGCCCCAGGTTGGAATTTAGTCTATGAAACCTTGCTACTTAGGGGGAGAGGCAGACAATATCTTCCCCCCTTCCCCCCCCCACAAAAAAAAAAAAAAAAGGGAATTAAATTAGAGTTTTCCACTTCTTACTTAAAGGTGTATTTTGTAAGAGAAGAGTAACAGTAGTGGTGGCTTCAAACAGAAGACTGAACCTCCGTTAGGACTGTAAGAAGAAGGGCACTGCTGCTTGCCTTCAGGAAAATGCAGAGACTCTAATTAAGTGAAGCCAGGAATTCTGTTTTGTGAGCTGCTTTATACTGACAGTGCTAACTGCTCTTAAGCACCTGGCTTGGCAAAGTCTGGGCACCAAAACTTCTTTGGGTTTCAGCCCTCCTTGATAAAACAACTAAAAAGCGTTTCTCTGCTTTTCAGGGACACTGCTGATATAAACAGATCAGAGATTCTCAGGGGATCAGTAGTCTGGTACTGTCATGGTGCAAGTATTTTAAGATTTTATCATACATCCTTGTGTCCCAGTGATCTCATATTCTTGGCCTTTGAAAATGTCTACCTTTAGGGAGAAGGAAGAGTATGAAAAGAAAATTCTTTTCACAAAAAATCTTCAGCCTCTTACATGGAATCACAGAATCATAGAATCACAGAATGTTCAGGGATGGAAGGGACCTCTGGAGATCATCTAGTCCAAGTCCCTGCTAAAGCAGCTTCAAGAAGCTTGGTAGAAAGACTGTTGTAAGAGGTCAACACCTGTGTAAGACTTTAGGCATCACCAGCACACTGCTATATTATTAAATACCATTAGAGGGGTGCATTCATGAATATATTGCAGCACAGAGGATGTCTGTGTGTACAGCATACTACAGTATGTTTCTGAAAGCCTGTTGCACACTAACAATGACATCTCCCACAGGCAAATATGGCTAAAGCACCAGGATTGCCTTTGTAGCTTAATTTGGTTCTATTAGTGGATGACTGAAATTCATTTCCCTGAGATATTTCTTCTTGTGTATCAGTCCAGCTTCCTACATTCCTGAAAACTGCTTGCCAGCACCACCATTGAATCCAGCAGGTTTCATGCACTCCTTTATCTCACAGGACTCAAGGAGATAGGGAACGCTGTGCATCATGCACACCGATCAGAAAGTGTGGAAGGCTGTTATGCTTAGGGACTCATCGGAAGAAACAATGGGCCACCAGAATGGAAAGGGAATTATGCTAGCGGCAGGTAACATTATAAAAAAAATGAAAAGCACAGGTTCTTCAGGGCATCCCTATTTGCCACTCCCCCATTTACAGATTATGGCAAAAGGAGATTCCTGTAAGCATAAATGCCAAACTGCCGCATAAGAATCACCACTTACTTGGCACTACGCCTTTTTAAAAAGGTGCATAGTTTTGCACAGATTGCAGCGTCTGACCACATTTTCCTTTACAGCAGTGGCACAGCTCTCCACTTGCAGATCCCTGCCGGACTGGAAGCGCGTGGCTTGGCGCCATGGCCACTACAGCATCGGGCGCGGGCACGGCCGGAGCACCCTCCCGCAGCCACCCGCCACTTCCCACACAAAGCACCTCTGCGTAGTGACGTGCGGAATCGCAACTCTGCAACTCGAGGAGAGTTATAAAGCAGGTATGTTTATTGTGGCACTGGGTGCAACGGGGATCGCTCCTCCTAACTTGCACACCGTTTCAACAGGCAGCCCGATAGTTATTATACAAAGGCACGCACAGGTTTCCGAGCATTCAGAATCTCCTCCCTCTGGCGCCTCTTCAAGATGTACTTTTCATCTTCTTGGGCAGTTACCTGAAGTTCTTGTTTATCTTTGCATACATTAGCAGTCTTTCTTATTTAGTTTGTTATCTTAAAACATCTGCTAGCTAACAGTGAGCCCTTCCTTATTGCCCACTCTAAACATGCCAAGCTAACACATGCCCACAGGGCTGGTTTTAATCTGTACCAGCATGATCCCTGAGCGGGGGATCCACCCTCTTCGGAGGGGCGGGGGGGGGGCATTTCAGTAGGAGGTCGCTGATCTACTACTACAATTCCTTTACCCTGGTTTGTTTTTCTTGTAGCAGTTAGCACGTCCTCGTCAGAAGGTTCCTTATTTACATTCTTGTTAGCTCATCTACATCGATACTAATTGTCCCCTCTCGAAGTGCTAAGTGCAAAGCTCCCGCCCTTCGCTCTTTCTCGGGTGTTAATGTTTCTGTTATCTAGGCAGCTTCTGTGTGCAGCAGAGTTCTAGGGTTTTCACCGTATCGGTAGGACTTCAATAAGCTGCGCTGCAAGGCTGGCCCCGGGCACCCCTCCCACAGCCCCGCTGCGAGGCCTTCCCGAGCCAGCGCCGTGGGGCGGCAGCAGCCCGGCCTCCTGCCTGCCCACCTCGCACCGCCCGCCTGCCGGAACCGAGGGAGGGATACGCGGCTCCGCGGCCAGCCAGAGGCACGCTACCCTCGGGCAGCGAGGCCCTGCAGGCCAGCCGCCTGGGCACGGACACAACGCTCCCACTGCCCGCCGAGCGCTCCCTCGCCGGCCGAGCCCCCCCGCAGCGGTGGCGGCGACGGGGCCTCCGGAGAGAAACCGGCGAGCCACCCCGCGCCTCCTGCCCCCGCCCACCCAACGGATGGTGCCATGTGCCGCGGAGGGGGCACCGTGACACCCCCCTCCGGACCGCTACTTGGTACAGCCCGCTCGCATCGGCTTCCCGCCGCCCCCCCCCCCCACCGCGCATGCGCGGCCGCTCCCGCTCGGTTTGACAGGCGGCCCGGCGCCGTGCCGCGCGTGCGCAGCGGCTGGAGCGGCGCGCCCCGCCGGGTCTCCGCGTTGTGCGTCTGCGCGCCGGGCCGCCGTCATCTGCGCGCCCGGATCCTGCCGCCGCCGTCTCGCGGGAGGTGGTTGCTGGCGCCGGGGTGAGGCGAAGCGCGGGAGCCGTCGCCATGACCTCTGCTTTGGAGAATTACATCAACCGTATCCTTCCGGCGGGCGGAAGCGTCCCGGGGCGGCCCTAGGGGTGGCGGGAACGGGCCTTCCTTCTCCTTCGTGCCCGCGGGCGTGAGGGGAGGCCGGGCGCGGGGGGCCTGGCGGCTCGGTGCCGCGGAGGGCGAGCGGCGCCCGCCCCCGGGGGCTGGTGACAGAGCTGTTGTGGGCATCGGGTACCTCCGGGCCCGGCAAGGTGTGAGCTGCCAGGAGAGCCCCAGCCCTAGGCCGGCTGCTGAAGGGCCTGCAGAAAGCATACCGGCCGGGGCCGCAGGCCTCCTGCATCCAGCTCCCGCGGGTGGTGGCGTTCGTTGGCCCTTCCTGGCTGGCTGTGTCCCTTTACATAAGGTAGAACAGAGGTTTACGGGAGACCCAGAGAATAGAATCCCCTATAGCCTCCCGCGCTGCAAACTTGATCCTCGTTTGGTCGGTGTGAGGAATGAGGCCTGGCCCCATAAAGGGCTCTTTGCATGTATTAAGTTGTCGGCTTTACATCGTTTGCTCAGAAGCTGGGAGTTGCTGTTCTTGGAACGCCCTTCTTGTAGTTCTTTGCACTCCTAATAGCCTATGGGCATTTTCAAATTTATTCACAAACAGTAAGGTAGTAACCCAGAATCATTCAGGATAATGGATATGTGGTCATCAAATTGGGATAGCCAGACTGACTTCAGAGTGAGGGCATGTAGAATGCCAGGGATCCCCACTAGCAAAACAGCTAAGCTGTTTTGAAGGACTTAGCTTTGAAGTGTTTATAAAACTTGTTTCAATTTTGAGGTAGTGCAGTTAGTAATGGAAGAAGAGATGAACTTAAATCTTTAGTCTGCCTATGGTGTTCATGTTTGTGTATAACTCTCCATAGTTGAGTAAAGTGAAACTTTAAAACAGAATGTCATAAAAAATACTGCATTGTCAAATGTTGCTAACAACCATGGTGCTCTTTCTTATGAAAAAAAAAAAAAATACTGGTAGGCTTTTCTGGCTTTTACTGCCTCTTAAAACTTTCAGAAGTGTTAATGGTTCCGTTTCAGATATGTCTAAATATTTTCTTAATGAACTATCAGGTACTGTTGCGGTAATTACTTCTGATGGAAGAATGATTGTGGTGAGACTGGTATTTTTTAACATTGTATTTTCCCCCATAAAGACTCCATCATGGCATTAAAGAAGCAGTGCTAGGGTATTATCACTTACCTATTCACGACTTCACAAACTTTATTTAAAAGCTTTATGACCATTATTTTATGCTGTTTGATTTAAACACTGGTTCTTGCCTGTCAGCTTTGTCCATTGATAAACTTGTGCATGCAAATGCTTGACTTTTTTCAAATGTTTTTGTCTATAGGATTGCACAAGAAAATGCATTTTCTGTTCAGTAATATGGTTTCCACCTAAAATGTTCTCTTTGTTCAGTAAGCTTTTCAACTTCCATGCTAAAACCAATTCTTCTATATGGTAATAGAAAAAGTCAGCTAATAATTACTGAAGAATTGTGGAATTCTGTAAGCTTGAAAAGCTGAGGATTGGCAAACTGTTATATATCAGACTGCATAATGTTTTGGTTTTATTGCTTATGTATTATGTGGGGTTTTTCTTCCCCCTGCCCCCCATCTTTTATTCTTTTGTGCTTTAAGTTTAACTTTTTAGTGTGATCATTGCATGATGGTTATATCTTTCTGTCTGTACTTAGCTTTGTGCAGCCTCTGGACAGACAAAACAGTACTTTTAGCAGAAAAATACTAGTTTCACCCAATCTTCTGTCTGTTTGGAGTCAGTCTGGTAAATTTTGTGTTGTGATACAAGATCTTTTCCACCAAAAAGATTTGAATGAAATCAGTATATATGACTCATTGTTACATGGTTAGATGATATAAATGGATACTGCCACTGCTTGAATGATGGTGTTTTACATTAGTTGGAATTTCTTAATCAATTACAGATGGTAAATTGCACAAATCAATTACACATTTGGAAAAATGATAACGCATTAAAGTGGCACAGAAATTCTTCTCTTGATGCATTTTAGTTTTGCAGCTTGGGTGGTTTGGGGTTTTTTGAGTAATTTTATGGAAATAAGCTAATCTCTTTCAAAGAGATACCACTTAAAATTGCATGTTAAGAATAGATTCAATACTGTTGACCACAAGAATCCAACTTTTCTGTTTGTTAATTTAATTATTTGATTTTTGGAAACTTCCGTACAAGGAAGACTAACACAGTTTATAAGTAGCAAAATTAGTTGTCTAGAAGGCCTTCATTGGTAAAAAGGAAACTTTATTTCTTTCAATGTTAAAGATTGCTGTGGCTTTTAGCATGAACACAGTAGTAAATACAGATACTTAAATTGATTATTGCTTTTCAAGTTTCATTCTCCAGCTGTTTCTGTTTAAGCCTAACAATAAAAATTAAGTAGAGCATCTGTTCTCCAGTGCCTTAGTATTGCCACCTTGTTTAAGATATCCTTGAGACCAAAGATGATAAATTTAAAAGGTAATTGGAGTGTTTTATTTTTTGTCTTGTTTTTTTTCAGGGAACCCTCAAAGGTTTTGATCAGACCATTAACTTGATTTTGGATGAAAGCCATGAACGAGTGTTCAGTTCTTCACAAGGGGTTGAGCAAGTAGTGCTGGGATTATACATTGTAAGAGGTGATAATGTGTAAGTATAACATATTCATATTTAAACCAATTAATAAAAATTTAGTATGTGTATATATATAGTGTATCTGTATATATCTTAGCCCCAGACGTCTTATATCTTTGCATCTGTGGGTAGCACTAGTAGTACTGCCAAAGCTGAGGCAACCAAGGAGGTGGTTGAGTCACCATACCTGTATTTAGAAGACATGTAGATGTGGTGCTTATGGACATGGTTTAGTAGTGGACTTGGTAGTGCTAAGTTAGCCTTTGGACTTGATGATCTTAAATGTCTTTTCCCACTGAAACGGTTTTGTGAATCCTTAATAAATGGCTACACTTCTGTTACAGAAGTGATTGCATTGTAACGTTAAGATACTGTTAGTCTAGATTTACTGAGCTGTAAATTAACCAGATCACGTAGTGATTTCTATCTAGGAAAGGTCAGCATAAACCTCAGCCATTTTCCTTTGAGTCAAGGCATTGTGTAGATTTTCTTTATTCCAGTCTGTGAAAGGCAGGATCCACTGATGGAGGAAAAGATAGAAGAATGAAAAAAGATTAGATGGAACTTGTGTGTAAAAAGTCAGCAATCTTGTATACAAAGTTGACTTTTAACAGGATTTTTTTAGATTTTTAGAAAATATATGAAGGTTCTGGCTTGACAATGTAACAGCTGCTGAAGCTGATATAGTGACATGTCAAACGTATGAGTTGATATTTGATGTTAAATACGCTGACAAAATGAAAGTAAAAGCTCATTAAATGCAGTGAAAATTAGCTATTATGCAGAACAGATGGGATGGTTATAAGAGAAGTGGAAAGAAGGCCTGGTAAGTGGCCCTGCAAGGAAGATGACTTTTGCAGCAGCATTCTGAAACTCATGGTAAAAAATGAGATTATTTTTTATCACAAAGGAAAAAGGGCATGTTGCAGTGACCAAAATGTGTACCTGGACAGGAATCTCAATCTTCTAATTCTAATGGATATTTCTGTACAAAGAAATGTCAAGACTGAATTTTATTTAGACTTATTTAGGTGTGTTTATCTAACATCATTGAGAAAGTGGATCATTTTGGAAAGCTTTCATCATTTTTGACTTGAGCTTTTAAGCAAAACCACATAGTGACAAATGTACAAAGGTAGGCTAAACATGCTGCTTGTAACTTTTCAAATTGTATGGATGTGTATAAAGCCAAATTACTGCTTCACTTTTTCGCCATACTAGGCTGCCACATTACTCAATTATATTCAAAACATTCTTTTATAGAAATTAATCTTTTTTTTAATCATAACAAACTTGGAAACATATTTGTTAGAAGGAATAGTTCTGTATTCATGCAACTCCTAACAAACTAAAATTCAGCATCCTTATAGGAAGAAGAAGAAAGAAACAACAGCTAAGTAACAGTAACTTCAAAATAGGGGACTCGTATAATAGAGAAGCTATTGAAAAATAAAAGAAACAAAACACTCAAGGGATAAAGTGCCTCCAGGCGTTCCAGTGTGTATCACTAGAAGCTTGCAGTGAATATACAGCATCAATCAGAAGAACTTGGTATGGTTCAACAGCAAGTAAAGGCTGTTAGAAGGAAAAAGACAACTTCTGCTTTAGAAGGTGTGATGACTTAGGAAAATAAAAAAAAGGTATTAATACTAGAAATTTATGTGTAAAACTGTAATAAAAATTGTGAAGAAAAGCTGATTAAAAAACCAAAACCTCTTAAATACATGTGTGTTTGTTCTGCTGCAAGAGAAACAGAAAGTCTGTGAAAGAGATATCAGGAGTGACCGGTATTGTCTGTTCCTTTTTCATCTAGGAGAATGTGATCTCTAATGAAAAGGCTTTATTTCTCTATGTGAACTAAAGAGAAACTTACGCTGTGATACCATAGATGGATTTTAATCTAAGGAAATGTTTTAAATTGAAGTGTCACTTTGGAAAAAGCTAGTAAATGAAATGGTAATGAGCATGCAGGATCAAGTCCTTTTCATGCAAGAATTCTGAAGGCACTCAAATTTGAAGTGAGGCTTCATGCTGGTCAGTGCTTGAATATTCAGTTGGCATAAGCAGTTTACATTTGTGTTGTCTAAGCTCCCAGTGTAGTGATGGAACTGAGAAAACTACTCGGCTAACCAGATTACTCTTTCAAGGCAAGTTAAACTCCTCTTTAGTTTCCACTGACTGTCATAGGAACCTGGACTCCTGTATTGGGATGTTTGCTCTTAAGCTCAGTCTCACCCTGCTCCCTGGCTATTTTGTGGTAAATATGGATTCACTGGAAGAAAGAATGTTAGGGGTTATTAGGAAGAAAACTAGAACAGTGGGCATCATCATGTCATTGTATAAACACCTGTTATGCCACTGTGTTTAGAGGGGTACAGGATGAAATTACATGAAGAGCGCAAGTGAGGTATGAAATGTTTTCTTTCAGGGAAAGGCTGAATAGGCAAGGGCTCTTCAGTTTGGAAAAAGCACAGATATAGTGGTTATTGTTTGCTGTGAAATCAGGAGTTGTAGGAGAAGTTGGGAAGATAATTGCTTTATGTAAATTCCTCTGTTTTTTTTCTGCTATTGAAAACTGACATAATCTGACAAGTCACATACCAAGGTACTTCATTGCACACCGTAAAAGTTAATTGTAGAACTCACTGTTGCGGGATGTAACAAACACCAAAAATGGAAATGTATTCAGAAAGCTATTGGATGGATTAATTTAACAGTTTTTAATGGCTCTTAATTCATTTTGTGGATACAGCCATTAGCTCATAAGTCTCTGACGTGGTGAATGTAAGGGTGTGCTGGAAGGAATAGATTCTGTTCTTACTTTCCCTCTGGGTTACTTCCCATCCTGAGCTAGTGTGATCTCTATTATCTTAGCCTTCTCTTTAAAATGGTTTTACTGAGTCCACTAGTGTTTTAGTTCAGGTAAGTCTTAACATAGCATAGGTGAAATACTATGTACTCTCCCTTGGATAAATGAACGTTTTACTAGGTTGTGTTGAAGGAAATTGTCTTGCTTCTCTAATGCCATAGGCACTTACGAATTGCTACAGTTAGACATTATTCTTGAAAAGCTGTTATCTCTCTAAAAGGTTGTGGTTCTTGTTTCAGAGGCTAACCTGCTGCCTAAAACAAACCAGTAGTATTTGGTTCTTATAACCTGTGTCTTTAAAAAAAAAAAACCAACCAAAATCCAACCCGAAAACAACAAAAAATCCCAGCAACTTCCTTTAGATTCTACTTAAGACTATTTATAGTCATCAAAATTTGAAGTTCAAAGGATAGAGTTCTACAATTTTAAAAAAAAAAATCTTCACTAACAACTTCATTTTGTGGCTTTCCAGTTTTGTACCAGGGGATTTCAACAAATGATAACCTGTTTGTTGTTTGTTTGTTTATTGCAGTGCTGTCATTGGTGAAATTGATGAAGAGACAGATTCAGCTCTTGACTTGGGGAATATTCGAGCAGAACCTTTAAACTCAGTTGTGCATTGAAAAGATGAAAATGCACATGGACTTTGTAAATCTTCGGTTGTACAGACCTATTTAACAACGTGGATGATTTTTACAAATTGTGTTTAATTTTAGTCACCAGTTTTTTATTATGAATATATTGTAGTTTGCCATGTAAAGTAAAGTTTCTACGTTTTACTAAAGAAGTTTTCATTGAATTTCCTTTGGGGTTTCATGCTGTGTGATGTCACTCTGAAATATGTACTGGGAAATGTAAACAATGTCAGTGGTAGTCCTGTGTATATATACCTCATTCTTAAACAAAGATCTCAATCTTAAAGGAAAACCAAGGCTTTTTTAACTCAGAATTATTTGGAGGTAGATTGTGTAATGGTCAGTTTAACCAGCTCTAAACCTAGTTCTGGCTGTAAGTAGAAAACCAGGTTTTGTGCCTTTTTTTTTTTCATTTTATTTGTAGTGTAGAGAGCAAGAGCATTAAAAGCTTTTGCAGTCAAATTAATGACTTGTGCACATAACAGGGTTTTTTGTGGTTTATTTAACATTGTTCTCTAGTCCCTAAGGGTGTACTGGAGGTGCAAGAGTTCTTAGTGCCTTAAGACTTGCAGACAAATTAAATGGGGGAAAGAAAGACTTTTGAGTAGAAACACAGAACCTAAACCAAATATATGCATTTATTTGAAGCCCACTGAATTCCAGACCAACTGATTCTCTGTCTTCTCTTCTCACCAGATGTTGTGGTGCTCAAAAACTGGGTAAGATGTATAGAAGGAGAATTGTGTCTTTGCTAGTATGTAACCATTGTCTTGCTAGATTGGAGGTTTTAGGGGACACAGGAGTACTTTGGCTAGAGAAATTATTTCCTTTGAATGAAATTTGCCTTAATATTGGGTGTAAGAATTACATGTGACCGTAATAGACCTCCTCTTATACATCAGCAACACCTAATTTAAGTGGGACAAGCTCTGGGCAGCATGGTGTATTTTAGGCTTACTTACTCACTACCTAGCCGAAATACTGGTACGGTGGCAGCAAGAGGAAGTTGGTATTGGACAGAGCTGTTTTCCTTGTCCTCTAGTGTGCCAGCAGGTCCGGTATTCCTTCCCCACCCACCCACCCCATATAAACGTGCTGTTGAAAAAAGAAAAGTGACTTTAATGTGCATATTTGTTTTTACATTGATTTTAATATTAAGTGGGATTTGGTACTTTTTATTATTGCAAGTTCAGTTTGGAAGCCAAATACATTGAATTGAAGGTATTTGTTCTGCATGTAATTGGTTCTCAATTCTTGTAGCTTCCAGCTTGTTTTCTGAGATTGTTCTTAGTGACGCATGTGAAGCCCAGCAAACCTATTTCAACTTTATCCATCTTACGACCTGGTGATGTGTTGTTTTTTGTCCACATTTCTGCAGGGAATTGCTAAGCAGATGTCGAATTGGGGGGTTTCCATACCAAAGTCCGTAGAGTCTGGCTATAATTCATTATGTTAAAAGAATCGATCAATTTTGTTAAACAGTCAACAAAACAGTGTATAACAAAAAGCCCTTTTGCTACTCATACCAGCATGAGAGAAAAGAAAGTATAGAAAGTGAACTGTATTGATAAAGGACAAGTAATGTGGATGTAAATTAGCTACTTTGGGGCTCAGCCAAAAGAAATGCGGAAGCAAAAAGGTAGAATCAGGATGAGCTGAGTTTAAATGCACTGCTTGGCCTTGCATGTATTAGGAGAGTTACTGTTGAGATACACAGGCTAAATACTTATAGGAGCTCTGGAATGACTAAGGAAGTCTGTTCCTTTGTAGCTGTGGAATTATGTTTGAAGCAGAGTTATGGAATGTTAATACATACAGAGGCCTTCTGCCTTGAGCACGTCATTTGTAATGCAACTCCTTGGCCCTGTGCTTGGTTGAGGACTTACAATATGATGAGCTGCTGATGTTAATTGAAAATTTTCTCTGTCCTTGAAGTGATTATTTCAGATGCAAAGCTGTGGCACCGAAGTGGTGAAGCTGATTAATAATATCTAGGGACTGAACAGATGAGAATTCTGAGTAGTTCAGGCATTGCTCAAGCAGGAAAAACAGTCTGGAGAACCACAGTTTCACACAGTTATGTGTTTAAAATGCAGATTGCAAACCCTGTCATCTTCCCTTCTGGTGAGTGATTTCAGCTCTTGCATGCGCTCTTTCTGGACCTGTGAAATTGTGTGTGTGCAGGGTGGGGTGGTGGGGGAGGGGTTACAGCTTGAAAAATTAAGATGTGTTTCCGCTTACAGGCTGACATAAACGGAGGGCGTTTTCCAAGGCATTGAGAAAGGTGTTTAAATTCCCTTTCAAAAAAAGATCCTAACAAAACCTGGCTGTACAAAGCCCAAATGGGTTGATATGCAGTGCACTGTCAACTTGATTCTTCTGCAGTGAGATAGGTGAGGGATGGCCAGCTCACTGGTCTGACTGGGATTGTGGGCAGTAAAAGCCCTGCCAAGGCAGAGCCCACTCAAAAGCAAAATTCTGTCTCAAACCTTAAAACTGGCAACTGTGGAGTTTGCTTACCTTCATGCTTAGGCAGCAGCAATGTAAAGGTTTTTGGAGTTGTGGGTTTTGGCTTACACTTAAATTTTGTTTCGGTTTCTGGACCACATTTTGCTTCAGTTTGATGCCATTGACTTTGATCTGGGTTTGACTAAAGCCTTTTCTGGATATACTGGTGAAGGGATCAAAGCCAGGAGACCCAGTCAGAAGGGGTATCTTGAAATTTAATCTAGGGCTTAATATGCATTTAAAATTCATAAAATGAAATTATAGCCTTGTGAACTTACAGGAGCTTTTAATCCATAGGGGGTAGCTAGGTCCCTGTATGTATGGTGGAGAGAAAGCACTCTGGAAAAGTGTTGGATGCAAGATGTTGAATTATAACCAGCCTGAAACTGTTCTCATAGAATCAAATCTGTAGTGCAGTCCAGCTGAAGAAATAGGTCATCACTGAAAGTTAGGGGTTTTATATCATTAATTTATTTTGATTCATTCTATTAAAGTAGGAAAAATAAATGGGGTTGAAGTCATAAAGTGGACATAGTTATACTTTAGTATAACTTGTATTATCATTCTAATAAAGCAAGCCAGAGGACGTTAGTTAGTCCCGGGAGGAGGAAGAGTCTAGGGTAGAAGCTCAGCAGGTGTGAAGGTTGTGGATTTATCTAGACTCTAGGTGAACCCACACTGCAGCCAGTGTAGCAAAAGTGTTGAAGGTAATGAAGAGGTAAAACATAGAGGAAATTAATTAGAGCTGAATTTTTGGGTGGAAAAGTTATTTCTGATGCTGAGGAGGTATGAAAGAGGACTGGAATGGAAAAAGAGCACCGCAGATTACTATTGTGTGTTGAGTGGGGGTATGCCAGTCAGTGTCTGTCAGCTGGCTGGGGCAAAGGTTCTCTGCAGATGCCCACTGATTGTAGAGATGTAGCAAAGGAAATGTCTCCTGGGAGATTAGGAGTAGTGTTGTCTGCAAAAAGCCTTTGCTTTATTCTTGCTGGAGCAAAAGTACCCTCAAAGAAACAACAAAAAGAGTAACTCCCTTTTCTGACTTGAAGGCATTCACAGTGCTGGCCACTGTGGCTCTATGACTGAGCTGGTTCCCTGTGGTATGTGAAGAGCCCTGCTGAGATGGGAAAAAGGTCATCGTAGTCCATAGTGTTCTTGGAAACTGTCTTTTCCTGCAAAAAGCCTAGATTAAAGATTCAATAAATAACAGGTGATGTTCCCTAAAATCCAATGAGTCCTTGCAGAATAATAAACCAATTTTACAGAAATGAGTAGGGCAGAGAAAGGTGATGCTAAGGACAAGAGGAAGTAATGCTGAATTGGAGGTAATTGTCATATTCCATTAAGTTTCCTGCATTGCCCTAGGTTGGTCACTTCCTCCTTTTGTTTGTTTAATAGAGATCATGGAGGGAAAGGACAAATCCTGACGAGTACTGGAAAAGGATGCCTCCAGTGAAAGGACTCAGTTGGCTTATAAAGAGATTAAATTCGTTTGTTGTGCATGAAGCAATGCAGGAGCCATCTTCTGTGGTTCAAGGGCAGCATCCCTAATTGCAGTCCATGTGAAGTACCTCCATGTCCACATACT
The DNA here is from genome assembly GCF_023638135.1 of Falco biarmicus. NCBI lineage: Eukaryota > Metazoa > Chordata > Aves > Falconiformes > Falconidae > Falco > Falco biarmicus. Next base: position 11,831,989 of record NC_079292.1, on the reverse strand, counting down.
TGGAATCAAAGTTCTTAAAATACTGCATGGCCTATAGGCAGGTTATGGGATTGAAGGAACGTGGATTCTATTTTGAGGACTTATTCCAACAGTGGAGAATTTCTGTACGACTCAACCTTTGCCATCAGCTATAGCCTGTCATCCTTAGTTCCTGGAGTGTTTATTCTTCAATCCATTTTATAAGTAAAGCAGCTGAGTGACACATTAAACGCGCTGTGCTGGAGCTGAAGATAAAGTACAGATGGTTTGTACGATTTCTCATGGCCACTGCTGTTCTCATTTCATAGCAAATGTACCTTGAGTAGGTCCTTTGCACCTGTGGTAACATAATTCCACCTCTCAGTCTCTCCTGCAGGAATCTGTGCTCTACTAAGAATTTTATTCTGCAGATTTATACAGAAAAATTCCTAAATACCAGGGTTGTGTTCTCTGTGCATTGTTAAGAAAGAATTAAATTATTCCACAGTTAATGTGACACATACCAAGCCATGAGCTGTTGTTCCTTTAAGAATTAAATGACAACCACCATGAAGGCACTTCTGAAGAAGGTAGATGCCTCGTTTGAAGAGACTTGGAATCTATGAATGTGAGTCGTGCCAGTGAAACATCAAGATGGTTTGTGCTTGCTAATTATATTTGATCTGTCGTGCATTTTGGCACCGGTGTATGCAACTCTACTAATTTTTACTAATTGTGTTCTTATTTCTGCTTTCTAGCTGGGGAAACTGCAGTTCCTTGATTAGAATCACAAGTCTGTGGATTATTTTTATTTTCAGTGGAAGAGAGTTCTTCAGTCGCAGTAAAGATCCAGTAAAGCTGTGTCATGTCAATCAGTCTTAGCTTCCCTGTTGCTTAAATAATAAGACATACTTCATGTAGCGGGTATGCACAGACAAACCGCCAAACCTAGATGTGCCAGAAGGTGCTATCTGTATGGACCAAGCCTTGAGGTGAGGGAGGGAAAACTTGTACCAGGCTTCGGTTAAAAACATGACAGAAGATGGTAAAGAGCCAGGCATTTGTCCTGGAAGTCCTGTTCTAACAGCCTCTTCCCGGGTGCTATATTCTGTCTTAGGGTCCTTTTCTGGGCCTTTTTTTTTTTTTTTTTTACAGTAGTTTTTAGTTACGGCAGAAATGCTGACATTTCTTCCAGTAGCAATGTTTTCCCTGAAGAAAATAAAAGCTTCACCGACAAAGGTGGAAATCAAAGCTGAAAACACAATAGCATTCAGACTTTTGCCAAGAATTACTTGCTAGCACTAAGGGCCTGACCTCATCCAGGCGGTAATACCTTCCTTCCTGGAGCCTTCCAGAACGTTCCAGGAACTCTGGAACTTGCGTGGAACAACGTGCTGCTGCTGTTCAGCCTTACATCAGTCACAGTGCTGCCGAATGCCAAGAAATTTTACTCGGTGCTGAACTCCTTGTCTGCTATTTGCACCTTTTTGATACAAGGTGTTCATTACTCAAGGGAGCACAAGGGCATGTGCACACGCTGGTTTTGTCCACCAAAACAGCTTTAATGGTTGTCCCACCATCATCTTTTTGTTTTGTACTTTAGATTTATCTTTAGTGCCAATTTTTCCAGCAGTGATTACGGTGCTCTGCATAGAAACAAGTGGAGATTATGCAGGTGGAGAAATGAAAGAAGCTGGATATGAAGTAGTGAAATCCACAAAAAAAAAAAAAAAAAAAAGCAGAACACAAACCTGTTGAATGTGAACAAAGTTAGGTTTTACAGCAGTGCTCATTATAGGGACGTTTTCTCTAACACAGATACAATTGTTGCGCATGTCATTCATATTACAAGAAATACTGAGAAATGTGAGAAAACATTCTCTACCGAGAAATATTTTAGGCACTAGAATTTCATATGGAAGCTTCCTATCATAAAATGTTATTTTAAAATTTTTGTTCTTGCTTTGGATTTTTGCGCTTAAATCTTTGGCAATTCTCACTTGTACAATTTCAGGCTTCATCTCTGCTTATGATGCAGATGGAAACCTACCTGTGTGCAGATGAATGCTGTGACGTTTCTGTGAAGTGGCCACAGTTGCAGGTGGCGTATGGCGAGAGTCTGCAGTATTTGCACTGATGGAACGTGCAGGTGATGTAGTGCCCTCAGATACAGGGGACAGACTGTCAAAACCGTATTTAAAGCAACGTGCCTGCAGAAGACCAGGAAAAAACATGCAACAGTGAAAACCTATTTACAACCATTTCAAATTCGGTTCATAGCATTTCCAATGAATAAAAGCAGTTCTTGCCAACTGCCACCTAAATACTGCTTCATCTATACCATTTCATGCACACAGACCAGGTGTGTGGGAGTTCTGTTCTGCAGCGAGTTGCAGTGCTTGAACAGAAGCCAGGGCAGGAAGCGATTATGGCTGAAGAGCCGATGCTGATTGAAAGTGTGTGATGCTGCGGAGGAAATACAACACAATAGAACCTCAGTTAGTTTGGAAGTAGATTTCAAAAACAGGGCACATTAAGATGTAAACAGTCAATAGGACTGGAGCCCACCTTTCTCCTAACAATCGGGTCATTAGCAGTAGGAGTGTGCAGAATGATTTCCATGATTAAACTGCAAGTGCAAAATGCATGAAAGTGCGTGCTCATCAACGCTGAGCGGAAATGGCCTTGCTTTTTGCCATGTTTCTGCTACTGCTTGTTCTAATTCATCCTGGATACAAGAGTCAGACGTAAGTGCAAAGAGGCCTTTGAAAAGGCAGGCTTGATTCTTTTGTGTAACTGTAATGGGGAAGTATTGCTCACTGGACTTGTGCTTCTGATTTTCAAGACTGCGTCCTTGAAAAGTCATCAGCTTGCATTCAGTTAAAATTGTCAGGATCTGAGTGGAAAGCATCTCTGATGAGAAATGGAACAGAATTCAAATATTTGGTAGTGTTAGCTATTGTTATAATGTAAGTGATGATTGTTACATGGGTGAAGGGGGCAGCTTCCTGTTTTATCTAGAGGTTAATATCTTGCGTAGTTTATAATATCTATTAAGTAATTTTGAGTTTTATTCTCTAACTTCTGATTGCACCATTTTTTAGAAGTCCAGTCAGTGTAGAAAGGAGTAAGAAAGACAAACTTCAACCTGGGAGCTTTTTGTTTGGTTGGTTTTTTTGTGGGTTTTTTTGTTAAGATGCGTATGATGCTCTGCAATCACATTGTGTATGTCAGCAGTTTTCCTTTTCTTTGCTTTTCTGCAAAGTGCATGTGCCGGCAGAATTGCTCATAGCTGAAAGGGAATTGCCAGGCTGCCCTACTGCTAATGCCGTGCTTCAACACAGATGTACCCAGAGCAATGCCCTTTGTCATCTTGGGCCTTTCAGCAGCTGAGCATTATTTATGAAAGCACTGAAGTTTCCCTGCACTCTTCCATGCACCACCTGAGCCATGGTAACTTATTAAAGTGAGAAACTTCTAGGATGACAAAGGTTCTAATACAGCACCAAGAAAGGCTTTATCAGTGAAGATAATCTAGACAGAAGGAAGTTTAGGTAAGTTGCAAAAGCCAGTGATCCATCATTTTCCCCCTGCACTTCTTTTCCGTTTGCTACTGTCTGTGTGCCCATAACATCTACACATCTTGTCTTCCATGTCCAAAATGAAAGCTGATTTTTCTCACAGTGACTTGGGCCCCTCGTATGACAGATGGCAAAATGCAGGTGCAGGTTTTTGTTTCAGGGATAAAGTTGGAATGTAATACAGCCAGTCATTTATACAAGGAAGATTAAATTCAGCCCATGTTCAAAGTCATTTCTTCCTTGCCCCAAAATAGGTGAGTAAAAAAATCCCCCAAGTATGTCCTTTTCTTGATGGAAGAAAGCTCAGCGCCATTGTGGATGCCAAGGAACAAACCAGGTTTTAAATCCCAGCTTCTCTGAGATGTTGGTGTATTTCTGGGAAGCAGCCCTGCAGCTCTCAAAAAATTAGAGGACAGCATAAAACAATGAAGAGTTTATTAACAGTAAATACAAAGACACATTGTTGATTAGATTGCTCTGAAGATTTATGTGGAAAAGGGAGCTGGAACAGGCCTGTGTGATTTAGGATTCCTTGGTAAATAATTTCTAGCTGCTGTGAAAGGACTGTTAGCTTTGTACTGGGTTATTTTTGCCTTGATGCTCCAGAAATCCATAAGCACGATGCTGTTCCATGAAAAGCCATTGAAGAGGAGCATTTGAGCTGGGTAATAACTGCCTATTCATTCTTGCAACAGGGAACGCAGTTTTATGCACAGGATTTTGATAATACAACCGGAGATTAAAAGTGAACTTTCTCTGAGGCTGTGGCAATTGGCACTTCACCAGCAAGAAGGTGACTGGCAGTAGTATTCGTGTAGATGCCGTGAGTGTTCATAGAAGTGAAGCAAGCTTGCTTGTTTGTTTGTTTATAAAGGTGCCTAGAGCTCCATTCTACGCGAAGGCATTGCTGTAGACATCTGGGGATGGGCCTGTGAGGCGGGAGCAGAATTTGTACTCAGTTTCTACAATTAGAACAGAATTGGCAAGAGAAGATAAAAAATACTGTCCTTGTTGTCTGCGATACACAGCTGTCCTCATAAGGCCCAACAAGTGTGTGGTCCAGATTATCCTGAATAAGACATGGACTGTGCTGCTTGTCTTCCTAACAGTCACCATCCTTGTTGTGCTTATAGTAATTAATTAATCATTTATAGTGATTAAATTTATAGTGATATAATAGAAAAAATAATAGTAATAATCATTAATAATTCATCATAGTTAATAGGTAGGAGAATGATCATCTATTACAGTAACCTCAGCTAAAGTAGCGCTTATACTTAGGGAAAGGTGGTACTATCAATGAAAAGCAATTTGCATATTCAAGGTTGACAGTGTCAAGAAATATAATTATCAACTTGATTTGCAGGTGCAAACAGTCAACACCATCTGCTACTGGCAATATGTAACCAGGGGGTGAGAGGAGGCATGAATCAAACTGATGGTGTATTAAAAGTTGAAAAACTGGTTGTCAGCCCCTTGTCCTAGGGGCCTTTTCTAGGTATCCTGATACCTCCCAGCACCTGCACCTTGTGCTTCTGGCTGTCGTGTAGAAGAGGTGTGTTGTGATGGTGATTCCCACAGTCTTCTCAGGCTAGCTGTACTAGGAAAAGGCATGCAAAGACATTATAATTATAAGCAGATTAAGTCTTTCACACTGCTATTTCTTTAAGCGTTCAGTGATGTTAATCTGTTTTAGAAGTTAAAAGAAATCAGTTAGCCAACAGCAATGTTAAGTTACCGGACGCTGGTATGAGGAGAGATTGGGACAGCCATTAAGAGTGTAAGTCAACACCAGCCAAAGGTCGTTTTGCCAATTTCTTGGGGTTTTATGGGTAAATAATGGGTACAAGTGACACTGGTGAGAAATCTGACCCATATGCATGCTGGAAGGCGGTGAGGCACCGAGTCGTCAAGTGTTGGATTACATGATAAAAGCTTTTCTGCTTGCCCCCCACAAAAGAGACAGGGTGCAGGTGGGGTGGGACACTGGAATAATACCCTGCTCCAGCTGCACCCAGGCCCATCACAGGAGCTGCCAGCTCTTCAGAGGCCCATCTGCACCAGCTCAGGGGAGCAGAGAGGCCCAAGGGTGGGCAGGAACCCAAATTAAGGACCCGGAGGAAGGGGCTTGCCAAATCCTGTAGGCTGCTAGAGAGATCCACGCTGTAGTACCTGTACCTAGCTAGGTATCTCTGTCTACAGACGTACCTACATGCATGTATCTTTGTATATGTAGCTATACATGTTTTTGTACTGTCACATCCTCATCAGCCTACTGGATTTGGCAGTAGGAATTGCCTGACACTATGGTCTGGAGCTGGAGGTGTGGTGGATAGGAAAGAAACCAAAGCTCACGTTAGAGAAAATGCTCCACTAATAGGCATAGTTGAAGAGATGTGGTTTGGTAGTGGGAAACATCTCTTGGCATGCTGTTTGTTCAAAGTCTCATACATTTCTGCCTTGCTTAAGAAAGGCATTCTTTGTTTGAACTCCTTGCTCTGGGGTGCAAGGAACACTGGCAGTGGGGAGCAGGAACAAACTGAAATTCCCTTGGTCACATGCGATTTGCCTGCACTGTTTGCATGGGACAGACAAAATGAAAAAAAGAACCCTGGGCATGCACTCGCTGTGTGCAAATAGTGTGTGGTCAAGTACTAAAGACGCTAGGTTACTGGTCCAGATGCTTAGTCGGAAATTATGAAAGATAAACACCTGCACAGAAGATCAGTTCCCTGCTTTATAGAACAGGACACAGCTCTGCTTCAGCATAGTGAGCTTGCGTATGGTCAGGTGTGGTAGCAGCACGCCCTGGTTTCAGCTGGGATGGCGTTAATTAGCTTAGGAGCTAGCACAGTGCTGTGTTTTGGCTCTGATGTGAGACTTTTCAGTCCCTCAGGCCTTCTTAGCAAAAAGGCTGGAGGGGCACGAGGGGTTGGGAGGGGACACAGCCAGGTCTGCTGACCTGAACCAGCCAAAGAGGTATTCCATACCATGGGACGTCGTGCTTGGTATATATATACCTGGGGTTGGCTGGGGCAGGGGGGTTGTTGCTTGGGGACTGGCTGGGCATCGGTCCGTTGTGTTGTGCACCTCGTGTTCCTTTCTTCCTCTGGATCTTCTTCTTTCCCTCGCCCCTTCCATTATAACTGTTACCGTCATTATTGCTCTTTCATTTTTATTCTGTTTCAATTACTAAATTGTTCTTATCTCAACCTTTGAGTTTTACATTCCTTTCCAACTCTCCTCCCCATCCCTCTGGGTGAGGGGGCAGTGAGCGAGGGGCTGCGTGGCACTTGGTTACCAGCCGGGGTTAACCCGCGACACGGCACCGCTTTCAGGTGGTTCCCAACAAGCAGCAGGAACCAGCCACCCCCATTTGAGAGCAGGGTTTTCACTGGCAACCAGAAAACAGACACGTCATCACTGAAGTTCCGTGACTTGCCTAGGCTTTCCCTCGTGGTCCTGCTCGATGTTAACACTGGTTTGCCCAGCAGCCAGTAACCTCCGCTTCTCGCTGACAGCCAGCAGTAAAGCAGCATTTACCAAGGCTTTCCTAGGTATATAGAATGTGTAGCTTGTCTGTTTTGATTAACAAGTGCTTTATCTCTGTAGCCAGGTAAGTGTGGTGAGAGGTACTTCTAGGGTAGAGGCAGGATGAAAACAGGACGGAGTTGGTCAGCATGCTTACGGGACACCGGATTTATGTTCCCTCTGCAAAGCATCAGTGAAACAGCCATCAGTGGCAGCCATCGGCAATGAATTATAAGCAAATGCCCGGACGTTTCAGAAGCCAGGACTCGCTGTGCAGACATACTAGTGCTGCAGTAGCACTACTCAACTGCTACTCTGCTAATAAGTAACAATGAAAAACTAATGTTTTGTAGCCATGACTCAACACATTTTGAAGACAGCAAAACCTGCAAAACTTCTGACACATTTGCTCATGAGGAAAAAGTGACTGGCATAATAAGATTTTCTGAAACAGAATTGTTTATTCCATACAAGTGATTGCAAAGATCTGCAACCTGCTTGTAGCTACTGACCGAAAAGGGTTTCTAATGTATCTTAGCAAAGAAATCAAGAAACACACTTGCTTTCTTCTTTGGAAAGAGATCCGGAAGTTCCAAAACCTGAACTCGACTGTTAATGCACAAGCCAGAGAAAGCCTTGCTGAAGTCAAGGTCAGCAACACGCACTGCTCCTCCTCTGTCCACTCGATTACTCACACATTGCTAGAAAGGTACCAGATTAGTGTGGCACCATTTCACCCTTTGCAAACCCATGCTGGCTCTTCCCTACCAACTTCTTGTCCCTAACATCTTTGGAAACGGCTTCCAGAGTATGTGCTCCATCACCTTCCCAGGCAGCAGGATAAGGCTGTAGTTCCCCAGCTTCTCTGTCTTGCCCTTGAAGATGGGACAGACGTTCCCCATCTTCCAGGCCTCAGGAGCCTCCCTTAAGTGCCATGCCCTCTCCTGCCCCACAGTGACACTGGAGATGGACTTTCAAGCGAAGGAATTGCCTGGACTTCTCTTTACTCCCCTCACCCTCATCATAACTGCTATCAATGCCTGTTATGGCAGATGCCAACACTGAATTTCTGTTCTGCTGCTCCACCAGCCAAGAGCTTTCCCCTCTCACTAACAACTGGCAGCAGAGCGCAGGTTAAGAAACTTGAGCACAGGTCGTGTCTGAGTTCATCACAATGACAACACAAAGTGAATGTCAGGATGTTCTGTCCCTGCTTCCTCTGTGGAGGGACACTAGAAAGTCACTTCTCTGTGACCACTCTGGTGCAGGCTGGAGAAATTCCGTTACACCTTTTGCCTTTGCAGCTACACATTGGCTGGCTCCCCATGGGATCAAAACCTGTGGGATTTCCCGGCATTTCATGGCCACCAGAAGCTCACCTGCTACCTTCCGCCCAAACCACAGGAAGGATTGCTCTAAAATACAGGAAGAGTCTGGGAACTGAGCATTAGCAATACCACAACTCCAGTCCGTGGTCTTAACAATTGTGGAAAAGGACATACACAGGTGCTGGCCTTTCACCTGGCCTCCAGGACAGGCTGAAGGTGCAGCTGTGAACAGAGCTGAAGCGAGCAGAGGAGAGCTCGGGAGAGCTGTACGGTTAGGGAAAGGGGTAGAAAGTCATGTCAAGAAGGGGAACTATAAAACAAAGACATATACTAGATGACAGAGTTTATTAAATTTCAAGTTGAAACAATATCTGGAATTAAATACAGTATATTAACTTCACAAATATGTATTCATATAAAAAGGAACAGTGTCACAGCAACATTCATCGCTTTCCTCACTGCCTGTTAACTCAAGTCCTTGAATTAGTGAGTAAAACCCCCAAATTTTTCCAGTCTTAATTCATCTGGCGACAACCATTCTTCCTTTTCCAGAACTGGGACTTTGCTCTATCATCTTCTGATCGCTACTGAGTTCTGTGGACAGGAAACGACAACGCAGATCTTCAGTAACAACAGCTAACTCCCTGAAATAAGTAAAACTGCTGCTTTTATTGACACAAATGTCCCAGAACACTGGCTAACATCTGGGCTACAGCCACCATACCATCAGCTGCTAGCTGCAACAAAAAGATTGGCTATCCTCTCATACAAGTTTTGGAAAGTACTGAGGAGACTGCAAATTAATATATTAACATTCATTTTTCCCGCGCATGAAGTGTTTCAGGTGCCCCACAGCTGCTGATGTAGTAACTGTGAATGTCTACAGCTGCAGCGATTTTTGATACAAACCTCAACACGAATACTGTGAGAGGCAATGGGCGCAAACCGAAACACGGAGGGTTGAGGCTGAACATCAGGAAATGTTTCTTTACTATTAGGGTGACGGAGCACTAGCACAGGCTGCCCACGAGGCCGTGGAGGCTCCATCCTGGAGATAAAAGCCAGCACGATCTTGGGCAACCAGCTCTAGGTGGTCTTCCTTGAGCAGGGGAGCTAGAACAGGTGACCTCCAGAGGTCCTTTCCAACCTCACCCGCTCTGTGATACAAAACAAACATACCAAAACCGCCACATAACATTCTTGGCACTACTATACACTCACAGTAATTTTAAACCTAAGGCGCATAAAGTGACAGCAATGTAAAGTGCTCTGTTCTCCAGCATGAAACGTAAAGATTTCACTTTATCCACAGAAATATTTACAGCATCTGGACTGAAGCAGCAGGCTCAAATCACATCAAATGACATCCTAAGCATTAAAATAACACTTGAAACATTAAAAACACATAGGGTGAAAGGATCAAGCAGAACAAAAGGAACGTTTTTGTTAAAACACAGGACATCAGTGGAGAAAAGTAATGCATCTACCTTAATAAGAAACATTTTGACAATTCTGTCAAGCTCAGGAATCAAGATGAGTCATTCTGCTAGTCAGAAAAAAATACCTAGGCTTCTTATGGTGAGTGCAAAATAAAACAACTATGCATCAATAAACCAACAGGCAAGTGCAATGTGCTTGACATCCATTTAATAGACTTAGAGTTTATATTCAGATTGCACTAAACGCATTTTCACATCTGAACTGTGGGATGAGAAACTATAGATGCACTATGTAAACAAAATGATTTCCAGAACTTTTTCCCAGCATTCTGTTCAAATCAGGTAATTTTTGGTTAAAACATCACGGTACTCCTGTATCGCCCTGCAAAGGGGATCCTGGTCAACATGGATATTTCTTGAAGATCCATCAGTCGATACCATGGGAGAAGCTCCGGCAGATCCAGTTTCAAGTTCAGCAGTGGCTAGGGAGAAGAGAGACGAGATTCCAGTGTTGCTTTTACACTAGACAGGGCCAAATCAGTCACTATAAAAACATTATGGGTAACTGGAGAGACTACAGTCCAGAAAGAGATTTAAAAACTTCCAAGGGAACATAACAATCAAAGGGCTAGGCACAAAGGAAGAAACAATCTTTTTCCACATTTACTTACCAGTCAACAGCATTTCTAAAGCCAGTGAAAGAAATTCTATAGGCTACACATTGAACATCTTCAGGGAATCCACAAATGACTCCTGCTTACACCGGTGCTAAATTGAGCCCCCTCTTGAACCTCAAGTATCTGTTTTCGTTACATGTTCAAAGCAGCGATTTATTGGAACTCTACTCCTAAAAACCAGCTTCTGCATTCTCTGTGACACACTTAAAAAGAATCCGCCTGTGAAAATGCAAACATCTGTGCAATGCAGTCAGGCCAGGACAAGTCTCCCAGCCTGGCACTTTCTTTGAGGCATGTCTTTGTAACTCACCCTGGCAAAACCCTCTTTCCTCCACAAAAACACATACTCAATGAAAGCAAACCCACCTTTACTATCCTTCTCCAGCCACATTTTTCAGAGAAGGTCCTGAAACCAAACGCACTCTATGACACCTAGCAGATGCACAATTATGTTCAAAATGCACGTGGATGAAATGTGATGGCTTTGTGTCCATTTGGACACATGCAAAGAGCTGTGAAGCTACAGCTAAACACTCTCTGTATTATTAAAAGCATGCAGGAACAGAAGGAAATTCTCTCAAGGGCTACCTGCTTTGAAATAGCACCAGTCACTGCAAAGCAAAGCAGTGACTCCAGAGGAGCAACTACCATGAAATAGGTGGAATTCCTCTTTGGACACCTGGCCTCCTATTATAGAGCATGTTTTATGCTATGTGTTAAAAGCATTCAACTTACGTTTGCCTAAGTGCTCCTAAATGATCTTTTCCTCAAGAAAAGGTATCTTTTATCACTAATTATGTTTTTCTTGCTTATTCAAAAAAGACTGCAACATATAAGCTACAAATACAAGCAGTGAATAAGAAACAGCAAAAATCCAGACCCAACAGCAGAGAACATGTGTGGTCTGATTTAGTGCGGAATGCAACTGATGCACTTGGAAGAAGCAGTGATGGCTGAAGTCTATGAAAATCTCAGGGCTTCTTTTATGTTTGATGTTTGTGCTCAAGGATTCACTCTAGCAAAAGGTGACTTCAGCTTAAGCCACCTGTGTAGAGGAAATGGGTTAGTTTTCTTTGCACTTGGTTTTTTCAGGCAACTGCGTAACATTCTACACAATGTTTCGGTAAGCAGGAATTTTTCATGTTCAAGTCTAAACTGGAAAGCTAGCAGAAAAAACCCCTGTGCTTAGCACAGGAACTTGACAGCTTTCAAGCCATTATGTTCAAGAGTTAGGAACACTCTTTCCTTAAAAACTAACATAATGACACATTACCTTGTTCAAGTTCTTTAGTGATTTTTTCATCTAGTTCCTGCCGTACCTAGAATTATACAGAAAATACAGTTAATATTTTAACAGTTACATTTTTCTAATATTAAACTTCTAAAACATTCTTAAAACCCACACATAATGAGATAAAACCTAAAAATATCATTCCAAACAGAGACATCTTGGTTTGGGGTTTGATTTTTACTAAAGAGAAACTTTTGGTCAGGCAGGCTGCAGCCGCCTCATTGCTCAGCAACGTTTAACTGTAGCACAAAACAATCTGTAACTCACCAGCTGGATTATAACTGGGCAGTTAAAAAAATACACAGGAAGAAAGCAAGAAAGCCTAGCGCAGTTATTACAATGAAGGTATGGCTACAGTTTAGCATCAAACACATGAACAGAATGTCAGCTAGATGCCGAGATATGGACAAATGCCATCCCCGGGGACAAATCAGCCAGCTGAGCCTGGCTCCTGCAACTTCATAAAGAGAAGAGGCGCAACAGCAGCTGCTGCAGGATTGACATATACCGTTTGTATAGAAAAAAGCGTGTGCCGATATTCTTCTTTTCTCCACTTTAAGATGGGAAATTGAAAGAGCTCCTACAGACCACGCCAAAATTTTTCTTTATTGTAATTGCAAATACCATGACACACGTTTATAAAAATACAAAAGTGCACACAATTTTTTCTTGCAAACTTTGTACTAAGAAAAGATAACCACAGCTACAGCTTCTACGCAGCAAGTGCTGTGGGATTTGTTATGTAGCTGGAATCAGGCTGGATCACTAGAAAGGAGCACTTATACCTTTTCTCCCCTAGAAAGTCGGTACTGTTACCAATTAAGTTATTCTCACTTATGATTCTGCCTTCAGAAGCCTTCACAAGAAGGAATCACATCTCTTTAAGAGTCAGTAGTCCAAGCGCTATATGCTGCTGTTTACATTTGATGATACTTGTTATTCCTACATTTTTTCCATCAAATTTGTGACACACAGAAGCGAATTTCAAAATAGCTATCATACAGCTTCCAGGCCTATGATGGCCATGAAAACGCTGCAGGGCTTGGACCTTGTGAGCTATATGGAGAGGCTGAGAGCTGCAACTGTTTCTTTACTGGAGTACAGGAAAGCTCAGGGGGACCTTATCGATGTGTATAAATACCTGGTGGGGAGAGTAAAGATGATGGAGCCACACTCTTCTCAGTGGTGCCAAGCAAAAGAACAAGAGGAACAGGCACAAATCCAAATAGAGGATATTTTAACGTAAGGATTTTTATACTTTTTTAAAAAAAATAATTTTAAGCATGGACAAACACTGGAACAAGTTGCCCAGAAAAGGTTGTGCAGTGTCCATCCTTGGAGACGTAAAAAACCTGGCCGGACAGCACAGTGAGAAACCTGCTACGGCTGGCCCTGCTTCCAGCCGGGGTGAGGTTGGACTAGATGATCTCTAGAGGCTCCTTCCACTCTCACCCATTCTGTGATTCTCTGATTTTAGTACTGAATTCCTGGGGGAAGAAGCATTTATTTTATGAAATGAGCAGACCCACCTAGCAACATGACAACAAGAAGAATGGAAACACTGTACAATGTACTCAACAGGACAGAGAGAGCAAGAGCCTCAGGAAGGAAACTGCTCTGCTTACCCTCACAAGAGAAGCAGTAACAGGCAGTAGCTGCAAGGGTCAAAGAAGCGGGGCTGTAAACCAGCAAAGCGGAGGGAAGGGCTCCTCTCTCCAGGAACACAGGGACAGCTGTGACCAAATTCACCAGCTCCTCCAGGAGAAGCACCACCCTGTGATACTTCATTGAAATACTCTGTGCCAACAGAGCTTCATGAACAATGGAAAAGGACCCCCGCCCCCCCCGATCTCTAATTGTTTTCAAGCAGGTACAAGCAGAAGCAAAATCCTGGGGAGAAAGGACCCCCTAACACCTGAGATGAGACACAGGTAACAGAAAAAAGCAGGTAAACTAATGCCTAGACCAAAATAAGACCCAAACCCAGGACCAATCCCAAGCAAAGAAGTAGTAGTTGAGGTGTTAGAAGAAACCACTTTCCCTGGTTTCTGGAGTCTTCACAATGACTAGAAGGTCCACAGGACCCTCTGCAACATGTATGAATCGATCAAGAGAAGAAAAAGATCTTGTTTTTCTCTTATTCATTCCATCAATGTCTTTGTGATTCTCACCCATGTCTGAGGGAAGAGAAATAGGTGGAAATAAAGCCAATACACTGATTTCTGAAAAGGGAATGGATGAAGAGCCAGGCAAAATACACCTCTGCGGACCTTAACTTGCCTCCACTGTTCTCCTTCCCCCCACACCCCTGGGAAAGGCATCACAGCTGAGTATCCCAAACCTCCTGAGCGGGTAGCTCTCACCTCACCGCACATCTCTTCAGGCAGGCAGTTAACACACCAGGTGTTCATTTGCAGCAGTCACCTTCTCAACAGTTCTTTTTCAGAAAGTGGTGGTGACTTACTACTTATCCACACAGGCTGCTTCAGCACAAAGTGAGCTGGATCCAGTAAGACTCCATGAGATGACGCTCAGAGTCTAGGAACTCAACTTCAGAACAGTACTGGTACTCCAGACACAACTGCTGTGACCACCGAGAACTTTTTGAATATGAGAACTGGCAAGGAGGGTAAACCAGCCTACTCCTATAGTTCAAAGAAGTTCCATGCTAACAGATTAAATCCATAGATTATCATCTTTCAGATGGTTAACTACCACAGAAGCCGTAACACTACAAATACATAAAGCAGGAAAGTACTCTGCAACAGTCATTCTTTCACTTGGACAAACTAAAGTTCAAAAATACGTGCAGTGTTAGGAAAATGTGAATACATCAGTAAGTTGTAATCAAAACCTAACAGCATAAATAGACAACATTTCCAGTATAAAATACCACCCAACATTAAACAATGCTGGCTACAAACCTTGCCATGTATCTGGCTGCAGAGAAGAGAGAGACGGACAGATTTTTGATTAAGGAGCTGAAGAAGAAAGAAAAACGGCCTTAAGTTCACAGGTCTTCAGTGAGAAACAAGAACATGGCCTACATGTAAATGAAGCAAGTAAAAAAGCTAACAATAAAGACTGCTACAAGAGTGCAGAAAACCAAATCAGAAACGGAACAGAAATTGAAGGATTAAGTAGGAAGCAGACATTTCCCTTCCCACATTACGTAGCAAAACTGGTTTCATTTATCCACTGATTCACCCTGGTTGCAGAGTTCACTATCCTTTTCTATCAAGACACCCACGTTCATTTTCACCAGCCTTTGGCACAACTGTTAGGATTTAAGCTTGTCATTTGTTAAACCTAACAACAGGACTCCAGTCCCAAAATCTCCTTGCAGCGCTTGCAGGAGACACTCCTTGCCTTAGTCTATGGACTAAGGCAGCAGGTCTGAAATTACAGTACACAGACCACTAACAGTGCCTCGTACTTGTGTTTCATCATCTTGATTCAATTTAGTTCTGGATGGTGACACGCCAATTCATCAGCAGCTTGGGAATCAGTACATCAGATCATAAAAAGACAAAAAGACCCCATCAAAGATCTCTTTATTCCTGTAAAGGAGAGGCAACATGCACGTACATCCTTCTTACGACACAAGTCCTACTATGAAACGGAACAAGTTTCAGTCAACCTCCTTCCAGAACATAATGAATTGCTCATTGCTACAGTCACTGTCTAATTACATGCACAGAATTTGTCAAGTACTTGTAATTTATTCCACACTACTGGAGTTCTAATAAAAATAAAAACCACCAAAAAAACCCAAAGACATTTGCATGGGATTGGGATTCTACTGGTTAATAAACTTGTGCCAATACGAACTTTTTTGTATTTTTAAAGATCCTTTTGCACTTCCACTTCAGGGTTACTCATTTCTGTAGCATATATATTTGATGAAGGGGAAGGGGCTATACTGTAATGGAACACATTTCTTTATGCTTTTTTTAAGAATAACATGCTCATTTTTTGCTGAACTTGCGACATGACCATCTTCAACATGTAAGGCTCTATGTGTAATCACTGATATTCACGCCTCATGTTTAGGAAAACGGTGCAATCTTTCAAGCCTTTAAACACCAAATTCCTTAGTTAAGTCTAAAGAAGAAACCGTGTCCATTTGCTAGTGGAGCACTTCTTCCTCCTGTCAGCATCGTTTACCAGTGTTTTTTCCAACAGCTGCAGTGGATGTGGGAATAAACACCATCACTTTGAATAACAGCAGTGTGGACTATTTTCACCTCTTTGCCCCTGAAGCTCTCTCAAAGCTTCTGCACAAACAAAATTTACATCAACATCTTCCTCTTAAGAATGGCTTGCATGTTCTCTGCTTCCAATAACCTTTCTCACCTTGAGGAAGCTACTACAAGGAACGCCAAATCTGAAGAGAGCTTTGACTAAAAAAAAGAAGTGCAAAAGGACTACCTGAGGCACACTGCAATTTAAGCTTCGTAACTCCCTGTCATTACGAGCTTTAGTGGCAGAAGCATTTGCCATCTCCAGCCAAGGCAGCACTGCGCATCCTGAATTTAAAGGCAAGGCAAATTCTGTAGAAGGGAACCAGGTTAGTGGGAAAACAAACCTGAGGCATAATTGAAGTAAACAGTGAATTGAAGAAAAGGCTTAGAGTCAGCGAAATTCTTCTGTCTTGAAACAGTCTGGTGAACAGACAGAATACTAAGCAGCACAAGCAGCAAAGCATTTCAAAATAGACTAAAACTAGAATCTCTGAACTCCTCCCTCATGCTCCAGCTTGCCTCCTGAATGGCACGGGACTCCTGTGGAAATGACAGCACAGACTGTGCATCTGGTAATTTTGAATTTGGAAACTGATTTTGATTTGCCACCCATTATTGTATGCAGAGGGATATGTGCAGTTTTTCCCTTTTGTTACTTCTTAAGTGTCTTACGTTCCAATTCAATCCCCTTCTTTCAGATGCACGTTACACACATGACATACTGCACCCAACTGAGAAAAATTAAGCCAGCAGTTCTAAGTGAAATACTCACTTAGATGCACGTCCTCTAGCAACTACTGCACCTCTGAGAACTCAAGTTTCTTTTTTCTGAAGGACTCAAGAGAAGATCAGGTTTTAAGACTTCCCTGAATACATCGAACATCAGGTGACTTGAGGCTACAAACAGTGCCATTACAATTAGTCTCAGTTGTTCCCTAACTGGTGATCACAGGAAGAAATATCACAAAAAGATGTGCAGCTGCATTTAGTCACAGGGAGGTTATTCTTTTTTTCCCGTTTCTTCTTCAAAAAAAGAAACCACAACTGTTAAACCCTTTTCTTTTAAACTAGGACAGCTTTTTTCCTAGAAGTGGGATGGTTTCCTTCTTTGCCTTTTTCTTCTTGTAACATCTCGCTCCCATCTCTCTGACGTTTTTCCCTGCCCTCACTTGCTCCCTGCTGCCTGCCCCTCTTGTTCCCTTGTCCTGGCTTTCTCCTTATTTCAGTTTTGCAGTGGATCCCTGAATCTTGCCTCCTTTCTACTGCTTGCATGCTGCATAATCCCTGCAGATGGTACTGTACTAATTGCCTCCCACGTTCTTTGTGTAGTGTTATGGCCACCCCTCTGACACAAAAACACATTCACAATGATACAGAGAAGTTATCTCTTAACTGCCACTGCTACGCATTACCTACACACTGCTTTGCCTATTTTTGTTTTCTTGTTTGGGTTTTTATTCTTTTTCTTAAACCAGGTGCAGTATGCAGACATCTTAGTGAAATGGATTCTTTCCGCTGTAGGTGGGACCACTGAACCGAGGTAAGACTTAAAAGTGAACAAATACTCCTCACATTTGTTCAGTGACAGAATATGCGAGGGACAGAACACTGACTGAATAGGCTTGTCCATGCCTCAGTCCTACGCTAGGTGGGAAACTGATTACAACTACTGACATCTGGTTTCCAAGTCTCATGACATCATGTTTACCATTCTGAGAGGGATGTGCGATCATGCTGACTGCTAATTACAGGGCATACTTTGACCAGAGGTATTGCAGAGGTTGCAGCTTTTGTACAAAATCAGAAAGGTCCACATAGCAGGACCTACAAAAACAAATGCCTCCTATGCATAGCATACATCCCACACTCAAGTGAGAAGTTACGTGATCCTGTTCATATCATCCTATTTTTGAAGCATCCCTTTGTTGGTATTGTACTAAAACAAGTTCTGGTGAAGAAACTGCTAAAACGAAGATCAGTGAAGAAGGAAAAGGTGTCTCAAACATAGATGTCCGATGGGATTTTGCACTCATCATGAAGTTAGCTGTTTTAATAACAGGTCATCCATAGAATGGGCTGGGTTGGAAGGGACCTTAAAGATCATCCAGTTCCAACCCCCTGCCATGGGTTGCTAGACAGGGTTGCTCAAAGCCCCATCCAGCCTGGCCTTGAGCACTGCCAGGGGTGGGACAGCCACATTAAATTTTACTGAAGAGCTATCTGGGAGCTTCCTATGCCACAGTATTCTTTCTCTTCATCATTTAGATCTCAGTGTTTTTTGGTCTTTGAGCACTTTTGGAAACTTGTACAACCCTGATGACCAAAAGTCTTCAGTTCTACCACCTAGTTGTGTACTGTTTTGATGATGAGCAATTTGTTCTGGCATATGAGAGCATATGGTTTGGAACTATAAATGGATTCTAAGTTTAGACTGAAAAGCACAACCTTGCTTACAGATACGCTTCAACACTAGTTGAGAACAGTATTTAAAGACGCTTACCTTAGCCACGTAGGCTTCAACTCTGTTTCTTGATGCTAACGTATTCACGGCTGGGCTTAGGAAGCTTCCTCCTAGACTTAGACTTCTGTTCAGTGCCAGATTGTTGCCAATATGTCCCAGTTCAGTTGAATACAGAACTGGACTTGCAGCCAGACCTCCAGTGACAACGCTACTTGCAATTAAAGGTTTGCTTCTATGGCGCGCCTGAAGGAGCTTAGCGTTGGCTTCTGCTAGTCTCTCATTAGCTCTGAAATGTTCAGAAGCACACAAAGAATTATCCTTGGTAGTAACACTTCTGCAAAGTTACCCTCCAGGTCTTTGACTATTATTTGACTTCTGAAAGTGGAAAGGATTAAGAGGGTCTAAAAAAATCCCCGTGATTTGATCTGAGGTTTTTTGGAGAGCCTATTTCTAAGTAGTCACACCACCTGCAAGAAGCAGCAAGAGTTAACCAATACTTTGGACTTCTCAGCATTCAGGCCTCAAAGCAGTCTGTGCACACCGTGTGTTTACATAGCTTTTCCTGAAAGGTACATCGCCTGCGTAAGAACTCTGGGCTACCCTTCCTTTCCTAAAGAAAGCTTAAACCTAAGGCGTGCTGCTAAAATGGAAGCCAAAAGATTTTTGTTGATGTCGCTTCACAGCATCAAACGCTGTTCTCTGAAGGGCCTATCCTTATTCAAGCAGTAGAGGACATGAAATTTATCTTTTCTGCCACACTTAGAATAAGAAGAGGAGATTAGAGACTGGCAAAAAGGCTGCCTGTTAAAACAAAATCAACTTCAAAAATATCCTATTAACGCCCATGATTGGTGGTGTTACTGCTGGAACACTGAAGAGAAATGAAGATAGTTCCAATGAAGAGGGGGGAGCCTTAAGGTACTTTCACCACAAATATGCTATCTTGTGCATAATGCTGACCAGATGTAGAAAGGGTATTTAATGAAGAAAACTGCTTGAGGAAAAAAGTAGTATCTTATTACCACCCCAAAAAAGCATGGACTTACCTTTCCAGTTTATTTGCTAGGCATCTTCTGTTTTTTACTTCCTCCAGATACAGGTCTTTGTACTTTTCCACTTCTGCCTGTGTGGATTCTTTTTGAAAAATACTGTCTTGTTGGGTATTTTTTATCCTGTCCAGTTCACGTTCGAGGTCTCGAATTCTGTGTTTTAGCTGGTTTCTCAGTGAAGCATGATGACTGGCTCTGATTTGTTCTAATCTGTCCTGGGAAGCTGCCTGCGTCTGAAGTAGATACGTACTTTCAACCACCGCAAAGAAAAAGAGAACTCTCCTCGCCAGTCAATTGCATGTACCCAGTTTCAAGGGCCCAGCTTTACTCAGCGAGGCAACTGGGCCTCCTCACTGCCATCAGCGACCAGGGCAGAACCCTGGAACTACCACATTAAATAATTCTTTTCATTCGGAAAGAACCCCCACCTTAGCACTATTATTCATCCAAGCTACTGATGAAAGAACGCTACCTCTGTAGGACAGGGCATAGCATTCCTCAAAGAAATTATGAGTCTGCCTCACCCTCACACCCCACCCTGCAACTGTGGTGACTTCTTTTCTGAGCATTGTCCCCTGTACAATGACTAAGGAAGATGTGTATGTCTGGCTGCGACAACTCTAAGTTGCAATACCCATTCAAGGATAAACAATGAGTACAAGACCCGTGGACAGTGATACCCCTCCAAGAACTGCAAAATGAAAATCTACCTTGGGCAAGCTTTTGATTCAGGGCCTGCAGGCACATTGCACACACATGAAAGCATCTTGCCCAACCATATCCCCTTCTCCCACTGCCCTTCAGGAAAAACAGAAGTATAACGTAACACATGGAATCAGGCACCAAAAAAAAACCAAACCCCTAAAAATGACAACCAAAACAAAAGTATATAACAGACACACATAAGAAATTAACTTACCTGCAAAAACAGATTGACTTCTTGCAGTTTTTGTCTTATTTCTTGTTCAGCTCGTTCTTCCACCTCTTTTTTGTATTGTTCTAAATAGCTGCGATCCACCATGTTAGTATCCACATGGTGTTTGAGATTAGCCACCTCTTCTTTCAGCTGGCTTTTGCTCTTTTCCAGTTTTTCATGGTTCCCACGCATGGTGGACAGCTCCTCTTGCAAATCGTGATTTTGTGCTTCTAGCTGCATGCATTTTTTAGACTCTATCTCCAGCTGCTGGGAAAGTTCATCAACCTGTAGACAGAAGAGGGGAACAAAAAGGGAACTCAGAGGGATCTAAAATTAGTCAATTCTGTGAAAACTGGTAAAGGAGTTGGCCATCAAGACTGCATTTATCATCTGCTGATTCAGTATTAGAACAAAAGTGAAACCAGGCTCTTCTTTTAAAACAAGAACAGCTTTCACAGAATTTCTGATAGTATTCCTCACGTTCCCATCCTTTATCAGTTCTGCAGTGGGTCACAGACCAAGAGGTACCAAACTAGCGGCATTACACCCATAGGGCTAGGTTGAAAAGGACTAGGGCTATTCATCTGTGAGATGTTCATATGATCATGGAAAATTAAACACACCCATACCCGGTTACATCACAGCCACATTCTGGTTTCATCAAGAAAAAAAACATGTATCGTGCTTCAGAGGAATTTTTACATGCTGTCACGCAGTCAAAGCTTCATTACAGAACTGACAAGACAAGAAATGGGTACCCTTTTCTTCCATTACGCTAACAGATCTGGAAATAGTGGTTCAGACCACAGCTTTTACAGCGGTGGCGGTAGAAGGCAGTCTCTTTAGGCCAAAGCTGCAGTTTGTTTTCAAAAGATTTCCAGGAAATATCAGACTTCCCATAGTTCCCATTGGTCAACTACAGCTCTATCCCCTTCTTTCTGCCTCCAGAAACATACATTGTTTATACCTATTAACCATAAAACATGATATCCCATCTTTTATTTTTAAAAAAGTGGAGGAAACCAGCATAGTAAACACTTGAAAGAGTCTCTAACATAAGTAGAAACTTTACACCTATTTAAAATGGCCCAAACGTAATTCCATGCCCTGTCATTCAAAATAACTCTTCCAACAGGAACACAAATATGCTGCTAACCTGTGAACTAAAAATGAGCCACTGTAAAGGCAGTTGACTCATTCTACAATAATATGTTCTAAAAAGGAAAACAACTTTGAAATACAGCTGCTCTAGCAACAAATCTCAGTA
This sequence comes from Falco biarmicus, assembly GCF_023638135.1. Lineage (NCBI taxonomy): Eukaryota > Metazoa > Chordata > Aves > Falconiformes > Falconidae > Falco > Falco biarmicus. The sequence goes on along the minus strand of NC_079292.1, from coordinate 11,810,247 downwards.
ATGAGCAGAGAAGCAGATAAAAGGTTACATGCTACCAAACAGCCAGAGCAACCTCATAACCACTTCTGGGTCTTCATGACCAGGGAAAGATGGACTGAGGCAGCTACTAGTAAGCAATAAGTTATTGCATTTTTAATGCATCACCTCACATGGCATTGTGCCTTAGGAAGCAAAGAACCGTTCAGAAAAGCAAAACCCCAACTGCCTCCTGCTCAACTGGTGCCTAAGACAGGCTTCTGGGGGTGATCTTGGGCAAAGCCAACTTCATGCAGTCGTTCCGAGTTATGGTGGCGTTACTCCTCTCTCTTCCGAGAGGGAACTCATCCGTCAGAGCCGGACGATGCTTCCACGGCCTCAAGCTGCAGCCAGGCCTGTGCTGGGCCTTCACTGCTCTCAGCCCTGACCCTCACCCATGGACGTGACGTCCCAGTAGGACCGCAGACCTGCCCATCCCTATGGACTGGCCTGGTGACCTGCACTCTTGGCAGACTCTGCTTACTGTCCCCAGAACTGTCCCCAGAACTCTTCTGCTCTTCTTGGTGAGGGCCTGTGGGACTGATCCCCGGCCTGTGTGGTCACAGACCCAGCCAGCCTTGCCGTGACTCTCGGTTTGCCCTTCCTCTGCAGGACAGCCTACCCTTGATGTGCCCTCACAGATACTGCTGTGTATGGAACACTTTCATCTTTACCCCTAATAACTACATCAGTATTACAGTCATCTGCTACTGTGACAGTAGAAGGAACATCAGAAAACACTCAATTCCAAAATACAGCCAAGGAAAAAAAATAATCAAAATCAACAATATGAAAAGAAGTATAAAGAAAGAACAAAGGTTCTGAAAGAAAAAACACCACCACCAAAATAACCCAAAGAAAGCAAAGCTCACCTTTGTTCTTAATCTGCCAACTTCATTGACCATTTCAGAAGACGTGTTCTTCATCTCTCCCTGCAAATTAAGCTGGGACAGTCCCCCTCTCTCCTCATAGACCCTTAGTTTCTTTGTAGCTTTGCTCAACAGCCTCTTCAACCTGTACAGCAAATTAGTCACGAAAACAATGAAGCAAAGGAAAAAAACTGGACTTTTTCACATACTCTCATGTAATCAGCACAGACAGAGCTTATTCATCTTTAATGTGCTTGACACACCAGGAATTACTGAGAATAACCAGTATTCCTGTGCCACATACACTCGGAGAGTCCAAATTTCACCTGAAAAGAGGAATGAAAGACTCCCTTTTCTCCAGGAGAACTGCAGGGCAACCTGCATCTGCAGTTGTTTTGGCAGCTATTGAAAACTAGGGGCTGATGTACAGAAGCACCTTGCAAGAACTAACACGATGCTGCTCACAGCTAGGTACGCCTGTTTCTACATTATAGTTCAATAAAGCATGACTTCTACTTAGGGATACCTCTTCACCATACTAAAAAGCCGTACCTCTTACAGTCTTTCTGCAGATCGAGGTTTCTTTTCATTTCTTCGTTCAGACGTAGTTCAACTGGGCGTTTCAACTCTACCAGCTTCTTCACTTTCTTTCTTTCACTCTCACACTTTCAAAAGAGAAAAGAAATATGTATCATACACTCAGAGCATAGGAAAAATATCTACATACAGTCTGTGCATGTAGCGTTCTCCACAGAGAAGCTGCCGGACGTCTCTATCTGTTAGCCAAGCTCCAGAGAATGGCATGGGACAGAATTCCTGAGAATATTCAATCACTTCAGGTTTCACATCAAACAAACCAATATCTAACTACAGAAGCAGATGCCCTCACTGAAGCTAAGGCCATCCTCTTCCGGACAAAAAAGGCGGAAAAGATGCTGGAGAACACTTCCGGCACTGCCTCTGCTCATAGCAGGGATTATGTAGGTATGCACTTCTTGGGAGAACATCGATCCATCTAAAGCTTTCATGGGATCTTCCACCAACCAGTAGGCAGGGGCTTGTGGAAGAATCTGATCTTTTGGTGTTCTTCAACATTTTATTCCCCTCTGCCATTACCTCCATCTCTTCTGTGTGGGTATTTATTTATTCACGTGCTGTTCCTCCTCTTGGTGTTTTCTCAGCCACACCAGAGGAGAGCTGCCAGCTCTTTTGACTTTGTACTTCCATTTTTCCTCTACAGAAAGGCAGAAAAGGGGAAGGCTGCCCCTTGGAAACTGGCAGCCACTGCTTGTTTCCCAAGAACTAGTTTATTTACCCAGAATTCCTTCAGTACGTTTTTCTGCAAGGCTTTTAAGCTCCCGCTATGCTGAAAATATACAGCAGCTCCTCCGTACCTGCACTGGAAACAGCAGGCTTTTTAAACGTACCCAGAAACCAAGGGGTCAGAAGATGACCACATGAAATCCAAGGAGGAACTGGGAACTGTGGCCTTGCTCGATGTGCTCAACTGATAGCCAACCACACCGGGAACTCTTCCCAACAGAACCACTCCAGAACTTACACAAAGATACCTATCTAGCTTTTATTTGCTTCCTCCATGACCCCTAAACAATAAGGTCCTTGAAGCCTGAATGGCAGGGATGACAGAAGACAGTGAGTATGTAAGAACTTGACCAAAAGGTGCATGTGGTTCTCCTGGGTATTGGCTCGATGCCTGGAGAATTTTCTGGGCTCACCTGTCCCAACAGTTCAGCCTTTTCCTTGTCAAGCTGAGCAACGCGCTCTTCAAGGTGGAATCTTGACTTCAAGTGCTCCTCCCACATGCTGTGCAAGTCCTTCGATGTCAGAGCCAGCATGTTCTGCTTCTGTGTCTGTGAAAGCAACAGTGCCAAAAGAAAAAGTAAGGTGGCCAGGAAAGACCAGAGTGCAGGAGAATGCAGTAACTTACACAGAAACAGGCCTAAGCTCTCCTCTCCCCATCCAAGACCTACAGTTAAGGTTGATGAGGAGTGTAAAACATGTTATGTAGGAAACATAACCAAGAACAGCAGCTGGAGCTGGTGGGAAGAAGGAATACTCTAGAAGTGACAAGATGAGGTTACAACTTTAGAGGATAAGATGACATGCGCGCACACACACACACACAAAATCACCCTATAGCTTTCCTGAAAAGGTCCTCTGGATTTCATAATGATACATACTTTATAATGTAATAATTCCTCTAGTGCTCACCACAGAAAATACCCTGCCCTCACAGCCTCTGTAACAGCTGTACATCTCCTGAAAGCAAGAAAACATTTTCAAATCAACAATGCTATTAATGCTTCTACCCAAAGGGACAAAGATTTATCCAACAGATGCATTTGAGTGAAACAGAACTTGCTGATTCAGTTCAAATATAAAGAATGCAAGCTGACTACATGCTTTTAGTGGCACTCTAAGGAAAGAAAAAAAAAAAAAAAAAAGATGTCTACTAATCTACAGAAAGTCATGAAGACCTTAGCACAAAGGCTTAGATTAAAAAAATCCTTAGGGTGTACAACTTTCTCAAGTGTCCTTACAGAGTAGGTGAAACGCTGGGTCTTACAACAGAAGCAAACACTGTCTCAAAGGTAAGCTCTGACAAAGCTGCAAAGATAATACGGATCTCCCAATGCCGGTCTTCTCTCTCAACGTTCAGCCATAGGTCTCCCCCCGCCCACAACATCCATCCTATCCATTATCTGCCATTTGGTTTAACTCCAGTGAGCAGCTCAGCACCACACAGCCATTTGCTCGCTCCCCCTGGTAGGATGGGGGAGAGAATTCATCAGATGAATTATGCTGACAAACACAACTGTCTTGCACACCACGACACAGGTACAAAAGACAGCAGGAAGGGAATGAGGAAATTTACAGTCTTTTCCCTCGAGGGTGCCTTGCCCTAAAACCAGAAGGGTACTGTGAGGTGCACTGTGCCTACACAGCCCACCTGATCTTTTCAATTACCTGCACAATTTCAAAAACTGAAACACTCATAGAAGCCACTCACGTACCTCTTGATGGTGGTGGCCCTCTGCAGCTGCCTGCGTTGTCCGTAAGCTAGTTATCAAGTCTTCCAGGTGGTTATGGACCTACAGAAGCAAGAAGAGAAGCAAGAAGACACACTATGACTTTCCAGACTGAAGTTTACACCTCATGACCAAAAAAACCCCAATATTACATACACCTCTTCATTCTTAGAGTCTTTACACCCAGCACCAATCAGAATGGCTTTAGTTTGATACCACTGTAAAACTGTCAGCAATCATCACCTCTGCTCTTTGCTTCGGGGAGAGAGAACGCCATGTGGTACGCAAAGGATCGTCAATGAAAACAGGCAGGAGTAGCTTTCTCCACCCACAGTACATTTGAAAACCGTACCCCAATAACCACAGGGGAAGGACCAGCGCCGTGACTGCCTTTCCTCTTCTCTTGTCAGTATCAGTGTATCACAAAATTCAACTTTCACATGTAGTCGTTTTCAAAATCTCTTCAGCACTAATTAACAACTACAGTTGTAACAGGAACCCTAGGTCACCGGTTACAATACAAAATGAATTTGCTTCATACAGGCCACAGGTGAAAGCACCTTCTCTGAGCTAAAATTAACCGCTGTGTAGAGAGAGTGGGAAATTCCAAGGCTTGCACTGACTTACGCAAATGACACCACTGGCACACCTCTTCACTGTTTCACAGAAACAGACACACATCAAGTAGGCAAGGGAAATGCAATGCTGAGCAGCAAAAGCTCTGAGGAGTACAATTTTTGTTCCCATCTGATGATGCCCGTCAGGCCTCCAGCATCAATATCCCCTGTGGTATTTCCAAGATTTAACTTGATAAATACTTTTAATGCTACACTTTGCAACAAGTGCCTGAAGCAGCATCTAATGTCAAGACGGGTCTAAAGCAGACAGTAGTTACACCAGCATATTAGTGGCAACTCCTTACCTTTCAGAGCGTTAAAGAGGACTTGCTATAGTAGCATGGGAAAACTCAAACCCAGAAAGCTAGGGAACGGTTCAAGCAGCCTATAATCGGTAGAACACAGGGACTGAGCTCCCCTAGGCTCTCCAGGAAAACCTCATCTTATCGCTTTCCCACAGAAATAAGCAACTGGGCTCAGGAGCTCACAAAGAGGGAAGTTTATGACCAGCTTACCGAGGCAAAAGCTTGCAGATCTCTCTGAAGTGCTTCAATCCTATCGCTCTGTTGCTGGACTGTGGCTTCCAATCTGGCATTTTCAATTTCAAGGCTTAAAAAGAAATACAGGTCTTATTAGGGAAATCCACCCTAGCACCAATTCTGAAAGAACAGTGTGAAATAACATCATCTAAAACAAAAGCATCCTTCAAAATCGTGTATTAACTTGCTGTGATGCAACAACACTATCCTGTTCCCTCCACACAATCCCGGAAAGCGGCAGACACCTTGTTTCACTGTGTTATTCTCTTACCGTTGCACGTCTTCTTGCAGTTGTTTTATAGTAGTGTTAGTCCCAGAAGATGCCTTCAGGAGCTCCTGCAGTTTCTGGGAAGAAGCTGTTACTTCTCTTTCCTTATTATCCAAGGCAGCTTTCAAGTCATGAACACAATGCTCAGACTGAAGATGCTGTTCTTCCAACTCCCGCAACTGTAAACTCACAGTAAGAATCCACAGTAGTCAGATGAGCTTTTGTAGAGAGGAGTCAAAGGAATCGACTGCTGCTGAAGAATTCAAGTCCTGCATATATCTGCACATACCCTCTACCCAAAGAGCTGTAATCCTTTCAAGTACATTCAGACCTTCACTTCTCCAAGCAAATAAACACAAGCTGTGTTACTTCACCATCTTTTACACTGGCCTCTCCCATCCCTCCACTGATTTCCTGCAGCACGGTTCCGAGCACCGACACTGCCCCTCGTACCCTGTCAGTGACTTGGGACACTCTTTGTATCCACGTGTTTGCTCCTCCATTGAAAGTGTGGATTAAAAAGTTCATTCTTCTCCTGAAGTGACTTCACAACTGCCTCATAAGGAGATTTAAGATTATCTGTTTTCAGAACTCCAAGGCCTCTATACTTCAGTTTTCATAAGAAAATTTAAAAACGTGGCGCCCCCCCGTGCCCAAAATTAGCTTACAATTCACTTGCAAGAAAGCTGCTTAAACGTGGCAAATGAGAGCAGGGCCAAAGAAGAGGGAGGTGGAGGGAAATGCATATATATGCACAGTAAGTTACAAAAGCATTTGAATTCACAGGTTCTGTGGTGGTGGGGCAGGGAAGGAGCAGTGACCCCATAAAAAAGCACCAATGCAGCAGTACAGTATTTGTATTTTTTTCCAAAATCAGACAACATGCTTGGCCAAACCAAATGCAATAAACTAGAGACACATCATTTTCTTTTGCAAAGCATCTTAGCAAATACAAACCTTTGCCCAAGTAAGGGCACAGCATCCTCGTGCCAAAGAGTTGGACACATTTGTAAAACAGTGAAATTAATTCACACGTCATTAAATCTGTTCTGTTGAATTTTTTTCTAGGGTTTTAGGACAACATTCACTCCTACTTTCAACAGATACACTCAGATTTATTCATCTAGTTACAGACATTATGTACCTCAGTTTTAACCTTTTCCAACTCCTTTTGCAAGCGGAGCTTGTCTTCCTCCAGGTCACTGCGGTAGCGTGTAGTAACTTCAAGTGAAGCTTCTGACATAGATTGCTTTTTAAGTGCATCAGCAAGCTCCTGCTGCAGTTGTCTGACCATGCCCTAACGACACAGTTAAACGAGCATGAAGAAAGTCCTAAGAACACGAAATATGCCTTTAATTTATTCGATTATACAATTAGACCTGTCTTTAGATTGAACCCAAAGGTATCAAAATTTGCCTGCCACCAGCAGGCATCTGTACGGATGATGACCTCTCATCATCCTTTTCTCAGCTGAGCACCTCTGACTATCAGCAGCTGTTCGTGCGGATTTCTGCTTCCTAACACAGAAAAAAGGCTCAAGTATTGCTCTTCCTTGAACAATACACAAACACACACTGCAATCAGGTATTTTTTTCTAACAAAACCCAAAGAAATCTGTTGTGATCTAAGAGCCATAGTTTGACTGCAAATAGTACTCTGATGACTGAAGGCAGGACTTTGTATTAGATTGCTCTTTGTTCTGTTCCTTCATTATACAAATATAATTAAATGAATACATATATCTGAAAGCTCTTTTGAGATACACTTTAAGGGTATGTTGAATCACATCCTCTTGTAGTCTTCTTAATCAACTTGTTTTAGAACAACAACTGCCTTTATACTCATAGATTAGGTTTACAAACCTCTGGATAGCTCATATATAGCTATATACATATACACACACACTCTCTCACATGATCTTCAAAAGGAGCCTGTTATTTTGGCAGTAAGAATACAAAGCAAGTCACAGATTACAATGATTGACAGTACTGCTGGAGTGTGGCTACACATCACAGAAGAGAAGAGAAAGCTTAAGGTCACCGTCTGACATGAACTTTGAGGAACAGGCAGGCCCCTTCGAACCCTCAAAACACATAAAGAAATTAACATCTGGACATTACTAATACTCTTCAGTCTAGATAGCAACTTCCAGAGAAACTATTTTTTCCCCTCTGTAGAAGTTTCATATAAATCCATCCCCAACCACTTCACTTGTCTGCATCGTCACTTCTCAGCCCTTGTGTATTGGACGGTTCCTCCTTTTATACCACTCTCATTCATGTCATCAGTGAAAGACTTACATCAAAACCATCAAATACATAAGACTATTCTATAGGGCATAAAATGGACTAAGTAAGAAGAATCACCTTTCTTGATCAGAGCTTAGACTTGGATACCTTTTTTCTGTTCTCTGCTTAGATCTGAGGACTAATATCCCGTTTGCCAAAACTTTCCGCAATTCCCAAGAGAAACATAACAAACCACAACAAATCAGTATTCTTTGGTCCCATGCATATACATACCAGGTACATTGTAGAAACAAAATAATTTCAAGAACGGATAAACTTTAAATTGTTCTTTCTAAGCATATACTTTACCTCTCTTTCTACTTTGTCAGTCTCGTATTTGAAGACTTGTTCCCTTAAATCAGAACACTTTGCATTTAAATCCTTGTTTCGCTCTTCTATTAGATAAACTTGCTTTTCCGTATCAGCTCTGAGTTTGTTGAGAATATTATTAAACCGGTCCTGCACATCATTCACTACTTCTGCTTTCATGATCCTCTTGTTCTGCATATCCTCCAGTTGCTGACGCAGTAAAAGGTTTTCACTCTGGAGCTGGGCCAATCGCTCCTGCAAGGACTCCTGTTTTATTACAAGTTTGCTTGCTTGATCTTTCTCAAGTTGTCGAGCATGATCATATTCCTTTGCCTGACACTGGGCTTGACTTAATTCTTTTTGTGTCATTTCTAGAAGCAAAGTTTTTTCTCTGAGGGCTTGCTTCAACTGGTGAAGCTCATTTTCTAGCTTATTAGCTTTGCTTTCAGCTTTACACAGCTGCTGAGACAAGCTCTTGTTGGTTTCTTGCATGTCGGAGAGGTCATGATGGAGCTTGTCTTGCAAGCGATGCCATTCATCACGTTCTCTGTGAAATCTTCGATCAGCATCCTTTTCTGACGACCGATGACGTTCAAGTTCTTGAACAGCAGCGTTCAGGCGGGAACGAAATGATTCAATTTCTGTCTCTAATCTGCCTTTGCTTTCGTTTGTCTGCTCAAGTTTGGAAGTCAGCACTGCAGATTCTGTCTTTAGTAAGTCCAGCTCTGCATTGTACTGAAGAACCGTTTGTGTTAATGCTTCCTCGTTCAGTTTAAGTTCCTTTTTGAGATCTTCATTTTTTTCTTTCAAGGTCTCATTTTCCTCTAAATATTTTCCTTCTTCCTCCTGGTGCCTAAGTCTTACTTGATTGAGTTCTAGCCTTAGCACAGCAATCTCGTCTTGTAGTAACTGATTCTTGTACAATAGATCCTTCTCTCTCTCACTGCTGGATTCCTGAATGACAGGGAACATGAATAAAGAGCCAACTGGGAAATGAATCTACAAAAAAACTTCAGCAATAAACTGCATTTTAACATTTCTAACACTGAAGCATGACTTCAAAGGAAGTTTCAGGCAATAAGCTACTCTATGAACCCATGCACATGTACAATCCATGTACACAATGGAAGTGTAACATATCCTTAAAACCTAAATGAATATCCCAAATACACAATGCCTCCCCCCCCCCCCCTTAAAACAGCAACCTAATAATAAAATTATTTAAAATATCTCAAGTGTAAAGCTTTTCAAATGACTGTGCTTTCTTGTATGTGCATGCCTGTATAATATTGCCTTTAAGGTTGAATTAGTTGTGCTACAGATCTGGTAAAAACAAGGCTAGAAAGGGTATTTTCCTTCTCAAATGTCTGCTGAACACTTATCCTTTTGTATTACTGAAAGTTAGCTATAAAACTCCATCATCCTTGGAGTGCAGTAGTCCTGTATATTTCCCCTTTCTTATATGTATAACTTTTTTCCACTTAAACACATTCACCCTACATTTATTGGGCAGCACAGCCAAGAACAAACAAGGCTTTAAAGCACTGCACGTTCTTAGGAAATTCAGTAAACTCTTTTCAAGATCTTTTTTAATACAGTGTTTATGATTGCTTTTTCTCCTCTGGTTACTCTAACTCCTACAGAGAGTTGAATTCATTGTTGATATTCGATCATAAAATTTTAGTATGTGGAGGTGGAAAAGAAAGGCATACTTGAAGAAAGTTCAATAAGGGAATAAGTACTTAAAAGAAAAAAAAATAATGGAAACACACTGTCAAACAACTTTCTTCCTGGTCAACCTTGACATAGGTAGCTAGGTGTTTCACTGCTAGAAACCCTAAAAAGTGATAATAAAATGTCTATGGAATGAAAAATAACAGATAGGTTAAGAAACGGTGTAAATAGTGTCTTCTTTTAGTTTCCGACTTGCGCAAGTAATTCAGGTACACACAGGACTAATGCTGCTTTCCAGAACTTTAAGGACATAAGAGAAAACAGGAAAGGTATTTAGAAAGTTAAGTTACACTGGTAAACTGTAAATAAACCATCAAAAACTAGAAAAAGTTATATAAGATTTATTATGACTTTAAAACAAACATGGTGAAATCTGATTTATTAGGAAAAAATCTGCTTACCTCTGATTTTTTTCCTATAGTTCTTATTGTCTCTTCGAGTTCCTTTTGTCTCCAAAGGTGGTTGTTCAAAATTCCTTCTTGAAGGGCTCTGGCACTTTTTTCCTGAGAGAGCTGTCTCTGTGTTTCATCACGCTCCTCTTCAACCTACAGTAATACAATACAACTACTTGCATCTTAAGAAAAATCAGAGCTAGCAATACATCTTCCCATTCTCCCTTGTATACTTGAAAATATATTTTATTCCCCACAGTTATGATAATCCACCTATATATAATAAATTGCAATTTTCTTCTGAAAATTCAAGAAGAAGAAATACAGGATGTTTTGTAGTAATTTAGAAGAAAGTCAGGCTTTGCCTGAAACACAAATGAAACTTAAATTCTGAAAAAGGAAAAAAGGAATAATAAACTGCAAAGCACAACAAAAAAAGAACAGACCAATTGTGAACCAACTGTACTCTACCGCCCTCAAAATCTGGCAATAGTTATCCAATGCCTCTTCCGTGAATAAAAGCACCTCTTTCTCTAGGCATACTGGAATACAATTGAGAAGAAGCAGAAAATAGGACAAAGTGTTCAATTCATTATTTCATATACCTGTTTCAAGAGCATTCTCAGTGTTCTTAACTCCATTTCTAAATTCCTTGAGTGTAACTCAAGTTTCTGTTTCTCCTCCATCTCTTTACAATATTGATCTTCTTGCTTTTGGAGGTTTTCTCTCATTTTCTCATACAGTACTTCTACTCTGAGCCTCTTTTCTTCTTCTTGTTTCAAAGAACATCTGGGATTTAACAGAGTATTTGAGAAACAAAACTACTGATATGAAAGTAGATATTCCACATTATGAACTTGCAGAGACAACTCAAACCATAAAAATGTTAAATGTTTTCAGATTTCATATTTTTACTGTACTTTTCAACTTTTTAAAGAATTCTAACTTCATTCCATTGTCCATGGTATCAATTGTACAAGATATGGAAATAAACCTTTGAGTGATTTAACATTCATTTGTAATTTTACATTGGGAAATACACACTAGCGTGCACACTTCTATAATAAAAAAAGAATCATCTTCATATTACAGACATTTTGTTCAAAAAGGAGTTCGTTGTCTCATCAGATCAAAGCATCATAAACTTTTACTATCATTAATATACATTTTCTTAGTATACTGAGCATTGCCTACGTATTACGGATTCAGTGACTAGAAGTAATACTGATGAATCAGCACGCCACTTATCTACGGCAGACTCAACAATTTTTTTGCAAGCCTTCTGTAAGTCTAAAACAACTGCTGACCATAGAAAGAACAAGTAGTTTCTATTTACTCAAGAATGATGTCAGTGTTCAAAACCAGATTCGGAAATGCATAGGGTTTAAGCTTAATATGATTAAAAACAGTTTTAAACATCAAGGGATCTAACTCTGGGAGAAGGAACAGCAATTTCATTTTGAAGTTAATTTATAATGAAAGACTTGTGGAAGGTCATCTTCTTTACTAACTCAAACAATCAGCAATAAGCACTGACATGGTAAAAAACGGTCCACGGTGTGCCCACAGTACCCAAACAAGAAAGCAGTTTTGTGTTTGATTATTATTTTGACTATTTTTTCCGATATACTTGCAATGGTGAACAAGAAAAAATAAAATAAAATCAAGTATGAACATAAGGGAAGAACTGCCAATTGAAAGCCTGCTTTAGAAATTCTGCAAAACAAGAATTAACAACTACTAAATTTACTTGAAAGACTGATGGAAACATTTGTATTTGAATGGTGTATATTGCAAGGAAAAAGATTTACATATAAGCTGTAGTGTGTAATTTCACAAAACGTGTAACTTTTAAGTATAAATTTAACACTGCTTGGAGAATTTATTTAAAATGAAAACATTAATTCTTTATAATTGATAGATATTTGAGAATTTTGAACAAGTGCTGAAGTCAAATCCAGGCCAAGCTGGGACTGCTTTGTCTTCCTCGTACTCCCCCCCTCCCGCGCTGGGAGGCCCAGCTCCCCCAGCCTCCCCTCACAGGGCTGGTGCTCCTGCCCCCGGGCCAGCCCGGCATCTCCCAGCCGACCTCACACGGACTGGGTAAGATCTCTTGGGCTGGGAGGCCAAAAACCGGACCCCAGGCTCGAGACACATCTCAGCAAGCCCTGAGGAGGGGTGGGCACTCACTGCCCCACTGCGGGCCGCCCCAGCTGCCAGCTCACGGTGGCTCCTGCTGAGCTCGCTCTCTGCCTGGGCCGTCTGGCCCTGCTGGGCCAGCTCCCCAGCCACGCCATCCCACCGGGGACCACCACAAGGAGACCTCCCCTCCCAGGCCAGGGCTTCACAGTTGGCCTTGCTGAATTTCCTACGGTGCCTGCTGGCCACCCCTGTCTGACGTGAATCGTGATGAGAAACCTCACTCATACAGGTCCAGCTCAGGAGTATGGGGAAAGGGGCAATCCCAAATTTTACCTTTCAGCTAAACAAACAATAAGCAAACAAATGCTCTAAGCTCTGTTTTGAGTTGCACAGTGTGGAGTTACCAGAAATCCTAGTATAGACCAACAGAAGCTGCAAGGACAAAATAAATAAAAAAAATTACGTATCTCAAATCTCTCTTATAAATCTGAGTTTCTTATACACACTCTCTTGTTCTCTTCTCTTGCGATAAAAGAAAGATAAAACAACATACACATACGTGGAGCTGATACCCAGACATTTTTCCCCTCTGACATTATGCACTTTATAGCGTAACTTGCCCACAGGATTCAAAAAACCCAAACCCTAAAGACTGGAAACTTCTCATCCCGTTGCCTGTTCCATCAGAGTCTTTCGGAACAAAACCACTGACAAGATAATACATTATCAGAACACAAAGTTACATACTTGAGGTTTTGGATATCACTTTTCCATTCTGCTTCTTGGTGAGCCAATGTGGATTTCAAATCTTGAGTCTCCTCTGCTCTTAACTGTGACTCCTCCTTTTCACCTTCCAATTTCCTTACTTCTCTTGAGAGAGCTGTACACCGATTTTTTTCATGTTCTATTACCTGTTCATATTCAAGAAGTATGTTTTGCATTTTCAACAAAATAGTAGAACCTGTTTTGAGAAAGAAAAGACACAAAGTTGCACAAATACTTTCCAATGTATGAACTGTTCAATGCTTTGCTGTATTAGGTGCAGGTGGCAGGTTTCGGTAGTGGGAAGGTCCCTGTGAGAAGAAGGCAGGAGTCGCCCAGCACTGGACATGGATGGATTCAATGGACCCACTGCAGGGCACAGCTGAGCCTCTCAGCCGTGCTGGCAGCACCTCAGGAAAAACAAATTTAGGAAAGGGCAAAACCACTACACAGGCAGAGAAGGGGAAAAGCATGTGAAAACCAGCCCCGCAAATGAACATCCAGGCCAGCGAAGGAGGAGGGGGAGGTGCTGCTCCAGGTGCCAGAGCACAGACTCCCCTGCAGCCCCTGAGAGAACCATGCTGGAGCAGATGCCCACAGCGCAGTGCTGCGGAGGACCCCGTGCCAGCGCAGGTGGATATTTCCAGAAGGACCAGCGATTCACGGAGAGCCCAGGGTGGAGGAGATTTTCCCCAAAGGACTGCAGCCTGGGGGAGGACTCACACTGGAGCAGGGAAAAGGGATGAGGAAGGAGCAGCAGAGAGAAACTGCTACATCCTGACTGCAGAAGAGCTTGAGAAGCGGGGTGGGGTGGCGACGTGTCCTTTTAAGTTTTTTGGTCTTTGTTTCTCACTGTCCAAACGTATTTTAATTGGTGGAGTCTGTTTTGCCAGTGACAGTCACTGGGAAGTGACAGCCCTGCCTTCACACTGACCCACAAGCTTTTTCACCCTGTTTTGTCAAGGAGGGGCAGTGGCAGCCCCTGGGTGGGAGTTTGGCCTTCGGCCAAGGTTAACACTTGCCTAATGAAATTTTAGCATAGTTTAATAGACTAGTAAGTGATGCTTATGTTTATATAATGCTATGTGTATATATGCAAGCATCTTATAACAGTTGATTTTTGTTATACATCTATTTATTTATTTATTATTTTTAAGCAAAGCTGTTATTTTGCTGTACTATTTGTCATTAGCTATTGAGGGGTGTGCTGGTATTGGCTGGAATAGAGTTAATTTTCTTCACAGCAGCTAGTACGGGGCTATGTTCTGCGTTTGTGCCGGACACAGTGTTGGTAACACAGGGATGTTTTCGTTATTGCCGAGCAGCGCTTACGCAGAGCCAAGGCCTTTGCTGCTTCTCACCCCACCCCACCAGTGAGGAGGCTGGGGGTGCACAAGGAGCTGGGGGGGACACACAGCTGGGACAGTTGACCCCAGCTGACCAAAGGCATATTCCATACCACATGACATCACGCTCAGCATATAAAGCTGGGGGAGGAAGAAGGAAGGCAAAGACATCCAGAGTGACGGCATTTTGTCTTCCCAAATATTTGTTATACGTGATGGAGCCCTGCAGTCCTGGAGATGGCAGAACACCTGCTTGCCCATGGGATGTGCTGAATAATTCCTTGTTTCGCTTTGCTTGCGTGTGCAGCTTTTGCTTTTGCTATTAAATTGCCTTCATCCCAACCCATGAGTTTTCTCACTTTTCCCTTTCCGATGCTCTTCCCCACCCCACTGGGGTGGAACAAGTGAGTGGCTGTGCGGTGCTTAGGTTTTTAGGTGTGGCTGGGGTTAAACCACAACAGGGGGATGTAAAGAAGAAAAAGATCTTGCTAACTTTTGATGACTGCATTAGAAGGAGCTGAACTGTACTTTGCGAGAAAGTGCTTCTTCAGCCCTGACTAGACAGAGAACCAATGATAAAGTAAGGCACGTTGGCTGGTAATACAGGCAAACATCTCAGGTTAGGTCACAGTTTCACATCTTTTGAGGGGGATCTCTAATCATAAAGAGATATTATATCAAAATATGAAACTAAAATACTTAGGAGTGCATACAAAGAAATCATGTTTTAAGGGGAACTTGTAACAGCCGAAGGCAGTGACTTGAAAACATACCTGTATGATCCACACTAAGCTGTTCTAACAGCATCATAGCCTCGTTGTAGGTTGAAGTTCCTAATTTGACATCCTCTGAAGTTGAGACAGATGAGTGAGATAAATCAGGGTCATCAGTTACTTCCATTTGTCTGCCGACCTACAAAAAATACAGTATTTTCTGTATGCCACTGTCTAGTATTACAGATCATTACAAATGCATGAATGATTCGTTCTCTCCTTCACAGCCTACAGATTTGTCTCAAATACAGTAAAGCTGCATACTAGCAGCAATTTGTACATCCGGTTGATCACTACATAAACACGGTTCCCATCTAAGTGATTAAAAGCTGATAGAAACTTTATCAAGAAACTAGTTTTACAGTACCTTGTTCTCTTCACTCCCGGTTGTTGCTCCAGGTCTAGAAAACAGAAATATGTTTCAGTACTGGAGTGCTTATATTGCATTATGAATAATACCTGAAGTTGCTTTGAAAACTTCATTTCAGAATTGAATTAAACTAAAATCTAGTATAGCAACTTTGCTAGATGTAGTTCAAGACCGAAAGAATTATTATGTACTATTATGTCTACTGGAAGGCTAATTTTTCCGCAAGATATTGAGCAAATAGTTGAAATAACCGTTCTCTCAGCTTCACTCATCGACAGAAATCGTACAGCTACGGACATGTAGATATACAGTTATGTGCCTTCCCTGTTTAATACCAGGGGTTTAGCTCTCTTCAGTATTGAGAATCCTTCTCTTACAGGTCAAAGAACTGTAATTTTGGATTCTCTAGTGGACTGGGTCTGGCTGGGATGCAGTTTATTTTCTTCACAGCAGCCCACACTGACCAAAACAGTGTTGATAACAAACCAAATCTTTAGCTAGTGCTGAACAGTGTCAATAACTTCTCTTTCTCACTTTGCCACAACCCACACAAGTAAGGTTGGGGTGGGCAAGAAGTCAGGAGGGTACACAGCTGCAAAAGAAAACGCGGAGCAGGAAGCAGGGCAAAACAACCCGAGATACCTGCAGTGAAAGAGCAATTTTGCTTTTCTGTCTCTCCTCTCCCTTTTTAAAGCTATAAAATACTTTGATGCATGTGCACACACTCACATAATTAATCAGAATTTGTACACATGTGACCTTATCATTAACTTGGCCAGCATGCTCAAAGCACTCTAAACAAAAAAGAAGTGTTTTTCAACACAAAGCACATCAGGTAGTGTCGTCACATAAAAGAACAAGAATCTTGATATGCATCAGGTGTACAAAAAACCTCAAAACACAACAAAACCCCAATCCTGCCCCTAGCTCTTAGGTCAATTTTCATCATTAAGTAAGTTTTATTTTTAACATTCCTTATATGCATACCTTCCTTCATCCCGAGATGTTTCACTGGAAGTGCTATCATCCAGTACTTGACAATGATTCCCACTGGAAGAGCTCATCTGCTGGTGAGCCTTCTGCTTTGAAGACTGTCTTTTACTTTTCTTTGCAACGTTGGCATTCAGGGCAAATTCACTGCATTAAACAGAAAGAAAAAAAAATCACCAAGTGAGTAGGTTTACAAAAAATATTTCTGTAAAACAGACATACTTAAGATGATGTCCAGAAATGACTGAGATAAAAAATATCTACGATACATTCACAGACTTGACTGCAAAGATCGTGGAAGATACCCAAGTATTTAAAAAAACCTTCCCCTAGGAGTGAGGGGCACATGTGGAATCTGAGCTAGATTCAGGTTAAGCTGGATATCCCCGTTAAAGCAAGCACCTAGAGCAGAGATCCCTTTGAAGGACAGACAGGAAAAAACCTCCTGCTTAGGTTTACATAAAAATATGTGTGCCTTCTTTAGACTTTTGAGATTGGTTTGGTAATATAATCTTTTCCCCTTTCCTGACAAAGGGCATATTAACTTAATGAAAAGGAAAACACCAACTGCATGGAGACCACTAAAATCCCTTAGAAAAGGGAGTAGTAGTAAACCACAAGTTCCTACTTTTCCTACTCACTATGGCTTTCACCACTGGGGAAACTACTTCAACTACTACAATATTAGAAAACCTAAGACACTTACATAGTACTACAAGTAAGAATTAGATATTATTTCATTAGCTTACTCTTTCATTGGCATTTTAATCAATTTTGAGCTCTCATCAGATGAAAAATTCTTTTCGCCTTTTTCTTCTATAGTGTTTTCATTCTCCATTTTCAAATAGTCATTCTTCCTTAAAGTAATCTTTTGTTTCATTTGCCGATCAGTGACGTTGCCTGATGGTATATTTAATTTATCAAGACATTCCTGTTTTGCCACCGCCTGCACTTTGGAAATTCTTTGTTTGCTTTTTTCCTTCTCAACCTATAAAAAGAAAGTTAAGCTTTGTGTATTTCTTACTATTTCTAGAAGACAGAAACACCACATCTAAGATTGATTAATTCAGGGTTTACCCCTGAAATAATATGAAATTAGAGAAGCATTTTCACAAAATTACACTGAAAGTGTATTATGTCATTGAAAGTACTTCAAATTCACTCAATTAAAGATAACAAAAATAAAGCCCTTAGAAAGAAAACAACAGTCTATCTTAAAACATGAACAACAAAAAAGTGAAAGCATTACTGATGGACAGAGTTAGGAGGACTGCACAATGTTGGCTGTAACAACACCAGAAAAAAGATCAAGTGGAACTGCAGGGGGATAATGCTCCCTTAACAAGGGGAGGAAAATAAAAAAGATGCCAAACCCACAAACACAAATGGTTTCACAGGAAAGAGGAATTTTAGTGAAAGGCAATGAAGACACACCATGCAGATACCACAGCACATGAATTATTAGTCAAGACCCTGTTCAGAAGCTATTTTCATTCTTTGATTCAGAATCAGAACGGATATAATTGTATGGATTTCTTTTTATAGCAATGAAGTGATAATTACTTACGCTGGAACCGAGTGCCACCTATCGTTAAACTGGAACAAGAATGCATTCTGTTTTCCAAAAATGGGGAAAAAGAAAACTTTCCACTGCTCTCTTTATTCACAAGTAACATATTTCCATCAGAACAAAACACAATTTGAAGGAAGCATCTTCCCTTAATGATGAATAGCTAAAGTGAACAGGACCATTGATATAGAGAGAGATTAAAGAATAAAGAGTAGCAGGTGAACTACCTCTTTTTGCAGCTGTACCTTCTCTTTCTCCAAAGCCAGGAATACTATTTGCAGCATTCCTACCTTACCCTTAAATCTTTCAATATCTTGTTGTAGTTCTTCATCAAGATTCCTTTGCAGCATGCTATGTGCTTGCTGAGCATTTGCAAAAAGACCTTCCATTTCTGTTTCTCCTATTCTGTTGTCGATAAAGCAGTCCCTGGGAACATCATCATTAAATCCAGAGTCTTTTCCAAGTTCCCTCTCTGTTACAAAAAGTGCATTTTCATCACATGTAGAAACTGGTCTTATTGTAGGAATAATATTAGAAATGTCATCCAACAGACTTGGTTTTAAGCTGTATCTCAGGGAGTATTCAGGACCTCCCACTACATTTCTACTACTTCCATTTTCATTCTCTTCCACTTCCATAGTAGGCATTTTTTTTTCCTCTCCTTTTGCTAGAGGCACCTTTGTATCATCGATATTGTTTGTGCAGTCTTCTTCATCTGTACTCCAGGTATCTTCCATGTTTGCATTTAAGTTATTTTGATCAGAAAGGACACCAAGAGTTGGAATTACAATTTCCATTTTGGGTACTTTTCCACCTCGTGTAAGTTTAGTATCTCCAAATTCAACTTTACTTTCTAAGTTATTACTTGATTCTGTTGCATGAGATGAAACAACATGAGAACTCTTCAATTCATCACTGAAGCCAACTTTTGACATTTCTTCCACAAGAGAAGTAGTTCTCCCAGTTTCATTAATTTCACCAAACAGCTGCTTTAGCTCTGCTGTAATGTTTTTAAAGTTTGTTTTCAATTCCCTTTTCTCATTTTCAACCCACATTCTTTCATATCTTTCCTCCCAAGGTTTTGGACTTAACTGCTTGTCAGCACTGTGCAATTCCTCATTTTCTGCTAGGGCTTCCTGATGTGAAATTTCTGCTTTATCAGTCTGATTTTCATGTGCTGTTTTTTCTATCAAGTTGGTAGTTTCTAAAATATATTTATCCTTACGTAAACAGGTATAGACAGAAAGATTATCAAGAAAAAATATTACAGTTAATCTATGCAATTTCTGTTGCAAACTCATCATGTAATAGAAATAAGGCATTTTGAAAGCGAGTTTTCTAATAAAAATCAAGGGTTACTAAATTAAAGGTTCACTGCATCACCATCTTCTTGAAAAATAGAAGGACTTAAGAGACAACAGTTTCCTGGATTAGATTTGTCTGGGCACTAGGGTTGCTTTTACCTTTTAGCCTGCTTGCTTTCTGTAACTGCTGGCATTTGTCACAAAGTATTTTTACTTTTTCAAGTTTTATTGCTTTAATACCATTTTACATTAAAACTGCCAACATTTTTCTCACCCAGTCCTCCCTCCATCATTCTCTACTGCCTGGCATTTTACAGTCCCCGGCCATCTAAGCTAATACAATGTGAATGAACATGACAAGCTTTTTACCGTTCACCACACAGAGAAGTGGCTAAGGGAGGATTATTTCTTCACTCAAGATTCAGAAATAATAAATTCCATTCCAAGGTCCAAAGAAAAGGATTTATTAGGGAAACCTGTCTGTTCCTTCCCTCATCCCAGAAATCAGGAACCCAACTTGCAGGAAAACCGCACCGTGCCTTAATCCTACCCAGTCCCCTCAAGTCCCTCTCCCCACGCTCTGTTTCTCAACAGCTCCGACTGCTTCTGCCCTGTGTCACAGTCCTCCCCATGTGCCTCCTCGGCTCGTGGTGCCTTCTGAACAGGTCCTGGCAGCCTTGGTGTCCCAACAGGCTGAGACCATCGCGCTCCTCACGCTCCTGTCGTGTTAGCCAGGCCCTTTTCTCCCGCGGCAAAGACCCCTCCTCTCAGAAGGGGGAAGCAGCACCTCAGCCAGCCACCACCCGTCTCACCCTCCCTGTTCCCAAGCTCATCGGCCAACTACTACCACCTTGCAACAGGCTTTCTGTGCTTTGCCTGTTAAAATTAAGCATGTCCCTCTTCCGTGACGCCCGGGTGTGCGGTGGAAATAATTTGCTATACTGTCCCTTCAGGTGCTCCAGAGGACGCCAGACCCCCCTGTGCAGCCCCTGCCCCGTATGCCCAACACAAGCAGGACGCCTGCCTCATTCCCCTCTAGGATACCCTCTGAAAAACCCTTTTCAAACACTTAACATGGCCAAACAAGAGCATACTTTGCAGAGACTGGGAAAGCATCAGAAAGGTCACCAAATCTCAAGGTGTTCTGTTTGTTCTTTGTTTTACAAAGAGGAAGACCAGGTATGTTTAATCAAACAGATCAGCATATTATAGACAAATCTCCCTCTTCACTTGAATGTGCATTTTGCACAGGCAAAAAACCCCCACATTTGGCTGCACTGTTTCTCAGCAGCGCACAAAAGGAAAAACCCTGCTCAAAATTTAAGCAAACCAACTGAAAACAAATCACTATAACAGCAAGTATCCAACATAATGGCAAAGATTTTACCCCACCATAAGAAGAGTGTATCCAACTTTACTTCAGACTGTAATACAACCTCCAAGACTCTCCCTTTATTCAGCATTATTCACTGACTGGTAAGTTTTCTTTACCTTAGTGTATAATACAATTTACTGAATCAGACTGTAATCCAAAATACTTGGTTTTACATACCCACAGCCCGTAATTTTCAATAGCATCCTTCATGTTGTCTTTTTCAGCTGATGATGACATAGGAAAGATAGATCCTGAGTTCTCACCTGCAGTAAAAAACCACAAATTTTTATAAACAGCATAACTTAATACTACTTATTTACAGCTAGAGTGCATCTTGAATCATCCTATTTGTGACAAAAATCTTAACACAAAATAACACATCCCCTCAAATTTGTGCACTGTTAGAGAGAAAATCATAATACAGATTTAAGATGCATCTGTGTGAATTCCTTTCTTCCTTTCTTCCAGGGCATTATACTTTTTAATGTATAAGGGAAATTTGCTGAAATTCACTACATATGGCCACAAATAACCCATTCCTGTTTCTTAAACATGCACAATCTCTCTCTCTCATACGTAGATAGATACCTCTGTATCTCTGGCACACTGTGCGCCATACAGTATTCCTCCATCAATTTCAAGTTCCCTATGTGTTGTGCACAGAAAATCATGAACAACAAAGTCACAGGTTTGAAATCTTGAAGACCCCAGCTTTGTTCCTTGCACGACACAAATCTGTCTCTAGACATGGATCTAGACAGAGTATTTCAGTCAAACTGTTGCCCCATCTGTTCCAGAAGACACGGATGGGCCACTGAATGAAAGACAGGCTTGTGAAATGTGGAGAAATAACCCATGATCTGGATGTCTTTACAGTTGGAAACTGGATTCCACCCTTTCCTCTCTCAGAATTTCTAAGTAATACTGGACAGGTCACAAACTCCTCAGAAGCAGTCACTCACTCAGTCTGGGCTCCCCATTATGGGGTGCCTACCTTGAATCTCTGTTATACCCGAGAACTGGACTCCAAATAGTTCCAGACACAATTTAGAAGCAGCAACTCATTGTCATTGTTTGCGTGGAAGGCACACTGAACATTTTGAAGGAACAAGTATTCAGAAAGAAACAAGTCCCAGCAGCTCAAGTGTGGCATCTAAAAACAGAGATGGATTCTTTTCACCTTAATCACTCTGGATCTCCTTTCCTGCTCCATAATCCTATGGCTTCTACCTAACAGCCTTTCTGTACACAAAGCTTCGCTGCTAGAGAGGGACACAACATTCTTCCCATAAGAAAAGCAAGCAAGAAGGAAGAAAATAGATAAAATCATAAGAATACAAAAGGGTCCACCATTTATGAGTCACAGGGCCAACCTCACTTTTGGCATTTTCTCCTGTAGGTGACTCCTTTTACAAACTTTCATTGTATGTGCTAGTCCTAGAAGCCTCTCCACCCAAGTACAGCAGGGGGTGGTCAGTCTGTCGGACAGATGGGGCTGCTCCAACTCTGTTTCCATGAAGGTACGCTTACCAGATTTCTTCTGTCACTTCACCAATGTTCACTCAGGTCAAAACCAGCAAAATGCAGGCAACTTCCTACCATACCATTTGATACGTGTCATCGCTCCCATCATCTAACATGGACACCACCATTTTGCTTAAAAGACAGACTTTAAGTATTTTGTGGATGCAGGAGAACTGTGACATCTTTCCTGTGCACAACACAGACTGAATAAGCTTTTCTGGTCAACTGTATCTGCCTGAAAACTGGATAAAAGCAAACCTGCCAGCACCCAGAGTTTTGTACTGGCCTTCTAAGAATGCAATTCACATTCTCTGTTCAGAGTATGTAGGTGTCTTAATGTTTTGGATTCTGTTTCAGAGTGCGGTCACTTTACAATTAGGTGCCACGCTGCTATAATCAAAAGCAACCCTAACTCCTGTTCAGCCTTGCCCATCATGGTCAACAGTAAAGTTTTCAGCAGCAGCTATTTGAGTCTGAAGTCTCAGTCTTTAGATAAGATTTTAGTAACATTGGCGGCCTAAGAATTCTTTTCCATAGGGTTTAAATCAACCTTGAAATTTCTGTATGATGGGTACAGAACAAGGAAGAAGGCAGGAAAGATGAAAGGCTACAGTGTTCTTCCCTCCTTAGAGTTCTCATTGTGTCGGTAACTCTAGTCAGTAATTACTTTTCCAACCACCAGAAAAATAACTAAAAAATAAACCAGACTTCTCCCATTAGCTGTTGCAAGTAAAATTTCTTCTTTTCTTGGAGCAGTAATTCATGAATCTATTTTCTGTATTATTGGCTTCTGTCAACATTGTGAAAAAGGATGACTCCTCATTGCCAAGAGTTCTTCACTTTTAGCACAGGGAGAAAGTTTTAGTTAAAACACTGGTAGAACCCTACTCCAAGGCTTCTGAAGAGCCCGTCATTCAAAAAAATGTATACAAAAAATTCACAGGGTAAATTAAATTCCAGTATTTTTGCCTATCATTTATTGCTAGCATGTATTTTTATTAACGGATGCCTGCAGTGCAGTGTATACAAAAGATGCAAGTCCCCCACCTTTTACTCTGTCTGCTCTCTAGCTAGCACTGAAAAATGACTTCTAGTCATCTTAGGTCTTTCCAATTAGTCTTTACCTCTCCACTCTATTCTGAGACTTCCCTCATAAATTGTCGTACATAATGACTTTTTGCAGATTACAGTGGACAGCAGCTACTCTGCTATACAGGAAACATGAGAACACCACTACTTTACTTTGACTCAAAAACAGATTTTAAGAATGTATTACTATGAGTCAGTAACAAAGTAAATAGAATGGGAAATTCCATCTCTCCTTGAATATTTAATTGCGCAAGATACTGTACCCGTTTTCCACATTTATGAAATAAAACTTGTCAAGGATGGCATTCAACCCTTTTAGAGTCAGAAATATTTGTGCTGCAGGAATCACGATGCTTTGTTGAAGCAATCTAATTTGCTTAAACCCAAATTCAAACATAAAATGTTTGAAAGAAAGAAATAAGAAATTTTTACATCTACTTCTTAGCACCTGACCTTCAAGATAACATACGGGTAAAAACCAGCATGACACAAATGAATAAAGCCATACAGGAAAAATAGCTGACCTGAAATGAGCCATGAAAAGGCAACCTTTCCTTTCTTTCTTTGTAATATTGTAACATACTGGTCCATTATGGGGCTACACTTCACATTACTGTGGAATACAGACATAACCAAAACTCATGTTTTAACTGAACAACTTCTAACAAATATCTGTGTGTCTTACAAGAACACTGTCACTGCAAAATAAAGGGTGAAAGAGGACTCGCTGCTTACCCATTGTAAATACGTGAGAGGGAGAAGAGCAAGAGGAGGAGGAAGGAGATACTGCTAGAGAGAATTTTCATCTCTATTATTGTCAAAAGAACAATACTTTTTTTTTTTCTTCCCCTACAGCAAAGATGCCCAAGAACTTGGAACTATTTGTATTCTATACTTAGAAGTTACAAGTCCGCTTACTTGTCTACATATCTGTTCACCTCTCTCTGGTTTATAATTTCAAGAGCCAATTGTAGAAACTCTAAAACCTGAGCGGCAAATTGTTTCTCATCTTATAAACAAGTGTGATTAATACAAAATACAACACAAATAATCAAATATGCAAATCAATAAACATTAGAACAAAGAAATTAAAAAACCATTAAGGTTACATATCCTCTCTCCAATATATAGCGGACCAGCTAGCTGCCTCAATTTTAGCCTTGTTTCCAAAGGAAACAGAATTCCTGACAACATGCTGACACTAATTTCCTCCCATCTTGTCTCTCTTCCCCACTTCCTTCCCATACACCTCTGAACCTGCTGGTCATTTTCCATGAAATAAGAGAAGGAAGCCTTAGAGGAATGTGTTTGCTACATGTTTCAAAACAACTGCCAGACAGGTAGAGAAAAGCCAGGCAAGTAGTAATTCCTGAAAACTACAGCTACAGCATGAGCCCAAGAATTACCCTTTCTGCCTCACCTGCAGCTCCTGGACAGCCTAGCCTGCAGATCCCTAGCCTGGAATCAGCCACAGCACATGCTCAGAGACCCAGGAAAATCAGGAAGGGCTTTTTTTTAGAAACTGAAAGAAAAGCAAACTTCAAGACTGCCTGAAAAGGGGAGATGGCAGCAAGTATGGTGTAGGAAGCGTGTATCATGAAAGGGTATGTACAGTGCTCAATAGCAGACTAGAGGAGGGAGCAAATACATACACAGAGGTATATTTCAGCAGACCTTCTGCTCCCAGGATGCCTTGCTAGAGCCACTCATTTAACATTAGAAACAAAATTGCAAGTACAACGTGTCTGTCCATAAACGAACACTACAAAGAGATTGTTATGATACCTTCAACATCTTCTGCATCTCCTAAACCAAATTCCTCCAACAGATCTGCAAAACAAATCAGATGCTTTATTAAATACTCCTATCTAGAAAATTATGCTAAACCCAGAACCACATGAAGTGAACATTACCTGACTTCTGCTGCTTTTTTTTAGGAGAGGTTTCATTCATTTCCAAAACAGATTCAGAGGTCTTCAGCTATGAAAGACAATACAATGACAAAAAAAAAAAATCAAACTTAAAGTAACTACATAATATTTAATGAGCAGAACAAGTAGTCAGTCTGACATGAACAAATACTTACCTGGGAATTATTGGGTGTCTCCAAAAAGCCTGGAGGTGAAAAATGTTTTAGAAAGTGTTATTTTATTTAATTTATACAATTTTTACTCCATCCAACATCAGTAGTTTCTACAACTAAGTATTAGTTGCAAGCATTATTTCATCGAGACTACGATACTGAACATTCAATTTACCTCATCATACAACATTTGTATCAGTATACAAGAAATGGACAATGCATGCTTCCCATCATGCACCTTGGATTTAAGAAATAATAATCACAGAACTAGTACAATCCATAGGAAGCAATAAGGACTTGCTTGTTAACAAAACAAGATCAAAATACTTATTTTGAGGAGCTGAATCCTGCTTTCTACAAAGATTATTTCAAAAGCCAAAGCTGGCTTGCTGTAATGAATGCTCATAAAATAACACTATGAATTATATAAAATAACAGCACTATGACCGTGATGTTGAGGGGTATTTTCCTTTCCATGGATGGGACAGAGAAAACAGGCGTGCAGACATAGAAACCTCATACACATCATACAATGAGGAAGAATCAAAACTAGTTCTTATCAGGTTGTTCTGGTTTAGATTGCAAGGAAAGAAAAAAACCAAATTACAATTGCTTGTAACCTGCATTTATAACACAGTTCCAAATAGTTATTTTTTTTTAAAGGCTTTTGTCCAACATTAAGTAACTTACAAACCCACACAATCTACTGGCCCACCTATATTTCTCAAGTCCTCTGCTTTAGTCATCTTACAGTTTGAGTCCTCTCATGAAAGAAGCGTATGAAATGTTGTTAAGAATGGCTCCACAGCAAAATTTTTGTATTTAAAAAAATTGTTAAAAACCTAACAGCATTTGATTTCAGTAAACTTGGTGGTCTAGCAGTATGGAAACACCTTAGAAAGATTATCATAATCACCTTCTATCCCCTTTTTACACTGATTCTGGATTTGTATGAATCTACTAGAATCTAGTGGATTCACACAAAGCAGACTTTCATGACAACTACTCAACAAGTAAATTTACAAGCTCCCAGGAGCTTTTAAAGTTTTGCTTCCAGCTTACTAAACTAAAATTGGATTAGCTTCTTCAGCTATTCTATTGTACTTAAGCTACAAGCAGGACTGACCATTTAGTAAGAAAGAAATCCTTCAGGTAAGAGTTCTACCCCAATAGCAAAACTTCCCTGCCATTCTATGCTCCAGATGCTCAAGAGACAGTGTCACAAACTACAGGCAGAAACCCTTCACAGCAAAACCTGAACTTTTAGTCACATTTTAGCTCCTAGGCAAAGCATAACAGAAAGGTATAAAAAAGATTAAGATAGGGGGGAAAATGCTTTAGCCAGATCATAGCTCTCTCCTGCTACATTATCATCCAGGAATGTTTAGATGTTCAGACAGCCCTAAACCACATACACTTTCATCGCTATGCCACAAGAACCTGAATCCAAAAAAACAGAAACACATCCAAAGAACACACATAATGCAAACAAGATATCTTCCTTTACAAACTTGCCAGCAAGCACTGTGATAGCTGGTGTTAATTAACAAATACTAAGCACTTCATTGCTATAGTGCACACCCACACCATACCAGCATTCCTAAGGCAGACATTGATAAAAGCTCATGTTAGCCTATACGTGTTTACAGACAAACATTTAGTCCACCAGGAAGTTACCAGTCTTGTGGTCCCCTGAAACCATCTGTGAGCGTGCTCCGTGTCTGTCTGCAGCTGGAAGCAACACACCAGGTGATACTATTTCCGGACTTTCAGAATCCGTCTGTATAACATAAAACACATGCGTGAGAATCAGTACAAATTTTCAACTCATTTCTATGTAAAAAGTTCCTGCTAAGCCAACTTGCACAGCATGGAATCACAGAAGCCTTTGATAAGCCCCTTGGAAAGGGCACATCAAGACACAGTGGAAAATCACAGCAGACTTGTGTGTTTTCAGATCTTAGGCAAAAACCTCACAACTCATCTAAACTATTCTGTCATGTTGACAAACTGCACAGCCACAAAAGAGAATTAACATGGTAACTCAAGATGTGGGTTGTGAACGAGTAACTGCAGGTCTGTGGTGATCCAACTTTCGTACTGAACTGGTACCTGATACTCAAATTTGTGCTGGTGTTCCCCAGGCACATATCCTGCAGTGCTGAGTGAACACATGGCTATTCCCAATCGCAAAGGTTGAATCAAGACTGTTGGGGTTGAACAAAGACTAGCAAGACAAAGCTTACAGAAACTAAGGCTACCTAAAAAAACCCAGTAATATTTTAGCCTTGTATTTTTAAGAAGGGGATGGGGAAGAGTTCCTTCTTCCTCACAAGAAAAGTCAGAGGGGGTAAGCTACAGACTCTGCTTGTTTTCTTCTAACCCGTTACCATAGATAGAAAGAACTAAAGGGGCAAACACAGCCAGACCGTGTGGTATCTCTGTTGAACATTACTTTCAAAAAGGGCCAAAAAGGTAGAAAGGATCTTTACAGAAGTAGCTAATCATCTAGGCTGTAGACCCTAAGGGCAACCACTGAACAGGTCAGCAGGACAAAGTTGTGTGGTGAAAAAGCAACAATCCCACCAGCCCCCGTGGGAAGCTCAGAGTATTTTAAGCAGCAAGAAACTTCACGGCCTCAATACTATACTAGAAACCAAACTCAAAAGGCCAGTTGCTATGAGACCCAAATCATTAGACAGACCTAACTTCATCCCAGGCCTACTGAACAGCTAGTATACAGCACAAGTATTTCAAGGGCCCCCAGCTACAAACATACAGCAGAACCAGGAAAAGAGGACGTAAGCCTCATCAATGGCAGGGCCCAAGCTCCGAGTGCTTCTGGATCTTACTCCCCACCCCCGCCAGTGGGTGTCTTCACAGTCCTTCACAAAGTCCTTCACAGGAAATACCTCAGAATCCCAGGGAGATTCAGCATCTTCCTCTTCCTCTGCTCCAACTGCTGTCAGGGCACCTACAAATGCAGTAAGAAAGAAGTGAGGCACTGAGTGTTTATATTTCACTCTGCTTTTCCCCATCAGTCAGTCCCTGCATCCAAAAGATGCACAGTGGTTCTGTTGCTGAGGACAAACTAAGAAGTGAGTGCTATTCAAGGGTTTCTTCACACCCAGAAACATCATGGTGTTTCCTTTAGATTGCCACCTCTCTTGCCTCCTTTCCAGCAGAAGACGGCTATGCACAACAGCTGGCACAGCTACAAGCTACACCGAACACGTGTTTGGGTCACACCTAGGAAGGGGCTCCAGCACGCCGCAGTCCGGTGCTATACAGAGTTTAGGTCACCTGCTCTCTGGCCTACAGCTCCAGAAATTGCCACTGACTACCACTATCCACTGTACAACAAGTACCGTAGAAACATCATCCAACATATCTTCACACTCAAATCACCAAGAAACAATGCTCCTTTTGTAGCACTACCAGCAAAGATCTTCCTTGACTAACAGTTGTTATCTTGCACCTTCCCAGAAGGCAGACACCTAAGCGTTGCCATTTAAAAAGAGCAGAGGCTCACAGCCCAAAAACTCACCCCAAACACACAAAAAAATTGTTTCTATCTCAGGGGGCTAACATCCAAATCTCTTCTCTACTAGACAAATGTAAGGCTCAGTCTCAGTAGGTTCCTGGCCAGAATAAACTATCTTCATTTCTGTTTTAAGCTAGTCCATTAGGTAAAAAATGATTCAGGATTCACTCTTGTGGAGACATGCACACAAAAAAGGGGAAAGGAGCTAGAGACCAGTGAGGGCACCCATCCTAGCAGAGGGCAACTACTGGTTCCAACCTCAGCTATGACTACTTACACTGTGCCAAATGCATGCTTATGGTAAAATGCAGAGACAGAAGAGCGTGTATAGGCACAACATCTGGAATACAGCAAGTTTTGCCAGGGCCCATGTAGCATTTAACCAGCTCCGGTAACATGCTCCGGTACCATCTACCATACCTGCTCCGGTAACATCTACCATGCCACACTACTCTCTAGAGACAGACAATGGAAACTGTGCCTTCTACTCCTGCTCCAAGACCTGAGGTGAGTACCAAAGTGCTCAGCCCTGACTGACGTGGCAATGCTTTCAAGCCCACATAAGTGTGGCACTGGAGAGACTTTCTCCATTTTAAAACTGGACAAGGTGAGGCACTGGACCAGAACAGCTTTCTCTCAGACTGACTCAAATCTTTCCCAGGCTTCAGCCAAGAGCAATCACAACTTTTCAGTCTGACAGTATGGGCCAGAAAGGGGAATGCTACTCTCACACCCAAGACACTCTAGTCCTTCCCTTTTTATTCTGTGCATTTTGTTCTAATTGCTTCAGGGAGAACACAGCAACAAAACCAAGAATGACACTTGCTCCATATAGCATTGTTTGGAATCGAAGGCCACAATTTCTTCTTCAAGAACAAATGAAAAGGAACAAAAGCTACTTTCCTTCTCTGCCAGTGCCCACTAGGGTTCACAGGCAAGGGAAAAACTAACTGTTCCAGAAGTCAATCACCATTTTGGTTCATTTACTGTGCATTAATGTTTATAGGAAAGAAGTGGGATCAGTATTTACTAACTCATTTCTCTCACCAGTGTTGTCTTTTGAAGCACTGTGGACTTGACGGCTATCATTACGAACAGAATTTTTCACACCCTCAACAACTGCAGTTTGTAGCTCTTTACCAGTGTCTTCCTTTTCCTGCTCTTCCTCCTCTTCTTCCCATTTAGGTGATTTTTCCTAAAAGAGATTAACCAAACAGCTGGAAATAGCAGAAACAAGCATCTTCTCAGCCACCGATTGACAATTTTAAAAACACTTTTCTTGTGCAAGACAAAAGGGAAACTTTGTTGAGCTTTCTTTCACAAGGCCTTCAGTTTTTCCATGGGAATCTACGAGTAGACAGCAATGACTCATGTCCTAAGTCTTAACCCTGGTTCTGCAAAGCTCCTGAGAAGCAATTCCTCATGCCAGCCTAACTCTAGCTTTCATTTAAGTTACATCATTCTGGAACGCACTCCTTTTCCTCTACTTTGCTCCAAGGAAAATCACTAGCTTCCTGCCCTCAATCTTACTCAAACTTTTTGTTTCCTCACTTTCAGCCATCACACCATGAATTTTACTAAATGGTAATAAATCCTGACAGATAAAACCTGTTCATACAACTGAGAAAAACCAAAATGATTTCAGAAAAATTATACTGCCTATTCTTTCTCCTGCAAAACCAATAAAAAAAAAAATGAAAACACTGCCTGATATTATTCTTATATCTAAGAAACTGCTTTGCTTAGGAGTAAGGCATTTTCTAATATAAAAAAAGGATGATCAAAAGATGGATATATGTGAAGTAGTACCAGAAATCCAGTTTGCCATTTGGTTCTTACCATTATTATCCTTAGAAAATACCTTTGTGATTGAATCGTCCTTATACAACTTACCTTGGTGCTTGAGTGAAATGCTGCTCTTAAATTTTCTTCATGCCTATTCAAGCCTAAGTTTTCACTTTCTTGTTTCAGGGCTTCACAGACTTTATTATCTACTTCATATTGCTCTTCTTCTGTATCTTCATCATCCACATGTTCAAGAACAACAGAGTCTGGTCTTTGACTTTCAAGCCTTGGGTTTTTTCTTGCTGACCAAGAACTATTATCACTTTCGAAGCCATTACTGAAGCTTGACTTTTTCTCCTTAAGACCACAGCTATCTGAGAGAAGCTGAGGTGTCTCTTTTTTCCAGTCTGTCATCTCAGAGCCTGCAAAATGGGAGTCATCATTTCTGTTCAACTTCTCCTGAATTATGCTTTTCTTGTTCCAACTTTCTTGTTTATCTTGCAAATTATTTAGATTTTGAAAGACAGTTGGCTTTGGTACTGACTTGCAAGATACTTCATTATTCATTATCTTTGGAGACACGGCAGTTACATTTTCTTGCAACCTTTCATAAGACCCAGCTATAAAAGACACAGGAGTATCAACAGATTTCTCCACGTTTTCATCAAGTTCTTGACTTATTTCACCATCATCACAGACAACTCCAGCTCCAGTGTCCAATTTCTGATTAACTTCCCCTTTAGGTTCTCTCTTCTCCCTCTGTTTCTCTTCCGGTATGTCATTAAACTGAGTTTCTTCATCTTCCAGATCTTCCTCCTCCTTTTCATCTTGAGTAAGATTTTCTTCCTCCTCCTCTTCTTCTTCCTCCTCATAATCTTCATTGTCATATACATTGTCATTTTCATCCTCCTCCTCCTCCTCCTCCAATTCTTCTTCCTCCAGGTTGCTTGCATCTGAGACATCTTGATTCAACAGTTCTCCACAATCTCCTTTGTTCCGGTTTGCATCTGACAAGGTTCTTTGTTTGAGGCTTTTCTTTGGTGACCTAGGGATTTCAGTTCTAGAACCATCACCATCATCTTAAAGCACAAGAAAAGGAAAAATGCATGTGAACAAAAGGAGTTATGTGAATAGCAACAGGCACGTTACCAGATTAATGGAGTAATCTGGGAATGTCTGGAAAAGGAACCATGTAAAGGATGGGCAGGATGGAGGAAGGACTTGGCCAGGGACAAAGGCTTAAGAGGGGATTAATATCTTCATTTTAACAATATGACTTATCTTTTCTGAAATGACTAAGTGCTGTGTTTTAAAAATGCTACTTTTCTCAGTCACTACAGGAAAAAAAATTGTTTAAAAAACACTTAGCAAATCTACTTTTATATATTAGTATACCATGCAATCTTTTCCAAATAGCTTACTGTTTTTCCTGAACTGCTGGGAAGCATTCATTAACAGTGCCAAGTTTGGCTTCTGCAGCTTCTGTAAATAAAGAAGCCAAAAAATAATTTGGTTGAGTTTTTTGTTTTGTTTTTTTAGAACACTAACGATGACAACAACAAATCCTTTGTTCACATCAAATCTTGAACAGTAAATGTAATCAGGCTGTCCTTTTCGTATGCAATTCAGTGAGCACTTCACCCCCAAAATACTGCGCAGGCACCCTTCTGCAAATTGTTTCCAAAACTATGTTTACATGCATAACAGTTCTAAGAATCTGTTTTTAATATTTGTAATATCTCAGTAAAATTCAGTTATATTTAAGATCGCAGCTTCTGGATGCTTACTTGCAAGCGTGCACAAGGAAAGTAACTGTTAAGAACCCTAGACTTAATGCATTAATTAGTCCCTGCAAGCACACTTAACAAAATATCCTTAAATTTCAAAATCATGCCAAAAAAATGCATCATTTTTATTTAAATCAGTGCAAGAAAATGAAATTATGTTAAAACTAAACATGCTTGCATCTCCAGTATTACAGAGCAGGTTGAATACCACACTGGTTCTTCATCACTGCAGAATCCCAGAGCAACAGAAGAGATGCTCCAGACATCACTGCAGAAGTTGATAATTCTTCAGAACATTAGCAAAAAAAGTAGGCATGAGAGCTTGTAGCTGACAAAAATAATACTACCCAAGCATTCAAAAAAGAGGGAAAACATGCAGTGTGAGATTACATGCAAGTACAGAATGCCATCTCAATAGAAGAAAAAAAGATGACACATTTGAGTAACTCATCCACTGAGCACTCTTAAGTAACCTGATGAGGAGGAAAGGAGAACTAGGTGATGAAGGATTTCAGTAGATCTTCATTAAAAAATGCCCTTTATCAGTCAGGATTCTATCACGAAATTTACAGGAAACATTAACAGTGTTTGGGGAAGAACAGAATAGGTTATAACAGTAACTTACAAACTTAAAATCTGACTCAAATGAACAAGAACAAATAAAACTGTGGTGGTTTATCTCGTCACCTATTGCTCTTTTGCCTCAAACCACAAATCTACTGCATGCTCTGCCATAGCTACAGATCTTTTAGGAAAAACTCACAGCAGAAGAAAGGCTGGCAAGTCAGAGACTGCTTCTAAGGAGAAAACAATATTGGCTGGAACCACAGTTTCTTTCAATCCCTCATTGCCTTCAAAACACTTACTTTTACAGGACATCTACTGTAAATACACCATACCTTGGGAGTAAAACCGAGTTCTTCTTCCTCAGAAGTATTCCAACTGACATCACTCCCCTCCTTCTCCGAGCTTCTTAAAAGGTAAAGCAAAATGAGTACTGTCTCTCTGAAATCATTCCTCAGGTAAGTGTTGGGTATGTTTAAAGTCTTACCTGATTGAGTCTCCTTGCGACAAGTCATCTATTGCTGTCAAACATTAATTGACATGATGAAATTAGATTTGGCATGCTAAAAATTAACCAGCGCATACAAACATTTAACATGGACAACTCTACATGTCATAACAGAATGAAACTCTGGGGAGTCAACTTAACATAAGACAGCATGAATGAATGCATTTCCAAACAACTGCTTTTTCAAGTCACACTGAATTATAAAAAGAAAACAAAAAAGACTAGAGTTATATCTCCTTTGAACTTTACAACTTAAAAGTTTAAGAACTATCTCTAAACTAAAAAAAACCCAGCACAGCATGAATATGCTACGTTAACAGAATACTGGTGCTTTAGCATGACAGTAAATAAATGAACTGTTGAAGTACTCATACTGCACACATGAGTATACATTATTTACAGAGATGTTACCATTTTATTTACTATCCCAGCTGCTGCTCTACCCAGTTACAGATTATTCTGAAAAGGGGAGAAATATCAAAAAGCATAACCAAGATCTAAAGCTTATCCTCGAGTAGAAGAATCACCAGCAGTTCTCTACACTGCACCAAAAAAGGTATTCAAAAGGCAAAACAGGCGAAACCAGGGCATTCTATACTACACTCCAAGCTGTCATCAGTGTTATGAAGGCAACTTGCACATAGGATCACAGGATAAATCAGGTCACAAGGGATATCAGGAAGTCTCTCAGCCAACCGCCTCCTCAAAGCGGACTCAGCTCCAAGGTCAGATAAAGCTGCTTAGGGCTTTATCCAGTCTGATCTTGAACAACTCCAAGGAGGGAGACTGCACAACCTCTCTGTTTTACTGTTCTTACCATGGCCAAGCTTCCCACATTCCATTAGAAATTCTCTTGTTTTATGCCTCTTGTATCTTTGCTTCCTTGTCACACACCACTGGGAAGCGCCTGTCTTTGTCTTCTCCTTATACATACTGGAAGCTGCTGCTG
Organism: Falco biarmicus; assembly: GCF_023638135.1. Taxonomy (NCBI): domain Eukaryota; kingdom Metazoa; phylum Chordata; class Aves; order Falconiformes; family Falconidae; genus Falco; species Falco biarmicus. The sequence goes on along the minus strand of NC_079292.1, from coordinate 11,775,701 downwards.
GGTCCCCTTCAAAGTCATCTCTTCTCTAGACTGAACAAGCCCAGTTCCTTCAGCCTCTCCCCAAAAAGCAAGGAGTCCTGCCCCTGACAAAGTGTGATGGCCCTCCACTGAACTTGCTCACTGATGAAAGACAAATCTCTCTTGCACTGGGGGCTCAAAATTATACCCAGGGAGCTGGACACAAACCAGTGAGTGCCACGTAGCGGTGTACAATCACTCTCCTCAGCCTCTTGGCTATGCTGCTCTTCATACAGCCCAGGACACGGTTAACCTTCTCAGTTGGCAGGGCACCCTGCTGGCTCATTCTCAGCTCACTTTCTGCCAAGACCCTCTGGGGAATACCCAGCAAAGTAGCTCTCCAGCCAGGCAGTTCCAGCATGTGCTGTAGCAAGTGGTTGCTCCTTTCCATGTGCAGGAATTGGCATTTGCCCTTGTTGAATTCTGTAAGACAGGCCTGACAGTCCATTTACCCAGCTTGTCAAGATCCCTCCGAATGGTAGTGTGGCCCAGAAGCATATATTGCAAACTCAACGACTGTGCACTCCAGCACACCACTGATGTACTAAAGAAATCTGAACTCTAGGAATCCTGCCTGAAGAGTGTTAAAACTTCTCAATTATCAACAACTAAGACGAAATAAAGGGCCTCTTCAATTCCCAGGACAGAAAGGAAAAAAACAAATGTAACCTCCACATCCTATCTATTTCAGTATTCCTCAATTCCTCGATAACTAGTTCTTGTTAACTATCATCACAAAATGAAGTTGCTTATAAACAGGAGATTGGTGACCTTCCATAAAGTTGGATGATAACAGCCAAACCGAGCTCTTGGACAAAATCATTAAAAGGAAAAGAAAACAAAGGGCATACCATGTTGAGTAAGTTATCTGAACTTTTGCTTTCGATGTATAGTAACTTCAAGCAATGATCAAAACCAGTTCCCATTGTGCTTTAGAAAGCAAGAGAGAAAGTTCATGAGCTAGTTTTCAGACAGACCTTGATGCCCTGCTGTAGAAATGGGATCTAGAAAAGCAGTCTCTGGGGATCACTTGTTTCCACTTTAACTGAAGTCCATTTTCATTTTGGAGTAACAGAAGAGCATGTTTTTTTTAAAAAAATTTTTTACTATCAACAATGACACAAAGCAAACACTCAATTCAGTAATAAAGGACCCATGCAAAACATGCAAACAAATAAAAAGCGCCCAGAGCCTGCTCTCAGACCTAATTTATAAAACCAAAACCATCAGAATAGAGACCTCCAAGATAATAAACATCATAGGTGTGTTAGTATTTGTACATCACACAACATGTTTCATATTTGAAATGCTACTGTATAGAATACCTTTCTTTGTTTTTCCTGTTCTTGATGTCTGGTTAGGAGATTGTTGCATTCCTATATCCATTTAGGGAAAGGCATGTCAAGGACAGACCAAACAATGACATCAGAATAAATGTGAATTCCCAGAAATTTGGAAAACATAAGGAGTACATTAACACAGCTATAGCAAAGGGGGAATGTACTGTGGCCATCAGCCTACTCTACAGTTACAAGTGCTAGAAGCAACACCTATCACAATCTACAGAACTCTACTCTTACGGGACAGTGCCAAACAGTGTAACTTAATGTACTTGCTCCATGTAAAATACCTATATTCCAATGTTTTGAAATACTGAAACAGATTACTGGAAATTTAATGTACTGCCAACTTTATATGTCTCTCAACTTGACTAGTCCTTGTCTAGCACCGAAAGCAAATGCAATTCCTTCGTATTTGTAGAGTGCTTTATACATACAGCATACAGCACACTTAAAATCCCTCCGTCTAAGCATCCCCAAAATCCGTAGGTGCCAACAAACTTCAGAGATACACTAGCCACTTGTGTCAGATGGTACCCGATGCAAACATATGCCCCTCCTACCTCAGTTCGAAGGTAAAAGCCCTGCATATATTGATTTGACCTGCTGAGCTGTTCACATACAAATGCTACGCCACCAGCCAGAACGCAGGTATGACAAGCAGTCAGAATGAATACCCTGTTCCCCCCAGGGCTATAGGGCAGGCCACAAGTGGACCAAAACAGCTGCGTTGACTGGTGTGAGCGTCATGCACGTGTGTTTGTGTGCGTACGCATGTCTGTGTGTTGTGGAAGAGAAGCTTGAGAATATAAATCACCATCCACCTGCTCTACCCATACTACTTAGTATAATTTTATATCAATGAATGGTGTGGTTCTGTTATTGCAGCTATCCGACACCAAATTTCGTTGTGACAAGGCCATAACATTTGCCTCAGAGCAGCAGGGAGTCCTGCTTATATTGATGTTACCACAAATACATGGAATGGATGTGGCAAGAGGACTCCTATCAAAACCACACACTTAAGAGTTAAAAAAAGGACCTCAAGATTGTTTCTCATTCCTTCTCCATTTCTTGGTCTTCTTAAAAGGTGATACAGGATAATGTTTCCTGACCTCAGGAGATATAAATCACACTGAAGCACTCATTTCTATTCCAAGAGCTCTATGATGAAAACCCAATGGTTTCTGTAGGGACTCGGGGAAACACGGAAGGAACAATACACTAATATGCAGTGCAGCAGCTAAAAAAAGCTGCCACTGCAGACATACTAGAAATCCGAACCCCTGCCTTTAGAAAAATTGCATAATTACTTTTTGCCAAAGAAATTCCAACTTCAAATCTGAAAAGTCTGTCATCCAATACGCCAGAGCTGGAAGCCATTCATTTGGAGGTTTTTGCAAGTCTGTCTGTAATTAACAAAAAGGTTCATGTTCTGACAAAAAGTAAACACCCAAATAAGCGTGACCCAACTTCTTAAATATACCGACTTGCTCACTAGAGGAGAGTATTTTGAAGAATGTTAAACAAGTGCAAAAGTAGTAAAAGGAATAAGGACTACATTGAAGATGCCAGAAAAACTGGAATGAAGAGTAAGATTAAAACAAAGAATTCAAAGTGGGTATTCCTCTGTTGTCTCAAGATCAATCTAGCTTCCCCTCTAACGGGGGCTTCAAAGCTTTTACTGCAGCCTGAAGGGACTCATGATGCAGGACCTGTGCTTTGTGGGTGCAAGCAAGAGACTGCAGAATCAATGCCAGTAAGTGTTCCCTGCATGCTACTAATCTCTCTCACTCAACAGGCCAGAGTCATTTTTTAAGAGACTGTGCACAAGGAGAAAAAGATTTGTACTACTCAAGAAAACAAGCCCTACTATAAACAGTTTGAGAACACAGCATATTCTTTCTCCTCCCAAGTCCTTAACCCACATAACATTCTGTTCACACTTACTATGCCTCTTCAAGTGAGGACTTCCCATAATATTGTGGGCTTATATTAGTACTGTTATCATTTTCAAGGAACTGAGCAAATTATTTGGTACAAGAACCCATATTTCTCTGAGGGTATATTAATTTTGGAATCACACAACAGTACTATTCTTCAAGCCACATCTTCTAAAATAACCCAGGCCTGTCAGCCATTACAGTGTGGTACACAGCAATTATCTACGTGCACAGGAGGCAGCAACAGAGTGCTGTTTAGGTAAAAGCAACGTTTTGTTGATTAAACTACCTATTTCCAAAAATAAAATAAAATAAAATATAAAAACCTCCACATCTTCCTTCAATCTATCAAGAAGCTTTACACATCTCTGACTAGATCAAAATAACTATTCCTAAGTCAAAGGAACAAAGTTTGGCTCTAAATTAAATTCCCCTATCTGGTAAAAGTCAATTAGGAAAAATATCCCATGTTTTGCTCATATTTCATGACATATCTAAAAAAGGAGTAATAAACTGTGTTTGAACACTGTCTGCTGCCCATTTGCCACAAAGTTCTGATGTAACACTCTTAAAAAAACCAGAAAGAATAAAACTTCCCACTGTAGGGCCTGAGATGTAAAGTACAAGACAGTTCGATCTATATTCAAGTATTAGTTTTCTAAGATACCTCCAGGGCTATATGAGCTCATAAGCATAGATTGGATCTTAAAAACTATGGAGTTAGTTTTTTAAATTTAAAATTAGCTCACTGAAGGAGTTAATTTTTTGATAACAAGGCAATTTAATTGCTTTTCTGGATCACAAGGTAATGTGGATTTTTTAAAGTTTACTTTATAAAATTACTGGAAGTGGAAAAAGTGTTACTTTTACTGTAAATCAAACTATGTCCAAGAAGATACAGTACACGCAGAAGCTGCATTATTATTTCTAACAAAGTTACTTTTCCAAGACAATTTTTCCTAAGTATGTCTCTGCAGTACCTACACGGAAACAGTCATAACTGATGCTGAGAAATAAGACAACTCACTCAAAGCAGCTTAGTGCAGGTGAAACTATTAATATTAAAACAACAACACGCAAACTCAGTGGAAATCAACAAGACATGTATGGTCCTGCTAACTCATCTGCTGCTTCCCAACTACAGGAAGATGAAAACTACGCAGCATGAACCTACTGCTTTTGCAATTTGTTTTCACAATCTGAATGGCCATCTATAGGTAAAAGTACGCACCCCAAAACCAAAAACAAAACCACCCTCACCTAGTTCCTTCCCTGTCCCCCTTCTCTCTCTGTATGAAAACCTATACAGATGGGCAATCTGACAGGCAGAACGCAACAACCCTATAAGCGAGCACGTAGCACACAAATTGCAGCTGCCTTCACACCTGACAAGAAGCACCTCCAGCTAGCAACAAGTCAGCATATTCACAAAGCTTCTTGCGCTACTCCATCTGATGCCTCCACTAAAGTCGATGGGGAACACAGTGAGCACTGACAATACAAACCCCCTAAAGAAAAAGGCCATAATGATTTTTCCTCATGAGCTCCTCCATGATTAAAGATCCTACCTCCTCTGTCCACAGCAGGTGCACCCAATGTAAAGCCAGCAGCTCTGGCTCGGTGAGGAGTTCCAAGTCCTGGGATGCCTTGTGCATCACCTTCTCCTATATTTTCCCAGTCCGCGTATTCCGCCAGTTGTTTACTAAGACTATATAGGGAAAAGAGAGGAAACATATCTGGTAAAAACAACCACATACTTGCATATACTGTTTAACAAAATAGTTAACAGCCACTTATCCATCCCACATATATTCATAGCCATGAATTCATATACTTGTATGCATTCAACAAGGATAATACACACAGAACTTACTGCACGACTATTACATACTTCAATATTCATACAGTCATGTTCACTCTATAGATGCATATCCATACCTATGAAGCTATTAGCTCCAGCTTGGCACAGTATTTTCAGCCCAGCTTTTAAGCACACACAACCACAACCCTTAGAGAAGGGATACCCACAGGTACAAAGCTATCCCATAAGAGGGGTGAAACTGCTTAAGGTTTTAACAAAAGGGCTATCGGTTAGATCTCTGAAACAAAAGGCTGGTAGTTCCTGGTCGTAGTAGTGGAAGTCAGTAAGGACAACGGTGCTGGCCTGAGGATTGACATGCATTTTAGTTTGCGAACGTTCTACCTCTGGATAACTGTAGGATACAGACATGTTTTAGAGTTTATATTGGGCAGGTGCAAGTTTAGCAACAAAACTTGAAATCTAACAGACAATTCTGGGTGGAAATTTTCCTCAACTTCCAGATTAATACTAGACACAGGGAACGATACATATCAGAAGATGTCACTGAGCACAGCTTCAGGACAGGTCTCAACATACCATTAACTGGTGCTGTTACCAAAAACGTTCAAAAGCCACACTGACAACTGACAACTTATTCTAATGATAAAGTTAAAAACTTACCTAGAATATCCATGAATAACAGCATAATCCTCAGCTGTCCATCCGTTAGTGTCTTTATGGGAAACATCAGCACCGTATCGAAGAAGAACTTTTATTAAATTAAGCACTCCACCAGAAGCAGCAGTCATAAGTGGGGTTCTGAAACATCAAAAATATGATATGAAATCGATCATTTGACACAGACACTGTAATTATTTTTGTTCCTATTTGCTCTCAAAAACTACTGTCCTCATTACTGAATGAGCAAAAAAAAAAATGTTTTCATTACATATTAAGAGCAACCATAACATGCAAGAGGGAGTCAAAACAATTAAAGGTTCAATCTTCAGACAAAGCTTCCACATAGACAACACTTACAAATTATGCCACTATGCAGGAGACGTTTTTTCAAATTGAGGCAGTGCTGCTGAACTAATAGCATTTTTCCTGTCAGAAGGGCCACCACAGACAATGCCTTCTTGTAATCCTCAACGAGGAAAGCACTCACTGAGGTATGACAACAGCCAAGCGCAGACATGCTTTCACAAGTTATACAGAAATAGCTGCTATGTGGCTCCTTGTTTTTTTTTCAGAGCTCATCCTCATGCCTCTCAACAATCCAACCTAAAGAATACTAAAGAGACCCACAAACCGCTAACCTTTCACAGTGATCTCGAGCATGCACATCAGCTCCTTTCTGAAGAAGAAACTCTGCTATATCTTCATGATGCTCAGAGATAGCAAGAATAAGTGGAGTGTATCCCTCCTGAAAGGACAGATAAATAAATTTAAAAATCAAAGTAAAAAAACCCTACAAGAGAAATATTAATGCAACTTTCTGAACAAACTTTCTTAACAAATACAAAAATTTACCTTATTCTGAGCATCAATATTGGCATTATACTCAAGTAAGAGCCCCGCTACAGTTGTGTTCGGACACCGGACAGCAAGGTGAAGGGCAGTGTTGCCGTCAGCATCTGCCAGATGTGGGTTGGCACCGTGCTCTAGCAGAATAGCTACACATTCTTCTTGATGGCACTGTACTGCCTGGGAAGAGCACAAAAGGAAGAACTTCCAGCAGTCTGTTGCAATTACCCCAGCTTCCCAATGCTGGAAAATAAGAGCACCTTCAAAGCTTAGCTAACATATGCCTATTCCATGTGGATGACAACATGCATGCTTCTACACAGAGCTGTGTAAAGAATCCTCCCAGCCACCTCCCGTTTAATGCACAGTTGACAAGTCCCACTTACAAGAGTATAACATATTCCACATACCTTCATCAGTGGTGATCTGTTATCACCGTCAGTAAGATTTAACTTACAATTGTTTTCCACTAGATATGTAACAACATTCACATGGCCATTCGCAGAAGCGAGATGCAGAGGCGTCCTAAAAATTAAACATATTAAATTAGCACAAACAGACAACTAGAGAGATAATTTCAGGCTGTGATAAATTGATATGCCCACAAGTTTCACTTTGCAAAAAGCAAGCTTAAGAATTGATTTCTCATTCTGTTACCAGTAACAGCAGTTGCTCACCAAACACCCAAGACTGGCTAGCAAAACCCCTCCACAGCATCTGCTTAGTGAGGTGCCATTTCCTTCACTGTACAACTTAATCTGCACAGATCCCTGTGCTCAGGCGTTTGTCACTGCCTCCAGCAGGACTACACCTGTGGCACAGCAAAAGAGACCAAAGCTTGGGAATCTGAGAACTATGGCAAGTAACCCTCTAAGTTCTTCTATGATTATTCATGTGCCAGAAGTGTATCAGAGATGTAGATGGGCTTTATATAAAGAGTATTAGCGTTTCTCTGCACTTTGAGAATTTCTGCTTTTCCTCTAGCTTGCTTCCTACTGCAGCAAAACCAAGAACTCACTTGCACCAAAGTGCCTGCGATAACATGTAGCAAACCAGACAACAGAACACTGTAATCCTGAGCACAGGAAAGTAATATTTGATCTTTCCAATATGTATAACTATGATAGTCATAATAAGCCTACTACAGAGGAATTCCTCTCCAGGGAGGAAATACTGTGTTTCCATAATACATGACCAGCATAAGAAAATGAAACTCTTCAAGTTAAAACCCTGCCAGAAAGAAAAGGACTCCTTCAAACCACAGAACATCTTAGGTCTGATGTCAATTAACCAGCCTACTTACACTGAAAGAAATTGCCCAGAAAGTCCTTGCATGTGTTTCCCCCTAAGTCACAGGCACAAATCAGCACAAGCTTCGCTCTGTGCAAAGGCAAAGCACCTGCTGCTCTGCAGGACACCTGTCCCAACAGAGCAAGAGACAAGCTAGAAAACAGCTGGAACCTTCCTCCCTTGAAGGTGATGCAATAAAAATCCCACAGTTGCTCATGAACTGAGGGGAACACCAGCACTAGTTCTGAACCACATCACTGTAGGTAGGTCCTTCTCTCTATTTAGGAAAGCTCAACCAACCTTGCAATTGTTTTGGTACCTTGCTGAGACAGGAGCACAACAGCTCCCTGGCTAAGTGGGAACGGAAAGGGAGAGGTACACAAATGCAGCGGCAGGTGATGTAGAAACACAGCAATTTGTAATGCAGATACTTGTTACAGGGCAGTTGACAAGCCTCCTCCACTGCAACAAAGAAGAGGATGAGAGAAACACAGAAAACTTCAAAGAACTTGTAATGTCTTGCTACAGACAGGGAACAGACTGGAGCATTAACAGAAGAGTACCTCCAGAGCAACTACCACCACTTTTTCAGAAATTCCCATGTAAATATGCAGGATCCTTCCTCTCTGAAGAAATGACTGACTGAGATTATCTGAAAGCTAACCAGGACTGGTTGTGAAGGAGTCCGCAATCTGCTACTACCAACCACTAGGACACATGACAAATGTGAAGTAGTCACTATCAGCACTGCAAACAGAAAAGCCTTCAGAAAACTTGTGGACTTGTTGCTGTCCTCCTCAACCCAGACTCTCAGTTTGTCAACAGGAGATGGCTCTGCTTGGAGCGAGGCCTGCTGTGCTCCACAGAAGATCCACTTCAGGGAACAGGCTGGCAGAGAACACCAGTGTTCAGGGTTGCCTGTCCCTGCAAGAGGCCTCCAGTAACACCAAAGTTCTTCTGCCACCCAGCCCTGGGGACACTGCCCAGATCCTGTTCCTCCTGCTGCTGCTGCAATGCTACACTGATCACCTATTGAGTAGAGGAGAAGTGCTGATGCCTGAGCAGCCACGAAACAACCCCGCCGGGAAACAGCAGGTTGGCAGTACGCACTTTGAATGGCCCTTGGGCCGACAACCCAGCAGCTACAAGCCAAGCAATGAAAAGCTCTAGAGTTCAGTCTGACAGGCAGCTGACAGGGTAAATCTCTCTTAGTGATTAGCTTTGACCCAGGATCCATGACTAGCTGGCATTGTGCCTACAGTGCTTCCAGCTCTGCGCTGACTTTTCCCCATCTCTGTCAGCGAGGCTGAAGGTTTTGCTAGACCACCTCTGAAAGCTGCCTGCTCCTAACTGATGCTGTTTCAAGCACATTTTTTGGGAGGTCTTATGGGCTACAGGACCCACTTTATGGAGGGAACCTGTATGTGTGATATTTGCCATGTCCCTGGTGCAGGATTTTGCTTTTGGAAATCCTGAGGAGCAGAACTGAGATATTCATATGAACAATACACACATTTTTGCCATTACTTCGCTATTTCCCATTCTTCATGTCTATTTCCAATGATATTAACTCTTCTTCCAACACCATGAAGCCCTGAAACTCAACTGCATCTGGTGGTCACTCAAAACACATCACACCCACAGCACTAAGAGGGCACAGGTGGCCTTGAAACCCTCATGGCTGGGTATAGTGTGCAGTGGCTGCAGCAAGCAGGCAGACTCTGTCCGCTGAATCACTCTCAGATAAGCTTTTCAGCAGCTTTTCAGCACTGGGCATTATCATGCCGAAACCATCACAATGCTCATCATGTGTATGCTGACTTTTCTTTTTTTTCTTCTTTTTTTTATAGTTTATTACTTTATTTGCCCTGTTATAACACTGATAATAGCCTGGCACACAGATGGAAACCCTTCCAGAGGAAATAAAGCTTTCTAGACGAGGTGAACTTAAAATGCAAAAACTAGCTACATTTCATACCAGGCTCTGCTAAGAGCTGATGACGACTGAATCAGCCACAGTGAATGGGAAGGTAGTAAGAAGAAAAGAGACAAACATTCAGAACTATTTCTGTAAATGCCATCGGGCACCTTGCCTCTGGCAGCTGATGTATGCACAAAACTGTGCTCAAGCCACCTCAAACTGCGTGCCCCACCTCCAGCTGCATAAACTAAGATTGGCTGGCAACTGCTCAGGCACACAGCCCACGTGCTGACTGCCTGCACTCTTCATTGCTTTTCCTACAAATCCTGATAGTTTTAGGTGTTTTCAGGGCAATAAGCTAGCTGGCTAGCAAAAGTCCAGTCTTCAGAAAAGACAGCCTAGGATGCTGAAGTACTCTGATAAAACCAGCATCTCCTTTGAATATCATGGATGTTTTGACTCAGCCTTTTCAGAAAAGGCATTAACGGCTTAACACATACAAGACCCAAAAACTTCAGCTGATTTCCTCATGCTTATGATGGATCATGAGGAGCTATGCTGCAGCCCAAGGCTTCTCCTTAAGATGCAACTGCCAAGTACTTGTTGTGCTTCACTCAGAAACACACCTCATAACACCTGGCAGAAGCAGCAGCTTCTTCTGCATGGCACTGCCCCGATCTTCCAATCCAAGGCACTAATTAGCTGTACCAAGGCCACAGCGCAAACAGCAAAGTAACTGCCACCTAAAATCAGACTGTTGCTTTGGCTGCAACATCACAGTCACAAAAGGCACATCTGGCAACTGTCCACGCAGCACCAATACACAGCACATTTACTCTGTGCTATAACCCTTTCCTAAATGCGGTGCTTACCGCTATTTAAGTTACTCCCAGCTGAGGCTGTGCAGCTTTCTCAGCTCAACCACTCACCCCGCACGCTGAGGCCTCAGAGGGGTATACAATTGCACTCTGCCTTTAAAACGTGCCTGGAGGATGGCCGTGAGGCTCCTTCTGCAACCCGCCTTGGCCAGGCTGCTGCCGGCCCCCTGCCGCTCCTGCGCCCCCAGGCAAGGCGACACCCTCGGGAATGAGGGCACGGAGGGGGCCGGGGCAAGACGGGGATGCTCGGCCGAAAAGGGCTCCAGGCAGCACAGACCTGGTTCCCCGCCCAGGCTGAGGCTCCCCGCAGCGATGCTGCCGTTCCCTCCCAGCGCCGTTGAGCTGCCGGCGGCTGCAGCTGCGGCCCGCCCCAGCACCGCTGTCCCGCTCACCGCTCCGCCTTGTCCCGCTCGTCGATGCTGTATTTCTTCAGTCCCTGCCGCACCTGACCCAGGTCGCCACTGGCGGCCGCACGGTGCAGCTTGCTCAGGTCCTTCAGCCGAAGCTCGTAGGCACCGGTGGGGAGGGGCTCGGCAGCGCTGCTGGACGCTGCCGGCTGCCCCTTCTTCTTCTTCCCGAACCCGAAAAACCTCTTCATCCCGCGGCAGGGGCGCGGGCACGGTCCCGCCTCAAGGAAGCGACGGCGGGAGGCAGCCGGTGGGCCGCGTCAGGGGATCGGGGCCCCGGGCTGGGACGGGGAATCGGGGCCCCGGGCTGGGACGGGGGATCGGGGGCCCCGGGCTGGGACGGGGGATCGGGGGCCCCGGGCTGGGACGGGGGATCGGGGGCCCCGGGCTGGGACGGGGGATCGGGGGCCCCGGGCTGGGACGGGGGATCGGGGGCCCCGGGCTGGGACGGGGGATCGGGGGCCCCGGGCTGGGACGGGGGATCGGGGGCCCAGACAGCGGCTCGGTACAGCTGTCTACGGAGCGAACCGTCAGGGGGGCGGGAACCTGCGGGCAGGAGCTGCTCCCAGCGCCGGCAGCTGCAGACAGCGCCTCCCTCACCACAGCGAAGCCCGCGCAGGCGCGGTCAGACACGATGGGAAGGTAAAGGCCGGCCCGCCGCGCCGGGAGGGCCTGTGGCTCTGCGCATGCGCAGCCTCTGGCGGTCCGTGGGCGTTAGCGGGGCGGTTAAATGCCAAACGGTCACTTCCGGGGCTGGCCGTGCCGGTTGCTGCCGCGTGCGTCGCAACGCGAGTGACGTCACTTTCTGCCCCGCGGGCGCCAGGGAGGGATGGCGGTTGTGGGGCGGGAGGCACCTGGACGCGGCGCTGCCGAGCGCGGGGGGGGGCGGCGGCGGGAAGCCGGGCGGGTGGCGGGGCCGCAGCTCCCCCCGCAGAGCACTCGGGCCGCTGCTGGGAAGCCCGTGGGGGTGCCGGCGTACCGGGCAGCAGCTGCCCCCCGGCGGGGCCTGGTTGCTTTCAAAAGCAACTGGGAAAGTGCTTGTCGTTCAGGGCAAGGAAACCTCAAGGAGTTACGGGCACAACAATTCTCCGATGCGGTTCCTCTCCTGCTTTATTGAGCAGTACTGCTCGTGTGCCATCGTTAGGCCTGGGCAAATGGATGCCAAGGGAACAAACTGCAAGGGTTAATATAACGGGAGGTGGGCTGGAGGGGGACTGCAGGCATCAGCTAGTTACCTGCCTTACCATGACAGGATCAGAAAGTTATTTTCCATTAAACACGGCTGAGCTGGCACTGCCATGAAAGAACAAACACACCCCCTGAGCGTACAGAAATGTGGTACAGAAATCAAAAGACAGGTTGTGCCTTTGGTATAGAGAAGTTGGGACTCCTTCTCTGTATTGTACTGCTACGGTGATGCTGCTAGGTAGTTCAGGGTGGTGAAACCTTACTATAAGATACCATATGGTTTTGGGGTGATGTCACAGTCCGGTATACTCTACATTGTCTGACTCATGGAATGCCTTGCCAGAACACTTCTTCCTAACATTCGAAACTGCTTCTTGCCTGTGAGTTTGTGAAAAATGGAGAGATGGCAAAGAAAACCTAGGTCAGGAAGAGGGACACACTTCGCTGTGATAAGCAGTGAAAATACTGATTGCAACAGGACAGGAATCTAGTACCACTTTTTAGGGAGGAGATTCAGCCCTTTGAAATACCTTCTTTTCCTTCATCGCTAATAATGGTGCAGCTACTAAAACCTTCATTTTCCATTTCGGAATGAGTCCTCACAGTTTTATCAAGCCTGTTTGCCTTCTGGCAGTGTTCTCGCCGACCAAAGTGGCTGATGTACAGTCACCTTTCTTAGTTGATGCTCAGTGTATTAGCAGTGTTCTGTTATTTCAGACGTGATCTCTCGAAGTAAGAGCTATAATAATAATAATCTTAAAAAGACAGAAAAAAGACTTGCTGAAACTACAGCCAAGTAAATTCAGGTTGCAAAACCTGAATTCTGAGTTTTGGGAAATGGCTATGAGCAGCAGCCATTTCGAGAGTGCCTCTGTAATCAGTCTGACCATTTAATGGAGAAGTGGAGAGCAAAATGCATTTGTTAATGGGGTATATTTGTTTTCTTCCAGACATTAGAAGAAAGGCAGGATTTTATTTACAAGATGGCAATACAGAATAAACACAATCCGTCTCTGTGCTCTTTCCAGGAGGAAGTATTTCTTCTCCAGTTCTTTTTCAAGTGCACACATACTCAGCCCCCAAAACTTTGGTTTTTTTACAGGTCACTCCCCAGCCAAGACCAGGAGACCCTACAGTTCCTGTCCAATATCAAATGTTTCAGAATGGTATTAAAACCCCCTGTGATTACACAGTTTTAGTTGGTAGGGACTTGGGTAGCTGGCTGGGCTGAAATTCAGTTTCAGGCTTTGCAGATAAGGGGGTGCTGATGAGTCCTGTGGCTATAGTCTTATGGGCACAACAGGCACTGTTTGTTTATTATTAGCCAGAAAGGATGCAAAATTAAAAGCTAGAATCTATCACCTAGAGCAATCTCAAAAGCACTTCTGGGAACTCTACTTCTGGGTCTCCATGACCAGGGAAAGATGGACTGAGGCAGCTACTAGTAAGCAATTTTTTCTGCATCACCTTACAATGCATAATGCCTTGGGAAGCAAAGACACCATTCAGAAAAGCAAAACCCCAACTGCCTCCTGCTCAACTGGTGCCTAAGACAGGCTTCTGGGGGTGATCTTGGGCAAAGCCAACTTCATGCAGTCGTTCCGAGTTATGGTGGCGTTACTCCTCTCTCTTCCGAGAGGGAACTCATCCGTCAGAGCCGGACGATGCTTCCACGGCCTCAAGCTGCAGCCAGGCCTGTGCTGGGCCTTCACTGCTCTCAGCCCTGACCCTCACCCATGGACGTGACGTCCCAGTAGGACCGCAGACCTGCCCATCCCTATGGACTGGCCTGGTGACCTGCACTCTTGACAGACTCTGCTTACTGTCCCCAGAACAGTATAAAGAAAGAGAAAAAGTACATTCAGACCTTCACTTCTCCAAGCAAATAAACACAAGCTGTGTTACTTCACCATCTTTTACACTGCCCTCTCCCATCCCTCCACTGATTTCGTGTAGCACAGTTCCGAGCACCGACACTGCCCCTCGTACCCTGTCAGTGACTCGTGACAGCACTGTGCTGGAGACAGCCTCACCAGGAGCAGTGGCTGTGGCCTGGAGCTCCCCAGGCGGTGCCAGGGATGCCCTGACCCTCTCAATGTACATCCCTGAAATGAGGCGGTGGCGGGGGGGACGGGTTTTACTGTTAGTTACATCTCTGTCCACATCGCATAATCCATAATCGCAAGGCAGCAAGGAGTCTTGCCGAGTCAAACCTGCATGGCTAAGGATTTTCCCCTGCCCCCTTCTTTTGCACTCTTCTCAGAGGTTCACAGCCTCTTGCAGCCGGGACTTCTGAACTCTGCTGAGCCCTGTCCTCAGAGCTTCCCCATGCCCCGTGTGGGGGCTTCAGCTGTAGCCTGTTTGTGGAGGTTTTTATATCTTTTGGGTAACTAGCTTTACAACGAAACTGGATGCAGAGGGAGGTGGGTAATTAGGCAATGTTGGGACTCAGTGCAGCTTTTCCAAAGGCGCTGTGCGTGCTTGGGCAGGGCTCTGGTGCTGCCTTGTTGTCTTCCTGCTTGTGCCCCTCGAGCAAGGAATCAGCTCCCCTGGATGAAGAGACACTGACACTCGTAGTCCCCTCCGGAACGTGGTGCTGCTTTCCACGTGCGCTTTTTGCCATCTAGCGGCAACAACGTATTGGTGTGCCATGTGTGTCTGCTAATTGCACTTTCCAGCCCCACAAAATCGTGCTGCGGAACTTCTCCATCAAGCAGCAAGCTACAACTGTCCGTCCATGCTACTGACTGTACTGCTGTGATGAAGGGACAAGAAGCTAGCTTTTCCTGGAATGGTCAGACTAGGGGATGTATCTAGTGTCAGGTAAAACCACAGACATGCTCAAAACTGGTGCTTTTCTGAAGCTTAGTGGAGTTTATTTAAGCAAATGCTTATTATGTGATCGGATGCCTTGTTACTGATTTGGGGATGTATCCTGAAAGGTAAGAAATCTTACGAGGAGGGGCTGAGGGAACCGGGGTTATTTAGCCTGGAGAAAAGGAGACTTAAGGGAGACCTTTGTTGCTTTCTACAACTATTTGAAAGGCGATCGTAGACAGTTGGGAAGTAGGTCTGTTCTCCCAAGTTACAATCAATAGGACAAGAGGAAATGGCCTCAAGTTGTCCACAGGAGGTTTAGATCAGGTACGAGAAAAAAATTCTTCACTGAAAGGGTTGTCAAGCATTGTAACAGGCTGCTCAGGGAACTGGTTGGATCACCATCCCTGAAAGTATTTAAAAGATGTGTAGATGTAGAGACATGGTTTAGTGCTGTACTTGGCAGTGCTATGTTAATGGTTGTACTCAATGATCTTAAAGGTCTTTTCCAAGCTAAATAATTCTATGATTCTCTGATTGTGGTGCTTTTAAAATGAAAAGTCATATTTTGATGGGAATGTTTGTTTCACCAGTGGCCCCCAGCACATTTAGGTATGCTGTGTCTCTGAAATGCAGCAATTATGCTGGTCATGCACGTAGTTAAACCATTTCCAGGACAGTGATGCTAAATTGCTTTAGAGGAATTTCCCTCACTGAATTACAGTCCTGCACATCTGTAGGGAGTTTGTGTGCCCACATTCCTGAGCTTTCACACTTTTGAAAAAGGCTGTGTCTTGGAAATGAGTTTTTCTTCATTTATGGCTTCTTCTGGCTCCTGCTGTGAGGTTATGAAACGTGTCTTTTCACATGCAGAAATTAGAGGCCTGCTGTTGGTCACCCCACATCTGAAAGATGCTATGATCTCACCAGTTTGCAAGTATGATAGGAATAATATCTATCCATATTGCTGTTGAGGTACTGAGTCCTAAAGCAACGATTAACAAGCTTCAGCATGGATAGTATGTGTCAAAAGGCTGTAGGAGGTATGTTCCAGGTGCTTTGAGATAGATGTTGCACACAGGAGTAGACATGACATAACATGTAACTATTCATGGAGTGTTTCGGGCATGTCCTGATGTCCTGAAAAGTGACCTTGGAGTGGTCCTTTAAATAGCTTTACCAGGGCAACCCTGAGGAGCAATCTTGAAGAATAACACTGAAATGGCCAAATACCCTCCAGTAGGTTATAATGTCTGAAGAGTACTATTCAATGCATACTTTTGGAAGGCAGGCTTGTTTGAAAATGTGTTTTTCTTTGCTCCAAGATGTGTTATTTCCCAAGATACAGAAACACTGTGCGGCATACAGTTCAGTCAAAGGCAATATTGAAATCACAGCTCAAGTTAGGATTGCACTGGAGATGGGGAAATGAGGTAGATCTACATTCCATGGTAGGATGGCTTTCTTAGCGTAATTATGTTGCCATAGCTAGATTTGCTCGCGTGAGCAAGTGAGGTTTTTTAACAGTATCTTCACCCTGTTCACCAGGACACCATGAGGACAGACACTTCATCCCATCTCATTTGGTATGTCTGCGGAGTTTCCCCACTCAGCTTTAGTGGCACACCTCTCCCATGTGTGAAACCTGCTAATTTGCTTTTCCCTGTGGAAACTTCACAGATTGCTATTGCCCAGTTACTATGCTGTTTCCAGATGTCTAGCTGATGTTTAGCAAGCATCTGTGGTGATTTAAGGTGATCTTCCTTCTAGCTGCTTGCTGTTGCCTTCTACTTTGAAGGAAGGATGTTGCCTTTCACCTCTGTGGTACACGTAGACATTCGCTGATGCCCTTTCCCTTTTAAAGTGATGGACTGGATTCTCTCTGAAGCGATTGATTGAGGAAGTACTCAGCAAAACAATCCACAGGCTCAAGGTAATAGCTTTAGATGGGGATACTGGCTGCTGTTTGCAAAATTACTCTCTGCTTACACCCAGCTGTGTGACAGTATTCTGAGAAAGGGACAAGAACCAACACCTGGAATTGACAAAGTCCTTCACCACTCCAGTTGAATCCAGGAGGAGGTGAATAGTTGTAGCCCAAATGATGCACAAGATAAAGAATTTATATCTTTTCCATGCTCCTGCTTGGGACAAGCATTTTATTTCTAAAAATCTATTACTGCAAGACAAGAACTTCAGCTGAATTTTAAGAAGGCTAGAAAAGAAAGAAGAAAAAGAATACCAGCAGCAAAGATATCTTGAATGTATAGTTTATTATTGGGATACTAAATTTTTCAAAATAAATCAATGACTTAGTGCGCTAATGCATGAGCTCAACAAATGTAAATGTTATGTATTTACCCACAGAAATAGTCCCCGTAAGTAGGCAAAATTGCCTGTTCCAGGTCATCTTGCTCTGTTTGATATATTGCAGGACATAGTTACATAGTGTACCAAGCTGGGGGCAGAATCCTTTCCTTATCTTTAAGTGGTGTGACATGATTAAGGAACGACGTTCTTTCACCTCCACCCTTATGTTTGGAAGTTTTCCTGTCCCACTAAAGCGTTATTCTGTTGTGTCAAAGCCTCTGTGGGTATAACGTTTAGATTTTTTGGGGTTTTTGAAATTCAACTTCAGTTTCTTCTGTCCATGGAAATTGGTTTACAATACTCTTTTAAAATAATCTTCCCTTATAAATAATTTTCAGGCTGCTTAGTTTAAAATTAGAAGCTCATGGAATGAAAGTAAAAGGCTCGTTACTATTAAACCTTGTGTTGATTTAAGCCTCAGGCTTCATTCATCATTGTTGACTGTGGTAATGGTCCCTCAGGTATTTGAGAGATCAAGAAACTCTCATATACCTGTAGGAGTGATACAAAGAAGTGGCAAATTCTTCTCTTGAAGTGAGGCTTTTTTATAACAAAGCGAAATGAGTAGCTAGAAATGGTAAAATAACCCTTCTTGTGTGGCTGGTGCTCGGCTGGCTGTATTTGGTATTCTCAGAGCTAGAAAGTTACTCTGTTTTATTGGTGTTTGGTTTTTTGGTATTGAATAGTGTGCTGAAAGCAGTTAGGTCTTTGCTACCACCTTTCCCCCATCTTTTCAGTTACTATAACCACTTGTTTCCCATCTCATATTTAAATAGCAAATTGGCTTGCTAAGTCTGTACAGACCTTGCTGCAAAAGGCATTGAGTGTTCCACTGCTGTATTACAATGATAATAGTTTTGATTTTTTTTCCTGTACAAGTTAACCCATAACTAAAGGAAAAATGGACATTTATAATTTTATTGGCCTACCAGTAATTACTGGAAGGACAACTATCTTTTCAGTAACTAGAGTAAGAGGTAAATAAGCAAATAAAATACTAAGGTATCTAATGAAACATAGTGCAACGTTTCCCCAAATTGCAGGATAGCTATTGGCCATTACATTTTATCAAAGTAATTAAAAGGCAGCTAAGAAGAGAATCACCTATGCAGTATGCAAGCAAGAAGGTCTATTTTTCAACATCAGGTTTTGAAAAACATTGATTTCTATATTTGCAGATAGCTCTAAATAATGTTAATGAAAGACAGAAAATACAGGGTATGAGTTTTACATAAGCTAGTGAAGGGTTTACTTTTGGTAATAAAAATACTAATTGTCTATGGAAAATACTCTTAATACTTTATAAATTATTGAAATAACTGGGTGCATTTCTTTGTTTCGTCTCTGGGTACCACTGTTATGCCATGTATATACTTTTTTGACTGGTTGGTTTCTACTAGCAAGATTTTTAAGGGAGTAATCACAAACCAATTTTCTTCTTTGCTACAAAGACTGGAGCTTTCCTTTACTGTTGCTATACATTTCAAATTACAGTGGTCTATTGTATACAGCTTGCATCATTTGTGGCTTTGTTTATATACATAATACATATGTACATATATTGTTGAGTAAGTATGTATATAAAATACAATTGATAGGCTATTTAAAATGTGTAACTAGCTTTGGAATACAAACCTTGTTTGTTTTCAGAGCACTTGTGGTTGTACACTACTTGGGAAAAATCTGCCTTCCATTTTTGTTTATACAGAAAACAAACCAAAAGACCAACCGAAAAACCAATTTCAGTGTTATAGTAATTCTAATTCACCAAGGATCAAATCCAGAAAAGTATAAATTTTCTTCTAGATCCAAGAGGGGTGAAAGGAGGAGAGAAAGTATTTTTTCCTACATAAAAGCCAAAGAGGGATAGTTGAAGTGCCTTGTTCATTACTAATAATATAACCATCTTAGAGTAATATCACCTGTCAAAAGGCTTTCCTCTGCACCTAGCAGCTATGTGTGACAGAGAGTGGGTCAGTGGTGAATCCTGGTGCTATTCCCAGGGATCTGATGTCTATTGTCAGCCTCTTTACCAGCCTGCTTGTGTTCCCAAGGAGAGATGTTACAGATGTGCCATTTCTTTTTTCTAAAAAGAAACAATACTCTTTTCAGGGAAATGTCACATATTTTTACTTTCCTACCCTCAGGTTTGATCCTAGTTGATCTCAGTACTATGTCTCTAGGCTTGATCACAGTAAAAAGAAGAATGTCACCATGACTGTCACTCTTCTCTAGGGACAGTTTGTCTGCCTTGTTCAGCACTTTGCAAGAGCCTTTGGCTTAGTCATGTCCCACGCCAGCAGTAGGAACGCTAGCTAGGTAGTTGAGTTCCTCAGTTCCCACTAGAGATTTTTGTTTGTATATTGTACATTTGTTTGTTTTCTGACGTTCTGGTGAACTCCAGCTGTGGGTGAAGCCACATGTGTACTGAAGAAGCCCTAGATTTCCATATTCTTTAGCATCAGCTTAACGCATTAGTATTTCCTGGGTTTTTACTTGGCTGGCTATTCTCCATTCTCACAGAAGTGCAATAAGTAGGCCTCTAGCATATAAAAGTTTAAGATTTCTTCCTGATGCATTTTTTTGCACAGATGCCCAGTGGCTGTGATCTACCACTGAACTACTAGCTGTGCTATGTCTGTCAGACAGCTCTGGAGTAATTGTCTATGGCTAGATAAGTAGCTATACAGCAGATTATTTAAGATTAAACAACACTGGACTCCATCTTGTCTTGAACATCGTTCAAGTTCAGGTGGGTGGCAGCACAAGTGACCTACAGGTGCACTGGTCTAAAAAGAGCAGAAAAAAATAGATGTAAAGAAAGAGAGACTAGAAAAGAGGAAATCAGATATGGGGGTACTCAAGAGAAAAATGTTTGAGAGACCAATAAACACAGTCTGTAAAATGTTAGTCATTTGGATCAGTCTTAATTGTCAAGATGAGGATCAGTAAGTTTGTGTTTCTGCCTAGGGCAGAACTGTTGTGAATGTTAAGGGAACAACAGCCCATCTTTTTCAAAGTTGGCCACCTTTGAAGTAAAACCCCATGCACCTCAGACACAGAGCAACTGGGTGCAGGTGTAGGTTTTGAAACTCTGTGAGTCGGTAACATAGGGGAATTAAAATGTCCAGGCCAGCCAGTAGAACAGTAAAAGCAGTCATAGTCCATAGAGCCAGCAGGGGTGACCAGTAGGGTTCTTCTTGTTGCCACAGATCCTGAATCTAGTAGACAGACCACCCATCCTGTTTTCATTACAATAGTTTGGGAAATGGGTCCCTTTGTCCCTGCCTTGGTTGACACACAATCACACAACCTAAATATCAAATCCTCCAAATCAACACTGCCTTTGTCTCTTTCTCCAAGATTGCCTCCCTGAGATCTGCAGATGGTACCTCTGGCACACGCACAGAAAAACAATCTCCTGGGTCACTTGGTGATGACTAAACCTCTCACTTGCTGTGGTCACCCCTTCTGCTTCCAGAAAACAGTGCCACTCACAAAAGCCAGCAAGGTTCTGCTTCTGCCTTCACTTCAGCAGCCCGCCTCTCCCCCTTCAAAAGCCCCTCGGTGCCTTCACTGCCTGTAAGATGTGTGACATCACTGAGCAAAACCACACTGGCATCACAGTGTGATGTGTGATCTCTGATCTCTTCTGCCTTTTCTCTGGCTAAAAACTGGGGTGGAAGAGTTTCAAGAACTCCTACATCAGCACTGGATGAATGGAGGTATTGTTCTTGCTGGGTTTATAATTATGAGGAAAAATAGAGACAGCAGATCAGCCTAGAGCATAGCACAGAGTTGTCAGTGAAAGAGCATCAACTTTCACATGAAACATTTATTATAAAAGACTTCCCAACCATTTCCACAATTCATTGGTTAAAGTCTACAGAAGATTTTGTTTGGAACAAAGATATCCATGTCTGCTTTCACGTAACAGAGAATTGTGTTACCTTGAGAGGATTATTTGTAACACCAGTTCGGAACCAATTCTAGATCTGCTTTACTAAATAATGTTTAAAAGGCGCTTAGAGGCAGACAGCTGTTCTGGGAGCTGCATTGCGCATCACCTGTGAATATCCATAAAGCTCTGCAGCTGGGTGATGAAAAGGGCAAACACACATTTGTTCAAATTTGTTTCACTGGAGCATTGCAACAGAATTTCTGCATGCAAAGTACTTTAATGGCTAAGGGTTAAATCCTTCTAGAGCAGACTGTTGCCAACAGGAGGTGGGGCTCTGTTGCTGAGCTGGTAATTTTCTCCAGACACGTGCTAAGGGCTGAGATCTCATCTCTGACCCTATATTTCAGCTTTTCGAACATCTCAGATAGTTAATTATAAGCTCTTTCTGCATCAGTGGATTTCATAATTTGCCATGCAGTGACCAGTAGTAAAGTATAGAATAGCTGTTTCACAGACGTGTTCCTTTGAGCCAGAAAAAAGGGAGGATGGTCACAGCTGATGAGTTGGAAGGGCAGAGAGGTTAATTGTTTTTGCCTGTTTGCCCAGTATCAGTCTTTTCAGGCCTCTGGACAGAGAGGCTGTAGAAAAGCTAGTGACACAGAAAGTAATTTCCCTGGTGAATTTGTTTATTTACAGTTTGTGCATATGCCCCATTTAATAAAGAAGAGAGGGGGGTGAGGCTCAGGTGCACTGATTTGTCTCTGTGAAGCCCTGCCATACGTAGGAGTTCTTTCCTCAGGCTGGGGAGCACCACTGGGTGGGCTGGAAGCTTGGGCAAAGCACCACAATTTCTGCTAACATGGTGCAATCACCCAGCAGAGAAATACCTGGCAGAATGTGCAAGCCAAGCCAGGCTGGGCCCCCGTTCCTGCCTGGAGCAGCACAGCCCTGTCTGCTCCCACTGCCCACAGCCCCGCATTTTACCGATACAGCTGTTTAGTTCCTGAGGTGAAGCTGTTCATGGCTTGATGCTAAGGCATGGGAGAGAGAAACCACAGCCAGTCCCTGTCCGTCTCTGTAGACATCCCCCAGTTATCTTCCTCTTCAACTTCCACGGGCACAACTTTCACTGCCAATTTCCCTTTTTGTCTGTAAATCAGCTTAGGCTTATGATAGAGCTGCTAGAAGAGCATGCAAATTCAGCAGTGCACTTCCTCTACAAACAGTTACACAGTGATTGTAGGAGCTCAACATTTGTATTTGATCATCAACTTTTGTCTTACTATTTTATATGTATAATCTCTATTTTGGCTTTTCATTATCATGCCAGATTAGCAGTCATATCGTGGGAAGAAATATTAAAGCAAATGTTTACTAACTTGCACTTTACTTACTTGCATTTTTACATACAAGTGACTTTTCTTCTAGATTCCTTTCATATTCAAATCCTTCTGGAAGATGTATTTCCAATAATTACCCTGTCTGAAAGGTAACACGATGCCTGATGCCAGATGGGAGCTGTTGTGTGCTCCAGTAGATCCTTCACTGTCCAGCTGGTAAAGTTAGGGACACTGAGGGGAGCAAGTTTAGAACACAGGCACGTTAAGAAAGTTTGTGTTTTCTACAATGGTAAATTTTAGTTTGGGTTTTAAGGCTTAGATGTTCCATTATCATTAAAACATACCGTGCACTGCAATCCCTGGAATTCTATAGTTGCAGAAATTAAAAAAAAAAAAGTGGATTCTAAACATTTTCTATGAAGAAAGAATTCTAAACTAAATGATTTAGTTTATAAAAATGGAAATTAGTTGCTCTACTAATTTTAGAGTGAACAGAGCAGTCCAGATAAGTCCTGTGGATAGTACATGGGGCCAGCATGGAGATGAGGGAATCCTGCCATCACTATACATACATACTTACAGCAAGAGGATGCAGAAGGTGTTGTGAGGCCTTCCTGAATCTCCGATGGAGTCTTGAATGAGAGCTGCCAGGCTGCTGGTTGTCTCTGGGCATGAAACAGCATGGCACGAGGCCATTCTGAACCAGCCAGGTTGGGAACCCGGTGCGCTGTGGGTATGGCGCTCAGCACTGCCTGGGCTAACTCCCAGGAGCAGGGGGTTGTGCAAACGTGGGGCAGGTACTGCAGCTGGGAGCCAAGCTAATATCTGGGTAACACTGAACGCTGCTGTATGGCAATGTCAGTTTATCTGGAGATAGATCCAGTGTTTCTGCCTGCCACTAGTTCGAACAGGTCAGTGCAGCCTTTGGTAGGACACCAAAGAACTAGGGAGGTGTACATTTTTTCTCTGTAAATGTTTTTCTTGTGTTCAGATGTTACTACAGGATGTCTCAGTTTTAATGGCACTGTGTGTCATTTGTCACTGTGAAGCTACTTTGCCAAAATAATAATAATAATCATCATCATAAAAAAAGAATTCTTGTTGACTCTAATCATAAATCTTTACGTAAGAAATGAAACTGTTCTTAATAAACAAATTAACAACCAACTTTTGTTGATACATTACCTTGCTTTGTTCATGTATTTGTTCTGTTATTCACTAATTTTATCCCCCTGATCATTAGTGTTAATTAATGTTAATTTGTGAGATTTGGCTGTTCCAGAATGTGGGTGAGAGGTTTTAAATACTTATAATTGGTTAACTACTACAGGATATTTTCAGCAATACTGAAAATCTGCTTTTATAGAATAATATTAGAATATCACAGAATTCAGCATTAATAATAAAGATAGGATATACTTTCTTCTTTATATGCCAAAACAGAATGACACAAGTTATGCAGGCTTTTTATTACAGACGATGTATGTGGGAGTGGAATTTTTTTCAGGCTGTTAAGTCATTAAGAAGAGCAATTTTGTAACTTGATCACAGGTGATAGATGGGTTTTGAGACATAGAAGGAAAACAGAAGATAAGCATGACATCTTTCTCCATCTGTCTCTTGGGCTGCTTGGATATTAGCTACTAATCTATAATAAGCAACATTTTATGCTTCCTTTCCCTTCTTCCTGGTATGCTCCATTATAGTTTTCAATTGGGTTTTCATTACCTTGGGTAATGAAAAGCAGCTAAGAAGAAAATGAAGACTTTTGTGTTAGTATTTCTGATGCTGTAAGCAGTTTGGGTGCACAAGGAAGGCAATATCAAATTCTTTGCTGATGTAAGAGCACCCTAATCAGAACTGAGTTCTTCAGATTTTCAGTCCCTTTTCCAGCACGTATATGAGTGAAAGTTTTCACGTTACCTGTTGAACTTCAGTAACATTGCAAATACCTGGGGGTATTGTAATGTCTTACACAAATATTTCAGCAAACTGTACTTTCTCACTGTTCTGCTTTTTGGGGTTTTGTTTATCAGTTTGTTTGTTTACTTGCTGCCTGTGTTACTGCACATATACCTATCCATTAATTTCTTTTAGAGCTATGACATTAAAGTTTGCTTGGGACAAAAGTCTTCTGTTATTATCTCCTTCTCTTCCCCGCGTGCCCCCCCGCCTTCCCCCCCAGCTTTATTGACCTCCACTGCAGATTCCTGGATGGTGTTAGTTGATCTGGCTTCTGAAGCATATAATTTTCTATCAACTGAAGATCTACTCTGGGGTTGCCTGTTTTCAAGAAGGTGAGTGTCTCCATAGGGAATGCTACATCTGGGTTAGAGCCTTGTCTTTAACCTCATAGTCCTACGAATCTTCAGAGATTTCTTTTGTGCCTGAAGGGCATAGTCATCAATTACTGGCAGATTTGAACAGGATCAGACCATTGCACAGAAACCTCAGTCAACCATTTTGAGATGTTCATATTTTCCCACAGGTTGTCCACCCCTTCTCTTTTTCCCCTATTGAGTTTGGTTTTTTTCCCTAAGATCCCATTCCTCAACCAGTTCTTTTGTCTTTACTTGAATCATCACATAGAAAGGCACGATTATTTCCTTAGCACTAATTTATAGTGCAATTCATAGCCCTGGTCTAGCAAAGTGGTTAAGTATTTCCTTATCTTTCACTTGAAATTTATTGTTCCAGTCTCGTGCTCAAAAATAAATGATTAAATACATTTTTGGTTCAAAGCCAAAATAAGTGCAGGTATCTTTGCCTTGTATATGATAATCACAGATGTCTTCCTGAAAATCCCCTTTGGGTAGTAGTTTGCACATTAGCACAGCATAACTTTGAAAGATGTGAGAGCAATGTAATAGTGCATGAGTGTTGCAGTACTCCCCAAATTTCCATACTGTGATAATCCCATTCCTGAAAACGAGCCAGTGTTGTATCAGGCTGGAAATGCAGGAGTGTTTTTTTAAAGGCAAAGAGCCTTTATAATACCTCCAAAATACATGTAATTTTCAACTATGGAATGTGACTGTTTCAGGATGTATTTTCTTTTACTGCTGAGAAACAAGAAACATATATTAGTAACACTTTAGTGGCTACACAGACATAAGTATTGGGGTAGTTGCAGGTCAAAGTCTTCCTTGCCCTTAAGCAGGATACCCTTCTTATCTCTCTCGAGTGTCAAATGAAACAATCCTGACATTATTTTACAAATGCAAAACATTGTACTCAACTACAGTGTACACTGACTTAGTGTCTCTATGACAGGCAGAATTTAGTGCAACAAGACAGGCAAAAGGCTGAGGTTTTGCTGAACAATTAGTGTAAACTGAAGAAAAGATGCGAAGTTAAATAAGGAGGTAAGTATGTAGATGTGAGGGACCAGATTTTGAAAAAGGTGGGATGATATTTGTATTCCTAAATATCTAGCAGCATGTCTAGGGAAAAAAACCCAACGGAGTTCACCTATTCATGGTATTTTCAAAGCAGACTGTTCCTATGGATGCAAGTTGCCAAGGCACCATACGTGAAAAATGCCCTCACTGCAGAGGCTAAGACCTTGAGGGGCACAGACACTGAACTCATTGGTGGTATTAGTCACTCCAAAACAGGATTAATTCTGGTTGCCAGATACAGTATAAAATGGGGACAGCTGTCACTATAATTGATGGATACAGGAGACAAGGCAAGCTTTAATAAAGGTCAGGAAAGTGCACATGGGAAGATAGTAGGGGCCAGGAGATACCAGCATCTGAGCTTTCAGTTTCCCTTCAGAAGGTGACAGAGTAATTTAATCAAGAACAGAGACACTTTAAGACTTGCTAATACTAGCAGTGATTCATCTTATTCACAATAAATTCTTTTATTCAGACTGCTTACGTAGATGCAGTTAAATGTTTTGAATCTTGTTAAATTGCTCTATGCAGTATTAGTTGTCTGTTTTATTCTAAGCTACAGGAACATAATGTGGAACATGTGCCCACTAGTGACAGTAAGTAAAACAACACAATTCCCTAAGACAAAGGACAGGAGTGTATTATGTAGCTTTCAAAAATACTGTAATTACAGTGACATGATCTATGATAGAAATGAGATTATTTATAGTATTCCAATGATGTGAGTCCTATTTTTGCCCTCTAGTGAGCAATGTGTTTCTTTCTTTACGTATAAAAAATTCTGCATAGATCAATTTTGTCTGACTTGGCAGACAAATAATATCATTCAGTTCCTTCTTCACTCCTACTGTGCATAAAATATTAACCCTAGCATTACAAAAAGGCAGATTTTTTGCATTTATTATTGTTCAGTTGCAGCCTGGAGAAAGTATTAATTAAGACAAAGTATGATACCACTCCTTCCCAGTGTATGCATTTTTTCTGCTAAATTGCTGAAATTAGGATTGTACTGGGATAGCGCTTCTCTATTCAATTCTTATTTTACATAATCTTCTATATTTCATGTGATCATGAAGGCACTCACTGAGATCAGAGTCTTAAGAGAACATGGTGCAGACATGATTCGCTGTGGGCCCGAAAAATTTAGGTCTCTTTTTAGTCCTCATTTTTTGGTTTTCCTTTGCAGTGCTAACATCTGACTCAAGACCTGCTGTCCCTCAGGGAGCACCTTTTCTCTAGCTTCTCTGATATGAAGGTGTGTAGGTGGAGGGCCTGACCCTCTTGCGCAGGGGCTGCTTCTGGCTCTGCATCCCTGTGAAAATGGTGGCTGGGAAGGGACCATGTGCCGTGAAAGACATGGGTACTTGGAGCAAGTCACAGGACTGATGCACTTCTGCATGAAAAGAAAGATGAAAAGGACATGCTTTGCCACTGCCTTGTTAGAGCCCCAAGTATAACCCTGACCCCCTGGGGGTTTTATGGAGTCAGCTCAGGGCTGGCGTTGATGTGGTGCAGCTGTGCAGCCTTGGTTGACCCTGCTTATTGTCCCTGGGCCTGCTCTGTGCTTGCTCAAGGCCTGTGGGACTTCATCCTGGTCGGTAAGGCCACCGCTAGCCTCGCAGTGTCACACAGCTCCTGTCTGGCCAGCCCTGAGGCTCCTGGCACTTGCTATGTTGGCTTCAGCAGGGGGGTGAGTATTTCCAGACAGGTTCTCCTATAGCCAGAGGGCAGAGCTGCTGTTTCAGGGTGAGGGACCAGGGTTTGGATCCAGAGGAGCTGACCCCAGAGCCCTGAGGCACAGAGGCTGAAGCCAGGCACTGCCCTTTAGATCCTGAGCAGACAGGGCTCCTAGAGGCCTGAGGAGGTGCATGATTTCAGATGCTGTCTGGTGGCCACCATTTCTTGCTGCTGGCTCAGGCAGCTCTCTAAGCAATGTGCTGCTTGTTTTAAGTCCCTCTTTGGAGTTATCTGACCTTCCACGACTCCCTTGGAAGGTTCTGAGGTTCCTTCTGCATCAGGCAGTTACATTGCTTCTACTGGTGAGTAGTAGACCAAATGCCAAGGCCAACAAAGGGACGTTTACACATGTTCTAGGATGCCACAGGAGAAACGTGCAGGAGAAGACAGTCCACTCCCCCCAGCATGGTGAGTAGTTCTGAACAACTTTCCAGGATTAGGTATATGTAATATTTGTAGATGAGGAAGCTTGGAAGCAAGTGGAATACAGATTTTGGCAAGAACATGGAAAGCAATGATCTATTTAACAAGCCATAGATATACACTGGAATCTGACAGGATCACTGTGTGTTTATTTAAAAGTTGTAAAATAGCTTATGTCTCTGACATAAGCCTGTATGGAAAACTACTTCCCTGAGAGCTGCTTTGCTGGAAGTGATGCTTTTTCTAAGCACTGTGGATCCTAAATTTATATAAATCCAAAGCAAAGGCTTTCCTTCACAGCATTTAGATATAAGCTCCAATTTAGGTATAAGCTTTGCCTTGCCTTCTCCAAAACTAATAGTGTGCTGAGGCTTAAGTCCAACTAGGATTTCTACCTTGAAAAGAAATGCAGAACAAAAATGGAAAGGTGTATTTTTCCTTTTTTTGCCTTCAATATTTTCTTTTCAGTTTGACAAAACTCCTAGAATTCTCACTAAAACTAGGATTTGAATATACTAGGCTCAGTAAAGGAACATGAGGTTAAATTTCCTTCCTAGATTTCTGTTTGTGTATAGGTTATGTGTGTGAAGGTGAAATTTCCCTCTTTTCTGGAATGAGTTCACATCATAGTAATACCCCGTGATAGGATCCATCTCAACTGACTGTATATATAGCCTCATTTCACGTGTACTTTCCAGCTATTCCTTTCTAGTCAAGAAAAAATGTAGGCACTTCTCAAGCATGAATCACCAGACCTGTTTTAAATAACTGCTTTAGGGGGCGATAAATCTCCACGATCAAAGAAATCTTGAGTGACTTAGTCAGATGTAGCATTAGATGATTTCCATCCATTGCCCCTTCTCTGGCAGACAGAAATGTCAATGCAGACAATTCTTGAAGCCTATTACAGTACTTCTGGTTTAAACTGCAGTTAAAAAATGGGTGACTACCTAGATATTTACAAAATAAGAGGGAGGCTGAGATTCTTGCTGATTTTCTCAAATCTGCATTTCAATGAGTGAGTGCACTTTTTATATTTTTTAACAAAACTCTTAGTCAAGCTCCTGAATTGGGGTGGGCTGGGGGGGTGGGGGGGAAAGAAAGAAGAAAAAGGGAAGAATGTTTTATTTGTTTCCTCAGCCCAAAATGAATCTTTCGGCTGAACAGCATTGTCGAACCTACCAGTGCACCTAGGAGGGTTTTTTTGTGTTTATGTTAGACTCTTGTTCCTTTCTAGGGAACATATGCTTTAGATCTAAGGGACAGGAAAAACTTTGCTTAAGTGCACCCAGATCAAGTATTGCTTTCCCCAGATTTCCTGTGTAACATGCTACTACCAGTTGCTCGGTCATGTCATGTTCCTTCATGTGGAGTAATACATGGTGACTGTGGCAGCCAGATGTGACGTCCTTCAGGGAGACATTGCCTGAGGGAAAGTGCTCGTTATTTTGAAACCCATGGCATTCTTCAGAAATGAAGTTATAAACCCCAACTATAATACCCAACAACAGATTAACACTTCTCATTCAGAGAGGTGTTGGCTGATTCTTCCTGCAAAGATCATAAGAGACCAGACACTGGCTTATAATTAATCCATTCATCTAATAAATTTTAATGAGAACAAAAAGGGCTCAGAATTCTATCTGCCTGATAAAAAATGTAATGAGAACAAAACCCAGCATTAAGATTACTGTGTGAACAGAAATTATACAAACTATTTCCATTTGACTAAGGTTAGAATGAGAGCACCAGGACAAATAAATGGTGTAAATTTAATCAGTTCTTTTGACAGCATTGACATAGCAATTTGATTGTTCTCTATAGATGCTGTGCCAGCTCTTGACAGGCACGGCATACTGTAGGCTAGGCTAAGTAAGGAGGGCACAGACAAAGAAAGACTAAAACCAATGTGTATCACAGCTTATGTAAAGAAAAGATCACACAAAGATACTTAGGAAAGAAAGAAAGTAGTCAGTGAGATGAGGTGTGTGATAAAAGTGTGTATTTCCTTCACTGCCAAAAGAGTTGTGAGATGCATTCGGAAGAGTTACTGATAAGAAAAGTTATTTTGTACCTAGTGAGCAAACAAGTAGGTAACTAACGGGGATGAGCACATAATGTCAACTACTGTTCCTAGATACGATAAAGTATAGCTGAGCCTTTCTACTTAGTGGAAGAAACATATTTAAATGAGTCATTCCTTTGTTCTGAGTTCTAGCCAGGATTCAGTCTAGCAAGGCAGGAGATGCTACTGAGATTAGCAGCTATGTTTAATTGCAGAACAGCAGAGAAGTGTCTGCCTTACACAGAAGACTTATGTACCATAGTGTCAAACTCATAAATGCCAATGATTTACACATATCAAATAAATGATAATAACAAGTGTGTGCTTGCATCTGATGTAGCTGCAGTGTTTCTGGTTTTTAGCTGGAAACCGTGTCAGTTTAAGATAATATAGAGAAACAGCCTCAAATCTGCTCCCCTGAGCTCTACCACCAGTCTTCATGAGCATGTGACCATATGGAGGAATAACACAAATGGAAGAACCTATATAGAGTGGTTGCCATGTCTGATGCATTATCTGTCTTCTGAATTTCATACATCAGCAATGCTGTTTCTGAGGGGACCAGTCTATCTCTTTGCTGTGACAGATACGTAGTAGGTTACAGAATTTCACAGACTCTCCCTGCCACCCCACCAGATGTTACTGCTGAGATAGGCCAGTCTTATCTTGTTTCCTTTAAAGACTATTAAAGGCCACCTTTGTATTCGCTGTAGCCAGCCCAAGGAGTTTAGTACAATGCTTAGGACAGTTGACTCCTGGTAGAGATGAAAAAAAGGTAGTTTCGGTAGCAAAATCTGAAGTCCTTGTGAAGGTAGGGCCCAATTCGAGGGGAGAACCCCAGGCTTGATATCTAATCCTCTTCTGAAAAAGCTAGGTTTGGACTAAGAGCTCATCCTTCCAGGATGATTTACTATCAGTAAAATGTTTGGATCCCATTAACAACTACTGTTAACGATCTGTTAATGACCCAGTTTTGATGAAATTGTGGTGCTGCCTAATGCAGTGGGGGAGTTTTATTTGAAGTATCCTGTAAATAAGTGGTGCTAATGAAAACCTGGAAAAATATCATCAGCACAGTAGTCTATCAGTTAGTGCAGCAATTTTCTATAAGAAAAAGGAAACAGTTATGCATGACAAGACCTGTCTTCTTTAAATCCTCATTTTCACTCATGGTAATTGCATTTAGAACACTGTAGTTATATATTGCAATATTATTTGGTAGCTGATTTTTTTGTTAACTTTTCTAATTTTACTTATGAGTGATGTCAGACTAACCAGTTTATGTTTTGCTAGGTCATCCTTTTTAGTCTTTTCAAATAGAGAAATAGCATCTGCAATTCTTTAGTCGTGTCAGTATTTCCCCTTGTAAGACCCACAAGACTACTATTAATATTAGTGGTTCACCCAGTGAGCATCTAACAGGGTGAGAGTCATCTCAACTACTTAACCATCTAGATGTTACTCATTTAGCCTATACAAAATTAGGCTTGTTTAGACAGTTCTATAGTATAGCAAATAGAAGGATAAAGGCTCCACCAAAGAATAATTAACACTACTCAGAATATGAGCTGCATTTTAAAGGTTGTCCTCTCCTAGAAGGGAAAGGAGTTGCTATATGACTAGCTCAAACTCACTAATTAAGTTTTAGAGTGCTAAAATTAGGTGAGATGAATCTCATCCAAACTAAGCAAAAGTATTATAATCATTGCAACAACCAATCCCACTTTCCCATTCTTTCTTCAAAATATTTAGTCCCTCTGTTCTAACACTTGAGATAATGACTTAGCAACGGGCATCCTTACTCTATATCACCTCTTCATAAGGCATCCTGCTGCTGCAGAAAAGCGTGCTCTTTAAAAATACAGTAGTGGCTCAAGGATTTTGCTAGCAGATCTTGCATAAGTACATAGTCCTCCTTATCACACCAGTAGCATTTGATTAAGCATAAACCTTAATCAAACTCAGTTTTCAAGAAAAGTTATTCATCAGCTAAGGATAAATTGATTTAATTGCTTTTGCAAACAAAGAGGATCTTTTTAAAAATTATT
The DNA here is from genome assembly GCF_023638135.1 of Falco biarmicus. Classification (NCBI taxonomy): domain Eukaryota; kingdom Metazoa; phylum Chordata; class Aves; order Falconiformes; family Falconidae; genus Falco; species Falco biarmicus. The sequence continues at coordinate 11,743,286 of NC_079292.1, read as the reverse complement.
TAATTTTTTGGTAAATCACACCTGTCTGCTCCTTATTCTCTATCTCCACAACTGCAACTAAAATAACCAAAGTTATGGAGGAGTGAAATGTGCACACAAGGCCAGCCCTGTACTCATTTATATAGGTGTTTGTTCCTCTCTCCCCAGTGATTCCTGCTGAATTTTTTGCCTCTGCTTTCATAAAATGTGAATGATGGATGACAGTGTGCTTTATTTACTCTTATTCCTTAGCACTTAGTTCTCTGGTAGATTTGTTTGTTTTTGAGGAAAACAGCACCCCACTCGAACTGATTAGGCAGCCAGAATCTGGTCCTATATTATCCAAGTACAAATAGGCATGAAAGAAAAACAGGAGGTGATCTAGTTATATGGAGGAGTAAGGTTATTGTTCAAATAATATGCCTATTTTCCTCATTCTGTGTAGGAAGCATAAGGATACTGTCTTAGAGCTATGGCAAATTCCAAAGCCTTAGACACCTTCCTATGCGATTGAAGGGGTCAGTGTATCAACTGTATATCAACTTTAGAATCTGTCCCATAACCTTAAAGGAAAAAACCCTACCTATTACCACATGCAAAAGATAAATGGAAAGCTTTTTGAGGATAGTAACAGTTCTGATGTAATTTTCAGTAGCATCACAATCAAATCCCTTTCTGACTGCATGGAACAAACTTTCAGCAAATTTGGAAGATCCAGGCTTGTGTTTCCTACTCACACATTAGGAACCACTGAAGCTGTGGCCTTACTCATTGGAGAATGCTTAAGCCCAATATACAGAAATATTGCCTATATACAGAAATACTCATATATAGACAAGCAAGTTCTATGTATAGATCATATTAAAGGAAAACTATCTTGAAGGTTAATACAGTGCAAATAGCCATTGTGGAAAAGTCTGTATTTTTTAGAAATACATTTGAGTAATAGCAATTGTCTCATTTCAAGACTTCGAATACATTATATTGTAGCAACTTTTGGAAGATGAGTGAATATTGCAAGAGTCTATACTTGTTACTCATGACAGGTTAAACGCATGGTAAATATGCAAACTACAGGGCAGATGAATTAGCTGTGTTGATTTTTTTGAGGAAATCCAGGTGACCACCAGACACGGATTTACCGGCAAGGATAAGGACGCTTTATTGTTTCCATTAGCATCAGCTGACACAAAACGTATTTCTACATTGATGCTTGTGCTGTATAGTTGAATGGCTGCACAGCCCTTCCTCCTCCTTCCCCTCCTCTCCCCTGTTTAGACCAGGGCTCTCTCTGTCCTCATTATTATGCTGCAGGCTGTCATGGCCTGTGCTGAAGGTAAGTACAGCCTGGCATCAAATGTGAGAAATAGCTGAGGATACTGTCAGACATATTTAATTTAAGACATTGGTATTCTCCATTGCTGTAATCAATCTGGTGGGTTGTTTGTTACGCTGCAGTTTCTTTGCTGTTTCTATTGGCTGGCCCAGTGCTGTAGTGGATTCGGTGCCGTCGCAGAGCCCTGCTGCATCTCCCTCACTGCGCCACTCTGACCTAAAATGATGGATGGCCTGGAAGACATTTTAAACAGCAGTGAAAAGGCAAGAGCTATTGTAGTTTAGGAGATGTAAATGGGAGACATGGGTCAAAATATTATATTCTTCTGTGAGAAGGAGGAGGAAAGGAGAAACTGTAAATTTAAGGTGGTTAGAGAACATCAAGGACTGTTATTAAATACAGTCTATTTAAGCTGATAGACTGTCATTAATAAGGAAGCTGTAGTAGAGGGAACGGTAAAATTTACAAGCTATTATAAAATGTTATCTATCAAAAATGATGGAAATAAGGGGAGACAAATACCGAAATATGTTATAAGAAATCAGTGACAATTGCTAGGTTCAGCAAAACTCTTGGTGATTAACAAATTGGGCCACTGAGAGACTTGATGTCATTGATTTATATGAGCTGGAAATAGATCAACAGTAAATTCACTGAAGTGATTTTTTTGTTGTTGTTGACTCTTAGAGCATAATTAGACAGAGAAATGCACTAAAACAGGCAACTGAAATTCTGTACAAATAGGACTGTTTGGACCTACCAGATTTAGAATAAACTAGCTTTAATAGTAAACACTATCTTTCTTCCAGTAACAAAAGAAGCAATTTTGGTCCCTTGTAACAGGCTTTGGGGCTAGAAAGTGAGCATATTATCCTTCCACAGATTTTCATCTTACAATTACAGTATGTTTGTATGTCTGAAACATCACAGACATTCATGGCAAAGCTACTGCTGCTTTCTCTTTGTAAAGCTTAAACAAGGGAAGAGGGGAAAAAAAATTCCCAGCACCATCTGTCCACACAAAACAATCAACACAGGTCGTCTTATTTCTACAAGTCCTGCTCTAAATTACAGACATCAGCCCTGATCCTTCACTTGACACTCCACTCTTCCTGGGAGCCAGGGACTGCAGGAAGGCTCAGCTAAGCCTGATCTCCTCCCACCTGGGAACATCTCCCTGAGCTACCTCTGAAAACCTGTGCTGGGATTTAGCACAAAGCCTCTATCTGCCTTGATGTAAGCTCTCACTACTTATAGCAGTTTTGAATTTAAGCTGTACTTAGTTTGCTAAGTGATGTTCTAGGTGACATATGTAATAGTGGGGGACAAGTGCTCTCAAGAGCCAAAAGAATATTACATTCCTCAGCTTCTTCATTAGGGACTGTCTGGATCTCAAAAAGAGCCAGAAAGCATGTATTTGCAATATTAAAAGGGGATGGGTTTATGTCCTCAGAGCAGACAGAAGCCTTTTATGCAACACAGGGGACTGAGGATTCAAGAACGCACCCCGTGGCTTCTCTTTCCAGGCCCAATAGCAAATGTCATAACAAGACCTTGTGCCACTTTGACAAAACACCTTTTCAATCTGATGCCCTTGTTCGTATATAATGACTGGTATTGTTCCCTATCGGAAGTCCCAGGGAGGGTTCCTGGAGCACAAGAGGCCTCTCTTCCCAACCGAAGGCATCAGGCTCAGCACTGTGTAAGCAAAGCACAAGTGTGGTGCAGCAGCCTTGTCTCTTACGCTGCAGTTTGTTTCCTTTGCCTGTAATGGCTATAAGCTGTGGGCTCACTGCTCCAGCTGCAGCAGGATGAAAGCAGTAAAAAGCTCATGCTGAACTGCCTTTCCCCAGACCTGCTCAGAAAGGTGCCTGTGTAATTCCAGGACACGTGCATTCGGTAGTGTGCTTCAGAGTCCTCACAGTCTCGCCCCGTTTTATTCTTGTGTAACCACCTTGATTTCAGTAGTTAAAAGGGCTGTCTTAGCCCTACAATTTCTGCCAGGGAAGCCCTGATGTATATGGCAGCAAGCTGTGCAAGAAAGGACATGGCCTACTGTAACCTCAGTGCTGGCCATGTGCTCATTAGTGATGTGTGTGGCCACATGTTGGACTGATGCTACCAACACATTGCTTTGCTTTGCTTGTTCATCAACGAGTTTCAGAGTTCAGAATTAATTAGATTGACTAGAATATTTGTAGCTCAGGCTTACAGTGTAAAGGAGCAGCAACTCCCTCCCTTTACTCCCTTTACTCCCTGTAAAGGACCCCTCTGTGATCCTGGGCAAAAAATTTAAAATCTTTGTGGCTCATTCCACCCACCTGTGAAAATGGGAACAATACTACTTCTCAGACCCATAACGTTTAAGAATAAATGCTGCTCAGATTAGAAACTGTATCAGTAGAAGCCAAGAAGTACATTAAATAGATACTGAAAAGAGTGGACTACAAAAATGCCAATGGACTCGATACCTATACTGGGAGCTCAGCACATTTCTGTCATAAATACCATCTTCCTTCCCTGCTGGAAAATCAGTCCCAAGACTTCCTTCTTCTTAACAGATGGCATATAAAGCAGTCAAGGGATGAACCAAAACTGGAAACAAACTTAGCTGCCATCAAACACAGTACGGTATATTCATTGAAGCATATAATCATCCCAACATGTATTTTTTAATAGATTAGGACCTTTTTTTTTAATCCAGGTGATTTTCATGTGTATGTACTGACACATACCCCCCTCCACTTTTTATAAAACAATCAGAAATATAAAATAAGTACTGCAGGTAGAAGTAAGTGGCTATAAAGCAAGATCAGTTTTGCTGTTTGCCTCTGCATGACTAACCCAAACCTCAGAAACTGACACTTGTCAAGAAGAGCTTGCCTAGCACTAAACGAGTATACTTCAGGGACTGTGTCACTCTGTTCTAGTACTGTATAGCACTGCATGCAGCCTTTTGCTATCCTAGTGTCACTTTTTAAATAATAAAACAGGGAACTACCAAGATTGCTGTAGTTTTACATGCCATGCAGGAAGAGCTGCAGTCAAAACAAGAAAAAAAATAAAGGTATTTTTAATGAATGACATGCTGCCATAGGTGACTTGGAAAAAAACAGGGACAATACAGGTATGATCACTGAAAGCTCTTAGATGGCTCCATTATAGGTGCTTGCAAGCTCTGCCTCAAGGCAGAGTCAAAGCTCACAGGGAAGAGCTACTACAGGGAGCCCCAGGACGATGATGGGCACCCTGTGCAGGCTCAAGCTACAGGGGGTGTCATGGCAGTGAGCGGATCCTTCAAAGTCCTCCTTCCGAGCAGAGCTAGCACCTGGAAGGGCAGAAACCAGCCAGCCAAAGGCAGGAGCTGAAAACCCTTTCTCCCTTGGCACCAGGTAGGTGGAGGAGTTGAAGAACATGCAATGAATCTATTGATTTTCTTCGAATTTAGCTCATAAAGCTGGGCAATTGGTAAAATTTCTTTGAATCATATGTGGACTCAGACTTTGGCAAGATGGATGAAATGTCAAAAGGCTTATGATACTGGAGAGATTTCTGACCTTTTCCTGGCTGTCGAGGAAAGAGGGAGAAAGAGGTTGAATGGGAGAAAGAGGCCTGAGATCATAAGCAGAGGCAAGGAAAAAGGGATTATGACTGAGAAAAATAATATGCAGTGTTGGGAAGATTGAAGTCCTGGGTGTGAAGTATGAAAAAAAAGAAGCAAATATACAATCAGATCTTAGGGACATATAAAGTAAATACAAATTATTTAGGATTTAAATAAAATCAGTTAAAATCATTCAAAAATAGTCAGCAGAGTAGATGTTTTGTTCTGATTAATTTTATTTGGTTTTTTTTTTTCCCTGCATTTTCCTTATAGCCTGACAATGCAATGTAACAGCTGTAGCAGAACACCAACCTACACTTCAATGAGCAAATGCTCCCTTTTTCTTACTTCAATGTCTATGTGCTTTTTTTTTTTTTTTGGAAAAGTGTATTATGGTCATGAGCAGAGGTGCTAAAACTGTTGTATGTTTAATGATTTTTTCATGGTTAGCAAAGCCCAGGGCAAGCACTAATATCTTTATTGATATAAACCTGGTTAAGTTCCATTATTTGAAATGAGCTTGTTGGGAAACAAAGAATTTTGATCATTCGATGTCTCATAAGATTTCAGTCCAGAACTGGAGCTTTGACTTTTTTTGGCATATCTGCAAAATCCATAATAAAAAACAAAAAAGAAAGCTAAATTTTAATGAATCAAAATATTAATACTGCTGCAGAGTCACTGCTTTATTTGAAGGAGATAGCAGGAAAAAATATGTCGGTGGTTTGTAGTGGTTTCTGTACTAGACCCACTTAGTTGCATGGCACAGCTCAGAAATTGGTAACTGCTTTCCTTTCTTTCCAACCACAGTGATCTCTGAAAGGGAATAATCTTCAAGATGTTTTCCACCCTCTTTCATTCTTCTTTTTTGCAGATTAATGTCTCACCACTGTGAGAACAGCCCTACAGTGCTCAGCCTGCAGGCTCCACACTGTAGAAATGCTCTAATAGCAGTACTTGTGTCTGCCAGCTGACATTCTCTCCCTCTTCTTTCTTTTTGTAACCTTCCAAGAATGTGAAAGGAATGTTTATTTTTAAAACATCAAACCCACATTTCAATAAGCGAGTAACCTAAGTGCTCTTTTTGTCAATCCAACACGCTTACCTGTGCTATTTCTTTAATAACTCTCAGCCCTATGTTTTTAACAGGTTCTTAAGGAGTTTGGCAAGTGCTGCCATTGCAGGTGGGAATGGGTAAATGAGCAATACGAAGTAAAAATATCTAAAGAACAGGAACACAGACATTTCAGTGTTCAAAGCCTGTTTAAATCTCCTTGCAGTAGTTGCAGCTTTCTAGCAAGCTTCTGCTAGCCAGCCAAGAGGAGGTCTGGAGTACGGGCAGGGAACTTGGGCGGTTTCTAGGGCAGGGGAAGGGAAATGAAGTTTTTAGGTACATGGGAAAAGATGCCTTTAAGCTTAGAATTATCTTTCTAGCTGCATACTAATGTAACTGGACTGCACACTGGGTAGGTAAGCAGCTGAGAAGGACAGAAGGGACTTTCCCTTTGGTGTTCTTAGTTGTGGTGACCCATGCAATCCCAGATATCCTGATCCCAATCCCACATCACATGGGGCTGCAGTCTTTCTGCCAGGTCATCTCAGAAAACGTGAGCTCCAAGCTGCCACTGCAACAAATACACCTTTTGTGAACTCAAGCTCTCCCCACTCTTCTGCGAGGATAGTCTCTTAACTGTGGAGGCAGAGCATTTTAGCCTGTGGCTATGTGCATTGCAGCCTCAGTGCAGCCCACCAGCTGCACCCAATTAACCCTGATTATCCAGTTTTCAGGTGTCCCAAGAGACCTTCTAGTAATTGAGATTCTACTGTAATTTGTTTTACAGGTGGGACTTAACAGTTACAAAAATCCTCTCAAATAACTGGCTCTGTTCATTTTGTAGGGGTTTATATTGGAATTGACTCAGGAAAAAGGCTGATCTACCCAACCTGTCAATGGTTAAGTATGTGATACTCAGAGACATAAGCAAATGAATGGCCTACTAAGTAGAGCATATACACTACTAAATTACAGAGAATACATCCAGTGTGTTTAATTCTTGTGTAAAAGTAGCTGAGTAGCTGAAGTCAGTTGCTGAAGCTAATTCCAGTGCAAATTTTATTGGAATAAATAAGATTGATCAAATGTCGTCTTCTTTTTTTTTAACATCACACAGCCTCAGGATGTGTCTCCTTCCTAAAATACTGAGAAGCACTAACTGAAGAGTTCATCAGCTACAATCAAAGCGCTTACTGTGCATATCAATATTTCAAGTTATAGACTCAGTGTAGAAGTACATGTTTACATCCAGCTGAATGCTGTCTAAATAAGCCATAATTACCAAATCAGCTGTACTGATTTGAGTAATGCTGACCTGGGCATGTACATTAGTCCTACGCATTTAATTTTGAGTTCTCAAACTGTGAGTTTGCAGGGTGCAGTATAAGTGGATACATAGATCTTGTTTTCCATAGCTGTGTCATCTGATTTCAGTAGGACTAGTTTTGAAAAAACGGGCTCAGCTAGTGACAAGTACTGTGTGTAGATCTAGCTAATCGTGTGTTTACTGTAGGAGAACAATGCTTTGGTATAGAGGACTGTGACAGAAGAACGACGCTCTAACATTATGAATACCATAAAACCTGTGATAATTTAACAAAACAGGTATATAATTTATAAAACCGTTTTATCATAAGTAAAGTCGCACTATCATTATGCAGATCATTAGGGTTTCCTGACTGACTTTTCAGCATAGTAGCCTGCTGGAATTAAAAACTGGAAGGCACTGGAGCTGTTTTATATATAGCCTGTCACTACCATGGTACCAATGCCAGCTCTGAAGGTCTTGTGGCCTGTCTGCAACAGGTTGTAGGATTAGTTTTGCTAGCTTTTGACCTTAACAGATCGGAGGTCTATAAACACTGAAAAAGTATGTGGGACTTCAGATAGCTGTCAGGAACAAAAACTGCTCAGCCATCTTTTAAATTACATTTCCCTATATTTGGAAAAATAACTCCATTTAGAAGTAAGAGAAGAATCTTTCACCAGACCCTGCTGTGATAAGAGGAGGGCTTTCTAGGAAGCTGAGAGTCACTGAAGCAACAGGAGAGATAAAGGTGTTCTGGCAGCTAGATGAAGATCTTGTCTACTCTGTCCAGTCCTGGGCTCCTCAGGACAAGAGAAATATGAGTGAGTCCAGCATAGGACCACAAAGACAACTAAGGGACTGGAACATCTTTTACATGAGGAGAGGCTGGGAGAGCTGTGCCTGTTCAGCCTGGGGAAGAGAAGGTTCAGAGGATTCTTATGTATGTTTATAAATAAATACCTGATGGGAGGCAATGAAGGCTGGGGAGCTGAGCTTGTCTCAGTAGTTCCCACTGACAGGGCAAGAGGCAGTGGTCATAAATTAAATCATGTGAAATTCCACCTGAAGACAAGGAAACTCTTTCATACTATGAGGGTGGTCAAACACTGGGACCACAGCAAGGTTATGGAGTCCCCTTGGAGATATTTAAAGCCTAACTGGACATGGTCCTGGACTACCTGCTCTAGATGACCTTGCTTGAGCGGAAATGTTGAACAAGATGACCTCCACAGGTCCTTTCCAACCTTAATGATTCTGTGATTTTTCCAACCTTAATGATTCTGGGATTCTGTGAACCTAAGCTGAAATAATTTAGTCTGGGTTTTTAGGTACCCCCTAGGCTTCTGTCGTATATGCTTTCCTTTCTTTTTTTCTTTTTTTTTTTTTACAATTACATAGGATTTTATCTTAGAACAATGATTAAATGTATTTAAAATATTTCTATCACACTGAAAAGAAATTCCCCACCCATATGCAGAGAACATGTAATTTTGAAAAGTGGTGCATCACATAAGTGGATGTTCTTTTTCTAGCAAAAAAACTTGATGGGGTGAGACTGGATCATGGAGAAGATATAGAATGGAAAGAAAAGTAGATGAAAGGAGAAAGAAAAAGAATTCTTAAGAGTGCAGATGTAGTCATTTCAGAGTTTGCTGCACATAAAATGCCAGGTAGCAATAAACTGAAGAATGCAGTAGATGAACCTGAATAAGCCATAAAAAGCATTCTCAGTGACAGTAATGCATTAAAAAGCCTTTATAAAAGGAATCAATTACTTGCCCTTTCACAAGAAGAAAAAAAACTAACACAAATGCATGAAAAGCACTGTTTCACGCAGCTGTGATTCTAAGACAAAAGAAGGAAAAAGGAATTCTTCGTTTTCCTTCATTTTTACCACCCCCCTATATTTCTTAGTTTCTTTTTTTCTTGTACTTGTTTTATAGTTTAATGGAAATACTGAGCAGCTTTAGAAATGAAGCAGCATGTAATATTTGAAAAATGCTTGGTAACACGCATTCCTTTGTACTAATGCTTTCTGTCACAAAGGAGTGCAAACACCTTTTGTTTTCATTATATTTGACAGAGATTAAAAAATTATCTTTCTGGAACAGCTTACTGTCCCATTACAGTGAAGGCTTAGAACTGGATGCTCCAAAAAGGAACCAAAAAAAGCCATGCCACGTGCAGAACAATTTTCAGCATGATACAGGCAAAAATGAGTTTTTATATGTCAGTTTATTGATGTTAATTTGTTTTTTATACTTCAGTATTTTATAATGTTATCGTATTTGTATTTTTGTTAGCATTGTAGATTAGGTTTATGGCCTTGATCTGAAAAGTAGGTATTTACATATTCAGATGATCTTATTGTAGTTGTTTAGACTGCTTGTATGCTTCAGATTAAGAGGAAGAAACACTTAGGCTGTTCATAGCCCCTGTCCCAGCACAGTCATTCCTCTCTGGAGCTCAACATGGGGAGAACAATTAGATTAGTGTTTGTAATCTCTTTCCAAAGCACTTCAGGTTAAACACTACAAAATGTCTACGTTTCCAGTAATAGAACAAGAGTTACTTGTATATTAAAACATTAAATGTTCATTGAAAAAGCATACACAGAAGTTGCTGTTTATGTGTTCCCATGCTGTTTATTTTTTCCCTCATGATTTTTATGGTTCTTCAACATTCTGAACTTTTTAAGTGGAAGGCTATACAACAGACTTTGATTATTTTAGATATCCATACACTTGGACTTATTTTAAGATCTGTTATGCATTTTACTACTTCTGTTTCTAGCTAGAAAGTAGTTTTACTTTCTTCCTGAGTATTCACTCTCCTGTCTCTCACTGATGTCTGAGTCAGAAGATCTATAACTGATTGTCTACGAGTTGATGCACCCTAACAGGAAAGTTGTCAGAAGTTAAATTCATGATAACTACAGCCTGAAACTTGTCTTTTCGCTATCATATGGGGAATGAAGACATCTTCACTAGATTTATAGGCTGGTGTTAATCTGTCTCACTAGTGTTTCAAGATTTCTAAGAGTATAATACTTCCCTGATAACCAGAGGGACGTTATTTCCTATCACAGTTTGTAGACGAATATACTCCATTATTGCCTGTCACAGTTTGTACTTCAAATACATTCTGTTTAATACTGCAAACCAGTGAATTATAACACAGAGAGATTCTGAGCTCAGCTCTTCAGGTAATGAAATATAGTGTCGTCTCAGCAGAGTTACAATTAAGGGTTAAGGTTTGTTAAAGCCATGACTTTACCAAAAAAGTGTCTTTTAAATTGTCAGTATATTTTGTGATCAGCTTGTAGCTCAGCAAGCTTTCATCATGAATACCTGTGAGTTTGACTTTAGACATGCTTTGTGTAGTGTGATAAATATTTTCAATTACAAAAATATTTAATTAATTGCAAAACATTTTATTTAGTGGGCTTGTGTCTTAATTTTATATTGAAAACATTAATATGAATTCACAGGGTTTTTTTTCAATCTGTTATCTTTAAAGGATAAGTTAACTGGTGTTTTCCACCATGGGGCTGACTTACGAAAGAGCCTTTCTGTCAGCACATGCATACTTTGCCACATAACAGGATGCATTAATAGTTTTTCCAAGCACTGTGCAACAGTGGACTGATGACTGTATTTGGTCCATATATTCTAGAGTCATTGAGTTTACTCCTATTCTGCACTCCTGCAAAATGTGGTGGTTTTGCTTGAAGATAAAACTTGCATACATATTGAAATGCAATGCTGGGTTGGATAAATAGTAAAGATGAAACAACAATTTCCATTATAAAGCTTCACTCTTATTTTTCAGGGAAGTAATTTAGGCAGATAGGGAATTGAATGTACTAAAATGACCAAATTCCTGTTCTGAGAATAATGGTTTTCCTTATTTTATATAACTCATGTTTTAACAGGAAAAAATGTGCATGTGGTTTTGGACATTCAGCTGATACCTAATTGAGGTGGAAGTTCCAGTGTGATGTTATTTGCTGGAAAAATTTCTGGTCCATACACTTATTTGCCTGTTTCTGACCATGTGAAATGTTCATGACTCAGTATCTGGTTAGTCACTGTTGCAGGAAAGATCGTCCATTTTTCACAGCTATAATGCAGAAAGTACATTTCATTCCTTCCAGGCACAAATCTTCCTGGTAAACAGTCCCTTCCATTCAGTCTCTGCATGTCTGAGTGGGACATGTTGCAAGAGAGATGAAGGGACAGAAGTGAAAAAAAAAATTATATGGGATTTATAACATGAAGCTACATGTCCCCATCACTGTATTGCCCTTGGGACTAACATTACATCTTCTGGAGGACTTGATAATAATATTTTAGATTTCAGTTACAAAATCCATTTGCCTGCCTTAGATTTTGTGTACTTCTGTCGCAGAAGTGCCTCCCAGGGATTTAAAAATAGAAATGGCCATGATTGACTTTCCTTTCCAACCCTGAGAAAAAAAATAACAACCCGTTAACTGATAAGTTTATTTTATTTTAATTACAGTGATGCTTAAGTAGATGCATCCTATGATAGGAAGCTGATCCAGGGAAAGAGTTTAAGTAGAGATTTTACTCATATGTGAACATGATGAGCTGCTGCTGTCCTGCATCATCTGTAAGAAATCCTCTGCTGGTTTGTGCTTGTTTGGGACTGTGTAGTTTTTCTGCAGCAGAGCTAGTAACAGATGATTTATTGCCTCATCTATTTCATTATATTCACCTGCCCTTTCTATTCTCCAGTGCCTTAAAGCTATTTTAATGACAGTGTAGCTGTTTACCTATAGCAAAACAGAAATAACCTTCTGTAATTATTTAAAAGAATAAAAAATTTCTGTCACTTAAAAAAAAGCAGCTACCATTCTCCTGAAAGTCTCCTATCCACATGTGTTAGGAGGAGGTGGATCTGGGAGAACAGGGTACGAATCTCCTTTCTGCCCCTCTACTTCCAGTGGGAGAGGAAGAAATGCCTGACCCACCACCACTGCCTGGAATATAAGTTTCTTTAAATGCTCTGGTGTTTAAATTAACTTGGAAGGAGTGCTTGTGCAGAATCAGAATCATAGCATAGTTTGGGATGGAAGGGACGCTTAAAGGTCATCGAGTCCAACTCCCCCTGCAACGAGCAGGGACATCTTCAACTTGATCAGGTTACTCACAGCCCCGTCCAACCTGACCTTAAATGTTTCCAGGGATGAGGCATCTACATCTCTGGGCAACCTGTTACGGTGTTTCACCACTCTCATCATAAAAAAATTCTTCCCTACATCTAGACTGATGTAAACATGTAGGTATGCACAGGAGACTTCAGCGATTTTGGAGCAACATTTCACATGTTATTTCAATATTGTTAGACCTATGTTCACATTTTCTATCAAGTCTGATATTAAACTTGATCATTAAGCTTAAAGTGACCTCAAATCCAAATCCAAATGTTACCATGCTCCCTGACTCTAAAGCATATTTCTATTTGACTGTAAGTGGAGGCAGTTTTTCATTATTGTTTTGTATGAGTCAGTCAACCAAAAGGGAACCGCAAGAACATTTGCAAAACCAACAGGTAGTTGTCTGTATCCATACTGATTGCTTAAATCTCCACAACACCTTTAGAGCAACTGTGCATTTCCTAGTGCAGAGCTGAACCATGTGACGTTTACATGGTGTATTACAGCTTTGAATACAACCTGTGTTCTGGAAGCAAAAATAAAGATCGAAGTAACAATGTGAGGCTAATACCAGGTGTATCTCTGAGGAACTGAATGGATCATAAAAACAATTTTGCAATAAACACCTTTTTCCCATCTAAGATATGTGCCAGTGCAATGTGCATCGAAGCTTATTCTCTTTTTAATGACACAATGCAATGATAAAAGTGCACATGCCACTGGTCCCTGAAGAAAATGCTTAAAACTTCACTGTATACTGCAGCACAGCAGCTATCTGTGATCTACTGGATGGCAGCCAAGCGGAACCCAGAAGGAATGGCAAGAAGTGCTCTTAACAGTAGTGCAGTGAAAGTTGTCTTCTTTGTAGGAAGATAAACCTTTTCAATTATGTTGGGATCTGTAAGAGTCTAACATGGGGCTCAGTGGTGAGATAATATCTCCAGAACGTGGGGAAATACAGAAGGTCCTATTCTAAGAAATGCTGTGCTTTTCTTCCCCTTCACCTACACTAAGGGCTATTTTTTCCCCCTATTGAAACACCAGCCATTTACACAGCAACAAATGTGAAAAAACCAAAGGTTTAAATCTGGATTGGTGCTGATTCTGTAATAGGAGTGTAGAAACACACCAAAAAAGCAATTTCCTCACCTATTTGATTTATGTTCAGTAAATCCTTAGCAATGATGACTCTTTACTGGTTTTTGTATTCATTGTCATCTTCATCCTCATAGTCACTGAAAAAAACTTTTCTTCTGTAGCATTTTTCTTTGTTGTTAGTTTTATGTTGTTATTATTATTATAGGTCACATATAATAGTAAAGTATGTCCTCTGCAAAATGACATGGATGATTGCAATGTTTCTTGTACTTTTCCCCATGCTAATGACCCTGTGTCACTTAGCATCTCTTGGATGGATGCCACACTTTCTTGTCTCCTGCTGTCTGAACAATTGTTTCTAGAAATTGGACCCTGAATCCAATGACTCAAGTTTATGAATTGTTTCTTCAGAAGAGCCATGTGTGACCTTCAAAATTCAGTGTTATCTGAGGACTTATAGCACCTCCATTGAGAACCAAATCAATAACTTTGACTTCAGACTAGTAATCAGCACTTTGCTTTGATAAAGTGGAGCTCGGGTTTAGTGGGCTTCAGCAGAATTGTATTGCACAATTTACTATTAAACATCAGAGACATCGCGAGTGTTGCCTACAAGAATGAATGAAAAAGAGTAGGAAACATGCCCAGAGTTCATTCTAAAAATGACACAAAAGCAGTGCAACCTGTTTCCATAGTTCATTGCAGCAAAAGTAACTTCTGACTAGTCTTTTTGATTAATATATTGCTTAACAGATCTAATGTAGTACGCCAAGTTTTTTCACAGGTTCTCAAGTTCTGTTGGTGTAACCAGGAATACTGCCTTACAGAAGTCCATTTGTCTATTCACAGTCTACCACTGTAGTTAGTTATAGCATATAAGCCCCAAAGAATGTATCTATTACACACCAAGTTTAATGAAAGCTGAACATACACCTAAGCAGTCTGTCCTGTTGCTGTTTAACATATTTATCCAATCTTGTCTGGATTCTGCTTCTACTGAAAACAAAAGCAAAATGTCAGTGATGTCATAGGTTTGTTCCTGTGGAAACTTGATGGTCCATCTAACATGGAAAAATGTACTTATATTTCTAAATCCACTCATTTTGTTCTTTTTTGGAACATACATAGGTAGGATGTATATAATAACTGAAATACTTGTAGCCTGATTTCCTAAATTTTTAAAAAAGAAGATATATCTGTCTTTTCTGTATGTCCTTCTTTGCCTTCCTAATAATTTTTGACCTTTTTTGACCAGGGTTCACATTTCAGAGAAGAATTGATGTCCTGAGCATGTTTAAGTTCTTACAACTCTGGTTATGACTGCTCCCTAAATAGAGAAGAGAGATCTCCCTCACTGAGAGAAAGGCTGATAACTTTTGCCTGGCAGCCCATGGGCAGCTCAAGGCTGGTCCCACCCCACACCAGCCAGCAGGTGTATGGAGTATGACATGAGGTCTGTGGAAGGAGACGTGGGGAAGGCTGGGGATACACAAAACCATCAGAAACCATGCATCGATGTTCTGACTGCTTAGGCAGTGATCTGTTTATAGGTGTTTCCTTTTGGTAGCCTCTTAAAATTCATCTGTATTCCTGGCTCAGTGACATCTGAGGGCTACAAGCTGTGTTGATTGGAATGCATGGCTGTTGCTAGCTGAATTGCCTTCTGATCAAGTGTGTAACCCATGAGTCCTCCGTGATTTGCTGGAGCCTGGCTGGAACATCAGGAGGTCTGAGGTGAGATGGGGCACACAGGGTGAGAGCAGCCTCTGTCCCCATGGCTGGAAACACGCAGAGTGGCAGCAGTTTAGGGCACCTGTCTGACCTGGCTCAGGTTCTTGCCCAAGGATGTGGCATAGGGATGCCAGCTCCCTGGGAAGTTAGTCTTTAATCCTGGTCTCTGTGATCTGAAGAGTATACATAGGAAAAGACACACTGTCCTGAAGATCTGTCCTCAGTCACAGCATTTACAAGCTGGGTATGGCTTGTGCTCTCTAAGTGTGGTCCGTACCACGTTGGTTTGATAAGACTGATACAGGAGGGGCATACATTCTTCTGAAAATTCAGCCAGTGAAGAACAGAGTAATCCAATGAAGAGTTCGTTCTGGAAAAAGTTCAGGTTTAGGTTTATCATTTTCATAAAAGAAATAACCAGAGGAAAAAGAGGAGACAAGAACAGCTCTCTTTGGAACAGTTAAAATGTGGAAAGAGGAAAAGCAAATGCTTAATGAAGAGAAAAATGATCTCGTTTTCTCATACTTGGCTTAGAAAAGTGAATTCATCTTATTGAGAAGTGTCTAATTGAGTAGTACACCTTTTTAAACAAAACTTATGCTATTTTACTCCTTGGTTTGATGGTAATGCTTCACAGATAAATCACCGCTCAGTTAATAGCCACGTTTCTGTGCTGACAGCTTGATGAGTTGGTATGTATCTATACAGAGCTGTAACTCAGCATGCAAGCTGACAAATAACGAAGGAACCTAAGTGCCGGGTTTTTGCTCAACATAAATGAAGCTTGGAGTCTGCAATGACAGTGCTGACTGAGCCTTGAAAATAGCCATGGTAATGGCTCTAAATCAAGAGCTATGGGCCTGGTAAGCTTCAGAAGAAATTTCATTAGTTTGAGGGAATGAGCACAGAAAAAGAAAAAAAAAAAAAAAAGGCAAACTGTGGTAACAGATTAGCAGTAAGTGTGAGTCTGGAGGGGAATTCTGTGACACCTTCTTGTATATAATTATACTTCCAACAGTAAGATAAAACTTGTGTCACCACTTTCACTATTCCATCAATTCTCATCATCAGATTCATCTGTAAATGACTTTAGCCCTCCACACAGAGCCCCAGACGGATACAAGTTTTTGTCACTGTAAAGGAGTAAGGGATTTTCTGATGCAGCCTTTGTGAAGCATTCCTTGGAAGTTTTTTCCTCTTTGATGGTTTTGTACGTATGGGGTAATGTGACCTATTTTATCTGGCAGTGTAGAGACTGCCTGGTGTTACAGCTCTAGATGGAAATAGCTTTGACACAGGTTGTCTGTGTCATTTATCTTCTTGATAGCAACATGCATTCTAAACCTGAAAATATTGCCAAGCGAAGTTGATCCTTTTCATGCCTTTCTATGGAAGAAAACTTGCTTAGTTCAAAATAATCGACAACCTTACTAAATTCTTTAGTATCAATTGTCCGTGCAATAAAAAGGGATGTTATCATACAACTAAACCCCCCTCTTGATTGGAAAAGCACTCAACTTTAACTAAACAGCATATATTGAAGTCTGGATTGATTTCAGTGAGAGCAGACATGACTGGAGTGAGATTTGAGCAAAGGGGGCATCTGTTTTAGGCACCTTTCAGAGACAGCTGGGGAAATGTCTTGACAGAATCAGGATCTTGATGCTGAGTTCAGCTGGCCCAGGTGGCTGGCCCAGGTTCTACTGAACACTTTCCTTTGGAAGGTTTTATTTGGTCAGGCCAGGCAATCAGTGGCCAAAATATTGCCCTGGAAACTAAAATGAAAGGCAGAGGTAAAGAGAAGATGCTTGCTTCTGGATTTCATACCCATTTACCTTGAGTTAAATTAAATTAATTGTAAAATACTGATAAACAAAGCCTGAAATGAACTGATATTTACTGAACAATACTGTAATACCCTCTGGAAATCCAGACAAGAGTATTCAAATTATGGGATTAATTCTTTTATTAATCAGTAATGAATATTTTAGAGGTAATGGAAATATGTTACTTTTTACTACTGCTAACTAAATATCACATTTTCTTCCCAGACTCCATTCATTATTATTAAATTCTGTTTTGAGTAATCTTGCACATGATAAACATATAAAAAACCTACACAGCCTTTCCTAGAAATAGTTTTCAAATAAAAGGAATTATAAGGCTGTACTGTATACTTGCAATATAAATGTTCATATTAGGTCTTGTAGCAGAATAATCACTAATGTAATTAATGCCAGTGCATGTCTGCCCCCCCCCCCCCCCCCCCCCCTCATGTGTAATACTCTGTGGTATCTTTTGTATATTGAAAATCTGTCAGAAAATAAAAATTCTTGCTTCACAGATAGAGTGACAGAAGTATTCCTGAAGGCTAATGTTAAGAGATTTCCAGTAATGAATGGCAAATGAACACAGAAAACCCCCACATTAGTGTCTGCCACTTCAGATGGTAAAAGGAAGAGATTTTTGGCTTCTAGTGTGTAAACTTCAGATTAAGTGATTAGTTCTGTGCTTCATAGGCATACTAAAATTAGCAGAGATTTTTATTTCTGCTTATATATATTGGAAAGCCAAATTTTGCAATTAGCCTTTCTCTGCTACAGTAAAAACTCCTCACTTTTTCCTAACAACACAGTGCTTTGGGTGATAATGACAGAGTAAACATTTAGTAGAGAGCTGCATTGCTGATCGTCCTGGTAAGTTTGAACATGCAAAGTTCCTCAGTTTGTAAACTTGAAGGCTGTAAACCCCTGGCCTTAATAAAAACAGAACATAACTTTGAGTGATTTGTAAATCACAGCATACGAATTACACTACGCGCAGAGCTGAGTTATGCAGATCTAAGCCATATAAAAACCAATGTCCAATAAATAAGTAGAGTTCTCTGCTATGTTCTTAGCAGTTTCTTGTTTACATCATATCAGATTCATTTTCAGTCATATATCTAGAAAAAAACAAGTATATGGAATCTCTAATTTAGTTGTTTATCCCAGTTTCAAATCTGTTCCTTCCCTGGTGCCTAATTACCGTTAGAATAAGAAGGCATGATACATAATGAGGTATTGGAAAATACCTCCTCTGAGCTTTGCTAAAGGTACTAATATTTACTGAAATATGCTTTATGTTTTCTAAGGTACTTTGACCTATGTACCATTGCAGACTGAGTGAGTTTTACTGAGCAGAAGTCCCCATGGAGTCTGATAATGAATACGTTATTGCTCTGAGCACAATTGAAAAGGAAGATCCAAAAATAGCTTCCAACTTTACCTGGAGTGACAGCATTAATATTGAATCCCTTTTTCTTCAGCCTCACACTATTCTGTTCATGCTACTGTTAATGTATGGGCTTTATGTCTTCTGAAAAACTAACAGCAATGTTTTAAGCTGTTCTAAATGAGGAACATTTACCATATGCCATAAAAGAAGTCATTGGCCTTGTTACTTGAAATGAGCTACTGTACATTAGTTGCACAGTATTGTTGCTGGAGCCCTGAAAACCCTTAAAATATATTTTTTCCTTAATTTTATGACCTACACTTCAAGTATAAAATAGCACTGAAAATATACTTTTCTATAAAACAATAGAAATAGGACAGCTTTTGAGGAAGATTTATATTATCAGGGATCTGCATGAACATACCTGTAATTTCAATTGCTGCCCTGGGAAATGTGTTTCCAGAAAGATGGTTTAACTGGTTGACAGGCAGTTATTCTTTGAAAAATGTAGACTAATTAGACAGTTCTTCTTTGTCATAGATATTCAGCTATTTTTCTCTGCAGAGTGGCATGCTGACAGACATATTGGCCCATTTATAGTCTGGTGACAAGGAAAAACTTTTAAAACAAATTACAAATGCTGATATATTTAGAAGACATTTTAATTTATCAAGAATTAATGTTACTTTAATTACTTAGGGAAAACATAAGCTTTTAAAAACAGAAAAAACTTGCCTGTGTTCCCACAAGTGGTTCTGCTGGCACCAGTGGTGCTATTCAAGGGAATCAAATGACTATGCTACAGTGATTCTTTTTGCCAGATCTGTGGGTGGTTCTCATTTATTCTGAAATAGAAACTATATTGCTCTACCTTTCTTCACACTCTCCTTCCTCTGTGAGAAGTATAATAAGAAGCCAAGAGCTGAACTGTATTTTTCATATTTTACTTTTGGTCTGGTTTGACTCAGGCCCACAGGACCCCTTCAAACATGTAGTGTATTTCACTTGAGAGGGTATTACCTGGCTGAGCGACTGGCACCAGACTTAGCTGTAACATTTGCCTATCAATCAATTGAGAGCTGTAGGCAGTTCAGATGAACTATGAGTTATTGACTAACGGAGTAGCCTCCTAGGCTAAATTATCATAGAATCGTAAAATGGCTTGGGTTGGAAGGGACCTTAAAGATCATCTAGGTCCAACCCCCATGCCATGGGCAGGGACACCTTCCACTAGACCAGGCTGATCAAAGCACCATCCAGCCTGGCCTTAGAACGCTTCCAGGGATGGGGCATCCACAACTTCTCTGGGAAACCTCTCTCATTGTGCCTCACCACTCTCATAGTAAAGAATTTCTTCCTTACATCTAACCTAAATCTACTCTCTTTCAGTTTCAAGCCATTCTTCCTTGTCCTAGCACTACATGACCTTGTCAAAAGTCCCTCTCTGGCTTTCTTGCAGGCCTCTTTAGGTACTGGAAGGCTGCTGTAAGGTTCCCCCAGACCCTTCTCCTCTCCAGGCTGAACAATCCCAACTCTCTAAGCCTGTCTGCACAGGAGAGGTGCTCCAGCCTCTTGGGATCATACAGCTGGGTGCTATAGCTACCCTTCCTTAGGATTTTTATTCCTGCATTCACAGGTTCTCATGGGAAATGGGACTTTCCTTCTGTCAGACACTATATACTACATAATACTTTATAGTTGCTGCAGCTGATTCGCAGTGAAAGAAAAATGGACAAAGGTGCAGAAGAGCAAGCTCATGAAATCAAGGTTGCATGTCAAGTCATCACCAGAGCTAGGCTGATGCCAAATGCAGTATCTTGTCTGCTAAGGTGCCTTAAAGAGAATGATTTATGTTTATGGAATTTTGGGTTCTTAATGAGACATTAGGAGTTGCAATAAACTCATTTTTTTGCCTTCCAGTACATCAGCATTTTTTACAGACTTAATATTAGGTTGGACAATTTTGGGCCACTGAAAATAATCCATCAGAATCGTTTTCCCATCTTGAATACCTCCTTGTTTCCATGCAAGAGTCAAGGATTATCTAGTAAAACTTATATTGTAAATATGATGCATTTCCTTGTTAAGCTAATGCCTGGTGAATGTCAAGATATGAAAAAGTTAAACCAGGAATAGTCTATAAATATTAATAGAACAAAGTAAGAACATCAATAAAAAAAAATTACCAGGTTCGTTAACACTGAGCACAGTAGTTAAATCTGTAAATGCTGCTTGACAGTAAAAAAGTCCATTAGGCTGAATTATTTGCTATCTTTCTTTATTTTCCTGGTCTACCCAGACAGAGTTGCTATTAAGTAGCATATTTTCCAAGTTCTTTATCGAAAGAACTAAAGCAGGATCTGAATCAAACATTTAAATGCAAATCACAGGGAAAAATGTTGAATTCAGGCCTGGATCTGAATGTATCACTGCAGTTCTTGCTTCCAGCTGGAAAATATCACAGTTTCAGGTTTGAGTCTTTTGCACATGAGAACCTGAACAACTTTTTTCCAGCTGAAGCTTCTCTTCTTTCCTTCCCAGCTGGCACCACTCATGCTGCCTCAAGCCATGCCCAGTTGATGTAAGACAAGAGGATGAAGCTGCTCCCTTTCCACTGTCTTAATTTTTCTTTCTTTCTGCTAGAGAAGAGATCCTTTGTGATCCTTCATTTACTTGCTCTTGCCATCTGGCAAGAAAGATGAATTTAGATGCTTATTTAGATGAATAAGCAATGTATGTGCTTCAAAGGCTGACCTGTCTTTCAGCCTTTAATCTCTACTTATGCTCTTTCTGAAGATCAGTTGTAGGAGGAAGATGCCATACCAATTTTCTGTAGTGCCCATGATCAGAATGGCTGAAATAAGGATGAGATTTTGTAGTGAGGTGCACATACAAAGAATCCCATCATCTTCAGTGAGATTGCTCAGAGGAGGAAACGTGCAAAACCCTTTCAGGGGTCAGAGTGGAAGACTAATGCTATAAAAGAAAAAAGTGATTTTGGAAACATAATATTTTATACTTTCAGGGTGTTTGGGATATTTTAGACCTTACAAAGCAGTCTTCAAAATATATAATACTGTATGTAAACAACATTCCAGAAGCAAAACTTTCAACTATGTCCCTGTAAATCTCCTGTCAGACAAAAGTGGAAATGGATATTACAACAGAAAAATACATTCTCGAATATCCAGCGTTGTCTCTACAAAAGCAGATGAAAATTAATTTTATTCTTAATTAGAAAAATGCCTCCATGCAACTGGATATAAACACAGGACAGAGAGAGAAGAAGATTTCGTTCAAAGTGCAGAGGAAGCTGAGAGTTTGAAAAATTTCAGTGTATGGAAAAGCATGAGGAGGATGCTAACTGAAAAAGTAATCTTTACTTACACAGAATGACAGCCATTGCACCTTTGATACTTCTTTTTTGAAGTCTGCCTAAAAGAAAGAGGATTCCTCAAGGAGATTCAGACAAGCAGCCTGAAATAGCAGAGCCACTGGGGAATAGGAAGCAGACAACCGGCTGTTTGCTTTGAGAAGGAATGGAGGAGAATTAAAGAAAATAATGTTTGGGACTGAGAACAGCCAACTACAAACACATTGCACCTCCTCTCCTCCTGAGATTAACTGCCCTTGGCTGATAAAAGAAAAAGCCTGTAAACATTTGTAGGCCTAAATGTGCACAGTGCTTCCCAACACTTCAGGAGCACTGAGGAAGCAATGAAATTTGCTAAATGCAGCTGCTGTCAATATTTAGCATACATAAGGGGGTGATTCATACAAGTAGAGTTATGGTTTCCACAGTGCTAGATGAATGAGTGAACTACTAATAATGGGCTGTTTCAGTCTAAACCCCCCCAAAATATAACATGCAGTATGCAGCATTACTGTTAACAACAACCAGAGCATGTCCACGAGGAAAAAAAAATGTGTATTTACTACCTTTTCCAATATTTCTTTCTTACAATGATGCTTTTACTGTTTTCCATTCAGTTCAATGTGACACTTCTGCATAATCAAAGGAAGTGCTGATGGGGCAATTTTTGCACCAGGATCTGGGGGAAGCATTCACATTTATGTCACACCCAGTCTTGCAATTAAAAAATAGAAAGCAGAAAGGAGTACCTTGGCTGTCTTAGTGTGTCCATGAAAAGTATGTAAAGGGAGTACTTACGTACCTTCACGTTATATCTGGTCCTACACAATTCTTCCACAACTTTTCTTGGTAACTTTTAGTAATATTTGTCGCTGACGTGAAGACAGAGAGTTAGGTCACCGTTGGGCCTTATGATGAGATGAGTCTGTGCAAGACTCACTTCCACAGTCTCATGGCTCAGATCAGACATTCCAATATGCTGTTACAGCCAAGGCTAAAGATAATGCTTTAAGTAGATGTAATGAGTAGGGTGTAAAAATTAGCATTTTTGGAAGCTGAAGGTACCCTGAGTGCTTGGCCACAGAGCTCAACCTCATCTGAGTCCAGCTTGCCCACATAACTGAATGTTTATTGTTACACCCTCCCTGTAAAAGAACTAGTTTTTTCCATTTGCAGTGACTGAGCTAGCCACCTGTGTATTAATTTTTACAACATTATTCTCAGGGTAAATTTTACAACCCCTACATTCAGTATGTGTTTTTATAGTATGAAATACACGAGTCACATAACAGCGTGGTTCTTCAGCTGTACCAGTCTGTTCTGAATCCTGCAATGTATAATTAACTTTTCAATCGTTAATTAAAAATGTAATTACTGCTTCTGATATATGACCATAATATAATAAAGACAAATTTTTACTTGACTGTAAAAGAGAAATGAAGATACTAGGAATAATCCTGCAAATTTTAATTCAATACTTAACGTATTATTCTGCTTGGCAACATGCTTCTCGCAGATAATTTTACAGTGCATATATATAAATAACAGTCTTCTAACTCACTCTCATGGCCTTTTATCCCCAGTTCATACCCATAATAAAAGGAACAAGAGGTAAGACTTCCAAAACGGTTTCAGTAGCTTAATATCCTAACTCAAATAATAATAAAAAAAGTTCCCACTAGCTTCAAAACCATGTGCCTGCATTCAGGTGGCCTTATACTTCAGCTAATTACTTTTCTTAGCAGAACATATCAGGGGGAATCAAGCTATATAACTTCTGAGTTGGGCTGGTCCCTGTGGAAGCGGCTGTGGCATTGATGCTCTGTACTAGCAGAGCTATCAGGACAGGTGCATAGATACCCAAACCCGGAGCTGCCACTGGTTTTGCACCAGATGTTGGGTAATTATATGCTGAACCTTTTAAACAGGAACATGTGATAAGAAAGTAGTTTGATAACCATGGAAAGCTCCATTTGCAAGTTGGAGAAAAAATCCAAACATATCAAAAAACTGATGACTGAAACATTTCACTGACTAAATCATGTCTCTAAAGAATTCATATGCTGATTTCCCTCCTGATTCTTCTGGCAGGCAGCTTATTTAAAAGTATTTTAGATTTTGAAATTCTTAGTTTATGGCAGTGCTTCAGACAACAACCATAAGTAATTATGGTCATATACATGGATGAAGGCTATTGTCAGCCCCTATTAGTGGTCAGACAGTGATGCACATTGAAAAGTAAATGGCTTTTTAGTTAATTCCATTTGTTCTGATGCAAACTGAAGCATTAGTGGTTCCTGGAAAGTATTTTGAGATCTACTAATTGAGAGCTCTACCTAGCTCTAGATAATATTATAATTATAATTATTAGCATCAATTATAATAGTAAAAACCATAGCAGCAGCTAGCCAGTAAGAATGTTGGTATGTGACTAAGTGGGGAGTCACTGCTGGATCCCCCCAGTACACCTGCACTCATGCCTAATAAGAAACAACATAATTTATTGTGAATATCTTGTGGTTTGAATGTCTGCTAACTCTGAAAGCATCGGATTTCAATTATAAAAATGACCCTCAGTCCTCTATCTCACACACGCACATCCAACTCCTCCTATGCATCAGAGATCTTTCAAAGATTAATCTGAAAGATGTAGTTGATATGAGAAATACGCTGATAGCTAATAGAGTTACTCACAAAGCAAGGCTGAGCTCAGGTTCTTCACAATGCATAGGAAGGAAAGAAAATGAGGCTGCTAGAAACATGTTGTTACTCAGGGAGTGTGGTTAGTTTTCTCTCCTCCACAGCAAGGAAATTAAATTGAAAGGGAAGAGGGAACTGCCAGTTTTGGACTACTGAAGGAGCTGTAGGGGAGCCTTAATCAATCAGACCTGGATCTCTTATTTTCTTTTTAGCTCTGTGTCCCCAAACATTTACCTATACCTTTACTTCTTGGCTGAGGGAAGGCAGAAGGCAACGTGGGTCAGATAATTTTTCATGAGATTAGGAGAAATCTTTGCTGGAGATTTGTTGCAGGTGGGGATGAATGTTTGCATGTTTATCTGACATCATGTGGCAGCTAGGGATACGGTTTAGTAGTAGTCTTGGCAGTGTTAGGTTTACGATTGGATGTGGTGATCTTAAAGGTCTTTTCCAACCTAAATGATTCCATGCTTCTATGATCTGTTTCCTGCATTCCTGATTTCTCATTATGTGGCATGAGCACACCCATGTCCTTTTCCATGACTGGCAGTACTGAAGTGCTCTTGCTGAAGATGGCTCTTCTGCTTTGGGAGCCAGAGATCTGTTGGCACACAGTGCCTGTACGCACTTTCCAGATCAGCTCCAATTAGGCAGAAGAAGGAAAAATGGCAGGAGGTGTCTGGCGTTAATACCATTGCACTGAGTGAGGGCTGCTGAGTGATGGCTGGTATTTTTCTGCCATACTGCATGGAAAGGAGTGGAATAGCTTGGACCAGGAATGGTGAAATGGGATTAACTTGGAAGCTTTGGATCCTTCTTACTGACTCTTGTAAATCATTAGTGATTTTGGTTTAAGATTTATTTGTATGAAATACCAGTGACCTGCACAGTTCATAGCTTCTGTTGGCTGAGTTTACTGAAGTTTCTGAAGGCAGCTTCAACACATATTTCTCCCATGCCTTCCCAACTGCTGTCACCCCTTGTCCCCCTCCTTTAGAAACTTCCTGTCTTCATACCATCCTCTTCCTCAATTCTGGAGAATCTCTGTGGCCCCTCACAGCCATCTTCAAACCCTAGAAACATGGTGTATGGCTCTCTGTGGCCCTGTTTCTTTTTTGACTGTGTTATACCCTAACTCCGTTCCCTCTTCTCCCCTTATTTCCCTCTCTTCCTGCTCCCTCTTGTCTTCTCACTGTGCACCCCTCAACAGTCCTGCATGTGCCACTGCACAATTGCACTATTTCTCCTGGCAGAGGGAAGAGGATCTTCCTGAGATTCTGGCTTTGGTGATGGGCTTCATCTGACTCACTGTCAGCCATGAAAGCAGAAGGCTGTACCACGATTTGGAAGGACATTCAGAGAAGTGCTTGGAGGCTGTGGCAGCTGCAGCCTGTTCTATGGAACGTGCCGTGTTGGGCATGGAGGATGCAGCTGGCAGAGGGTTGTGGAATGAGATGCAAAATGCGAGTTACTCTGTGGCACATCTGATGAAAGGCTATGTGGACATGAAAGGTTCAAGCCCTTTTCTGTGTGCATGTCACTAGGGCATGTCACTGTTTCCAAGGATGGGTATACCTGTGCAGGTTTTGCTGCTACAGAAAGACAAACAGCTTTTGTGTCCACCCAGTTTCTCCCATCATGTTTTTTTGACTGTCACCAGGATGTATGAGATTTAGACAGTCATTCCCTGCATTTCTGGCACTGATCAGATACAACTTGCAAATATTATTTTCTAATGAATAAACAAGAATATACAATCAGACAGAATGGAGCACCTTGCCTTACCCAACTGCTTATAAATCAGTGTGCACTTCAGATAACGTTGCTGACCAGCATGGTGTTTGACATCTTGGAACTCTACTTCTGCTGGAATAAGCATGATTTCTTTATTCTTGCCCTGTATAGTACAATGCCAGCACAACTCAATGTACACTTTTTCTTTGAACATTTTTGAACATTGCCTTTAAAAAATGCCAGACGGCCACATTTTCCCCAGAAGTGATAGTGCATATAAATTGCAAAATGATTTTAACGTTTCTACTAGAGGTGGGAAATATGATCTCCTTTGATGCTTGAGCAATTTTGCCAGCACTAATTAAAGAGATTTAATTAGATTTTTAGGAATTACTTCAAGCTATCAGAAAACGTAATTTCTTGATTAAATTTTGCATAATTAAATTATATTTTGCAAATCCTTGTAACCTACACCTTCACTTGTAACCTTCACTTGTAAGCTAAAAAGATTGATGAATTGCACAAATAAGCTGATTTGGCCATAGAAATACTCTTACAACTAGTTTTAAATGTCCAGGAGCCTGGAAGTACTAAATCAAATGTAAACTTTAATCCTAAATTTATTCTGTTGTGTTCCCAAAGTAATTATAATGCCTAAGGGAATAAGTTCCTCAATTCTGAAGAGCTAGTCAAGAGCAATTAAATGGTAAAAGGACTATTAATGTAACATGCAGGGGACAGAATTCAGGACATGAATTGTTAACAACACAAAGCAGACTTAACTTTACTCTCCTTGCATAGATATAATACTTCAATCAAAAGTATTTTTAATGATGGGTACAAAAAAGTGTAAGACCTCAAGCTGTCATTGGCATTGAATGGAAGTTAACAACCTCAAGACCTCTTTATGTCTTTGAAAATTTTCCAACAGCTTATAGACAAATCTGGAATCAGGTACAGATAGTTATAAGATGGGAGGAGCTGGAGGGGCATGAGCATTAGATGGCATAGCACTTTCTCCTGCATTACACTGTGTAACCATGGTTATGTGGATATACAGCCTATCTACCCCTCTGGCCCTCTAAGTAAGACCGAAGTTGTATCCATCTTTGGACATTATACTGCATCTATCATTGGGGTAATTTGAAGTTGCGTGGCTGGAAGCCCCGAGTGTTTCATTTTTATGTTACATCTGGTGGTTTCCTGTAGTGCAAAGTTCACTTTGACTGCAGTTTTTTGGAAGGGCTCAGCAGAGGTTGTTCTCTGAAGCTGGTCAAACTGACTGCTGCCTTTTAAGTAGGATGGAGTCCTTGGCTGATAGCAGGAAGCAACATTTTCTCTCTGAATAGTACAAGGACCACAACACCTCTGAAAGAATATCTTAATATTTAATTTTAAATACTCACTTACATGATTTCTTCACACTGTAATTCCATCTGTGGCCTTCCCCCTGTCCCAGGCTGGCACTGGTGATATCTAAGGATCCTTGACTCTAGTCTGCATGGACCATATGAATAACTCTGGGTCACATTGCTGAGTAAATTGCCTGATGGGGAGAAAGAGCTATGAGAGGTCTCCAGAAAGATAAGAAATGTGAAATTGCAGACAGAGGTAGGGTTGTTGAGACAGAGATTAAGAAGAAAATAGAAGCTATTATGAAAAGGTATAAAGTCCTACAGGAAAAAATATGGAGGAGTTTTGGATCATTGGGTGAAGTCAGCAGTCAGTTGGGTCATCAGTGTCATTAGTGTGTAGATGCTAATGAAAGAGGTTGGTGGAGGAAGACAGAAACTCGGTAACATTGATCATGTGGGAAAAAGGAGAGTTTACCACTAATGGAAGAAAGAGCAGGCAACTCAAGAGGACTATAAGGATGTCATGAATTTATACAGGCAGAAAATTAGAAAGGTGAAAGCCCAGCTAGAACTCAAGCTGGCAACTGCCATAAAAGATAACAAAAAATGTTTTTACAAATACATTAGAAACCAAAGGAAGGCCAAGGAAAATCTCCATCCTTTATTGCATGCAGGGGGCAACAATGCCACAAAGGATGAGGAAAAGCCTGAGGTGCTTAATGCCTTCCTTGCCTCAGTCTTTAACTGGGTCCTCAGCCCCCTGATCTGGAAGACAGGAATGAGGAGCAGAACGAAGTCTCCGTAGTCCAGGAGGAAACAATTCGTGACGTGGTGCTCCACTTAGACACAGACACGTCTGTGGGGCCAGATGGGATCCACCTACTGGTCTGCAGTACTGAGGGAGCTGCAGAAGAGCTCACCAGGCCACTCCATCATTTATCAACAGTCCTGGCAAACTGGAGAGGTTCCAGAAGATCGGAGGTTAGCTAACATGATGCCCATCTACAAGAAGACCAGGAAGGAGGATCCCAGGAACTACAGGCCTGTCAGCCTGACCTTGGTGCTGAGGAAGGTTATGGAGCAGATCATCCTGAGCGCCATTCACATGGCATGTGCAAGACAACAGAGGTATCAGCCCCAGCCAGCATGGATTTGTGAAAGGCAAGTCCAGCTTCATGAACCTGACCTCCCTCTATGACCAGACAACCTGCCTAGCGGATGAGGGAAAGACTGTGGTTGTTGTCTACTTGGACCTTATTAAAGCCTTTGACACCATCTCCTACTGCATTCTCCTGGAGAAACTGGCTGCTCAGGGCTTGGATGGGCATACTCTGTGCTGGGTTAAAAGCGGCTGGATGGCCAAGCCCAATGAGTGGTAGTGAATGGAGTCACATCCAGCTGGTGGCCGATCTGTTTAATATCTTTATTGACAAGCTAGACGAGGGGACCAAATGCACCCTCAGTAAGTTTGTAGGTGACAGCTAGTTGATGGGGCATGGTGATCTGCTTGAGGGTAGAAAGGCTCTATAGAGGGATCTCCACAGTCTGAACTGATTGGCCAAGGTCAATTTTATGAGGTTCAACAAGAAGTTCCAGGTCCTGCACTTGGGTCACACCAACCCCACACAGCGCTACAGGCTTGGGGCAGAGTGGCTGGAAAGCTGCCTGGTGGGGAAGGACCTGGGGGTGCTAGTTGACAGCGAGCTGAGCATGAGCCAGCAGGGTGCCCAGGTGGCCAAGAAGCATCCTGGCTTTTACCTGAAACAGTGTGTCCAGCAGGACTAGGGAAGTGACTGTCCCCCTGTACTGGGCACTGGTGAGGCCAGAGCTCGAATACTGGATTTAGTTTTGGGCCCCTCACTTCAAGAAGGATGCAGAGGTGTCCAAAGCATGTCCAGAGAAGGGCAACGAATCTGGTGAAGGGTCTAGAGAACAAATCTTATGAAGAGTGGCTGAGGGAACTGGAGTTGTTTAGTCTGGAGAGGAGGGTGCTCAGGGGGGACTTTATCACTCTCTACAACCACCTGAAAGGAAGTTGTAGGAGGTGGGTGGCGGTCTCTTCTCCCAGATAACAAGTGAGAGAAAAATAGAAAACGGCCTCAAGTTGTGCCAGGGAAGGTTTAGACTGGATATTAGGAAAACTTTATTCACAGAAAGGGTGTTGAAGCATTGGAACAGGCTGCCCAGGGAAGTGGCTGAGTCACCATCCCTGGAGGTGTTCAAAACCCATGTAGATATTGTGCTTTGGGACATGGTTTAGTGGTGGACTTGGCAGTGCTGAGTTCACAGTTGGACTTGAAGATATTAAAGGTCTTTTCCAGCCTAAATGATTCTATGACTTTGTAAGTCTATCAGCTGCAATAAGCCAAAGAGGCCTTTCCTGACAGACACCTGCCAGGCCAGTAAGTCTCTGACCAGGGGTGGTTAACATGCTAATGCTTAGCCAAAGATCCCATTAAATTCTAGCTATGTTTTATGTTTTTTGGTCAAAAAACAATTAATTTTTAATTTAGAAACTGGCCATGAATTTTGCTGATGGTCTGGATACCTTGGGTAAAAGCCATTCTTCTGATGGATCATTCTCAAACTTTTCCTGTTGGTAGCTGCCCTGTTACTATTCATATTGGGACTGAGCACTGAAGTCATGCAGTATTTTTCCTGCTTCTCATTTGAACACCTGAAACTTTTTAAGGAGCAAAGGGATGATGAATAGCTTGATTACTAAGAGCAAGTAATAAATAGAGTATTCTCTGTTGTGTGCAAATAAGTTTTGTTAGCTTTTGTAAACATTTCCTAGGGAAGAACCCATCACATTATTTCTTAAAACATTTGCCTGGTCTGAAGTCTTGTGTGCTAATGTTTGAGAGCCAGAATGCAGCCGCTGAAGTTTATGTAGAAGTTCACAAAAGAAGTTTTGATTGTATCATTCTCACTCTATTCATTGCAGAATGGGTAGTAACGATCCTTATGAATGCTGTCAGGGTGTCTGTAACAACTACTGGTGA
The DNA here is from genome assembly GCF_023638135.1 of Falco biarmicus. NCBI lineage: Eukaryota > Metazoa > Chordata > Aves > Falconiformes > Falconidae > Falco > Falco biarmicus. The sequence goes on along the minus strand of NC_079292.1, from coordinate 11,712,610 downwards.
TTGCTTGTCAGTGCTTCTAGGAGTTTGTAGTCACTGTTGAATATACAGTTGCAAAGTCATATTATATCTATCTCTGCTTTTCTCTTTCTTAAGCATGAAAAATGACTAATGGAGGAACCCGTAAGTATCAGTCTCTAGATACCAAAATTATTTTATATATTTATCTCTCAAATGTACTGCTTGAGAATTGTGTTTATGTGGAAATGGTTGGGTTTCTTTGCTGAATTCTGAGCTTGTGACTAAATTTACCACAGTAGTGGTAGTAAACAAGGTATTTAACTTTTAAAAAACATTATACGTGATTTAAAATCAATTAGCCCAGACATGTATTAGTCAAAGTAGTCTCAAAATTAAAGTTTTTAACATAGCACGCTTAAAGTCAGCTAGGTCATAATCTGTGCCACTTTGTCCACTTTGGTGAAGAAATATATCCATGTAATGTTATGAGATAGTTATAATGACGTCAGCATTTCTTTATCTGGAGGGTGTCCTTAGAGCAAGGAGAGTTTGTATGTACCCATTTAGAGAACTGGATCTATCACCTTCACTGACAGATTAATTGTTTCTGCATACATCCATTCTACTCAACTGTGTGTGCTGAAGTATGCTGTTTTCCCAGATGTGCAACAGATGTTTTAAAACATCAGCTAGAGTTTTATAAACGGCATAATTAAATTCTAAATCATGTCAGAAGTACTATTAATGCAGTGCTAAGAAGGATTTATATGTCCATGAGTAAATAATTAATAGAACAGTTGATACACAGGGAAGATTACACTGGTTAAGAGTACATGATAGATGACACCAAAACAAACTTTCCCAATAGACATCATGTTTAGAGCCTTCGAAGGCTGTCAGAGGTGAATTGGTTTTGATTTTAGCTCTTCATTTTCCAATATATCTACTTGTCTTCTAACAATTCACCTTTGTCAAATAAACATGAAAGGTAGATCATTAAATTGAAAATACTGAGAATCAGCTGAGTCAGTGTCTGTTACAGGATTTATTCCCCTTGCAGAAATATGAATTTATTTTGCTGTGATTCCGCCTCACATGGCAGGGTTTGTACAGTCTTTCTAGCTTAGATATGTACACAAAAATGCCTCAGCTGGAAAGAAGGTTAAAGCTCAACTAGTGTAAAACACTGATGCAAATCTGTTTTTAGCCTGTTCCCTCCACTCTTATCTCCAACTCATTCATGTTACTGGAAATCACCACGGGAAGAGATTACTTTACAGACAAGAACTATATTTCTGTCATATGAACATACATCAAAGATTCTCATTGAAAGACTTTATGTTCCTTACGTGAAATGTTAGGTAGAGGGCAGACATAGTACCTCTGTGAGGCTGTCTTTTACTGATTGGTTTTGGAGCAAAATGTTCCATCTTGGTGAAAAAATAAGACGGGACAGCTCATTGACAATGTGAGCTGTTGGGCTGTTCTTCCCCTGGGGAAGCAGCTGTAATAGGTCTGCTTTGCCCAACCAAGTCTTTAACTTGTGCAGAAATTATTGTTCAGCCAGTGTAGTTTTCATGTAATACTTCTCATTAGAGTGTCTGATGATTTAAAAGACATGAATAATTGAAATAAGTTTAGATGTTGAACAAAGCTGCCTGCTTGGCGGGTATATGGTACTCTCAGAATACAGCCTGTGTCCTAGCTGTAGGAAGGAAATAATTCTTGGGATACATCCAACTGTATTCTAAAGCTTGCGATGAGTTTTACTCGTGATAGATGACACTTTCACTTTAGACAATGGCATGCAATTGCTCTAATGCAGCAATTAAGAATAATTTTTGAGACACTGGTTTTGGACATATTTTGGGCAGTGAGAGTGTAATGAGTGATTTCCAGCAAAATACCTGTTCCATGAAATACAAAGGCAAAGCTGATCTGGTCTATTATTTTGTCCACCTTCATTCAGCATATCTTTAGCAGTTAAAAAGAATTCTTAAAAACAGTTTAGATGGCAAAGATGTGGGCTCGATGGTCCTTTTTTTCTTTATCCGTCACTCCCATGTCAGCTCAAAATGGACAAATATCTGAAGTGAAAAGCCTTCCCTTGAACCATTTGGTGATATAAGAAGGCCACCATATAAAAATATATCATACGTGAATGGCCTGTCAGAAAAATGGTTCTTAGTTATAGAGTGGAACAAGATACAGAAAAAATACTTTTCATCATGTTTGCTGTAAAAACAGAAGTATTTTTTATTTTTATAAATAAAAATGGAGCCTGTAAAGTTCTGTATTTAAATGTCTGCAAAAAAGGTGTTGGTGGTGCACAAATCCATCTTGTAAGGTTCCCTATGTATCTGCCCTTTCTCAGTGCTTACGCCAGCAGCAATGGCCTCTTTTCCTTTGTGCAGGACAAGTGCTTTTTCTAGGACTTCACTTCTTCCCTCCCAAAATAAGCAAGCTAAAGTGGTGGTGTGAACTGCTACTCACCTCAAAGAGCTGTCAGGCTCTCTGATTTCTGTTGGAGACCTCAGGCCATGGTGTAACCTCATGATACTTTGATTCAACTCTGTACATAACATAGGTAAAACCAAACTGGATTTTGTAGCTTGAATCTATCGTATTTGTCCTCCGTTAGAAGTGTTCACTTAAATTACCAGCTATTTTGCAGTTAAGGACAGATGAGAAGAGAGGTAAAGATGGTCTGTTTGTTTTCCAGTGTCACTCATAGAGAGCAGCTGAGTACAGCTTCAATATAGAAGAGCTACCTTCTCTTTCCCATGATCATTTCCTTGGAAATTGTTCTGCCTGTGCAGTGGGAGAGACAGAGATCCTAGAGCAATGCGATTGGTGCCTGTGTAATTTAAAAATGTGTCATAGTGTGCAGACATAAAGGGGAGAAGGTACTGTTTACCTTCCTCTCCCCAATCTTTTTAAGTCCTTTTCCCCCCATATTATAAAAATTGAGTCTGACTTTTCTACATTTGTCTACGTTTGTAATGGGAAATTATTGGACAAATGGGCAAGCCCCCCCACCTTTATTATTTGTAGTGTCATAAGATTCTTTCTGGAATTGATGGAATGAAGCAGTCTGCTGAATCTGAGTCCTCTCGTTATATCCCTGCAGTTTCAGAAAAACATTTTTTTGTTGTTTGTCAAGTCTCTTTTCTTTAAACATATGGGTATAAAATTCCACAAGTCAGGATTTGTGTTATAATAAGTTTGATTTTTGAGTACATAGTCTGTTGTGAAACATCAAAGTATATATCTAAGACGGCGTTAAGTGATGTGCTATATCCATGTGGCAAATATGCTGGCATCTGCATTCATAGGACTCTTTGCAACTTCAGAATAATCTTTAAAGATGTTTGGTTAAACCATTTGAGCATAAGTTTCTACCTCTGGGCATAATTGTTCTTTCTGCTCTAAGTGTGATGCCAGCTATGTTCTTTAGAGACTAAGGAAATTATCATTGCAGACAACATAGACAGATGACTTTACATTGTGTACTATTTTCACTGTGCTACTTAAGTCTCATCATAATTTGATGTCATAGTTCAACCATGTCTCTTTTGTTAACAAAACAGGAACAACAATTCATCTTCAACCCTCACCATATGGCAGAGATATTGATATGCAAGAAGGCATTAGTCAAATTAGCATTTTCTGCAAATCATGCTCATCTGTGTAACTGATTCAGTAATTAGGTATGTTCTTTCTTGTCTACAATGAAACTTACCATCTTCGCTAATTGAAAATGCCCAGGCTCCTTTTGGCAAATCCATTAAGTGTGAGTAATAATCTAGTTTTGGGAAAAAGTTGGGTTTGTCTTTGGTTTTTGTTGTTGGGTTTTTTTTGGTTTTTTTTTTCTGTTGACCGTTGCTTTTTGGAGAGAGGAGGGAGTTCAATATGTTACTATACAATAATTGAGACCCTTTGTGTACTCTTGATGCAGTGAAATCTTTTTATTATTTTAATGAATTTGTTTAAAGATGGATCTATTGAAACCCAGGAATTTCTTCTTCTTTCAGACTCACCCTTAAAATAATTTTACATTTTTATGCATGTTAAATGGAATAAAACCACTTTACTTACATATGTTGCTATTCTGTTTGGTTTTGTTTTGGGTTTTTTTTTAAACTGTAGCATCATCCTTTGAACAGTCCTCCTTATGATATGTGTGGTAACATGATGGATGCATGGCTTTGACAGGGTTACCTTGCTGCTCCACTCATCAAAACGATTTTATTACTTTCCATGACAAATACTGCCTTTCACTTTCTTTTGAGGATTTCTGGTTTTGCTCCTGAAGCCCCAAAGTCACCATCAGGAACATGGTTTGAAGCACAGAACCAGCCACTGAGACCTCACTGAGATAGTTAGGCTATTGTATGTTGAAAAGTCCTCAGCTCTTGTTGTTAATAATGAATCTTTTGCACTTCTGCTTGTAAACTAATTTTTTTCAGTGAAGAAAGAAGACCTGCAATAGCCTAGGTCCCACAGGGGTCTGGGCAATCACCAGTGTGACCGTGCTCAGGTAGGTGACGGTTCTAGGAGATACCTCACTCTTCCCTGCCTATGGACCAAGGAGGATCCTCAGCTGATACTGACATTTAGCCAGGATGAATCTATGTCTAAATTTAATGTGACTAATGCAGTAGATACATTATCTTTGCTGGCTTTCTATCTTGTTATTTAAGATTCTTATTCCAACTCAAGGTACTTAACAAGACCTGGGTGATTTAAAATATGTCTTGTATTTAGGGTGTAACCTCAGGCACTGACCTAGCAAGGTGAGACTCATGGGCACCACCTGCAGAGAACCTATGGGTGATATTGTAAGTCAGAGACACGGAGCCAGGGTTCCCTTCCTGCTTCCCCTCTGCATTTGGAGTTGGTGGTTGGAGGCTCGTGTAGGAACAGACTTCAGGGACTAATGCTGGCTCCTCCATGTGTTGTCCAAAGCAAGATGGAAACCTAGATTTCCAGACCCATTCTCTTTTGCTCTAATCTCATTCCTGAGATGCAGTGGGCACAAGCTGCTATGTGTCCAGGTAATCAATGGATTTTGTTTTTTCTTCTGAGTTAGGAAATAGACAAACTGGGAGGTGAATAAATGAAGACTGAGGAACTTACAGTAGCGTGCAGAATAATTTGAAAATAATTCTCTTTAAAAACAAAATCTGCAATCCAAAGATTGATGACTTCCTTGGTCTTGTTTTGCCATTTAAGAAATTTTAACTGCCTGCCTTTCCTAGCTTCTAAATGTCTGTATTTTGCACTGTCCTGTAGTCTCCTGCTCAATAGTCTTAGGTGCTTACAAACTTATTAAATGTAAATTTGAAGCTGAAGTCCATTTCACAAATATAGATTTTCTCCTCTGGGATTGTCATGACTGTCTTTTTCATTTTGCAAATGCTTGTTGTTCTGCAGCCTTTCTGTGGTTAGCTGGAGTCTGTAGCTGGCTGAATGTGAAGTCAAGTCCACTTGGATATACCTTATTCCTCTTCGTAACAAATTTCCTGATTTTCCTCTCACTTATGTTTAGTCCTAATATCTTATAGTCCATCCTTAAATAAATGGTCCCATTTAAAGGTAGAACACAAAATATAACAGCCCATTACAGCCTTACCTCTTTCCTACCAATTTATCTAAGCTGTTTAGTTCCTATTGTAACTCCACTCGGGAGCTTCACCACATGCCCTGTTTGTCCTCCCTTATCTCACTTATCTTTCTGAGAACATAAGGTACAAAATGATAATTCACTCTTCTGCTGTCTACCTCCTTCCAGGCTGTACCACTAACTGTACCCTCCATGGCTCAGAGCAATTCAGTAGTCAATTCTGTTTATTAATTTATACATAGCAACCACATTTGCTTCCTGCAAAACACTGGATATTGAATTCATTGCAGCAGTTACACAAATATATATTACACAAAAATATTCAGTGTCTTCCCAACCTAGGGCCATGGCAGAGCGGTGCTCGGGGCAGTTTTGTAGCGTTACATTCTGGAAAACCTCCTGAGAAGATCCGTTAACTGCTGGTGCTGCTCCTTTGGGGTGCTGGGTTGTTCACCCCCTTTCTACTCCTGCTCCTGCCAACCACACAGCCTGCTGTTTTGGGAGGGAGTGCTGGAGAGGGCCTGCCCTCCTGGCACTGCTCTCCCCTCCTGCACCTAGCTCTGTGCTCTTCCTGCCTCCTGTCCCCAGAAGAAAAGACTTTGGGTATTTGTTTGGCAGCCTAATGCTGCCCCATGTATAGTAGCATCCTTTGCCAAAGAGGTCCGCCACCCATCTGCCCTTGCAAAGATGCTCCTCCAGGTGAGCCTGGCTGTGGTGGCTTCACAGCCCTCTCCTGGGGGACACAACTTTAGACACGAGAGGGAAGAAGTGCACAGCTACCCCATTGCCTTGCTGGAGTTTCCCTCAGTTGTGTGCTCTGCTTTGATGGAGCTGAAGGATCTGATTTTCAGGCAGTGCTGAACAGTCCAAGCTCATGGGAGAGTTGATGTGAACTCTGGCCTTAAGCCTCAGGATAAATCAGATCCGTAACGATGCAGGGCAATCTTTAATTCTCAGGCCGAAGGTAGTTTTTATGAGCTGCAGGTAAACTCTTGCATACAATCCGAGCTGAAGGCATATTTATCTTAATGGAAAATGAAAATACACCCTTCCTTCCATTGATTAAATCTGTTCTTGGGTGCTGCAAACCTTTCTGTGGCAGCTATCCACTATTATTTTCATTACAATTCAGGCACTGCAGGAGAATTAAGGTAAAATCAGGAGGTGGCTGCAAATTAAGTTGTTTTATAAACAGCTGCTTCTGACACTCAGCCAAACGACTGATTGGTGAACTGTGGAGCAAGGCTCGGTCCCCGTTTCAAATAAAAGAAGCTTCCAGCATGAATGGCTATAACCCAGGGCTCTGAGATCGGGATGGCAGTACTTTCAGCTCCAGTTGCAGATGACAAGAAGGTTAACTGGCATAGTCAGAATTTGCCAAATAATTAAGTATCTGTGTACCTTTGGGCAAGAAAATCCTGTGCATCCTTCTTATGTATATCTAGACCAACTCATGTACAGAATTTTCTTCTCCATCAAGAATTGTTGGAGGAATTTTGGGGGGACTGAGAGGGTGGCTGCTTGGCATTCATGCATTAAATGAAAAAAGAGAGAAATGGTTTGGGATCTACTAATCTTCAGGAAGCCCTGAGGGCTGTGCTGGCAGAACTGGCTGCTCTGGAGCTGTTTTGCTGCAGCAGGGCCATGGCAGCCTGAGGACAGTAAGGACGTGCAACACCAGAAGGCACTGGTCCTGCACCTCAGCTGTAGCAACAGTCCAGGGAAAAGCACTCTGACATCTTATGGTGCAAAATACCTCTGGTGTGAGATCCTGCATTTGTGTTCTGTATAGGCAGGTTGCTGCTGCTGAGGCTTGAGGTGGAGCCTGGAATTTATTTCTCCACCTCAAACATACAACCAATTTTCAGCCAGATTGTAATCAAAGCATTGCAGCCTTGTGGGTGGAGATTGCAGGAGAGGGGCAGGCTTGGCGGTGGACAACTGTCTGGGAATAACTTGGTGGATAACTGTGGGGAAGTCAGTGGTAGCAGTGTCAGTCTCTGGGACCCCAGGAGAGTCCTCTATCCCACAGATAAATCACCTCTCAACTCGTCACAGATTAATGGATCCCTAGAGTGAGCGATCTATGGCCATATCTGTGGCCTATCCATAATGAATGGAAGGTGTAGATTAAAGCAGTGACCGGCACTGCTATCTGTAAGTAAGAAACATTGTCCTGTTCTAAGAATAGTTTTTTTAAAAAAAGTATTATTCACCCAAAACTGCATTAAAAATTGCCTCTTGTAGAAAAATTGCCTGTGCTGATCTCACTCGCACAGTACTTGCTGAGCTGATGATGGACAATATTGTTAATGCTAAATTTAGGGGATATGGATGCTGCACGAGAAGCTGTGCTCTAAAATACCACAGCACCGCCATACTCAGCAAATCTGTTCCCCCTCTGTGTTCATAAACATGCCTGCTAGTGTTACAAATAATTTTTACTAGTGTTTTAGCCTTGCTAGCACTCCAGAAACAATATAACTAAGTGGTGTCAGCTGGATTTTATTCACCTGAGTGCATTATCATTAGAATTGCACACTACTTTCCATTACAGGGACAAACAGGACAGGGTTGCGGCGGGGCTCTAACATGTCGCAAGGCATGGGAAAAGCTCTGTCCCCTCCAGCTAAACCTGTATGTGGCAGCTATGCAGCTCAAGGGCATGTGCTGTACTCTCTAACTGTTCACACTTTCCCTGTCCTGGCTTTGGCCCATGCCAGCTATTCCTCTCCACACAATGCATGGGCATAGTTGTAGGTGTTCTTATAGCGGAAGATGACTTCTGCTTATGGCAGATGCTGTGTCTTGAGATGTTTTATCGACCAGCTAAGGAAGAGTTCCTGGCCCTTCTTGGTCAGATGCAGCCATGAAGCCTTGAGTTTTCCCTAGATGTGGGGGAGAAAGCTACCTGTCCTCCCCTCAACTCAGGTACGTCCCCGTGATCGGCCACCGTTTGCCCTGGCTGCTGCTGCTGCTGCTCTGAGAGATGAGATTCAGGGTCACGTAAGAGTTTCATTTGGTGAGATCAGTTCTAGGATCAGCTGGGACTTTTGCTCTCTCAGAGAACAATGCCAGTGGCAATTATTAACCAGACAGCTTCAAGCTTTGTACATATCAGAAAAATGCATTAGAAAAAAAGCTGCATACCCATGTAGCTTAGCAGGGATTATACAGATTTCCTTAAACGAGACTTTCCTAAACCAATTCTAACTCCCTGTTAGAGCTCCTACCTGTCAGGCAACACCTTTCCAAACCTTGCGAATCTCAACTGGACAGAAATAGACTCACCTTTGATCAAAATGAGGCAAAGGATGAAGAGTGCTTGTGTGGCTGCACAGGTGCCAAACCAGTGTCCTGTGACAGAGTGAACACTGGTGCGGTACAGCTGGTCATGGGGTGTGTGTGTGTGTGTGTGTGTGTGTGTCTGTGTGTGTCTGTGTGTGTGTCTGTGTGTGTGTGTGTTGGTGTGTTGGGGTGTGTGGGTGTGAGTGTGGGTGTGGGTGTGGGGGTGTGTGTGTGTCTGTGTGTGTGTGTCTGTGTGTCTGTGTGTCTGTCTGCCCTTCTGCACTCAGCTTGAAATGTCTTATTTTCCTGTTGGAAAAGATCATAGGATGGTAGGGTAATCAGGCCTGCACATGACAAGAAAACTTGTAATTTTCTGTATGAACATATTGCTGGCCAATTTATAGCTGTTGATTTTGTGTCTGCGCTATTTATTATACTCCAATTCAGATATTTCTCCTTCCTCTCAAATACTTTTAATGCATTTATAAAAGCTTATCATATCCCTTTTCAATAGCTACTTTGCTAGGCCAAGCAGATGAAAGTAATTTAACCTGTTTCATTAGATATCTTAAGTGTTCTCAAAATTTCTCCATTCTCATAATTATTGCAATGGTGCTTCTCTGAGATTGTTCCCATTTGAATTCCTCTTTCATAAACATAAGTCAAAGGATATCTTGCTTTTATAGAGGATTTTCTGTTTGCCTTACATCGCTGTGAAATATAACACTTCTTTTCACTCAACTACTGCTGTGCTTTTTCTTCTTCCCTCTTTTTAATGCTATTTTTGCTTCTGCTTCTGTGTCCCTAATGACATATCCTCATTCCCCTCCATCTCTTTTTAATGTAAGGCATAAACAAAGCATCTTATTTTGGGGAAATAGTGCTGTAAAAAGTTGTCTAAAAATAATTAAAAAAAAAAGCAAAAAGCAAAACCCAGGCCAAAAAAATCAAAGCTCTGCCTATTTTATGTCATACTTGCAACGACAGAATTAGGACAAAACTGAACAATTTCAAGCTTTTTTCACATTTTCAAAGCAACCTGAAGCATTTTGTTTTGGCATAGAACATCTAATGAGTATTGTCATGGTAACTATTTGAAGACAGTAAATTGCATGTCATTTGGTCTTACTGGTATCACTTTTAATACAGTGATATTAAAAATAGTTGAAAGACTACCCTCATTGCAAAACTTGGATCACTTTGAACGATTCATGTTGGAAATAGATTCTTTTCTTGCTGATCTGTGAATAGTTCAGTTGAGAGAAGCAATGGGCTGGGCATGAGTGCTGTCCTCAGCTACCCAGGGATCTGGCTGCTCTCCCATTTTTGACTCTCTGTGGGTTTATTAATGAATCATCCCTTAACTCTTCTGAAGGTCTAGTGTGACAACATTATTAAGATCTTACATTACACCACAGAAGAAAGTATCCTGATGGCAATGTACCTCTCATCTAATGGCAGAAATGTAGGCACAGGTAGAACAGGAATGCAGGCAATAATTATTCCTAATTTCTGAAGTAAGCCCAGTTATAAACATTTTTGAATTTACAAGCAAATAGGCCCAGCTGGGAGGTGGCATGGCAGGGAGTGTGGTCAGAAATAACAAATGCAGCAGATGGGGTGTGAAGAGAGGCAGTGATGTGACTCCATGTGTTTTGGCAGGTATGAATTTATATGTTTTGGAAGGTATCAGCCTATTAACTTTGAGAAAAGCCTGGAGAGATGAAGTACAAAGTGGGAGGGTATAAAGGTAGATTGGCTTGCATCTGACAAGAGCTGTCCTTAAATGTCATCCCTGACTTTTTGCAAAATGCAAAGATGAATTTAAAGCCCCATTGATTTTTCAGATATGTGATTTTGTATGATGGGCGATTATAAGATGGTTTTGAAGACACTGAGTTTCTCCTTCAAAATGCAGGTGCCCTCCACCGTCATAAACTCCCAGAAATTTGATAGAAATTGATTACTTACACAGATTTGCTGAGTCATGCTTTTGAACAAATTAATGTTTCATATCAGATTTTACAAATGTGGAGAAAGTTGTCATCAAACATTGTATCTTCATCACAGAACTCTTTTGCAAGGATATTGTATGTTTCATGATGTCGGGGATTTCTCTGACAGCTCGAGAGGTAACTCTAAGGCGATGCTGATTTGTTTTCCTTTTCTTACTCTTTTCATGCTTGCTGTATTCTAAAAAGACTTAAAATGTTTCAAAACCAACATCATTGGTGTAACCGTCTTGTTTTATCTCTGGTGGTTATAATCTTTATTTATGATCTACTTCAGGCTCAGGTGATGTCAGCTGAGGATTATTGTACATATGAACAATAACAGATTGGGTTTTATGGGTATGTTTGTCTGACAGGCTAGGTAAAATTAAAAGGAAAAATGGGGCTTCAGTAATTGTTGATAATAAAGAAGAATTAGGGTCTGTTTCAGCATGATACTGAAGTAGATGCTTAATTTCAAGCATGTGAACAACTCCATTAAACTTGATTGCACAATTAAGTGTTTGAAAGATCAGTCCCTGAAAGGCTTTTAATGTTTAGGACATAATGTAGAAGTGCACAAGCTTCTGATAACCCATCCGATTTGGACTGAAAATTGATCAATGAATATTTCACATGCAGGCCCACAGGTTGTGAAAAGGCTGCCAGAACTGACCCTGGAAAGTAAAAATAGTACCTGAAATGAAGGGGAGAAGGGAATGTCAGTCTTGGCCAGAAGTGCTTAATTTTGACCTAATATGTGACTGAAGCAAGGGGAAAGAACTAACAGGTCTCTGTTTTCACAAATAATTTGATTGTCTCCTTATGGAATTCAAATGCCTTCTTGATAGGAACACAATGAAACAAGTCTTCAAAGTGTAACTGTGTGCAGATCCTGTGAAGTAAAGAACTGGGACATTGAATTTTAGCTCATTCAGTGATTCTTTATAACCTTATGACATAGACTTAGCTGGAGACCTAAAATAGGAACATACTGCAATTTAGATGGTCTTAACAACTAGCCAAGGGATAAATGGTCTGAGAACCTGTCTGTAGATCTCTGACAGAGCAACTGTGAGTATTCCAGGTGTGGAAATGGAACAGAAAGACATTCAGATCCCAGAACTAGTAAAATGTAACCTCTGCAAAAGTTAACTTAGAAAGCAGAGAACAGATGAGAAAACGGAAACTGATGTGGGGAAAAGAACTACATACTTGAAGAGTTCTTCCTTGACAACTGCCTGAAAAAATGTTTGGGACAAGTATGTCAGGGATTCCTCAATAATGTGTTTTTGAAACAAAGGGGAGGTGTTGAAGGATGACACCTCTAAGCCATCTTCCACGTAAATTACAGTACTGATTTTACTGATATCTTTGTACAAAACTTTACTTTCTCGTTCATAGGGTAAGGTGCAATTCAATGCATTTTATCCACCACTGTACAGAAATTATGGGGAATCTGTTTCCCACATGACGTTAAGGCTATGCAGTGCTCTGTATGTGACATGAAATCTATTAACTAATGAGAGAATAACTAAAAGAAAACACCACAATGACTTTTTGTATGGTCACATTACACAGTGCAGACAACTAATTCCTACTCTAATCTCCTACATGTCATACGTGTAACTTAAAGGCACCTTAAGTAGTATTTCTGAATAGTCAGACCCTGTTGCTTATGATGGAATTCCCTTAACCTTCTTAATAGCTGACTTCTTACTTCCCCATCTCAAATATCAATTCTCCTGAAGAACTAGGGCGGGGAGATCTCAGCAACTAGAATGTTTTGGTTTCCATTTTATCTTCAGCTTTCACTTAAGAAATTACAAATCAGTAACTGAGACATCTCAGTTCTATATCTTATCTGAATCAAAATAAGTTTTTCTATGAATGGATGGTTTGTACAAAATAGAAACCGGAACAACAGAAGCAATTACAATCTCTGTTTCTTTTGTTCATCTATTGTGGTCTTGAATCTGCTGGAAAAATTGCACTTTTTTTCTGTTCATGGACAAAGGACAGACTGCTCATCTAGCTAGTGATCAAATCCCATTATGACAATTGGGAAATCGCTTGTCGACCACCAAAAAATGACATTTTCCCTCCTGTTTTGAACAGAGAACAGTATCTTTGAAAACAGCCAGTTGAAGTGCAAACAGGAAGCATCTTGTTAAAATATCAATGGCTATAGGATAAATCACTGTGAAATATAAGTAGCCCTGAGATTTCAAATGAGAAACATATAATATCAATCAGACAGTGATTACACCTGGAAGGTGACATACTAATCTGCACAGAGTATTTTTATGTGGTATATTTAATCTAGGCTTGAACCCTGGATTTGGCCTGATGAACATGATGACACTTTCTTTTGCCTCTGTGGTGGGTCATGGGTTTTACCACCCCTCTCACATATTCCTGACTGTGAAGTCCTTCTCCCTTAGCCCCAGTTTCAGGATCTGACCTTCAGCACTTTCAGGAACCCTGATCAGGGATCCCGTATCTGAGTTTTAGGGGTTTACAATACAATGAGGGAAAAGCTAAGGGTTAAACAATATAAATGGTGTATAAATATAACTGTAGTGATTAACAGTGGCTAGCTGTATGTAGGTTGGAGAGAAATAAAGCCTATAATATGTACTGTATAATTAATTAGAATTCAAGACAGAGCCTGCAAACAGATTTTGTAAAATGGGAGCACTACATAATTAATAGGTACCCATATCACACTGAAGAGTTGATTCATTGCTAGAAATAGGAGCATTACATCAATCTCTTGTACACTCTAGGAGGTATTAATCAGAATATTCCAAGTTTAAATAAGGAGAGAAAGATACTACAGTCTGCACAAATATATTCCTGTCTTACTACTTGTGGAAATGGAGCCAGGGCAAACTCTTAGGGTTTCTCATGCAAAGCACACATGCAATATAGGACGTCTGATTTGGTAGAGGTATATATGCACATGTGTAAACACATATGCAGGATTTGTGAAGATTTGCAGAGCAAAGCACGAAGCTGTTGGCTTCGCTGTCGAAGCCTGCTGGTTCCATGCCATACCTGCAGTGTGATGCTGTTGCCTGATGCATAATCACTGTCCCATTTAGAATGGGGCTACTCTCATGCCTATGGCTATGCACACAAGCATGCAAAATAATACCCTTTCTTGATGGGTTATTTTAATTTATAGACGGGGTTTGACTGACCCCATCTCCTTATATGTGCATTGGAGGATGGAAACAGCTATTGATTAGCTGATCACCATGATAATGGATGACATACAGCAGTACAAATAATAAATTATCATTTATCATTTCATGATAATATACTAACATTAAAAGGTAGTAAGATACTTATCGTACTAAGAAAAAAACCCCAAATACTCAGTTTTGACCTCACTTGCATGATGGACTTAATAATCATATTTTACGTTAGCACCTACAAGCCCTTGAAAAATCTCCTGCCATAATTAGGTTACAAGCTAAGGTGAAGAGAAAGCACTGCCTAATTTTTCGTTTAGACTATTGAGGAACATTTGGAGTATCCAATGCACTATATCTAGCACAAAATATATCAGGGCACATCATTCTCCTGGAAGTAGCTATAAGAAGAATGAAAACCATAATATGGTCCATTTTTTTATGGGTGAGGATATAAACTTTTACTCCTAAGTACATATTCATTCATGACTTCTGCACTTGACTATTGACTGTCTGTCTTGTTGGGATGTGATTCTGCTGTCCTTGAACTTGGTGTCAAAACTGCTGTCCACTTTACCGAGACAAAATCAGGTTCTGAGCACCGCTTTTTCCTGCTAGCATATAGTCAAAGCTGTAAAAAATGTTTCTTCAACCTCACTAAACCACAGTAATAACCCTTTTTAGTTTTAACATGTGTCCTAATTGTGCTAATTAACTTAATGATTTTAAATTCTGATTGCTGAGCATTGGATAAATATTAATGAACTAACCGTAAGAAATCTTCAGAGTTAAAAACAAGTCACAAATAATTCCCAGAGCAATTCTGAGCAATGAATGAAAGCTATTCCTCCTTGAAGTTCCCCCTATTCAGCCGTGTTACTGGCTGAATGATTTGTTACGTTCTGCCGTTAATGTGTGGAATCAAGTGTTATGACAGGTAAAATAAGATCTTAGTTAAAATAGTATTGACTGAATATTTTTATTAATTAATATATGTTATGAATGTAGATAATGTTATGAATTGAAATGAAGTTTAATTGAAGACTGCTTTCAGTCTCAGTGTTTTCCCTCGGTTCTCTCAGCCTGAACAGGACTCAGTGGCTAGTAGCAGTTTTGTACAATGGCCACATAGGTCTTGCAAAGTAAGAAGGGATTAATTTTTGTTGAATAGGCGTTGAATAATGCAAGCTGTGTAGAAACGATGGTTGTTTGTAAGCACTGATGGTATGTTAAGCACTGAATATTTCTTAATCTTCAAGGAGCTCAATAGTTTTTTTGAAATACCATGTTGACTATTAGCCCTTTAACAGAACCTTTGATTGACATTGTGATCAGAAGGTAGGTCTATATTCTACTTTATCTGTAGCAGAGTGGGTAATCACCATGTTGGAACAGATTACGATATTTGGACTGAGGTTCCTGAAAGAGGTATTTATTTACATGCCACTTGCAACCACCACCGTGCAAGGAGTGAAAAATGTGATCAAAATAAGCACCAGATGTCACAAGTTTTCCCAGGTTCTTTGCTCTTGACTTCTTTATAGTCTGTCAGTCACAAAGAGAAGACATTGTTATGGATTAATAGCATAATATCTTCTTTTCTTGTTGAAGGCAGCTATTTTTATACTTAAAATGGTTGATGGCAGATGTCTTTCTCCCTCATCTTCATGACACATTACTGTTGCCCATGTCAAAATGATAACTTCAGAAATGCAGGGTTCAGTGAACACCTGAGAGTGCTGTGCAGTAGGTAACTGGTGATACGGGGAGCCCTGAGTCCATTTCTCTGATGCACGAATACAGCTAGATGACATTCACTGAAAGGCAGGTGCTTCACTCTTGCTGCACGTTTGGATAGATCAAAATAAGTGCAAATCTTTCCCAAATGAGGTGAAATAGTTCAACAGAGAAAACTGGCTGAGAACTGTAAAATACTGCACAGTTTCTGTTTAGCATTAAGTAAACCAAATGTTTTGACTTTTCTTTTGACATATGTTAAGACGAAATGCAGCTAAATTTCAAAGTGGAAACACACCTGTGTGTTTTAGGAATTAATTAAAGAAACAACTAATCTTCGTACATTTTATGAGTTATTTCAGTTCAACCTGCATATCTTATAAATTGCATAAACCACAGTGAATTTTAATAAAATTTGAAACATTTCAAATATTTGCAAGTGCAGGGACTTACCTGTCAGTTCCAATTGTTATTAAAAGAATACTTCAGTCTTTTGTAGCTGACAAAGCATTCACAAAAACAAGTCATAGTACTTTGTAGGAGGCTCCAGGCAAACTGGTCAGTAAACACTGAGGCAGAAAAGATAAAATAGCATTTGCTGCTTTTCAGAGAACTTAATGAATGATAATGGTTTGTCCTCAACAGTATTAACTTGTTTGATTGCAAATCAGTCTTTTGAGGTGTTGGTTTTTGCTCCACTGAGGTTAATATTAAATCTCTGACTTGAATGGGCCAATGATTTACACTGAATTTTGTTGTCAAGAGTAAATTATTTCCAGTTTTCTCCCTTGTCCTGCTTTCTCACTTCAGTACTTTGGATTTTATCAGGACCGGTGAAACAGTGCAACCTGAAATACAATCTTGCAAAGTTATTTGTTGCTCTTCACCTGGAGGAAACACGGTTGTAGGAAGGTCTTCAGGTGTAGCTGAAGCAAGCAAGCAGACAATGGAAACATCTTATGGTTTATTTCTTGTGAAAAAATGGTCAAACCCACAGTTTTCAAACACCTGCCAAAAGGGCTTGAAGGCACTCATCCATCAAAGCCAAATCAGTAATCTAGATGCATAAAGAAAGATGTAGGTTCATCTCTCAGGACACCCAACTTTTAAGGGATTTAAAATCCTTGAAACTTGGTGCTGTCTTATTTCTATTAGATGTTGATTAATATCATGTAAAAGGTGATAATTAAGATTAAGAACTCTGACAATTCTATTTTCCTTTTGAAAATAATTCTGGGTAAAGCATTCACTTCTGTTGATTTTTTTTCCCCTCAGGATAAATGTGTCTACTAGTGGATCCAGACTGTGCTTCATCATAGAGAGGCTGATGAAGTATGGGCTGGATGACCAGACAGCAGGGTGGACTGAGAAATGGCTGAGTGACTGGGCCCCAGCGGGTGCTGACTGGTGGTGCAGCATCTAGTTGGAGGCCAGTAACTAGTGCTGTACACCAGGGGTCAGTACTGAGTCCAGTCCTGGTCAACATCTTCATTGATGATCTAGATGATGGGGCAGAGTGTACACTCATCATGTATACCGATGACACAAAACTGGGATGAGTGGCTGATATGCCAGAGGGTTCTGCTGCCATCCAGAGGGACCTCAACAGGCTGGAGAAAGGGGCTGACAGGAGCCTCACACAGTTCAACAAGGGACAGTACAACATCAGGCACCAGGCAACAATCCCAGGCACCAGGACCTGCTGGGGGCCATCAGTCTGGAAAGCAGCTTTCCAGGAAAGGATCTGGGGGTCCTAGTGGACACCAAATTGCCATTGTGGCAAAGAAGAAATATGGTATCCTGGGTTGCCTTAGACAAAGTATTGCAGCAGGTCAGGGGAAGTGATGCTTCCCCTCTGTTCAGCACTGATGAGGGCACATCTGCAGTGCAGTATCCTGCTCAGTGCTCCTCAGAACAAGAGAGGTGTGGAGCCACTGGAGAGAGTCCAGCAAAGAGCCACTAAGATAATGAAGGGGCTGGAGCATCTCAGCTCTGAGGAGATGCTGCGGGAATTGGGACTGTTGAGCCTGGAGAAGTCTTGGGGAGGATTCATCAACATGCACAAATATCTGAAGGGAGGGTGTAAAGATGTTGGGGCCTGACTCTTTTCAGTGGTTCCCAGTGACAGGACAAGAGCCAGTGGACACAAAATGAAACACAGGAGGTTCCTGCTGAACAGCAGGAAACACATGGATTTTTTTGCTGTGAGGGTGAGCGAGGACTGGCACAGGCTGCCCGTGGAGGCTGTGGAGTCTCCCTCCTTGGAGATATTCAAAAGCCAGCTGGACAAGTGGCTCTAGCTGATCCTGCTTGAGCAGGTGGGTTGGAACAGATGACCTCCAGAGGTGCCTTTAGACCTCAGCGATGGTGTAACTCTGTGTTTCTGTAAAGACACTTCTTTTAACTCACGAATTGGGAAAAAAATAGATGATCCTGCAAAAACTCATTATGTGTCTTTGTTTTCTTTGTTTTACAAGAAATGAATTTATGCCCAGTTTTGTGAATTTGGCTTAAACATTTATAAAGTTCTGATTAACAAAATAAAAGACAATAACAATAACATTGTTCATTCCTTCTTGAATTATTTATTTGTGGGAGAAAAATTTGTCTTTTACTAGTTACTTGTCTATGTGTTCCTTACCCTCAATAAATACAGACCTCAAACTATATCCAAGGGGAAAAACACTCTGTAATTGTTGCATTCTTCTAGCGTGACAAGCTTTGGGAGCAGCTCACAGATGCACAATTGAAGAGTTAGGTAGAAAAATGTGATGTCAGACTCATTTATATTTATTATTGGGTTTGGTCCTGAATGCATGTGGAACATTGGTTCCCAATACCTTGTTGCTACAAGCTGGGGAAAACAGCTGTAAATCTAAGGGCAAGTATGGGTAAACAGACAAGTGCAATTAAGACAATACAGAGGTTACTACTTTTCACTACCTGGCCTGAAACCCAAACCATGAAGTTACACACTTTTTTCCTCCACTGTTATACCGCTGATAACATTTAGTAGTATAAATTAGACAAAAAATGAATAGTAGGAAAAAGATTTGGGTGAAAAGAGAGGAGAGAAAAAGAAGACACATAAAGAGAGATGAACAGAGAAGTGTATGGTGGCTACAGAGAAACTGCAATGCAATGGAGACGTCGTGTTTCATGTTCTTTGACACAGGCAGAGAAGGGAGCATAAAAGTCATGACAGCAGAATGAAGCTCCAGGGTGGTCTTCAAGGTATTCTGGGGAATAAGAGATGATACTCTTTCAGAGTGCAGATTCCAAGGTTTTGAGTCTTTGAACGCAGTGACCAGTGTATTGAGCTGTTGTCTCAAATCAAGAAGATGGTATGTAGACCTCAGAGCAGGCCATATATGTCTGCAGGAATTTGTACTAGTCAGAATTTGGAGAACTGCACTGTAAAGAAGCTGTAACTTTAAAGTGGGATTTGGTTGAAGCCTTCTAAACTTTAGTCTGGAGATAAT
Source organism: Falco biarmicus (assembly GCF_023638135.1). Lineage (NCBI taxonomy): Eukaryota > Metazoa > Chordata > Aves > Falconiformes > Falconidae > Falco > Falco biarmicus. The sequence continues at coordinate 11,693,328 of NC_079292.1, read as the reverse complement.
GTAAAAAAATAGGTGACTCCTGAAAACCCTACACTTGAGAAAATAACGAAGATTTCTGGGTACTTGGAGGTTATGAAATCAATGTTAGTCACCATGGCTGTTTGTGAATCTACTTTAGCTGTGGATTTGACTGAAATCTGAGGCAACAAATTATTTTACTTGTACGAGTGTTGTAAGCATTCCAGTTTAACTCATTACAGTCAGATCCACTTTTGCAGAGCTAGGCTTTTGGATGAATAATTAAACTGAAAAATCTGATTTGAAGAAAGGTGTGTGGAGCTGAGTATTCTTGAATTTGGATAACTTGTATAGCCTTGAACCTCCCAGTTTCTTCTTTGTGCCTTTTCTTTGACACTGAATTGGGGAGGTGGTGAAATTAAACTTGTGAAATATTTCTGCTGAGTCTTGATATTTGTACTGCCAGTGAACACATCTATTCCTTACCCCACACATCTGCAATAAACATACAAGATTCATGTAAATGCATTTTTGGAGGAGATCCTACAGAAATTAATTCCTTTTAAGACAGCAGTAACATTTTATTCTCTGGAGTACGAAGTCCATAGACTATTGAACTGAAGTCTTTGCTTTGATTCACTGTGTCAAATGCAAGTTACAAGAGGGAAAAGATATCCCCTTGCTTTCTTTGTTTCCCCCTGCCAAATAAAAACATATTTTCTTGTCTGATAAGATTTAATTACAAGAATGCATAAGTGAATATAATTTAAAATGAAAAGAATACTGAAAAGAGGAAAAACATAGTTAAGGAAGAGGAAAACCTCCATAAATACAGTCTTCATGTCCTGATGGCATTTCTAGGTCTGCCTTTCAGAAGACATATAATACTCCCTGGCAATTTACTCTGTAATGATTACAGTGGCATTTTCTGCATTTTTTTGACTAAATGGTGTACAAAATTATGATGTAGTCTTCACGTTGAGACTGGATTATTCAGTGTGTCATGCTCTGTATTAGTTGGACACTTGTTCCATATTGTGCATGGTAAAGAACCTGTTTCTTTTGTTGTTGTTTTGTTTTGTTTTTATTTTTGTTAGTTTGTGTACTAATGACAGCAAGAACAATTCGAGGATTGGATTCTATCACTGCCTTGTATGGTTTTCTTCATTTTAGTTGAATTTGACATGGTGTCTATCTTTAAATACACCTTTACTTTTCTATCTTTTTTTTTTTTTTTTAACCTTCTTGCTGCAGACTGTTACCTTGTCAATGGGGTTGTTTACCTCTTGCCCAGCTTAAGATATGTCCGTTTTGTTATAGTTCTCCTTCCCTGTTCTGTTTTATGGTTATCCTGATATCACATTCTTCAGCCTGAACATGTATTAAAGATACGTGTCTGTGTTTCAACATTTAGTTTTCCTCTCCTTTTTCTCATTTATTTGTTTTAATTTGTTTTAATAGTTTATATTCTACACATGAACAATTCAGCATGTAAAACAATGAAATTGCTGCCTTCAATAGCATTTTGTATTAATTCATGGTTTCTACTTGGCCTGGTTATCTAGGTATCTTCATCAATTTGGAAAGCTTATTGTTTTGGGGACGATTTTGCTTAATGGGTTGTTATCATTCTCCCTGGTTTAGACTATATTGGACTGTATAAATTCCACCATTTTACTTGTTATTTTGCTAAAGCTGCACTGAAAGTGAAATGATTCTTTTGCAAACACTCCTCCCTTGTGTGTGATATGTCTGGGTGCATGGTGAAGATAAGGAGAGTACAACTGTTCTGTGTCAGGGTGACTTAATGATGGGTATCCAGAAGACATTGCACAAAATGCAGAACAAGGGCTCATTGCTAAGAATTAGTATAAAGCAAAGTACTACAGTTAACATGGAAAAGAAGGATTTGAGTGAGTACAAACTGTTTTTGACTAAACAGCACAATGCTAAACCATTAATGGGAAGTGTCATTCTGGGATATGCTAATGCAAGTTTTGTATTGAGGGCATGGCAATTAATCATACTGGTAAGTTAGCAGTAGTAAGGTTTCAGCTGGAATTTGGTGGCCAATACTAGGTATTTCATGCTAAAGCAGATGCTGATAAATTGGAGAGAGCACGTAAAAGGGTAATAAAAATAATCAGCGGTTCAAAACGTGGTTTAGGATGAAAAGCTGAACACTTGAGTTTCATTCTAGAAAAGAAATAGCGGCTGTAAAAAGCTGTTGAGAAAAGGAACTAGAGAGTGATCTGTTACTGCACATGTCCATTGCGTGCAAGAATTTAACTGCCTTACTTTTCTCCAAGGGAGAGTTGAGATTAGGGCACAATTCCTAGTTATGAGCATTCCTCAGAAAGAAGTTACCAAGGCATGGGCTGGGACTCCCACTAATGGAGATTTCTGAGAACAGATTAGACCAAGAATTGTGTAGATGGTGTTTCACCTTGTTCTGGCATGAAGGGTTAGAGCTGATGGTCTAAGACCTTATGCCTAAGGAATCTAAGCTGCTGTTGATAACTTTTTACCTCTATATTTCTATAACTAGCTAAAAATTCAAGAAGACAAAGTGATAAGGCAGATAATCTTACTTTATTCTGGAGTACATGGGTTTAATGTTGAAGAATAAGTCAGTTATCTTTGGCTCCTAGGCATGGAGAAGGAAACAGCTGCACAACAGGATTCATTTGATCTGTGCTAGAACCTTTACAAAGGGCTGAACTCTGCTCTGCTCTGCTTTGTTCCTCTAACTCTGAAGAGACCCCCAGATAACTAGTTTAAATTTAGGTGCTGAACTTTCAAACATACAAATGAGGTGAGAGGAGCCCAGATTCTGAGGTTCCTACTGTGCAGCTTGCTTTCTTACACAAGTATGTGATTTGCCAAGGTGGTATACAGCACCTTTTCACAGATGGGTACAGATAGTTTTCCAGCTGGTTGCAGCCCAGCAAGGCATTATTAGCAAGAACCTTTTTTGGATGGTTGGTAATTATGTGTTCATGCCTGTCATGGCTGTGCTGGCATTGATCTCTCCCACCCCTCAGCAGGACATGGTGAGCTGGGTTCAGACCATACAAACATACTTACATTGCACCTTGAGCACAGGTGGTTCTGAGCTGGAAGGCAGCTATCAAGAGGGGTAAAAAGGAGAATCTGGGGGAACTATCGGCCGGTCACGCCACTCCCTGGGACAGTGATGGAGCACATCCTTCTTGAAGCCATTTCCAAATGCAAGGGACAAGAAGAGGATTGGGATGTCTGTGGATTTATGTAGGGAAAGTCACGCTTAACCATGATCTCCAGAGGTGCCTTCCAGCTTAGCCCGTTCTGTGATCCTGTAATCAAACAACTGCTGACACACAGTAGTGTAAGTAACCGGGGTCTCACTGTGGAAAGGATGTAGTGATCTATTTGTCACTGCTCAGTTTTGTTTGGACTGAAGGATGAACTTCTGTTAAACTTGCGCAAGGCTGTTTTGCAATGAGACCTTCTCATATGCATGAATGAGAAAGTCCTGCTTTCTTGCAGGGTGGTGTATTTACGAGACAGAGAAAAATTCCTTTTTATATCAGTAGGGAGAAAATTTGTCTAATGAGGGCCGAGTCTGAAGATTTGCTCAGGAAATTTTCTCACTCAATTTAATCAGAGACCAATTGGCGTTAGACTAAATGAAAGCTGATGCATGATGCTATAGTTTGGCCTCTGGTTACTCATTGCACTTATGAGGACCTGTCTCATGTTTAAAATTTAAACACTGACTGAAATCATTTTTAAGATTGTTGCACTACCTAGACTCTTTATCCCAATACATAAAGCTATACAGAAGCAATTTAATTTTTCCAAGGATAAAAGATTATTCTTAAATTGGGAATGCTAACAATTCTACCATATTGTGTAAATGCAAATGGTAATAGTTAAGGAAGTGTGGGGAGCATTTTCTAACAGAAAATATCCCAAGGTTAACGCTGCTCTAACACTCATTATTTGAATTCATGAACTAACGCCCTGAGATAGAGCAGGGGCATATGTACATTCTTGCTTCTGCTGCTGTGAACCTGAACACAGTCAACATTAAAAGTGAAGTCTGGGAGATAATAATTCCTGGTAGCTAATCTTTTTGCCTTGTTCTTATGGAGTATCAGATCAATCAATAAAGTGGCGACTCACACATACCCATTTCTTAATTTTTCTAGGGTCACCTCCTCTGATCCACACAATTTTCTCTCACAGTATTCTTTTATCTAAGACCATTAGTCTCAAACACCAGACTGTGCTATTGCTCTGTGTGTGATAGATGCACCTGGAGTCACATATATTTTTATAATGGTGAGACTAATCATATAAAATTTTCTCTTTCAAAGAATTTACTTAGCCTTGTTTTAATGTTTGCATGCAGATGTGTGTGGGTGGCAAGCCAGCTACATTGAAGGCATTTTTTAAGGTAATCTGTGTGGATGTACTGAAAACAGTTGATTTTATAAAAGCAGAGGAAAGAAAATAATCCAGGGACTCAGACAGTGCTCAAAGACCTTTTTCTCCTGCAGCCAGTCCCTGCTGCCAGGTGCATTCTTGGACCTTTGGAGTGACCCAGCCTGACTTGCTGTATCAGTGACTGCCAGAGGCAATGTCTGCACTCCAGTGGCTTCATTCCAGTGCAAACTGTAAAACAAAATGGGCCCAGAATGTCATTACAATGAATTATAAGCAAGAGTTCACTAACTAGTGGGTCTAATCTGGCTTGTTCCCTAGTAGTTCAAGAAACCTTCTGGAGTTATGTTTTGGGGAAAAAAAAACCCCAAACCAAAAGAAGAATGATAAAGTAATGCAATTCAAAATCATGCCTGCAAGTTCTTTTGAGTGCCCTTTCCTAATAAGATACCAACTAGCTCTAGGGAGCTATCCCTTCTGACCTGTTACTGTGTATTTTCATAGTTCAGTAATGCTTGACCAACATTTTTCTGAAGTTTTCTACCAGGTGTAGTTTCTCTTAATTGCTTTATTTAGAAAACACTTGGATTACTCAGCTGCAAACCTCTCCATGGTCTTAAAAGCTTCCGAGTGGTAGGCTGTCCTCAGTGCACATAGAATGAACTTTGGGTGATGAGGAGCTGAGGAACATTTATGAATTTCCTAAGTCAGTATGTTTTGCCAACAGCTTCTCTCCAGCAGTCTCTTGGGACTATGGATATGAAACAGCTACTAAATCATGCTACTTTCTACAACGGTTTCACCTTTATGTTTTCTTTTGCCAGAGGCTAGAGATACTGGTTGTACAGTTACTCCTGTGCTCTTCTTTGAAAATCTGTTATTTATGTACAAAGCTTTGCTTTTTAGAAATATTATTGAGGCAGTGGTGTATTGATACATCTAAGAAGTGGACTTCTCTGACTTAGCTGTCTCCAATTCTTTTAGTTTTCTCTAGAAATTTATTTTAGATTTTTTGAATGAGGTCATGACTATGAAGTTCTCTTCAGGTTTGGTTTTTGGTTTGTTTTTGGACTACAGTTTGTTGAAGACTTCCTGGTTTTGTATTAATATAGAAAATTATGAAGCTGTTCGCTGATGAACAAAAATCTTCACAGTTTTCCTGCCGTGATTTAGGCTTTCACCAATGCCGATAGCTTTGCTGGTTTAGCAGACTAGTACGTGAATAAAATACATTCATTTTTCAAACATACTACACCCTTTAGTTACACAATTTAACACCAGTGGTAATGACTTATATTGATTCTGTGGCTTGTACGTGTACAGCCAGCGAACTGTCTTGGTTAACAAGTAGATATATCAGATGAATGTACCACAAAGTTATTAGTCCTTAAAAATGTAATAGCCTATACATGTTTTAAAAAATTCACCTTAGAAATAGTTTTTTATTGACAATCACATAACTTCATTATAAGTATCTTCTGAGTAACATAGTGCAAACTGCAAGATTTTAAAAGCTTATGGGCCAGTAAGAAAGAAAGATGAACTAAATTTGAAAGTTTACTGCAGGTGCAGATGCCTTGTGGTAACATGAAATGGACTGTCAGAAAATTCATAAACATCGTGTCAATTTTCATGGAGTAACTGGGATATTTCATTTGGTTTGCGTCATTAGGTAAACATGGTTGTTTCAGTGAGTGGCTATCATAAAAAACTCCATCCATATTTCTGTTTTCACTTAAGAATTGTGAATGGTCATTTGCCTGCAGGGCAATCATAATATGCAGTCATATTCTGAAAGCTCATCAGCATCTACTTAGAAGGTTCCGGTTCCATGCCCATTAAGAAACTTGTTTGCATCTAGATAATATTTTCCTTTCTATGCCATGTCTCCTTTTTCAGTGGATTTCTGTGGCTGAAGTATTTTTTCCTTCCTTCAAAAGTGTCTTCCTTGCTCACTCCTGGGATCATCTGCAGCCCTTTTACTGGCTTGTTTTGAAGCAACGCTGTAGGCTCATGGCCAGGGGCCCTAGCAAAGCAGACTCCTGAGTCCATCTCTTGGCTCTTTTGTTTCCTTTCCTTGCCTGCATCATGCTGACCAAAGTGGTCCTCACATCTTCTCCCAGTTATCCACGTCTTCCAGTACCTTCCTATCAAATCCTTTCATCCAACAGGCTTTCACACTTCATTCTGGGAATGGCCCCTAATTTCTGAAAGGTTTTCCCACTTGTCTCACTCCTTCCTAAATCACAGAGCTAAAGACATTCATACTTTTCTGTATATTAATGCCTATATTTTTTTTTTTTTGACACTCCTGCCCATTTTATTTGGATTGTCTACCTGGATTGTGAAGGTCTTCTAGGAAATGTCTGTATCTTATGCGTGCCTTTAAAAGGCTTAACTTATTGCTCAATAATAATATGTTGACTGGAACTGGATGAAAAAACTTGAACAGAACTGTTCTTTATCAGAAAGGTAAATTTATAAAAAATTAAATGTTTCTCAGGAAGATACTGATTGTTATGACTTTTTTTCAAAAAGAAAAGTCTACACATTCTATCAGTGTTCAAATATTATATTTTACTTATGTTATTTGTATTTATCTTCTCCTGACCTTTTTATACAAACGGGCATTATGGCATTTAAATACTAATTTGTAAGTTTGAAGTACCTGTATCCACTTGCAAATGCTACAGATTATACTTAGGATTTTACTGTGCTGATATTCTACTTCTCTGCTTACTTAGGTACCATATCACTTGAGGGCAAAGGGTGATGCTCTATTACTTCAATGGACATGTCTGTCCTGTCACCACCAAAAAGTGTGCCCCTTCATGCAATGAATTTGTAGCAGCCATGAGATGGAAATGGTCATGGGTGTCAGGTTTTGCAGTCAGAAGTGGTTTTCATTTCAATTGTGTGAACGGGGACCACAGCGTGACAGGCTTTAGGAAGCAAGTGCTGGGCTATGAGAATAATTTCTTCAGACGTAAGGTCTGCTTTCTGCCTGCATCTGAAGGACCCTGAGGAAGGTGTCTGGTAGCTGGTAGGCTGCTAGCTGAATGAAGTATGCAGGCGATATTGTAGTTGTAGCCCATAAGCCATAGGTTGGCTCCTTCACCCTTCATCTTACAACGTTACAGCAGAGAAAATTAAATGAAGGAAAATGACACAGGGGAAACTAAGTTTTAACACCGTGAGATGTCCTTCAGAATGTCCTTCTGTGGGTAAGATTCAGAATAAAATTCTTATCACTGATGAATATAATTTCTGGTGGACTCTGGTTCTCTGCGACAGAGACCCCGGTTCTAGAAAATACCTTGTGGTGGAGTTGGCAGCCTGAGAACTGACAGGAAAACCTTTACTGGCAGGATTTTGTTCTCTTGAGCTAAGATGAAATTCCTGATGATCACTGACAGCAGAGACTCATTTAGTTTTCTTTGTCTGTTCTGTGTGTGGAGGAGTGGGCCAGGTCACTTCACCTCTCCACCGAGACATTCAGAGCCATGGAAACATTATAGTAGTCTCCTTCACAACAGTGAGTGCAGAAGTACGCAATCCTGTGTTTCTGGACAAAAATGTGTTTCTGGGGGGGGAAGGCAACATTTTCTTTCTTCTCTTTGCAGCGGAACAGCGTGTCTCCCGAGATCTTTGCTGTACCCGACTCAGGGGATCTTCTGTTACATAAATAATCCTCCCCGGAGATGAATTTGAGGTATTTTCCCCTCAAAATTTATGATGTCTTAAAAGAAGGAGACACTTCTTTCTTCTCGGAGTTTCACTCTCTTTCACTGCCACAGAATGATTCTGCTTCTTTTTTAAAAAAAGTTCCTATTTAATTACATCTTTTAAGAAGCTGGGCTTTGATGTGTTGGTCTGTAGCGCCTTAAATCTGTTGACTGTTCCTTGTCTTATAGTTAGATTATAGCCTGCTAAAGGGCAGGCCCATCGTTTTCATGGTTTGTATGATGTCTTCTGTGGTGGAGTCCTGCCTGTGATTAGGTCTACTAGATCCTGCAATAGCAATAACATTAACAAGATGCTTTTACTCCCACCGGCTGCAGTTCTGTTTAATGCAATGTGTCATTGTGAAAGCTGATAACTCCCAGAACAGCCACAGAGTTGTTGTGGCAGCTCTGGCACCTTTGATTGTTGTTTATGAAAGCTTGTGGCTTCCTGATGCCAGGGCCAGCAACAAATGCGACTTAACATGGTAGCTAATAAAAAGGCAGTACTTCAACGTGGTACTGAGGAGTGGACTCATTACCTCTTAACTCAGGTTTTGAACAATAACAGCCAAACCCAGGCAGATACAAACACAACCATAATGTCATTTTGATATTGCTACCGTTCTTGCATGAATTATTTGCTGAAATTGGTGGGAGCAATGTTAGTAGGTAAGAAAGGCCACCAGATGTCAGTGCGATCTTCTGCAATTTAGTGTGGTATAATTAACTCACTCTTTATCAGAGAGAAGCAGGAGTTAATAATCTATTTTTTGAATAAAAATTCTATTTTCCATGACTGAAAAAAATGAAATCAATTATTAAATGCCTTCTCCACCTTCCAGTGAGCCTTTCAGTTATTATATAGGAAGGGCAAGAGTAAATGCTGGAGAAATTCTGTGCATTTTGCACTGAACTTTTGCAGAAAAATCAGACTGGCTGCTAGGGTGGTAAGAAGCGCAAGCATGTTTCTGTCACAAAATAGAAAGCTGAACACGGTTCTTTGAACACAGTGGCCCGCCTTCCTTCACCTACCTACCTTACTTGTGCTACATCCCAGCAATGCTGGGGCAGGGGAAGGTGGACTCATGTTTTTAGCTCCTGCTAAAACCGCTGCTGGCCAGGACTAAATTACAAGAATGGCTGGATTCACAAAAGACTTTTAATTTCATTAAATTATACTTTTTATTTCTTAATACTTCCTATCCTTATTGATTTCCAAGCCAGATGCCTGTGTGTGTTTAGCTACACCCAGGTTATGTGGCCCTGGAGACCTTCCTAGGTCTGGGTCTGAGTGTTTCACTGGCCATTATCTATTGGAGTGACACCTGGGCGTGTGCCCCTTTTGCCCTTGTGCATGCTCCTTCTCATATCAAGGAAACCTTGCTTCACAGACCTGGTGGCAATTTTAGTGCAATCCTTAGGTCCTCCAGTCTGGTGGGTTTGGGGAGCAGGAATATAGAGTGTACCTTGACATATTGAGGAGCCCAGCCAGGAACCCAATCTGTTCCAAAACAAAAAGTTTGGAACAATACACACTTTTTTCCTTCACATGAAACTGAAAACAGAAATTGCCTCATTCACCTGTCTTCAGTTCAGAGGGCTTGGCTGTGGTTTGAAGTTAAACAAAATAAGAAAACCTCTTCATAATAAAATTATGAGAGTTTACAACACCACTGACATTTTAATAGCTAAGAAGATGTGATATGATTATGTTTTCTTGGTTGTTTGTTGTTCCAGTTAGGATGTTAAAAGAAGTGTACTTTCCATCAGTAGCTTCTCCATTGCATGTTTCCATGTGGAATTGCTTAACCAGGTGTCCTAAACGTGTTGCACACAGGAGAAGTATGTGCTAAAATCTTTTAAGCGTATTGGAAAGAGGTGTTTTCATGGTGAGAAGCTTTAATTTTAACCAACTCACTGACTTTTGCAATTGTAAAATAATGGATTAACCTTTTATAAAAACAAGTATGACTGATGAATTTATGTTCTATGAAATAAGTGTATATGATATTTTAGTCGTGGATAACTATAGGGTCACATACAAAGAGTTACTGAGAAGTAACCATCTTTTAGAATAGGAGAAAATTTTCAAAAGTGCAGAAGTGATGCAGAGCCTCCAATAACAACCACCTCTATGATAATATAAACCCTTGGTAACCTGAGGTCCTCATTTTTTCAAAAACTTCGTATTATTTTCATCTCATGTGACTATAATGTGCTTCTTGCATTTTTCCTTCCTTCACTGTACATTTTCTGACTGTACATAGGATTTGAAGATTCTCAGATAGTGTTATCTATAATGTTTGCACAGCTTAGAAAGCACAGAATACAAGATACAGGTTGAAGATTTGTACCAGGTGGACAGGCAAGGACTGTAGTTTTTTGTACAATGGATCTTCTGTTTTCAAAAGATGTGAAGATTTGCAAAATTTAGATAAATTTCTAAGGTGGAATACACCTCCAGATGTCAAAGTTCTTCATAAAGAAAAACAAAAAAAAGCCAAACAAACCCACCCCAATATTGTTTTGATTCATATTAAACATCTAATTTCAGTAAAACAGAAATATTTTGCTTCATCTTTGAATTTTAAATATCTTGTTATATAAAAACATGGTACAAAAAATTGAAATGAAGCTATTTCAAAATGAGTTATCAAAATTATTTACCTTAAAATATTTTAATACCATTGTGGAAATTTTAGCTGATATGTTTATTTACTTATTTTCCCAACAGATACAATTTACCCATTTCAAAAAGTATTGGACAACTGATGGAAAAAAAAAAAAATCCATCATAAGCTCTTACATGCAAAGAATTTGCCTGTGTCTTCTGCACCTCCAGATCTGGGAAACGTCAGGATATGCTTGCCCTTTGCTTATGTTCTTCCTTAGTTATCTTCTGTCAGCTATTTCTGGAGCCAGGATACTGGATTAGCCAGATTTTAGCCTTGACACAGTATGGTCTTTCTTACACTGCTGCATTATTTTGGATCGTATCTGTTTTTGTGAAATTGCATGTTCTATGGAGTCAAATTCCATCTAAAGCTTCACTGATCCGTTCCGCTCTGTAAAGTTAGGATTAAAAAAATCTTCCAATATGAACCTTGCTTTAAGCTATTCTACAACTGCCTTAGCTTGAAAATTGTCAGATTCATTCTGAAAAGAAATATGAAGTGTTTCCAAATTGATTTTAAGTAAAAAAAAAGTTCTCAGATTTTCATTTTCAGCTTTGGCTTCTGAGTATTACTGCTTTATCTCTTTTTAGCTCAAAATCAGCTTGTTGTCTTCCCAGACGGAAAGGACCCTTAAAACTTCTGACTTACTATTCCTTAAATAAGGGGAATGTGAGATACCAAAGCTACTAAATGATTTTTTGGTTTGGATAACTTTGGCTTGCTTCTGTGAAGCATGAGGTCCTTACTTATGCTTCAGGTTGGAAAGGATGAGACAGTGAAATCTCAAAACTAATTTTTAATGACATAATACAGCTAAGGAGAATATGTGTTTGCGAATCAACAGGTACTCTCTGAAACAACCTAATGACACACCTGGAGTGACTTGAATGTTAATGGGGCACAAAAGGTGAGCATGGTAGGTACTCCAGAAACTGGTGACAGATATTCCAGGACTTGGTTCCTCCATGAGGATTCCTAAAATCAGTCCAAAATCTTCATATCCTCTGTCCAGCTGCGTGATACGGTAAGTTAAGCAGCTGTACAAGTAACTCTTTGCTGCTATTCTGGATTCTGATTACCTGGAGTGCTGGAAAAAGCCCTACTCACTATCCCAAAGTGTGCCTGTGTGGAAGACAGATTAAACAGAAGCAAAAGCGTTAGGGTGACTACAGGGAGCAGGACAGGAACGGAAGAAAGTAATTGTTAATTCAGTGCATACTACAAGTGAGCAAGAGGAGCAGCAGAAGCATGCATCTGGATTTGAGCTGATCACTAGCCCAAACAGCAGGAACTCAGTGGGACCATTTGTTGATGCTGAATTCCTGCTGGCGCCTAAGGCAGCTGTTTCCCCTCTCCCTCTGTCCCTTCCAGTATGATACACAGCATGAAAGAAGACAGCGTAGTACAGGGTTTCATTCTCCTGCTTTTCAAGCACTGAATATAACAAAGAACATGTCATTTCTGAAGTTCCCCTCATTACCAGACTTCTCAAATTCTTCTAAAGGACATATTTAGTTAATTCCCTACTTACCCTATCACGTAATTACAGTTGTAGACTTTGATCATAGTAATTACTAGGAAGTTCCAAGGGATGCAAATTTCTATTATTTCTTGCATAAATAATGGAAGGAATTGGATTTGTAAGCAGAAATCACATTTTCTACCTGAGAAAGGAGCTGGCAGAAAAGCTGCACAAAACTGTTTGAACAGAGAATGAAGGATGCAGGCTAATTTCTGTGATTCTTACCCAAAAGCTGAAATAATTAAATAAAAGTGAATCAGTCGTGGAATTATCATGGGGCTTGTAGCCATCTCTCTTTTATTGGTGTTAATGGTATATGTCTCCCCTTCTGCCCATTCCGGTTTGTTGATTGAGATTGGTAGCTATTGGAACAAGGATCGTCTCTCATCCTTAATACCAGTATTCTTCAATCTTGTCGTATTTGGCTCTTAGACCATACAGTAATAAGTATGTTGAGCAATAATGATAATACATAGGCTACATTCATTTTTAATGTCTTAGACACAGTTTAAATACATTTAACAACTATCTTTAATGTAAAATTTTAAACATTAAACTTGTCCCTTAAAAGGTTAATACTGAATCTGATAAATCTGAGCACATGAGTGCTTGAGTTTAGGTATTTGTAGCATGCCACGTGGCAAATGAAATAAAAGTTTCCTTCTCAAGCTCATTGCTACATTTCTAGGTGTAATATTGTCTGCATTGCACCAGATTTGCTAAAGCCGGATCTGCATTGAGCAAATCTTTTTACAATTGAGCACATGAAGAAAATGTGATCTAAGCACAAATCTGGAAATCTGACCCTCCTGTCCACTGTACGCCATTTAGTGGTTCTATCAGATGCTCAGCAGTCTTTCCTTGCCTCCCATGTGATGTTTTTTACACATTTGAAACCAGCAAGAGAGATTCATATGCAACTTTGCAAAGAATATCAAAGTTTAGTTCAGGTGATATGGTAAAATATAGTTTAGAGTAGCCTCAAAATGGATGAATCATATCCAGTGGTCTAGTACATATTCCTATTGCTCGGATAGAAAAGTGTTGCTATTGAGTGGAAACTGATCTTTGAAATATTAATTAAATCAAATATTACTCAGCTAATATTATTGAAATTATCAATGCAAGTGGAAGTATAGATGTAGGCTTGTTCTTAAAAACTGCAAGTATGGAATTTGTTGGTGGTTTTTTTGGTTTTTGGTTTTTGGTTTTTTTGTCCATCCATAGAAAGGAAGGATAGAATTTGTTTCCTAGTGAGTCTTAAAATGTGTCTGTAGTTTCAGTTTTAAGGACAACAAAACATGCTAAACAATTTTGCAGCAATTCTGCCTGGTGAGATTGCACAACACTCAAGTGTTTTAGTGTTCTGATTTCCCATCAGTCACATGTATTCAGTCCTGGAATAATCACAGAGCCCCTGGACACTGTTGAGGTTATTCATGAGAGACTGCTGCGGTTAAGAAAAACTGTTGAATGATGAAAACAATTGCTGGAAAAGTCTCTGCTTGGTCCTACCTGCATGCTTTTTTAAATGTGTACTTTTGTCTCTGGAAAAAAAGTCAAGAAGCATAACTAGGAGGGTATATGCTGTTCTGACAGACTCTGCTGCTTCTCTGAATGATGTGTTTGTTCAAGTTTTGATTTCATCAGACTTGATAAGTTTTTTCGGTTTTTCTTACTAAGATAGTGACTTGTAGGTAACTTATCTTTTTCAGACACTATAGGGGTAAGTTGAGAGGCATTAAAAAAGAGCCTCCACCTCAGAGATTTTGCTACTTACTGAAACTCCTGGCAGAAAATGAGGTGGTTTTTTTTTCAAGCTGTATTTTAGAAAAGCAACTGAAATGCAAAGTGTTACAGTGTAGGATTTCCCAGAAATGTTAAAACCACCTGTCCAATGCTTGTCCTATGCTAGGCAAGAACTGGATAATGCCCTTCTGAGAAAACTGCCCTCTTTGTGGTGGCTTTTGAATGCTTTTGATGCTCTTTACTGATGTTTGTAGGGAACAGCTTCCCCTAATCTCCTTTGGCTCCAAGGGTTTGTGATAATGTTCTATCTGGATGTATAGTTTTCAAACAAACACTCTCCTTCTGCTTGCAAGGATTAAATGAGATTTTACTTGGCCACAAATACACTTACAAAGAAGCAGTTTATGTAAAACTGAAGATTCAGCCCCTTTAGTAAAGGCAAATACTTCTTGGTTACAGAGTCACAAAAGTGGAACGTAAATGCGAACACAGGATCAGAATAATAGCTGTAGAGTAACTTTTTCTCACTTTGGTGACGAAATCCCACCCTCTCTGTTTTCACAATTTTCTTCCTGGTTCTTTTATGAGGGAGGTAGTTTTGGTAATGTTATCCAATTATTCTTTGGAATAGGATTGCACAAAACTGATATAGCAAGTTCAACATTCTCTGAGTTTATAATCTTGGGCTGTCTATTCATTAGGTTACTTAAAAGACCTCCTAGCTAGCCACAATTTTTCCAGAACTGCTGGAACACTTTACAGTTTGCAAGTGATAAAACCCACTCATTATACCCACTTACCAAATATATACTTTCTCTGTAGCCATGAAATCGTAGCAGAGATTGTGGGTGGCATAATGTTCATATTGACTCCCAACATTATATCCGTAGTGTTCTTCTGTTATTATGCCAGCTACCAGATCTGCAAGGGTGTTCAATTGTAGATGGGAACTGAGTGAAATTTTCAGAAGTGCCTTGATATTTAATTCAACTGAAGTTACCAGGCAGTACATTATGATACTTTACGGAAGAATGGTGTGTGATATGCTGGAAGTTCCAGACCCTTCTCTGTTAGAATTCTTCATGGCTTTGCTCTGCTTTGCTTTCACAGTCTGCTCTTGCCAGCCTATTCTTCAACTCCACATCTTCGTTTGACTTTTTGCTCTCTCCCAGCTCTCTCTTGAGTTAAAAGTGCAACAAAGGAACTTTTTGCTATCTGATTGATGATTTACTTCCTGTACTTAAATCACTCCTTAAAATATTCCTTTTCTAGCTAGTCCATAACTGATCATGTCTACAAAGCATTTTTTGCCTCCGGTATGGAGGATACTGTATACAAGCAAATTGCATTGTGTCTATAATTGTATCTATTACTTCTGTAGCTTGCTGCACAGTTGAACAGTACTGCGTTTTGGAGGTAGATCTAGTACATTAGGTAAATTAACCACAAGGTATCAAGATGATTGTGTATTTGAAATTTAAGAAACACTGCTAGTAGGGTGCTAATTTGGTGCATGATTAGAAGACTCAGCTCTGGAGTCTTAAAAATAGAGCATCCTCTTTTCCGTGTTTTAGGAGCACTTTGTCCTTTGGGTTTCTTTTACTGGATTTAGCAAGAATGAACTTTTCTTCACTGTCAATTCTATAATGATTTAATTGACATATTCTGTCATATAACCCTATAACCCAAACCAGTCTGACTAATGTTTTTGAATATAAATGATATTATCCCATCTAACTCCAAGCTATGTGCTAGTACAAAGCAGCTATTTTTCAAAAGTTCTAAGCAGCAGCTTGGAAGAAATGAGAAGAAAAAGAAGAGTTTTCAGGCAGTGAGAAATAGAAGATACAAAAAAAAAAAAAAAAAGAAAGCAAAAAAATATGCAGTATTCAGTTAGAAAACAAACATTAGAGGAGAAATTCTCCTCTACTCAGGGGAATGAGCCTACTGTTTCTCTCTTCAGTATGTGATTTTTCTAGGTTATATATGACTGAGCTTTCCGCAAGCTTTGCTAGAGAAGTGGTTCCTATGAGTGCAAGATATTGCTTTTCTCAGTGTCTGGTTTTAAATGTTGAAGCAACACAACAAATGAAAATAGCATTATTTATCACATTATTTTATGATCTTAGTCTTGACTGGACATAGGCTGTATCCCTTTTGGGCTAGATATGATGTAATAATGAAGAGCAAATAATGAATGCCTTACATTATTCTTAATCTAAATTAGAGGGAAAAACCCCCAGGTGTATCATTGAAGCAGGAGCGAAAAACAGGATGGTGTGAAAGTTATGGCAGGTCTAAGGGCTAGATTTTTTTGGGCAATTGAAATCCTTTTCATAATGTAAGTTTGAGATCAGAGAATTTTAGGTGATAATATAAAGAGTGAATGAGCTGCTGTAGAGGGCATGATGCTAACAGCCATTCAACGCTGAATATAGACTATCCATAGAGGTGATAGCAGAAAACAGATCAGTATGTGAGGTTCCTTCTCTCCACACTTGGTGAAGCAGCTCTGACCTCTGTCTGGTTTCTTCCTGTTTTCTTTTTCTTCAAGAAAATTTCATCAAGAAAGGCAGACCCTAATAGATTCGGCGGTGTTCTTGAAGCAAAGTGACCCTGCATTGCTTTGAGTTAGGCAAAAAATCTTGAGAGGGGCTGACATACCTGCAAACTCGCTTATACTCACCCTGACTTCTCTGCGCAGCCATCCTTTCTTGGATGCTTTCTCCAGTCATGGGCTGGCTGTAATATTTGGCATTGTCCCTCTCAGGGAGAACTGGAAGACTCATCTTCTTGGCATAGATTTCTTACAATTAAAAACCTTTTAAAATGAATAACTTCTCCCATCTCTGCTCTATTACAGAAAGTATGAAGAATCTCAGTTAACTGTAACCATATCAAAGGGTGGGACCGTAGCTCCTCGCTGTGCACAGCTATCACGGCGAGGGGAACAGGGTAGAGGTGATAACAATCTTTTCCACTGAGCGTTGGACTAGGTCCTAAATAGTTTGTACGGTCAGTGGGAAATGTGGATACGTCAGGGTGGCTGAGCCTCAGAGAGATCCCAAAGCAAAGGCTTTCTGCTTGAAAAGAGGTATACACAGCAGCATATGGCATACTAATTAAACCCAGTATTTTCTGAAGCTTAGAAAATGGAGTTTTAGTGCCAAAGTGGGAAATGTTTTTCTAATCTCATCTCAAAATTTTACAGGTCATCTATAAAGGAATACTTTGTTAATCATCAGTTTTGTTAAGAAATATGCTGTAATTTTTCCAAGTTCTTTTGGAAAGACATAGTTTCTAAAAGAATGGCCTACATATGCTAAAAGCTGCCGGGGGTAATTTTATATTTATGAAAAAAAACCCAAAGCACTCTATCAAAACAGAAATTATTTTTGGTAAAGTGCAAACCTCAAAATTAGGAAAATCGCACTCATTATATTCCTAGAAATGTAAAATTACCATTTTTACTGTTTATTTTTTGCAGAAAACAGAATAATTTCTACCCACTTCGCAGTGGCAAGGGCATACAACTGCAGTGAGTGCATAAGCTCTAGACTTACTGATGAATAAAAAGTTTTCTGAGATATTGTGCTTTTTGAGAATTACAGTGCACAGGTTTGTAAAACAAATTTATGACAAGGTTTGCTATTCAGGCTGGGTGAGTTATACTTCTTGCCATTCTAGGCTGTCATTATAGAGACAGAGCTTGTAGTTAGCCTTTCTGTGCTGATTGTGACTGTCCCAGGTGGTACTGTCTTCTAGGGAATTATCTTCACCTGCAGCACCTGCTGTGTCTGGCTGTTCAAAGTAAATTGACGGATATCCTTAATGGGCTCCTCAACTACCAGCTGCAATCCATCTCAAGGGGTTTTGGCAGCTGTGAGTACCCACAACCAACCAATTCTTTCCTGTGTGCTGCTCGTCCTGTAATTGTGCACAACTGGAACGAAATTTAAAAGGTCAGTATGCAGTAGTGTAAGACTGCTTGTTACAAGTAAGATGAAATTCAGGAAGAAGCTCCGGTAAGCGCACTGTTATTTAGATTTCTCCTTAATGCTACTTTTGGCTTGTTTCTAGCCTTCTAATACTGGCAGGTTACTTTGTGCAGAGGCGTGTTGCCATCCTAACAGATGGGTATGAGTGTAGGTGGCTAGAAGGACATGTTTGCTCATCAAATGTGTTTGTTGAAAGTGGTATTACTAGCCAGATATATTGGATCAGCTGCTCATCCTGGGCTTTGATATCTATGTTCAAAACTGTTACTCTGATAAAAAAATGCATTAAATCATAAAATAATTAAATGTTTACAGCCCTTTAAAATGCGGCTTTTTAAGCTTTGGAGAGTCAGCGTTTTTATTTCTTATATGCTGGATTACAACAGAGGCATTACAACTAAGTTCCAGCTACGTAGTTTAAAAAGATCCTCTGAAACCACAGAGTGAATTGTGCCTGCTTGGGGAGCAGATGACACTACAGGTAGATGGTATGGAGAGAGGCTATTGTAACATTTCATGGGAGTAGAGGCCGTTAGATGTATAGAGCATATCATTGAATTCTATTACATTTTTACTTTTGTACCTTAGACTTCATTGCTTAGTACTAGTAGTAAAGTCATTTGTGGAGCTGTACTTAGTGAAAGCTGGAATCTGCCTTAATTAGTGGGATATCACAAGACATGCATTAATCAACATTTTTTAACTGTTCTTCCCCTTTCTGTTCAAGTAGAAAATGTGTCAGAGAAGTAGAAGGGCTGTTTGGTTCTTTCAGACTGCACATACTTAATAATTAGCAGTAATGTTAAAATTTTCCCATGTGAGATACTTAATCTGAATTTTTAGCGTGTGGTGCTGCACTAGAAGATATTAAACAGGACAGTCGGCTAAGTGAATTATATCTGAGATGAAAAGTTGTGGTTGCCATGTGGTTCCTGTCTCAGCTGCCTTTTCCCTAGCGCTCCAAGGTGAACCAGAGGCTCACAGAGCTGGAGACCTACTAGTTAAATAAATGTAAAAAAGAACATAGTTAAAAATGCCAGGTAACAGCATTCATGCATATCACGTGGCATCTAGCTTTCCCTCTTTCTTCTTCAGCCTGCATCATTTTTCTTGCTGTCTTCTCAAGGAAGAGCTGAAATGTAAGAAAGATGTGTAGGGCAGGGGATAACAGATTGCTGTCCTGAGCTGAATAATTTGGTTTTAGATTTAGATGTCAAGATCAGGCTGTGAATGAAATACAGTGGTTCTTACAGCTCTCTGCACCACTTGTGTTATTCAATGTGACAATAATCAAAATGTGGCTCCCTGACATGTACTATATCCATGCAACAAAGAGCACATAATGTCAAAGCTTGCAATAAGGAACTTTTAATCTGAGGGACTTAATTATGAAAATGTACTCTACGCTGCTGACACTGTCATCTAATTTGGATACAAACGTTGAACTGAGCCCTAGAAAATGTTGGGTTTTGTGTGTGTGGTGGGTTTTTTTGTGTGTGTGTGTTTGCTCATTTGTTTTTGTTGTTTTTTTAATAAACTGAGTATAAAGGTAATTTTTATAAATTACCTGACCATAAGCTCAGGTCTAGCCAACATGATATACTGTGACATGTAGTCCTACGAATCAGTTTCTGAGGATCCTATTTTCTGAATGAGACTTCAGGCCCATGTCCTCAGAAGTGTGCAGCCTCTTGATTCTCACTGTTTGGACAAGCCCTGTGTTGTCAGTTCAGTATGACACTTACGCTGTTTGAAGTCTGTTTAAGCCTGTACGTGGCTAGACACATGTTGAAAAAAGTTTGATGGATTGTGATTATGATTTTCCTTATGCGTCAATTACCTGAAGTGTAAAGCTTGGGTATAAATAGAAATGTGTGAAGCACCTGGGTGCCTCTTGCAGCTCAGGGACATAATTACCTAGCTCAGTACTTCAGAGGAAATAAGAACCCACTGAACCCTTCTTTTGGAACTGAAGGTGAATTAATGGACATAAATGAAACATCTTTTTGAAGCTGATTCAAATGTGGTTTGAGCAAACACAACCATCTATTTTCTGGAGACATACATAAACAGATATAGAACTAGCCAATATCTGTTATAAAAAGGCAAATAAAATATTTGTCATTACTCCTGACTTGTGTTATTTTTCTTCTGTACTGGAATACCTCAACCTTGGTTTTCTTCAATTAGAAGTGCTAGCTGATATTTCTAGAATTTCTGTTCCAAATGGAACAAAGAGTG
This sequence comes from Falco biarmicus, assembly GCF_023638135.1. Taxonomy (NCBI): domain Eukaryota; kingdom Metazoa; phylum Chordata; class Aves; order Falconiformes; family Falconidae; genus Falco; species Falco biarmicus. The sequence goes on along the minus strand of NC_079292.1, from coordinate 11,673,032 downwards.
AGTAGCGAACGGACAGAGAAATTCTGTTCTCCTTATAAGCCAAGGGAGTTTTCCCTGGGTATGTTTTGTATGTGCTGGGGAAAGTCAAGCAACTACAGCAGAGTGTGCTTTGCTGCCTCTTCTCCTTTGGCATGTACCTTGCATTACGCACTGTTTGCCCCCATCTAAGTTGCCTCCATGTTAAAAAAAACCCCAACACAACTCTGTTGAATCACTGAGTATTGTTTGGGTCTCTGTTTCTTGCTTTAAGTACAATGCCTTTAAAATCTTGCCTGCCTTGCAGGCATTTAAATTGCAGTTGGTAAAACCCTAAACCTCTGCTACTGAATATACGTCTTAGCAGCTGTGAACCACCGATATTTATCTCATCTCGGGCATGATCCTAGCCAGGATTTACAAGCTTGGTCTTATGTCATGCAGATTATATTAGGAAAAGGTGAGGAAAGAACCATTGCTGGACCTCCCCGTCCTTAAAGGTTTAATGGCTGGTGTCCCAAGGCTCTGACTTGGTTTCGCACCAGCATGCTCACACCGCTGAAAAAGACCTGTGAGGAATTCTGTTGAAAGGTAAGAAGGATAAAACTGTAGCCAGCAGTAGGAGAGTTGAGGCCAGATTGCCAGTAGCTCAGAGATCCAGGATCATAAAAAAACCAGCAAGCAAAGACAAAACCCTAAAAAGGAAGAAGTGGGCGGGGGGGGAAAGAAGGCTAGTCAGGATCATTGGGTAATTGAGTCAAGTCATCTGTGTTGGTGGAGCTGGTGGAAGAGGGCAGCTTGGCAGTGTGGAGGAGTCGTTCCTGGAGCTGTGCAGGCTGACCTCTCCTTGCCAGACTGGTGCTTGTCTGGCCAGCAAAGACCCTGAGGGGACCCCCTTGAGCTGGGAGCATACTGATGCCTAGCCTTGTAGTTCACGGAATTCCAGCTGCTTTCCGTGTGTGTGGCTTAGTCAACAAGCCAGTGCTTTCTACTTTAATGCTGTGTATATCCTGCTTGCAGAGTCTCTGTGTCAGCAGCTGAACGTGCCCGAACACAGCAGCCCAAATGAAGGGCTGGGACAAAAGGGCTCCTTGCTTAACCCAGGGAAAAGCTCAGGAAGGTGTTGGAGCTGGAGTCTGTGTGCCTGTGGAGCTCTGTTGGGCTTAGGACAGTTGTGGTGATCTCTTCCTTTTTGGCACTTCCTTCTCTTCCTGGTGTCTGTTATGTGAGAAGGAGCAAGGTGGCTTAGGTACCACCTTCTGAGAGGGTATTCCCTGGTCCACATCCTGATTAGGACAATGTGTCCTGCCTGCTGGAGAGAGGGGCCTCAGCTCTGGTGAGAGAGCAGGGACTAAGGCATGTGTCTGTATTTCCAGTGTGTCACTCACTGTGATGCCTTCCAGGGCATGGAAAGGCTGGGGATACTGGTGTCCTCAACTTCCTTCGGTGTTTCTGATGTCTGGGTATCCCTGGCATCATTTCTCATGCCCTGCAGGGATGCACCCACACTCTCAGCATTTTCAACTTTTGAAGCAATAATGATTTATTTTCCTACTGCAAAGTGAAAACTTCTATTTTTTTTTTTTTTTAAGCATAGATTTTTCCACATAAATTTGGGCCAGTTTCAGTGGGAAAGACCTATATCTGCATTCTCTCAGAAAAAGGTGAAACTTAAATTAGAAGAATACCATGGGGTGTGCTGTGGACTCTGAGATGAAAAATCTGGTTAAGAAAGCTGCAAAACCCACAAATACTTGTCTTGTTCCACAGAACTGCATGAAAAGTCACCATGCAGCCTTAGCTGTGATGTAATCTGTTATTTAAAAAGTAAGTGGTAAAGTGGCATAACATTGTAGTAGTATGGCTTGGATCCCTTATGGAAAAAAATTACCAGTTGTGCTGACATTGGTATGCTTTATCTGTAGCCAGTGCATCCTTTTATTTTATGTATTTTCATTGTGATTGCAGAGTGGAAACTAACCTCCAGGATCCAGGTGGAAATGACAATTCAAATGCCTTTGTAAATCACTCTAAGCCTCTTTAAAACAGGGATGCAGCTAAAGCAATGTAGATATTGAAAGTCTGTGTAGAAATCACTGACATACTGGTAAATGAAAATGACTGTCTAATTCTCTTTAGTGAATGAAATTATTCAGAATAGCTAAGGGGAAATGTCATTATGTGAGTCAATCCAACACTTACTGATTAATCTTGCCTCTGGTTTCAGTAGTTCTCCCCTTTCATGCTGGAATATATGGACATCTTAATAAATTCAAAGACATTATTATGCTGGTAGGGTTTGAATTGGTCTCTAAATATTTGGAACACAGGACACATTTTTCCATAAGACAGGATTTTGAGAGTCTCCCTGTAAAAGTGATGATTGTGTCTCAATGGAAGAAGCCGGAGTTTCTTAGAATGACTTTGGAAGGCCAGCCTGTAGCCAGCTCTGAGATCTGCTGTCCCATGGTAGCTTTGATGTTTAGCAGTCATGGTTTTTCAGACTGTTGCTTGATTTCTCCTTAGGCCTTGCCTAGTCAGGTGATGCAAATGTATGCTGGTTTGAGGGCGTAGTATCAACAGACATGATGACACTCTTCTCCCATCTTGGCTCTTCTTTCACTCTACAAACCATGAAGTAACTGATGTTTGTGCAAAAGGTCATTTCTGGGTTTGGACACAAAGGAAAGACAACTACAAGTCTGCCCCTGCGCTACAAAGAGGGAACTTTAAATCTACAATGAGCATATTTCAGTCTACAAAGCAATCCCTTCTGCCTGTCACCTGCCACAAACTTTGGGGATGTACTGCTCTTTCCCTGTTGCCTTGACCTGAGGAGATGTCAGCAGGGGCCAGTGTTTGCTCTTGGGGGGGAAGGAGGGGGAATGATTTTGTGTCAGATACTGGTGTTTCACCACCTCCTGCATGTGGAATTAACAATATCAACATTTATCAATTATCTCCACAATCACTGAAAATGTCTGTGCCCCATTGCAGCACAGCCAATGCCAGAAAGAATCTCTGCTTTCTTTCTCTTCGTAGTAGTAATGTCAGTGCATATTTAACCTCGCCTTTTCACTGGAAAACGTTAACAGATGGTGAGGCTTGTAGTCTGGACCTAAATAGCTTCAAAGCTTTGGTAAATATTAGGGTTAATCTTCATAGCTGTATCCTGTCCCCATAGATAGTATCAAAATCTGACATCTTCAGTCTTTGGGACACATGGATCTGTTAAATAAGCCATTCTGAGTATATAATGCATTTAGCAGAAAACTTAGTTTCAGATCAATACCCAGAATTTGCATGCTAATTTTTGAATTTTAGAAATAGTTTCAGAATCTTCCCCCCTCTGTGCCACTCCATTTCCATTCAGAATTTCTATTCTATTCAGAATTTATTTTACTTTTTGTTACAAGCATACAACTATAAAACTTTTGCCTAACTTTACGTTAATAAAAATGAAAATCTGCTTGTTTTAAGTAACTTAGTGTTAGTGCATCATTAGATCACAACCAGTCTTTTTTTAACTTCTACATTATCAATGCCTCTCCCTGTTAAAGTGATAAAGTACTGAGAAGTACTTTAGAGTAGTGAGAGCAGCAGTTAAAAAAGAGCAACCCAACAACAAAAAAAACCACCCTCTCTTAACATTCTAAAAAACATGTTGTTTTCTTGAGGGTAGTATGTGGTTCTCTATTCTTGTTTTCCACTTTTGTGGTATTGTTTTCCACTTCTAATTTAAAGTTGTTTTTGTTTTTTGTGGTTTTTTTTTTTTAAGTACTTGTTAAAAAAACATGCAGAATGTAGTACTTATGTAGTCATTATACTAGAGGGGACTGGTAGGTACTTGTACTTACAGTGTCTTGTTTCGGATCTTGTAAGTCTGCCAAACTTCTGCAATATGGGGCTGAAACTTTGTAACAAAGATATCTGTATCTAACCAGGTTTTTCTTCTGGATACTTCAGCCAAAATAGAAAACTATTTTCAAGAATGACAGTAAGAGAAAACGCCACTGATCTTTTCTCAAATGCTGTAGATTGTCTGTGGTATTAGAACAGACAATAAATACTAGGGTGGAAGCTGATCTTTGAGTTGGAGATCTCCTTTCTGTCAAAATCCACCCAAATCTGGCCAAGACAGACTTTCAGGACTTTGAGAACTAGTATGAAGCAGATGACAGTGAGCTTGATCTGCCTGTCTGTATTGCCTGTCTGTATTGAGATCTGAAATTAGGCATTTCATTCTTCAGGCTCACTAGATGCGTCTTGAACAACTGAAGCATATTTGGAGTCAATAGAGTTGGTTGATATTGTTTGATTTAAGGTATGGTTAGGTTCTGTTTGAGGGAACTAAGTTTAAGATGACTTCAACAATGTAAAAAAGGGCCATGAACAGCTGGACAAGGTGCATTCTTAGTTTAGTTTGAGAAGAGATCCTTCCTTTTAGGCTTTGGAAAAGTATGAGATGACAAGTGGTGCATCCTGCACATCCCATCTGTGGAATGAGGGCTAACTTCAACGAGAGCAAATTGATTATTGTTGCTTTAATCTCTGTAAAGGCTAATTTTCTGAGAATGGAAGCATCCTGAAAGCTCTGTAATTTATTTATTTGTCTATTTTTCTTTGCTGCCAGTCTAGACTTGTGAATGGTTGCTGGTTCTGAGGCTTACAGAGAAAGCACAGCCTTCACCCCCTTCATACTTCTTCCCCTTTGCAGAGAGCTCCTGTGGAGTGCCCACCTGGAGAAAATGTTCTGTTGACATCTGGTAGATAGACGGGGGGGTAGGGGGGGAATTTTCGTGGAGGCTTTGCTTCAAATACAGCACATAAAAAGACATATGAAAGACAGGATGGAGATCTGAGTTCTGTTTTCACCGGATCTCTTCTAGGAGGGAAAACTCGCCTTTTTCATTAGGGAAGGAGGCAAGAAAACATCTTGTCAGAAAAAGGCTCCAGTAAAGCTAATTTTCTCTCATCCAAAACATGTGAAGCAATAACTGTTACCCAAAACAAATAAAATAGTTACCAACTTAAAAAAACAAAAAATGAAACAATGAAAAAAACCCAAAAGCCTTAGCTTAAAGTTTAACCTACACAGTACTTATTTGATGTGCTCTGGATAACTAAAAAAAATGAAAAGTATAGTTTGGTCTGTCCAGGTGTGATAGAAAAGAATTTGTCAGGTATCTGGCAGGGAATGGGGATGAAAGGCATGCACATATGATGTCTCAGGTCCTAAGAAAGAGAAAGCAGTCCTCTTTATCCATCATCCCCACACAAAGAAAAAGATCCTAAAAGAAAAAGAGACCAAAAGAATGAGGTGCTGATCGCATCTGATAAAGAGAATGTTACCCTGTAATATAGTCTGGTTTAGTTTTGTAACTATATTGTTTGTTTTAGTGAAATCACTGTGGAGAGACTGCTAACCAACCCTAGTTGTGCAATTTCATGCTAAGAGGGAAACAGCCCTTTAAAACTTACGGTCACAGAGGAGACTGTATGGTAGTTGAGGAGACCGTTGTATAGGTAACTAGTGAAACAAACTAGTTCTCCCCATACAAGGGAACTAAATTAAGGTTCAGCTGTAATGATAGGGTTGACTGTTGTTTGAGACCCCTTAGAAGACTTGGAGATACCTGTAAGGAGCATGCATGATGCTTAATTAATGTAGTACCACCTATTTAATGAATACATATGGTTTTTCTGAGAAATGTAATGCATAAACCTAAGTGTAGACTACATGATTTTGTTTGAATGAAACATGCGGCATGCACGTTAGGTAGAACCATCCCCTGTGCATCCAGTGCTGCAATAAAAATGCCTGCTTCTTAATGCTACATTGGTGTTAAGGAGTTTTCTTAATCCAGATTTCAGTGAGAAGAAGAGGTGATGAATAAAGGAATCTATGTATGTTGTTTATTATGCTTGAGACACATTACTACTAGAAGGAACTAATGTCACAAAATGGAAGAATTTGTGCCATTTGATCTACAGTGACTGGGGTTGGAACAGGTAATCACTTTAAGAAAACCACTTGCAATCTTGAGGGGGAAAAAAAAATGATCAGGAAGGAAAAAGTCAGAGTCTTCTATAGCAGAAAAATAGTGAGCCTTTAATTTCTGTTGCAATGCATAATACACGTACGCTGTGTGTGTGCTTGTTGAGGAGTTGAAGAGGAACCAAAATTGCTAGTACGCCTTCACATTTCAGAGCAGCAATGAGCTGTAGAAAGAACAAAACCAGCAGCAGAAGTGGCTAGAGGGGTGGGAAGGAGCCATGACTACAAGTCACAGTGTGACTCCCTGCCCCATCCCCAGAACATCAGCAGCTTGCATGAAACTTTGCTCCTCAGCAGGATAGCTGAGGGAACCTTGAGATTAAACAACCAATATTTGTGGATGTTACTTCAGAAGTTGCCAAGCAGCTTAGTGGTTGGTTACTCCATCTAAAATCACCAAAATGAGGGTGTGGAGTATGTCTGTAGGCATAGAAGAGGGATTTGTATGTTGTTATAGTTATGCCTTTGGGGAGGAATTGTTAGTTACTTTATCCTGTTCTGCTAAATTCTTTGCTGGTCTCTATTGTTCCTTAGTTTCTTCAGCTACTTATTAAGGGCTTTTTGTGGTGAACATGAATCAGTGTCTTGGGGAAAACTAGATAATCTCCTATTACCTGGTAGTGGTGGGGTGATATTGTCCTCTAACCATTGAACCCGACTTTCTTGGTGCCAAACAGCTCCAGAAGGGCTTGGCTGAAGCCATGGCACTCATGGCAGCATGCTGGCTGAATGGTTCCAGTTTTGACCCTATGGCTGATTTATATTTAACATTTAGTCTAGGGGAAGTCTTAGGTTTAAGTCCAGGTTAGGCCACTACAAGTACAATTAGGGAAGAATTTTTTTTCTTATTTTTCATTTTTTAACAAAGTCAAGATGAGGATAGGTACTCATCTGGGACACATTGGTCTTACTTTGAGAACTGCTCATTGTGGGCCAGTACAGCTGCTGGCTTGTTAATGAAGATCTTGTCTGGAGGCTGAGAATAACCAATGCGATAAATCTGAGGCTGAGAGGACTGAAGCTCCTTATCAAGGAGAACTGCTGGTTTGATTCCACCACCCCCACCCTCTACCCCCAGATTTTTCTGTGTCTGAGCTACTCAGTCCTGTGATCAACATGTTTAGGGTTGGTGATGAGGTTGGGGTTACTTGGGCTTGCTCAGGGAGGGTTGTGAGTCTGGGATGATTTCTGAGTTAAGGCCTGATTTGTGATTCCTTACTGTATTTTGTTCCATTCTAGCAAGAATAGACTTGTATTAATGTTCACAGTTGTGTTTAGTTAGAAAGCTGAAATTCAGACAAAGTAATGGAGGATGAGCATGAGCTTAAAATATGATTGAAGCTCATTCGTTTTCCTGTGAATAGACTGTCTATCAGAGGTACCATGAGCCTTACAAATAGGATAAGAAGAAATCTGGTCCTATCCAAATGACGTGGAGAGCCCGAGAATTAGGAGTTTTGTACTCTGCTTGCAGAGTTAATGTATTAAAGTACATCAATAGAATCTTAAAACTAAGTCTCAGCTTAAACTGGTTGCTGCTTTTCTATGACTACAGAAGAATCCCTGAAGTTAAGTTGAAAATGTAATTAGTTGACAGTTGTAGGCTTGATTTGCTGGATATACCTGAGCTGTGTAAGGTGTAAAATATGAATTGGAGATTCATATTTTGAAGATAGAACTTATGATAGGTTGAAAGGCTTTCCCAAAAGAAATGGTACAAGTTTCATAACTCAGTTAATTTTGGACAAGACCTTGCATTTCAGTTGACTACCTAATTACTGTGATTAGATATGAATAACTAAGGTGATCTGCCATGCATAAATGTTTCTAAATGATTTATAGGATTAGGTATGAATGAGGGTTAGGAGTAGATCAGTGCGTCTGGGCTGAAGGCTGCACAAAAATTTGTGAAATACGGTACTGATTAATCAGAGTGATGTCCAGCAGACTTGGCAGTATGATTCAGTTTGGGTTTTGTGGCTTGTTGAATGTTGGGGGCATGTTAAAAGGCAGTCAGGAAGACATGGACACAACATAGACCCCATAATACAGACTGTTGAAGGAGGCTGAGGATACATACTAACTGAGAAGCCAGCTGGATACAGTTAACAGGCCAAGCTGTTATAACTTGTCTAAACTAACTATAAAGTTAGTACCAATCAAAACACTGAAAGCTCTCATCTTAACTGGAGGGAGCTCCTCTCCAGTCTTGTGTTGCTCCAGGCTTATATTCTGGACTGATTTCTGACTTGAGGCTTAACTAAGGCTGCAACAGCTTTCCCAGGTTGGTACTTAGAATAAAGCCAGTCGGGGATCTATCTTAACAGGGCAGCTCAGTTCTGAAGGTGGGATGAAGGCTTATTTCCTCATGTCCTTGCCTTCCATAGCCTAAGCTTGGCATAGGAACCATCAGTGATGGTGTGTCCAAAGCTCATGATTTGAGTCAAGATAATGTGATTCTTCCAGTATATGTTATGAAGTATTGTGAGAATGGTTTTGAGAAGAGGCTTTCAAATGAAACTGAGAGGGTTTTCTTTCCTTGCAAAGTACTTGCAGTGTGGACCAAAGGAGTTAGTCCTGAGCAATAGTGTGGGATTAGCTCCTCATGTCAACCTAGTTGCTGAGGGGCTGGAGCTGCAAAACCCTTCTGGCTGTCTGAAGTCTGTGGGAGAACTGGGACAGAGGTTGGCTGGCAAAACCCACAGCAGAAAGTTGAAACCTAGTCTATGTGATGGGGACTGCTAAGCCTGGGATGAAGGCTGGATGTGGTAAACCAGAGGGTTGAGAGCTCAGAAAGGAAATATTTTGAAGAAGCTGCCTTTAGGTTTGAGGTCACAGTTAAGCTTGAGGTTACTTTGAATCTGGCTGATGTGCCACACCTATGCTAATTCTAGGGCTGTGTTTCATGAACCAGGTAGCCCAGAAGGGAGGAGGCAGTTTGTCAAGAATGTAGATTCCTCAGTAAGGTGAGGAGAGAAGGTGATTTCATGGGAGTTGCTGAGTGTGGCCCTGCCAGAGGATATGAAGCAGGAGGTCTGACAGGGGCTTGGCTTTTGTATTTGATTAGCGAGAAGCTTCTGGGAGAGTTCTCAGAGGAGAATCCTTGTGAGAAAGGCCATAAAAACAGGTGGAGGACATGTCCTAGCTCTAAGCTGGACAGTTTTGATCTTGGCCCCATGGCAGGCCCTGAGCTACAGCTAGATATAGGGTTGCAATGAAGGGTTATCCATCTGCCGGTTCTGGTTATCATAGCAGATAGAAGCTAAACAAGCACCTCTCTTGAAAAACCAAAACCTTAGCTACCTACCTTACTGAATTATAATCCTCACTGTAACCATAATATGAAACTTGACCTAGGATTATCTAGGTCAAGCCTAGGGCATTAAACTAGATCAGGTAAGATCTGATCCATTCAAGTGAAGCCTGTGTAATTTGTCTCTTTAAAGGTCTCCTCAGTACAATGTATTTCTAGGACTCCCTTCCTGTAAATGAATCCAAACTTGAGCTATAACTTTAGCTCTCTACCTGCTTTGTGTCTCAAGACAAGATTAGGTTTTATGAATTTAGAGCAACCACATGCTTGTTCCCACCTGTCTCAAAGGTTTCTTTCAATTAGGCTATAACATCAGTTTTGACATCCCCTAGTTACAGGACCATAACCATCGTCCTATTCCTAGGCTTGGTTTAGAATCTATCAGCGCTGTTAGATCTAACTTTAAGTTAAATCAGACCAGTATGTATCTTCATGGTAACTGTGAATACCTCTTTTAAAAAAAAAAAAATAAAAAATTATCTTGCCTCTGTGTTCTCTCTTTTTCTGAAGCTACCCCAAGGCCTAAACAGAAGTCAAGATTTAAATGAATTCAGGAAATCCACTGAAGACTCTGTATGTCCTTGTCTTCAGCTCATTTGTAAACCAAATTATAAAAACCAAACAAACCAAAATTAAAAATCACAATTTTCTGCCTGTTTAACTTCTGAGTGTAAGTGATATATTTTTTTTTTTACCTGAAGTTCTGCACTGTAGCAGAGTTTAGGGCTATTGAAGGTGTCCTCAAAAGATAGGAGAAAAAGATGTACTTTTAGCCCTATGCTTAAGGTGACACCTGTCCTCAACTTAATCTGAAGGCCTCTTCTCAATGAAATTGAAGACTTTCTGCCTTTCCAAGGAATAACCCTATCCTTGTCCTTTATCATGGAATTAATTTGCATTCTATACCTCATACCCATGAGAACTGCTTAAGGGAATTGCTCAAGCTAGTACCTTTTCAAGCTTTATCCCAAAGTATTTTGTTGAAAATGTAAGATTATCAGTGACTCTGAATCCTAATTCTAAGCTCTACTGTCAAACAAGATTTCTTTTATGTGAGAATCCAAAGTAATCATCAGTCTTACAGTTAAGATGGTTTGGTTCACAGTGTTCTCGCCTCCTCCTGAAAGCCTGCCCTTGACAAAGTGTTGTGGGTTAACCCCAGCAGGCAAAGCCTCATCTGGCTGCTCACTTTCCCTGATTCCTCTTCCCCCAGGTGGGGTGAGGGAGAGAATCCAAAGGGTAAACACAAGAAAACTCGTGGGTTGAGATAAAGGCAGTTTACTAGGGGAAGCAAAACCCATGCATGCAAGCAAAGAAAAGTCAGGAATTAATTCACTGTTTCCCATCGGCCAGCAGGTGTTCAGCCATTTCCAGGACAGCAGGGCTCCATCACACGTAATGGTTACTTGCAAAGACAAATGAGGTAAGTTCAAACATCGTCCCTTCCTCCTTTTATTGTTGAGCATGATGGGATGTCCCTTTGGCCAGCTGGGGTCAGCTGTGCCAGCTGTGTTGCCTCCCAGCTTCTTATGCACGCCCCCCCCCCCCCCTTCCCCCCCCCGCCTCCTTGCTGACAGGGCAGCAAGAGAAGCAGAAAAAGCCTTGATATTGTCTAGGCACTGTTCACCAGTAACTAAAATGTCAGTGTGCTACCAACGCTGCTTTCTGTACAAATCTAAACCATGCCCCAGACAAGCTACTATGAAGAAAATTAATTCCATGCCAGGCACAACCAGTGAAGTTAATACTACTGTCCATCTGCATTTACCTGACTGAAGCCCAGTCCTAACCCTGATGAACGTAGGTCAACCTTTGTTTGGCAGTAAAACTTTATTACCTCTGTTAGAATTGGGTCTTTCAAAAACAGCTGGACCGAGGAGAATCTAACACTTTCCCCCCCTCCCCCCCCCCCATACATGTAGCTAAAACCGGTCCTAGCCTGAACATTGGTCTGATTTGCCAACCATGTGGATCACTCCCTAGCTAGATATTGCAGTACGGTTTAAATTCCTATTTTCTTCAGTAACTTGCTTAATCCCACAGGACTTCTGGGATTCATTGGGAGCAAAAACTCTCGCATTCAGCCTAAGTTTTCTTTCCTGTCACTAAAACCAATGCTGTCATTGATCCAAACTGTAAACCAAGGTTTAATACAATGCAGCCTCTCCCCCTGTACAAACAACAAAAAGCGCAGGTAGATACAGCAATCATTTTTCTTTCTGAAATATTCCACGAAAATCTTCACTCTTCACTTCCAAACTCTGATCTCAGTTACTGATCAAGAAATCGGACCCATGTCTGAAAGAGCAACAGGTCTGTTATTATCTGCCCTTAAACTGCAGTAAAAGACCTTCCAAGATCAATCAATAAACACGGATCTCTCAGCCTCTGCTTTGCCAACTTGTAATCTGAGCATGGTCCTGAATTTTATCAAAGGCCGTGTATCTGCACCTGATTTGGAAACTAATTTCTCTTACTATCAGCCAGCATTATATTTGTAAGCTTTAACGGACCCACCAGTAAATGCAAATGTGTAGAGCTGGATTGCGAAGACAGTCTAACGCTGGCTTAAAATTCAAACCAAAACTAAGATCAAACTATGTCTAAATTAATACTAGCAATTACACATCAGCTCCTGCTGTCACCATTCCTCATCTTCCTTCTGTGGCTTTTATGGAATAAACATGCCTGTAAGCCTTCACTTTCCTGAATATTCCCCCCCAACCAAAATCATAGGCTGGAAAAACAAGTTTTCCCTGGTACTGAACATTATATGATGAGCTTTCGTCATCACCACTTTTCACTGAAGACTTTTGCAGATGTTTGGACTAGGCTTTAATAAACCTGCATTCTAACTGCCCTAAGCCTTTCTTTGTTGATTAGTAAGACAATTGGTGCTGTAGTAATGGAGGTGAGGCCCCTGACATCTTTCACTTAGTCTTTCAGGATCTGGAGACCTTGCAGAAAGTGTGAGAAATGTAATAATTTGTCAAACACTGCTTTGAACCCTCATTTTGACCGCATCCTGAAAGATAAGCTAAGTAATCTTAGCCACCAAACTGAAAGATGGTTATTCCTATTTGAGCCAGTCCTCACTTCACCCTGGAATGGTCTGCAGATGGATCAGACGAAAAGTCCTGAAACCTTTCCCCCAGATTCTGAACTTGGACCTTGCTCTTGCGTTAACTATGGTTAAGATAACTACACACATGGCAGGACCAGCAATTATATATTACTGTTAGCTCTCGTCTTATTCCTGTAAGAGTCCTAGGACAGATCATAAAACTGATTCTTTGATCTAGATTTTACCAAATCTTAGGATTTTCCCTAAATCTCACCTGGTTTTAAAAGGTAAAATAGAAAGCATGCCCTCATTAGAAACATTATTCACCTTTTGTAGATTCATCAATTAAAACAGCATTTCCAACTGTAACGTTGATCGTAATCCTAACCTGAGCCTTAGAGGCATGCACCACCACTAGTAGAAGTCGTAACAAGAGATCAGTTCTTCTCTGGGCTCTGCAGGCAGTGATGTAGAAATAACAAAACATTGCTCTTCAACCCATGCTTTCTCAATCCCTGAGTTTATCCCAGCTTTTAATCGCAGTAGGAAGTGCACCATTTCAGAGCTCACCTTACAGCATTAGTTCCTAATCGTTACCCCTCTGGGCCTTTCAGAGCCACGAGGAGAGGTGATTCGTCAGTTCATGACCTGACTTTCAGTCCCATGCTAAAGCCCAGCCTTAAGCACTGACCAGGCAAAACTGTTAGCATTGAACTGTCAGCAGTGGTTAACCTCTACAGCTGTCAGCCCTCTTTTACTTGGAATTTCCAGGATCCAACACTAAACTGGCTGTAGAACATAAGCTTTCACAAATGCTTTTATCCAAGCTTTAATCTCAGAACTGACCTTTATCATGGATCTGTGGAACTAGCTTGTCCAAATTGGAACCTTAACACACAACCTATTCAGAAGCCAGGGATCATGTTACCTTTCATCCGATCTATAAATTATAGTCCAAACTGATACCTAATTTGGGAGCTTCATCTTACCTCACTGACAGCTTTTGGTGCTGGCATATCAGGACTTGGCTTTGCAGAAGTCAGCTGTAAAAGCAGCAGTTCAGCCCATTTTACAAATCTTAACTCTTATCGTAACTCTAATCTTAACCTAATTTGTGTTTCTAAATTAGATATAAAGGTAAAAAAAAATGTTGCAAGAGCTTGAAGGACAGGTGGTCCACCCAAGAATTTGTTCCAGCAATGATACAATATATGGGAAGATCTGTAGGTATTACAGGCTTCACAAAAATCAATGAGTCAAAGTGGGCAACGCTGGTGTGTTGGATATTGAAGTTCTGCCATTACTGTGACCTTTTATAGTACCAGATTATAGTACCTGATGAGATGCATGTTTATTCCAGTTAAATCTAGTAGAGATTTTTTTTAAAAAAAAATTCCTACAGTTCTCTTTCCTAGAAACAAACTTCATGATGCAAATTTAGCCTTCTAAATTTGGTAACTGATAGCAGTGAGATTACAGGAGTAGGGTTTTTTTGTTTTGTTTCTGTTTTAGGTTTTAGAATAATATAAACCACCAAACATTAGAAAAAGTCTTGACTATCTTTTAAAAAAATAGGGTAATATTTAGAAGTTAAGATCTTACATACAGTTATTTTTATTTTACCTTGTAAGAATCCTGTCATGCAAAAGCACTTGGTGAATAAAATTTCCTAATATCTAATTTTCAGAAACCAATTTTATGGACTGTCATTAGTATAGATTGCTGAAAAGTATTCCTCTCCCATGATACATTTCTGGGACATGTGATTGTCCCATGATTGCTACATTTAATGTAGTATTTTTTCAGGGGAAAGTCAAAATCTTATTTCCTTCCTCCAGACTAAATTTTCTGAAATATTTTTGTTCTGTGGTCAATATTTCAATATTAAGTCTTCCCTCATATAGAGTCATATCTATAATAGCTAAACTAATAGAACACATTATTGGCAAAACAGCCAATAAATGAGGAATTGGTAGGCTGTTTCTTCAAGAAGCTAAACTGATGAGAGCCAAGTGTAAGCATGATACAATCTTATTTACATATAAGGAAGGGGATGGATTTCTGCCTCCTGAACTAAAAAGTTAAAAATAATAGGAGCTAATTTTTTTTTTCGTTCAGAAATACAAACATGGCTTGTAGCCAGTGCTGGTATGCTGGTACTTTCTTTCTGCTTTCTTTCTCTCAGGCTAGTGATATCCATCAACTGTGCAGGTCTGAGTCAGACAAACAACTCTTGCCTCCCTTCCTTCAGACAGTTCAAGTTCTCCTAGCACAATATAATCTACCCAATAAATCAATTGTGAAATAAGAGCTGGTACACTGTTGTTACTACAAAGTTCCCTGAAAATATAACCAGCTTTAAACCTACCAGCTGTATCAGACTGGTGCTGTACTGTATGAATTAAATAATAAAACAAAATTAGAGTAGTGTTCTCAAATAGTTGTTGTAGATCGAGAGGAGTAAATAGGAAGAAGTAAGGCATTGAGAAATTTGGGAAAAGCAAAACAAGTTAGTTAGCTAGTGAAGACCCTTGCACTAAATCAAGAGTTTGTAGGGCCTGTCAGTGACTTTGTGTGAGCAGGCAGATGTTTGAATATTTTCTAAATAACACTGTTTAAACTGTGCTGTTTGCTCAGATTTATTTTTAATACTGTCTTTTTTTATGGTCCAGTAAAACCCAACAATAATAAAAAGCACAGCCTATGGACGTTTATCTAGCTTCCTCATTCATTATAAGCCTCCAAGATCTATCTTCTTTTTCCTAACCATGAACATAACAAAGTTGTAGTTTCTTGAGCAACTTGCATTGTAACAGAAATAAGGCTAAGAGGGAAGTTCAATAACATAAGGTGTTTATAGGTAGGCTCCTAATTAACTGTGTGAAACTTAAATAACCAGAGGCTATTTTAAGCCTTGTAGTCCTTCGTGCTGTGTGTATGTGTTTAGACATATAAAATCCCTGCTGAGTATGGCAAGTCATTGCATCCAAATATGATAAAGTTGTTCACTTACTATTTTTCTATTTTTAAATTTAAGTAGAAGCAGCAAGTGCTTATTCATCTGTACAGCACAATGAGAGCTTGTTGTGACATAGTATCTAGTGTACGGCCACAAGAAAACTAACATGTCTGTGAAAAAAATAATTTTGCATTGTGGCAGTTCATTAACTTGTTTTTTGTAGTCTGATATTGATATACAGCAGTTAAACATACATCCTGAGCAAGAAACCCCATCCATCAATAAACCAGACAAAAACCCAACATTATTGTTATTTATGTCTATAAAGAGGCATTAACATTCAGTTCTCGGATACATCAATGATCAGGTACAGCAATGAAAGGTGGTCCATCTGTCAAATCCATGTCTCTCCAGTTTAGAGACAAGGTTGTCATGCGTGACAGTGTCAAATGCTTGGCACAAATCCAGATAGATGACATCAGTTGCTCTTCCCTTATCCAACAATGCTTTAATTCTGTCATAGAAGACACCAGATTTGTCAGGCACAATTTACCTTTAGTGAAGCCATGCTGGCTGTCACCAGTCACCTCCTTATTTTCCATGTGTCTTAGCATAGTTTCCAGGAGGATCTGCTTCATGATCTTGCCAGGCACTGAGGTAAGACTGATCATCCTCTAACTCTCTTGGTTTTCCTTTTTTCTTTTCCTGTTGCTCTTGACATCCCTGTCCAGATTTAATTCTTTCAGGGCTTTAGCTTTACTAACCTGGTCCCTGGCTGCTCAGACAGTTTCTCTGTATTCCTCCCAGGCTAACTGCCCTGGCTTCTACCCTCTGTAGGCTTCCTTTTTGTGTTTGAGTTTGTCCATGAGCTCCTTGTTCATGCATGCAGGCCTCCTGGTGTTTTTTTCTGACTTCCTCTTTGTTGGGACACATCATTCCTGGGCTTGGAGGAGGTGATCCTTGACCATTAACCATCTTTCTTGGGCCCCTTTTCCCTCCAGGAATTTATCCCATGGTACTTTATCAAGCAGATCCCTGAAGAGGCCAAAATCTGCTCTCCTAAAGCCCAGGGTAGTGAGTTTGCTGTGTGCCCTCCTCGCTGCCCTGAGGATATTGAACTCTACCATTTCATGGCCATGCAGCCAAGGCTGCCCTTGAGCTTCACATTCCCACCAGCCCCTCCTTGTTGATGAGAACAAGGTCCAGCATAGCACCTCTCCTCATTGGCTCTTCTATCACTTGGAGAAAGAAGTTATCATCAACGCATTCCAGGAGCCTCCTGGATTGCTTGTGCCCTGGTGTGTTGTCCTTTCAATAGACATTGGGGTAGCTAAAGTCCCCCATGAGGGCCAGGGCTTGTGAACATGAGGCAGATCCTATCTGTCTGCAGGGGTCCTCATCCCCTTGGTCTTCCTGGTCAGGTGACCTGCAGCAGACCCTCACTATAATGTCACCTGTCCTTGCCCTCCCTTTAATCCTGACCCATAAGCTCTCTATCAGCTCCTCATCCACCCCCAGGCAGAGCTCCATGAACTCCAGCTGGTCATTGGCATTGAGGGTGAAACCCCCTCCTCACCTGTCATGCCTGTCCTTCCATTCCAACACTCCAGTCACAGGAACCATCCCACCATGTTTCCATGATGCCAATAAGACCATAGCCCTGCTGGCGTGTGCACGTGATATAGACAAAGAAGGATTATCATACAGAACAATAACTTCTTTTTAAAGGACAAATCCACCAAAGCCAAAAAGAAATAGCTTAAACCCACATATGCTTTTGATCAAGCTTCTCTATTTTAAGATGGAGGCATTGTGAATTCAGGTGTAATCTATTTGCCATAAAAATGGGATATTTAAGCTACCGCATTTGGCATTTACTGAATAATTCAAGTTCCCATCAGTGGAAAAGAAGTTATCTTTATGTTAAGTCTGGCATACAAAACAAAATAGTAATAAATTGAAGGTGACACCTCTCTTTAGATTAACTGAAAATATACTATGAGAAAACTCCCACTTCTTCTTAGGCTGTGGTAATAAATATTCCTTGTTGACTCTTTATTTTATACCAGTTCCTGTTTGAGATTTGTGATTAGTGAAATGATATTATAGAGAGTGTAGATAAGATCATATATTTTTCAGCTTTTTTTAGAGCTGGTTCGGTATTTTCCATGATATTTTTTTGAAGCTCTTCAAGTAAGGCTATCTATATCACAGTTATGAGGAAAGGTTGTCAGAAGTTGTAGGGTTCTGGAAGGCCATAGGGCTCATGAGGTGAACTGGAAATAAAATGAGAAAAGGTTCTGCCTCTGTGTGTGTGGTGTTTTTTTTGTTGTGTGTGGTTTGGGGTTTTTTTTGTTGTTTTTTTCCCTCCGAAGTTGAATTAATACAAATCTCTTCTGTGGAATGTTCTGATTTTGAGAACTGGAATTTCTGGTAACAACCTGGAAAAAGACAAATTGTAGCTGAATGTGTTTCTGAAGAGTTCTTCCTTCAATTTTCCTCAGGTTTCATCCCAAGCACATGTTATTTTTCTCACTTGCAGCTCTCCCTTGTAAATGGTTTTCTTCATGGTACGTGATATATCAAACTTGATGGTGTAAGTATTACAGAGTTGTATGGAATTTACTAGTAGACTGTAATATTTACTCCATTCACTTAAACAGCAGTTGTGCACAGATATACTGCCTTGTTTATCTGCACAGCTTTTTACCACTAGGATTTATCCAGAAAAGTATATAGCTGTAGTAATTGTTGTCATGTATTTCTAGAGATAAGTTTTCAAACATTTCTAACATGGCTATCATCTGAGACAAGTACTCACAAATTACCATGATTTAGTATGTACTTGCTAAATAATCACATTTTTCAAGGTCTCTGAGTTTTTAAGCTGTCTGCCTTTTTCAAGCCCTTACATTTATATATCTGTATAACATAGACCTCACTGTCTTTGCATACCACTGTAAATCAGAAGTAACTTCATTAAAATCAGTGGTGGTAGATGAGAAAAAAATTATTGTGAGAGATGACTCTGCTATATACCTACATAACTTATTTGTTGATATATGGGAGATGTAGGACATATCAGCATTAATTTAAATTGATGTCCGTATTTTATATTCACATGCCATTACTGCTGCTAAGAATAAACTTCTCTACCCTCTTCCACATGGCATCATACACCATGAAAGCAAATTAATTGCAGTGGCATTGTAGGCTGGTCTACAAATATACACTAATGTGTATCACACAATGGGAATATGCTCCCAAAATGTAAGATTGGTGGAAGCCCACCTGCTTGAACCAGGACTTGGGCAAACCTTGGCCATGAGCTGTTATTATTGTTTGCAAGCCAGTCTTCCCTCTAGCTAATGCTCAGCGTTTGTGCTTCCTGGTGCTATAGCCTGGTCGCAATGGGATAATGCAGCAGTCATTCCCAGCAGCAACAGAAAAGAAACTGAGGGGGGAAAAAATTCAGATGTCTTAAAATGAACTTATTTTATCCCCCAGAGTAAGACTAGACTTTGGGGAAGTCCAGTCTTTGGGGCAGCAGAAGACTGCTGCTCCAAAACATACCAATGACTAAAAGTGGATGTTGAGAATGGTTTTGTGCTTGTTGCTGAAAATCATTCCATTGGCAAGGAAATGCCAATCCTATATTTCTAGCCTGCCGGGCAAGCTGGGCAGTGCTGAACTGGAAGCTTGATAACAGCCATGGACTAAGTAAGATGGCAGAGTTTAAAATTGTGCAACTTTAAACTGAGTACTTCTAATACTTTTTTTTTTTTTAAGTGGCAGTAATATATCTGAATAGTATATGCTCTGTGATGAACAATATAGCGAAGGGATGGCAGTGAAAACCTGAAAGGAAACATGGTAGTGTAACTGATGTCATGATGTAACTACTAGATGCATTTCCAGCTGCATCAGGAGAGTTTTCTAAAGTTTATGAAGTTTGAGGAGCTTCAAATGAAGATACCTATCACTCTGATTAGTTGCCTTCTCAGGCCTGGGAGATTAGTTTCCCTGTTATCCCTACTCTTTAGATTTGATAATGAAAGGATTCCAACAAGTGTGGGGAGAGTAACTGCATTACTTCACATGCCTTGTGTAGAAAGAGAATTTCCTTTCCCACCAGGATGGATGGAAGTATGTAGGCTTGGCTGAAGGATTCATCAAAATTGTGAAATTTTGATATGTGTAGTAATCACAGGTTTATAAATACACACAAATCTACTTTTAATAGGAGTAGAAATATATTGAAATGAAACAAAACTTCAGAAGCAATACAGAAATAAAAAGAATAAAACCCTTAAATAAGAGCAGTGCCTCCTTTTAAAATTATGACTCTTACATAAGCTATATGGAAGGGGTCTGGTTCTGGAAAAGTGTTTCCTGTGAAGCCATGCATAAATGCATGCAACACACTGAGGAACCCATGTACATGACCTGCTTAAAGCTTTATCACATTGCCATGCATGAAACAGTAGATCTAATCTTTGCTCTGTACCATCTGCCTGTAACTACTACTTAAATGAATAGACCTATATACAGTCAGCAGACAATGTATCTACCAAGCCAGTGTGACCAGGCTGTGTGGTGGATAGAATCTGAATTAATTAATAAGACATAAATTTATGAATTTCAGGCATATGTAGTTTTACAATAGCTGCATTACATCAACCATTCATCACTGCCTTCTCACTTGATTGTCACAGTCACTTATGTCTTACTTAAAAGACACAATAATGCCTTTAGAGTAGGGATTGTCTTCTTGTGTGAACAGCCCAGAGAGACTTTTGTCCTGATTGTAGGTACCACTGAACTGCAAACAGCTGATAACAGCAACACTACTGAAATGATAGAGTGGCAAGTGCTCTATGTAATGTTTATGCTCAGCTTCTTGTATCCTCAATGTGTACTTGTCATCAGCCCTATTTCTCCATTGATGTTTGGCTATTTGGTTGTGGTTACAACACAGCTGGCCACACAGAGGCACCAGAAACTGAAGATAAATGGTGAAGTTCTGGTCTTGCTGAGTTGGGAGTAAAACTGCATTTGAAATCAATAGGACAAATGTTCATATGACGATCACAAGCAGAGCACAGCACAACGTGCTTATTCCAGTTGTTCCCTGCATCTCTGGGGACTCCTTTGGTTGGTGCCTTTCCTGTCTGAGTGGGGCCAGGTAACTGGGTGTGTGTCTCACTTTTTGGATGAAGAATTATAAAAGGTGGATTTCTCAAAACTGTTCAGATTTTCACAGTGGAAATACAACTCTGAAAGGAATGTGGTGTGGGCTTTGTGAGAGTCTGCATTCACTTTGGACACTAAACAGACAGATATTTTCTACCCTTGTTCAGTCCCCTCAGGTGTCACATTCTAGAGCTGACTCATTCTTCACCTGAAGTATTCAAGCGTCTTCTCAGTACGTTGGTTGCTGCTAGACTATACTGTAGAGCCTTGGGAGTTTTTATGACTCTTGACTATAGACCTAGTTTCTCATCTCAGACATTTTTTTTTTTTTTTTTACCTAGTTTTGTCTTTTACTGCTTACATACTGGCAAGACCTCTGAAATGAACAGCTAATATAGGAAATCATAACTGAAAATCACAGTGAATTTCTTTTGTACGTTAACTTGCCTTCCCTTGCAGGGACAGTTGCATCCAATGAGAGACGTACATCTGCAGAGAGACTGTGCTAGCAAATAAACTTCCTTCCCCAGTGATCTTATTTTATCCTGTGTCTTACACAGGAATATATTAATCTTCTTTCTGCAGTATGAAATGGAACAGTGGTAGAAGGAGGAGAAAACAAAAAACACTGATCCTAGTATCTCCTAATACTTTTTCACAACCTTCTACTGAATTATACACCAACAATACTCATTGCATGAACAAGTCCTCAAAAGGCTATGGTCAAATGGTTGTCTTTTCTGTAACAACAGTACAGTCTAGGAGCTAAAAAAAACCCTTTAATTTCTCCCAGACTGACAGACACCTCGATGCAATGTTTAACACTGTTTTTTAGAGTTACATTTTTCCTTACTGCAGGACATATATGTCGGCATGCCAACCCCATCCCAGTACTCCGTCAGGACTCATAAATTTGGGGGCCTGGTCTGCCAGCTGCAGCTGCTAGCATCACATTCCAGTAATGAGCCCTGTGAGCTTGCTGATGATGGAAATGGACTAAGACTGCATGATCTGAATCTGTGCCTTTTCCTAGCCAAGAGTGAAATGGGCTGATCTTGGCCTTTTACTTTGCAGGAGTATTCTGGAAAGAAAAGCAATGAAAAATCCCAATGAACTAGGAGTGAGTAAATGGCCACACAGGTGAATGATGAGCTGGAGAGAGCAATTCTAGAACTTTTGAAGTGCCAAAACAAAAGAGAAAGATCCTGACACTGAAAACTGAACAAAGACGTGAGAAGAGAGACAAAGGAAGAGTGAGGCTTGAGAGAGCATGAAGATGACACAGGGAGAGGTTATGGAAAAGGAGAGGGAGGGAAAGGGAACCAAGAAAAAGATGGAGGGGAACAGAATGGAATAATGGAAAAAGAGAAATGCAGGTGAAGAGTTGAAAAGAGTTTTACAGGTAAGGATAGAGAAGGGGAGAAGTTAGCAAAGTGAAGGAAAGCTGAACAGGTCCACAAGTAAGGCTTAAGGGCCACGAGCATTCTGTTTCTACACGATGGTGCTCAATCAGGACTGCAGGACAGAGGGGGAAGACGGCTCAAAGGCCTGTGCGTTGATAGGGTGCAAGGGCAACATATGAACCCCTTGTGGCACGTGAGAAAAAAAGCAGAAAAAACTTACAACCTTGGAAGTCTGTAGACATATTACTGCCAAAATAATAAATATGACTAACAAAAGTAATTGAAAGGACAATTAAACCAGCACGCTTAATGTTTTATTTCTTTGGTGTAGGTTTACACAAGAATGAAACCTGGCCAGGGGGATCTAGGCTTAACTGACTGAAAAATATTCTGAAAAATGTCATTTACCAACAATTTTTGTTGCACAGAAATTGTTTATTCTAGGCACTAGGGTTTAGAAAATAATTTCTGACCTTCTCCCTTTAACCAGAGTGGCTGTCACCATCTTGACTTGAATGTTTCCTTTGATCTCCACGGTGGCCTTTGCTATGGAAGAGTTTAAAAACATGAGAACAGAGACTGACAACTGATCCTTTTAATGTGTCCTAAACCTGAGCTTCAGTGACTGTTTGAACCAGCAGCCTTCTTTGGGCACGGACAAGTGTTACTTGTCAAGTTTGGCCATGCTTATGACCTGTTAAAGTCTGCTGGCAGATTTTTTTCCAATTCTTCTGTCATTCCTTGTGGTGAGGTTTTATTCCTCTGTGAAGAGGAAATCTTTATGATGAGACAGCAAAAAAAGACAGAACCTTAGTAATAACTTTAGATATAATTTACACATACTAGGAAATGTTGGCCTGGTAGTAGCCTGTTCAGACAGAGTGCTGCAAAGAACCTGTATGGAGTACACACAAAATAGTTCATAATTTTAAATTACTTGTTTATGGTTCCAGCAATTGCTTATTTTTATTTTCTTATGTGTTATCAAGATTATGGCAGAGAAATGTTAGAAATGGCTCAAGAAATAAATAACAACCTGAACGAATGATAAAATGGACAGTTTGAGAGGAAAGTGTGAGCCCACCAGTGGTAAGAATGTCACCAGTAGGACTAATTTTGAAAGGTGGCTGCTGCAGTAAAAAAGGGACCTTTTAAAACATTATGCTGAGGCAGTGCTCCAACTCTGGCTCAGAAGGAAGTATGTAACCCGCTGAATTATGAGCAACATCTTGTTCAGCATCGTGTTTAAAGATGGGATTTTCTCTTTGTGCTGCAAAAGAGGGGAACTGAAGCTTTCCAATAAAAAGGATGGCTGCCTTTCAGCTGAATTGCCATTGGTACCCTGTGTTAAAATGGTCTAAAGCATATAATTCTTTAAAGATAATATAATGAATTTTTAAGTTATAGAATATACACAAAAGTACCATGGAATTTGAATTGATACTGACCACTCAGAGTTAAGATGAGATGTCAATGCCATCTTAGGACAGAAGGGAAGGGAAAGGGTATAGATGTGATGGAGAGCTCAGGGGAGCAAAGACTTAGCAGATGGACTTGTGGCCTTTGCCATAACACAAGGAAAAAGGAGTCAGAAGTAGCTGTCATCTGGTTCATCCCACTTCAACCTCTCCTGTCTGCATCTCTGTTCCGCCGAAAACGACTGATAGGGTAGGGACATTTGGTACTCTGAAGTAATATGCTGCAGCGAGCCAGTTCAGCATACAAAACGTGCACATGAAATACATCCTAATGCATTCTGACTCTGTGGAAAAATATATGTAGACGATAGAAAAATATATAGAAATAGTGCTTAAAATGGACTAATACATGACAATATAGTAGCCACTTCACATATGTGAACTAGAAAACTTCATTTGCTACAGAGAAAGTCTGTTCCACATGTAAACTTCCACATTTTTATTTTGAATGCTGCCTGTAGCACATAGCAGCACATTTTATAAATTTATATCGTAACTGGATTATTTTAAACACAGTGTGGTTTTCCTCATTTAGGTTTTCATAAGCTATTTTTTTCAAGTTACATGATATTCAGCCAGTGGCAATTATATTTTCTACAGATTTTTTTTAACTATTGTCACAGTTCTTTATTTTGATTTTATTGGTAATCATGTTAGCTATATTTGTGGTTATGTTGATTCTTCATGTTCTTTAATCCAGCATGTACCGATACTGAATTGCTACTGCAGAGACAAAAATTAAATAGCTAAAATTGCTTCTTTTGGATGACTGTATAAAAGTTATGTGTGCAAAAAAGACATCATAAATGTCCAGACTTTAGCTCTTAAGTACAAGGAACTGTGAAGATGCTGGACTCTCAGAAAATCCCTGTCCAAGGATTACTAAACATTAGAGGTTCGAAATTCAGATCATATACTATATGGTGCTTAGTACAGCCCCAGTTACTGTATAGCAAATCAAGAGTAGGGCTGCTGGAACAGAAGTATTTTTTAATGATTTTCCGGTTTTGAAAAGTTTCACCTGGTTATGTTCTTCTATATTTACATGTGGTTAATCCACAACCCATTTTTTTCTCCCACTATTGCATAATTTTGCCGAAAACTGTTCTTCTCCACCAGAGAGAGATATTTTAGTGATGGACTAATTCTGGATAATCTGTCCTCATGTAATACACCATTTAAATGAGCTCAGGGTGGTGAGGGAAGCTGTCCAGAACATGTGGCATATGTTTATAGAACATTAGAAAGTCATAGGTGACAATGTAAGGGGGTTTCATACAGAGATTAAGAGACCAAAACTTTGTGCTGTATTTAGACATCCATGGGAGCAGCACTAGGGATTGAGTTCCACCTGAGGTCATTCAATATGAGTTTTAGACATTGACATATAAATGTCTCTGTGTCAATGGAGATCTAAGCAGAGATCTTAGCCTTTATCCAGTTGGCTCAACACTGATTGTTTTCATCATTTGAGACCTCCTATGATGTTTTGCCTGGCTCCAACAGCTTTTCTGGAAATGAGGACATCCTATAGAATTTGCTAGACCTTAGAGATTTTCTCATATACTCCATGGCATCTCCAATGACATTAAATACTTGCCTTCAGACAACTGAATTGAGTTTCTGGGGCTGACCAGCTGAGTTGTTGTCCAGAAACCACTGCCTGCATCAACTGAAATGACAGGTTAGACACTTACGACACGTGTGAAAACTGTATGAAGAAACCTATGTTAACTTGTTTTATTTTTCAGAATAGTACGAATCTGCAATGTACCCCATTATTCTTGGCAGTGATTTGGAAAAAATCCACAGATTGAAAGGCTCATATTAGAGCACAACTACAAGAAGACTCTTAGATAAGACTGTTTTTGACCTGTTTCTGGTGGGGTAAAGCCCTGACAGGTACCTCTTCTGTAGATTACCTGGCCTGGCCTAAGTAATAATAATGGCACCTCTCTGCGCTGTGTGGATTGTTTGTTCATGTTCTCGGGGAGTTTCAGATGATGGTGTTGATGATGCAGCAAGTCACCTATACAGTCAGAGGCAATGCAAACAGATATAGACATTTAGACCCCCCGCCTGAAATGCAAGTCACAATTTTTCTCACAAAACTGAGTAAGACAGAGTGGGATTAATTTCAGTTAAGTTTTAAATATATAGTGTAGGTCTTTACTGCCTGGCTAGTCACTTCAGGTTCCCTTCAGAGTCAACAAAGAGTAATAGTCACCCCTGGGGTGCAATTCATCTCATCCTATTGTTGACATTTAAAATTAATCATACTCTAGAATTGCCTATAAGTCTTTGTGGTCTATAAAGAAAACATAGCACAATTAAAAAGTAGGTGTCTATATTTCAGATGGCTGAAATTCATTGAAATGAAATAATCTGCAGCAGCTCTCCACTTCCATGGCTGTTTCTGCCTTAGAAAGAATGCCTGAATACTTTCTTTTTCCACAAGCTGTAGTAGTGTCTAGCAGGCTTATGCTTGTTTGTTCGATATTGCAGACACCTTCAGGGCTTTTACAGAGCACTGAATAAATCGTAACTCGCTCTTGAGAGCAAAGCATATTTTTGGCTTGGCTGGAATAGAAAACAAGAGGAGTCACTGGGTCAGAATTAACCTGGGAGAACCGTCACTGGAACTAGAGTGTCCCTGCTGTGCCACAGGGAAGGGGAAAACTCAATCATCCATTCTGATAGAGCTCAAAACAGTAAAGTACTTGGATAGTTGTTCAGAAATGCTTAGCAATGGGTTTTGTCTGCTGGTACTATTCAACACTGACCCTGGTAATATGTTACTTTGTTCTTTTTTCTACTTTAAAAACAAAGTAGTCTGTGCTATTTCTGTTTTATTCTAATGGAGACATAAATCTGTGTCCCAGCACAACACAGTAAAATGAAGTTTGAATAACTAAACTTGCTGGGGCAGAACACCCTGCATTTCTATAAAGCATTCATTCAATTTTGAACAAGCAACATATTTTCTCTCAGATATGACACATGCAATTTTGTTTTCAGTTTATACATTGTCTGTTCTTTTGACAACTAGCAGACAGTTTACAGTAGGCTGTGCTATTATGTTGTAAAAAAGTTGCCAACTACATATTTAAAGAGACAAAAAACTGGATTTAGACAATATTTTCTATTTCACAAGAATTTCTTAGAATGGAGCTGCGAGGCATTCATTGCAATGGCAATTAAAGTGGTGCCAATTTGCTGTTTTCTGAGATGGACAGCAGCTGTTCTTGTACAACAAGAGCAGCAGGTTAATAACTGGGTCAGTGCTACATTCATGTCACTTTTCTTTTTGAGGGGAAGATTAGTGCTGAAAAAATGACTGCAAAGGATAAAATGCTAGGTTTTGTCTTTGCTGTTTTACAATGAATCTTCAGTAGGTGTGCTTAAGATATTCTAATTGACATGCCTGCAAACCTCCCTGAAGTTACCTTTCTCACTGTAAAATGTAGTAACAGACCTATTGATCAATAAATGTCTTCAGGCATAGTCTCATTCATTATAAATCCTGGAACAAGAGAGACAGGTGAAACCTATTGCTTGCTTATCTGTAACTACCTGGAACATAAAATGCCAATTCTTTTGAAGATCCATAAGGATGTAGAATCTAATTCAGCTCCTTCTTGCTATGTTCTAATTTCAAAGTCTAATAGCAGCAAACGTAGCTTTTCCGTGGAGCGTGCAGGTGTAACACTGAAGACATAGAGGGAAAAGAACTGAGGAGGAAGAAAGTACTATTTTCAAACAGTTTCTATAGAAGTGCTACAGTTCTATACGCACCTGGCATGTGAGTGGCTGTTTGATATCAGGTGTGTGTTCAGATGCAGCAAGTTTCAAAGTCTGGTTTGTTCTCACAGTATACGAGGACTTATTTTTCACAGTGCATTGGGTAACCTGTGTTCATCTGTGAGGTCTCAGGTTTATTGAATAATGCAGGCTCTTTTAAGTTGATTTTCTATTCTTGCCTCTTAATATTCTTAGCTTTTCTTCAGACATATAATAGTATCACAGAAATCCTTTGACCAAAATCTGGTTTTTGATGTCAGTGCAGTTCAATATCTGGACCCTAGCCTTTTGTGGAGTTGCAACAGAAATGGCCTATATTCTTCCATTTAGCAAAATTTTAATGAAAATGAGAAAGAGACAAAATCACCTACATAATATGAAGGAAAGCACTTTAAGGCATATGGAACTCAGAAAAGAGGAGAAGGGGAAAAAAATAAGTGAGAAAACAATTTATACATGGAAAGATTGAGTTGGAGGTAATAGAGGAAAAGTTAGAAAACAAATGTAGGTCCCAGCTGTTTTAGAAAAGAAAAATAAAAAAGAAAAATTAAGAGACAGAAAATTACTGAATTGCCTCAAATAACACTAGGCTACACTGCTCTGGAAAGAAGCAGCAAGATCACCAGCTTACCCTGGGAAGGTGTAATAGGTGGGAAAGAGAAAGGGGAGAGACTGAGAAGGCAGGAGAATAGTCTGTCTCTGTTTCCCACTCAGAGGGAATCGTCCATATGGTGCACATTAATCTATGCTGCTGCAGTCCACAGCCTGTTGGGGAGTCATTTTTAGTGAGATCAGCCGCTGGAGTAAACTGTTGAGAATTACGGAATATTTTAATGTGGTTACATACTATAGTAAAATAATTTTGAGGTAGCCAGGAAAAATCTCACCATGAAGAAACAGAAACGGAGGGAAGCAGATAGGAGTATTTCAGTATTGTTGACGGAGGAGGAGTGATAGAGCAGCTTGGTGGGCACCTGGCATCTAGCCAAGGTCAACCCACCAAAATGACATAGACAGAACATCCCCAGGGTTGACTTAAGGCTGCAGAGTGAATGCCTGGCGTGTGTCTCTTTGATCTCGTTTCCTCTCTGGTAAATGCATAGCAGGTGTATTAAAAGAGAGGTAAGACTAAAACAGCAAACAAGAAAGCCCACTATTCTGCAAGAGGTCAGTTTGCAGAGAAGATGAAAGAGAAAACGGCTTCTCCAAAATAGATACTTGTTACATGATTTAATTATCTACCTAAAAATTGCTTAAATATTCTGGCATGGGCTAAATGAGAATGAAGATAATAGGCCAAGTTTATGAATTTTCTTTTATCTCACCCCCCGGGGGAAAAAAGCCAGCAATAGTTTGTGGCTCTGTATTTAGGACATAAGGACACGGATTGTGAAAAGCCTATGGAAGGAGCGTGTCAAAGCTTTGTTTAAAGAGCTCCTTGTTTAAAGAGCTAGTCACACACCAGGCATAGCTAGGCTGCGCTACAATTAGAGTAGTGATATTTTTCAGATACAGAAACACAGTAAGTTGGAGCTATAAAGCAGATGTCTACAAGTAAAAGGTCCATTCAGCAGGTATTTGACTTTACTAACCTTGACCTTCACCATAACAGGTACTGTTGCCTTTCTATATTGTGAGCGTGGAAGCCCACCACTAATAAGAAAATACATTGAAATGCTTGTATTATGACTTAGGTATGATATGGCTGATAGATTATTCCCACTCCCACCCCACCCACCCCCCAGTCTCTTTTGAACGAAGCTAAATACTTTTGTAATTTTTAGCTTATTGTAACTCTTACAACTTTGTACTGGTCTGTATGGTCAATGAGTAACCCATTTTGATCGAGTGGCATTAGCAATTTATTTGTTCTCAATACTAAGTGCTATTTAAAGTTTATCTTCCCTCATAGATTACTGTGGACTTGATAAAAAATAAAAATTTTCTTTCTTTTTAAATCAGAGAGTTTAAATTGATCGTGTTTTCTTCCTTAGCTTCCCCTTATTTCTTTGTTCTTATGCAGAAGGAATGTATCATAATGTTTTAACAATAAAAATGTTTTACAGTAAGCAGGATTGACTTCATGCTAAGTAGGTTTTATTCCCTTACATTAGCTTTTGGAAACTAAAACAAACACATCAGTGATTTTATGCCATTCTCTGCAAGACAGGACAGAAATATACAATTAACACTGCAAGCAGCTTTAAAAGCTTCTCTCTTAATAAGAAAAACAAGTAATAAAACCAACAGCTCATTTTCTTACAAAGTAAAGCATTTTTAGACTACATGTTTTCTGACATAATTTTTACTGATTAAAATAATTCTGAAATTGTTGCCATGACCAACTACAGAATATGATATTGTGATACAGCTTTATCTTTCATGCTTCATACAGTAGCGAGAAGAGAGATAGCATGATATTTTGTTTATAGTCACAGATGGATCTTAGTTGCTTTATGCCTCCCCCCCTTCCAAATTCAGTGTATTCTAGTTACATGTGAATAGGACACAGAAGCCTTGATCAGATTTTCTGTATTGTCCAGTTAATAAACTTCCACTGAGAAAGATTTCAGATTGTTTTTAGTGAAGACTTAAGATATGAAATAATTATTGCATGAAGTCAAAACTGCAACCTAAAATAAAACAAAAAGCAAACCACCAGAAACTCTTTAGCACAATTTTTTTTTAGTGTCCATATCATCATGTGTAAATATGGTGTTTGAAATGAATACTAGAAGTCAAGGTGGCTTCTCGTACAGATGTTCCATTTTAAGAACATAAGAAAAATGAAATCTTCCCTTTTTTTCCTGGAATATGAGCTCTGTTTAACAATTACAAATACTTCACTGAAATATAGTGACATGTTCCATATGCGCTAGGGGAACAGTGTGCTAAAAATGCAGAAATTATACCTGAAAAGAGGGAAATACACCAATACTTGTAAGTAAAAGCTACAGTGATCGTGCTGCGAGAGACAGAAACATGTTGTAACCATCAAAGTTTTGCTGGGACCAAGACTCTGAGCAGAAATGAGGAAACCAGTAAATTTTCAGAAAATGATCAGGAAGGTTTGAACATCAGATGCTCTGTATGAGAAATAGATAGAGAAAAAGGTGGAGGGACATTAACAAAGCCATGGCCATAGTTCTGTGATTGCTGGCTGTACTGTGAGTGTTCTCATAGCACCTGGGTGGCAATAGGTATCTTCTAAGGAAGAGATGTTCCAGGAGAAACAAGATTGCCACAAGAAAAAAGGAATTTGAATAAGTCAAATTAATGTGAAGAGAAGATTCACCGAAGGAAATTATGCAGAAATCATCCTTGGGGCTAAACAGACTTACCGTTTTTCTTATATGACCGAAAAATACTCGCCAAGATAAAACAGCTGCTATGTTAATTCCTTATGTGCTGAGTTAAGGACCTTTCTAACTTTTGTGGTTTAACTGGGCAGGCAGCTAAACACCACACAGCCGTCGCTCACTTTCCCCAGTGGGATGGGGGAGAGAATAGAAAAAAGGTAAAACTCATGGGCTGAGATAAAGACAGTTTAATAGCACGGAAAATGAAGGCGAAATAATAGTGATAATAAAAGAACATACAAAACAAGTGATGCACAGTGCAATTGCTCACCACCCACAGACTGATGCCCAGCCAGTCCCCGAGCAGCAGGACACCACCCCCCAGCCCACTCCCCCCAGTTTTAATGCTCAGCATGATGCCATATGGTATGGAATGTCCCTTTGGCCCGTTTGGGTCAGCTGTCCTGGCTGTGTCTGTCCCCTCCCCCAGCTTCTTG
Organism: Falco biarmicus; assembly: GCF_023638135.1. NCBI lineage: Eukaryota > Metazoa > Chordata > Aves > Falconiformes > Falconidae > Falco > Falco biarmicus. The sequence goes on along the minus strand of NC_079292.1, from coordinate 11,641,991 downwards.
TGCACCCCCAGCCTCCTTGCTGGCAGGGCAGTATGAGAAGTTGGAAAGTCCATGGCTTAGTGCAAGCACTGCTCCGCAACACCTAAAACATCAGTGTGCTATCAACATTATTCTCATCCTAAATCCAAAATACAGCACTGTACCAGCTACTAGGAAGAAAATTAACTCTATCCCAGCCAAAATGAGGATGCTAATCAAAAGAAAAAAAGAGCTCTGCTTATTCTAAAACATTTAAGGTTTGTAGACAGAGACTTTATTACACATTTCTCTGTATTTTCAGAATCAGATATGCCTTTTTTCTTATTTTGACCAGCAAAGCTTTCTGCTAAGCTAAAGCAATAGCTGAAAAATTTATCAACAACATGGGCTCATCTATAAATACTGCAATACAATCTCTTATAAATAGGTTGAATATTCCTATTCTGTTACTATAAGGAAAAATATGAAAATGAAACAATAGCACTGCTTTAGGTCAGCATAAAAAAGGCATTTTAGGTGTTCCTTTGAGAAAGGAAAATGCAAACATTTTGGCCTTTTTATAAAAAAAAAGTATAATTATTTTTACAAATTACATTCTAAGAATTAAATTAATTATGAATAAAAAAATCACAAAGATTTTAGTTCAACATTACTTAAACAAAATATTTGGATTTTTTTTTTACTTTCCTCCTCAATGGATCAGAAAGGTGGGCTTTTCTTTTTCTTTCTTTCTGAATTTTAGAAAAAACAGCCTAGATTGTCGATAGTTGTTTTTTGTTGTTGGTTTTGGGGGGTTTTTTATTATTCTTGAAACGTGTATAGATTTACTACTTATCTGGGGGAAAAATAATATAATTCACCTTAACAGAATTATGAGTGGAATGATACCCAAGAGGGTTAACTCAGATGCAAATGTGAGAAACAACTGATTAGGACCTGTATGATCTATCACTGCAATTCACCATGACTAGGCGGTGGTGTCTTATGGAAAAAGTAATCCAGACAGAAAGTGCATGTCACGAAGCAGGCAAATTATCCCAACCATAAATGCATAATGTGCTGGAACTGCATTTCCTAACGGTTTGTAATTTTTGTTTCACATTTTCATTTTTAGGGGCTAATCCCTTATTTTGCAACCATCCCTCTGCATATACATATTTGTATTAACACCTGATCAAGAAAAGAATGTTGTTTCAAATTGAAACACCTTTTAGCCTGAATGAAATTATTTCTGTGTTGTACTTTCACAAAATATTTATAAATAACTTTGAAATAAACTTTGAATCACTGAAATATTAATTAAAACGTTAAATGCTGGAGCAAAATAATTTTTCATAATCTCTTCAAGTGTTTTGCTCTGCTGAAATAGCAGAGGTCAACCCAAGTTTGGTAAACATTTCAGCCAGACCAAAGCTGTACTTTGCTGGTGAAAATAGCTGGGGCTGAAACATTTGTTTCTAAGCATATGCCATTGCTCTTCCACGGTGTGCAGCCAGCCTAGACTGCTGGCTTGCCCTCAAATGTGGGGTCTGCTGGCAGCGAGGAAATCCAGCCAGGCCCTCGTGGAACTGGCTTTGCTCTACAGCAGCCAGTGCAAGACCTACCTTTAAAGGAAAGTCTGATGCAACAGTACTAAACAAGCTGGCTGATGCACAGGCGATCGGCCAGGTCTAGGCAGTCTCCTGACTGAGAAGAGATGTGCCACTTCATGAATTGCAGGTGGAGAGGATGGTGGAGAGGATGCTTTACCTCATTCCTGTGTTTCAGATTAATACACCAGGGATTGCTATGGCTAGGTGGGTTTGATTATACAGAAGTGACCTGGAGTATCGTTTCCACACTTAGCACCATGGTTAGATGCTTGAGATTATAGCTGGAATGGCTGTAGCCAGCCAGTCCCGACCCTAAGGGCAAGAGCAATGTCAGCAACCAATGAGGCAAGAGGCGAATAGCAGTAAACACTGGGTATCCATGTACTGATGCATCAAAGCATGTCTAAAATACCACCCTACCTGTGATTAGAGACATATCCTCTTCCCAAGCACAGTGCAAACCTTCATGAGGAATTAATAACCTAAAAAAAGCCTTTAACTCAGTCTAGGAAGAGAACTGCTAGAAAGGATCATAAAATTTACCAAACAGCTCAGAAAAAATCCAGTTGGTTGTTTCACAGTAGCTGCACCTTGTACTGCCTTGTCAGGCAGGTTATTTGAATGGTTGAAGGCATTTGTATGAACAAAACTATGAATGCTAACAAATATGCAGAGAAGAATAAAGATGCACATATAACCCCCTGAAATGTATAAATCCCTTTCTTTAAAATACGTGCATTCAACATCATGTGCCACAATATTTTCTTTTTTTTGAAAAAAAGCATAAGAAATGTGAAGTATTGTGATTTCCAGACTCTATACTGCATATTTTGAACAAACTACTATCCAAATGGCAGTTTACTGTTGCTTATTTCCTTCCAATATTCTTTTCAAAATCTGATTAAAAATCAGATGTGTAACAATAAGCTAACACTGTATTTTTAAACATGCGCTTAGTCTCCTCATGTTACTTCACAAAGAGTACTTTGCTCCTGTGAAATATCAAGAAAGTAATTTCAGAAGCATCTTTACTAGAACATTATCTTTCTCAATGACAGAAAACTTTCTAACGCAGGTTACCACGAGCTGCAGTATACCCAGAACAGGCAATATACCTCTCTATTTTTTGTGGAATCTGAAATAAACTACAAAATTGTTATTTCACTGAACCAGCTGTTCAGTTAGTTTAAACTGTCTATGTTTTCCATTTTCTTCCCTTGCTCTGTGTTCCTCTTCCCAGATCTCACAAGGCACTGCTTTCTTTATAATATATATTCCATTATACCATTCCTGTGTCTTTATGTCAGAATCCATCCATGTAGATTGCTATTCTCGTTCACAGACTACTGTACAGCATTGTGGAAGATTTGTTCCCTATTTGTTTGAGCTGTTTTATCCATCAGTGCTAACATATAATGGCTTCTAGCTGTCTGTAAATAGCTTTGCCTTAGGGCTTAGAGGGTGTTTTATTTTTCCTGAAGCACAGCACAAATGTGATGCAATTGAACAGGCATCATAAGGTACACAAAATGCTATAGGGCCTTCACTATGCCAAAATGACGACAATGAAATTTTTTCTTTTGTGCATAAATTGGGCTGATTTTTAATCTTCAGAAGAAAAACTGACTAGAGCAAAGGGAATTATATTGATATTTTCAACAGTCTGAAGAGTAATAGCTTTAAAGGATAACATCATTCATCTGTAGCTTTTTATGAAACTGACTTTCTTCCATGATCAGGCTGACAGACTTTTCGATAGCTACTGTGCAACTATGTCAGTGAAACTTTAAATGTAACACAGAAACTGAAAACAGTCCTTCTTAGAGGTAGTTTGCTAAGTTGCTAAGACTTCAAATGTAGGTAAGGAATTTTCAGAGGTGACTGGTACTTCCAAGTTTTAAAATTATTAATTATTCTTCATGTAATTATCAGTTAATATCATGCTTACTCAGTTCCCTTGTGACTTTCTTCATAAGATAATTTGGGTTTACAGTTTTAGTGGCATTTGAATACGGGTGGAACAAGTAGCTCTTGGGCCTCTGAGGGCACACTGCACAAAGATGTTCTGAGTAAATAGTCAGGGATGTAATGTGGATCCAGGCATTAAGCTGAGCAATGTTCTGTTGCTTGTTGTTGTTGGGTATGTTGTTTTATATTATGCTCTTATTCATCATATATGAACAACTTTGCAGCTGTTATTTCCTTTCCGCTTAAGCAAATCAAGCCTGTGATATCCAAGAACAAAATTAGCTCAGTAAAAAGCAAAAGTTATTTTTAAACATAAAATTTATTTTTCTAGAGAAAAAAAATACCTTCCTATGCAACCAGTGTTTTTGCCATAATTTGAGAAACAAATTTCTCTGAAGTATATTTCTTTCTGCAGGTATTCCAAACTAACCGTTTGTTGCTATGCTCAGTTAGCCTGAAATACTCCATATATGATTTTGTGTAGGAGAAATGGTTTTGTTCTATATTGTTTTGTTCTTCAGTATTTTTAGTAAGTTATTCAGATGGGGTTTTTTATGTACTGTTGTTACTGTTCATATGATTTTTGTTGCTCCTGAAGGCAAAAGAAAGAAAATCCCAAAATGTATTATGAATGTGATCCGATTTATGCAAACTAAGGTGTTAAACACTACAAGAGATTGCTTTCTAGTAACTCATTATAACAGTAACCTTTTTTTTTTTTTAGTACGAGGATCTCAAACCACTTTACAAATAGCAATTAGACTTTACAAATAGCAATTAGTTAAACCTTTTGGTTCCTGAAAGTGCACCACAGTACCGAAACATTTAGCATTAGAGCGTACCTCAATGTTGTGTGTAATCAGACAATGAAAACTTCATAGATGAAACTGAAGAACAAAATAGGGAAAATGGGAATGTTTGAAGAGGAATGGAAAATTTAAAGGGTGAAGGTAACATTCCTGATTTTCTTCCTGTAAAGATCGTTGGGTCTTAGTTCCTTTATTTATGGCTCTGTATACTCAGATACAGTTGAAATTGAAAACCATGTGCACTATCTATTTACAGATCTGTAGATGAAAATATCAACATTTTAAATAAAACATATTAAAAGATAATATAATGTCATCTAGGAATGGATACCTCTACATTTGTGTTTGTGAATACAAGAAATCACATTTCCATATTTATTTCTCCATACCTGTTCGCTGTTTGTGCTTGTCGAGGCTGAAATGTGGCTATTCCCCTGTACAAACAGTGGTGGGAAGCCATAGGAAAGCCTTTGCTATGGACTTGTCTTGAGATCCTGCTGGTGATGTGTTGAGCCTTTGTCTTCGTACTTCCACAACCGTTCTGAACAGAGACTTTCTCCCAACTCTTTTCTCAGCCTTTAAGCACTGGAGAAGTCTTTCTTCTGAGTGGTAAGAACAGCCCATCCCATGGTTCTTACACTACATCACGCCCATCTGACCTCTGCCTAACACGTTGCAGGACCTGTAGCTGGTTGATCGCAGGACACAAGATTTAGAATGATATATATGATTTAAGAATATTCCCACTATACCAGCAAGTGTGCCAGGCCCTGGAGGACAGCCCTGTGTTGAACACACAGCTGCTGTAACAGGTTCTTAAAGGCGCTGGGACAACTTTTTCCTGCCTTTTTTCCATGCTATCAACTCACTGCCTCTTGCCTGTTAGCTCCATGCTCTCCACAGAAATCTCAGTCTGCAGGAACGTGAATCCTCTGGTGTGAAAACACTGAGCTGCCACAGTACTTGCTTACCTGCATGCTTTATGTTGCCATGCTCAAGCACAGTGCTCAGAGAGTCCTTTCTTAAAATATTAGAACACTATTTCATGTATGGTGTCTGACTTACCATAGAAACACTTTAATGTTTATTTTAGATTATTTCTTCTCTAATGCCACACATTAGAAAGAGTAGAGACATGCAAACAGGGCGGCATTAGCTTGTATCCAAGGATGAATTTGAAAATAATTACTTTTGCCATAAATCTTGCAGTCCATATGGATAAGGTACAACACTGGCAGTAATATCTACAGGTCCATCTGCACAAAGCCTCATTTTACTGCACAAGGTAAAGCTTTGTAATTCCAGCCATCTGTTTTCAGTGCTGTTTATTCCCCAAAACCTCCAAGTAAGGCTGGGCAATAAAAGTAAAATGTAAAGAATTCCTCTATATCATATGATTGAATATAAAAAATAATATAAAAGGATTCAAAATAACATTTGAATACTTTATATGATCATTTCTGTCTATAAACTTATTTAAAATAATAAATACATCTTTTTATTATGGTAATGGCATCTGCTAAATGCCATATAGCCATAAAGACCTAATCCTTCTTCACCTTGCTGTAGAGCACAGTTTCTCCACCAAAGCCAATGGAGTGACAACACTACAGAATCAGGCTTATATTTTTTTTTCCCATGGATTTGCTGCCCATGATAATAGTGAGGGGAAATTTTGTTTTGACTCTCCCAGTGATTTCCTTTTGGCTTTTGGAGGACCAATGGATGTTTTAAAAAGTATTATCCCTTCCTCCTTTGCTGGGGAACACAGCTTTCTAAACACATTATGTTACTTAATGGCTTGAATACTTTTGATTAATCCTAGACATTTATGTATATGAAAAAATCCATTCTCTGAGATGATTCATGGATCAATAACAGGTTTGATGCATTCCATAAATCCAGTACAGTGTATACTAACACTCTGAAACTGTGAGGTGCTGGAAAATGCTGGAAGGTACTTCTGCTTTGTCTAGCTTGGAATGAAGTGTTCAAAGCTGATGTAATTTTCCATGTGAAGAAGTAATAATAATGTAATCACAGAAGTTCCTCAGGTAGTACTACACCTCAATAATTCCTATTTAGAAAATACTGCGTAGTAAGCTGCACTTCCTGAGGCCGGTTTACTGGAAGTATCTGTATTGTTTTAAGAAAATGAAGTGAAAGCCCTGTTCAGCAAAGGCTGAGGATTCAGTTCTGTTAGTTATCCTGGGGAACCTGAATAATTTCATCAGCAGAAGCATGTCCTCAACCACCCTGAAGATCACTGAGAGAATATGAGGATCTGCTGTTACTTTGGTTTTGGTTTTGGTTTTGGTTTGCTTCTTTTCTCCATAAAAAATCAGATCAAATACTGAAGAAAAGGAAGCAGGAAGATTCTAATCTGGAGGCAGATCAGACTTGTTGGACTGAAATGTAATAATTAATATGTTACTGGAGAACGGGTAACATGTGCTAAGCATTTATCGTTGTTACTATTTTGGAATCAGATTTCACCCAAATTTTCATTTCCTACTGTCTGCATGACTGCTAGTGGTCGCTAGACAACCTGCTTGGACAAAAAATTGTATTTATTCTTTGCCATATTCAACATCTTAAGAGTTTTTACCTATCTAAATGATTATTGTTTGTATATGGAGTGGTAGGAACTAGATAATATTTAAGGTCCTTTCCAACCCAAACCATTCTATGATTCTACAATGTAGCTTAAGAGCATAAACACACTGTGTTTCATACAAACTTCCAAACCACTGACAGTTTAAGTTAGAAGCTAAAATCTTTTTAATGCAGTAAACACATATTCAAAACAGCCATCTGCCAACTGGTGTCTTAGGGACTTGTGACGTCCTAGTTAAATATTTAAGCTAATAAAGGTCAAGCCACGTGCCCTGAATAGTTGTTTTAACTTGTGCCCTGAATTATTTTAACTTAAATTACTATAAATACAAGGCTGATGGATAGTTCTTTCATTTAAGTTGTGTGCGTGTTTTGATAAATTTTTGTAAACTGTTGTTTATCTCATATTTAGTAAATAATTCTTTTTACTTCCACCTTGCCCTGGTGTTGGCTAAAGGACTTATCTATCTAATGCTGGAAGTTAACTCAATCTCTGTGGGTATGATAATACTTAACAGAGTTCGTGAGACTCTACAAGAGAAGCTTAGCTCCTCTAGCTTGCTCATGAAACATGCAGCAACACATACATCTACGTAAAATGCATAGCCTTGTTTTGCAAATTGGTGATAAAAGGATTTTCAAGTATCTGGAACTAACCAGGAAAACCTCTTGATGTATAGCATGATATCTGGTAATCATTCTGAAACTCCAAGTGTTGCAAAGGAATGCGTGTGATACACCTGAAAAATTTTGCTTCACAGCTTGGAGCAAAAGTGACTGTCAGCCCTGTCTAAGCCTTTCTCCTATCATAGAACACAGAGGACTCCATAACGAAATGAGTTTTAAGTAGTGGTTTCACTCCCACCTTCTTCCACTTTTGGAACATGATAGTCCAGTGTTTCTTCTGCATTTCAAGTCTTCATTTTGCTCAAGGAGCTCCATTACACAAGTTCCCTTATAAGTGTATGCAAAATTCCTGGTTTTTAAATTGAAATTAAGATGTGTGGAGTAAAAGTTGGATCAATTTAATCCTCGAAGACTTACAAGTAATTTCATGGAAGAGATCAGTTTTGTATAAATAAATGAGTGTCCATGCTGAACAGCTATGTGTCTGTTTTTATGATGTTCCTAATATTATAGTTTGTAACGTTTCTGCATAAGTATTTACAAATTTAGTAGTTATTATCCTTTGATTGTAGAAATACTAGCTTTTAAAATTTTAATAAATGCTGTTTGATGATCAACAAACTGGAGATGAACTGATCATTTTTTTCATTTGGCTTTATTTGGCATCTCATCTCTATAGCTACCACTACAGTCACCTTCTAAGAAGTCTCATAAGCTACCAAATGGGTTCATCATATCCAAAAGCTAAATAAAGTATTCCATTTTGAAAGATGAACAGGCACATCTTATTGTAGGCAAATACTGTTAACAGTTTTTTTTAAGACAGTCCATTCCTGCACCACAAAACAATTGAATAATGGCAGAGCTGAAAAAAGTATGTAAGGATGTTGGACTGTAGTTTTTATTTAAAAGGTTCATAATTTAACAGGTGGCTGGTCAAAAGGCATCAACCTTACTTGTAAAGTCAGTGTTGCTGGTTTTAAATAGATGTTATCACAAACTCAGAATGTCTACAACTCTTCATTAATCACTAGGTACTGGGGTGTAATTTCCATATAAAGACCCATCACATCTGTCCACTCATCTGCTCTCTATATGAGTCATTGGTTTTTCACATTTATGAAATGAAGAAAATCCATTAATGTTCTACAGTCAGATAAAAGGTAAATGTTAAAGTCCTTTAAAAACTATCTCAAGTACTTTGACTGGTATAGTCCCATTATTTACAGGTTATTTAAGTGAGGTTGCTGCAGGAGACTCATCAAACTGTCAGCTAAAAAACAATTGTTATGTCAATGGAAAGTGATGAAATCTCCCTGAGGGACTAAGACAATTTAGTAATAGAGTTGCGGTGAATGCTATGAAAGACAAATGAAAAGAAACATCTTCTGTTTTGGCCCATTTCTATGGATAATAGCATCCCAGAATCAAAGTCACATTTAATCAATTAGCACTGATTTTATCAGCAAGTTAATAAGAACAAAATAGTATCTCTTGGAGCTTTATCTACTGAAAATGCCATTACAAAACCACTATTAAAAGCTAATATTCAGTGGCCACTACAAGAATACATTTTAAATCAACATCAATAAAATTATTTCTTGCATTATACATATAAATAAAAACTATTCTAAGGTTTGACATAATGACTGTATATAGTTTAATAACATAATATTTAAATGTTATGGGGGTTAAGTTTCCAAGCAAAATCTATCTTAAAAGATTTTGAAATAAATTTTCTAGAATCACAGGTAGACTGAGTAGAATTTAAAGAATGCATCAGTGCAATTAATAAGTTCAATAAAATATCACAAAATGGGAAAAGGGGAAAAGGATTCTAGGTCAAAAGTCTGCAGGGGTCATTGAGAGAGCTTTAAACTAAATTTGAAGGGGGAAAGGAATAAAATTGGACTCCTTAGAGATGAGCCTGGGGGTGGCATGCCAGCGTTGACACAGCTGGTGTGGGAGCCAGCCAGGGGAGATGCCCTGCTGAACCTGGTGTTTACAAACAGAGAAGGATTGGTATGTGTTGTGGTGGTCAGAGGCCGCCTTGGGCATAGTGATCGTGAGACAATAAAGTTTTCAATTCTAGGAGGAGTAAGGAGGAGGGTCAGCAGAACCACTACCCTGGACTTCCAGAGGGCCATCTTTGGCCTGTTATAAGAGTCTGGTTGACAAGAGTCCTTTGGGAGATAGTTGTGAAGAGCCAAGGGGTCTGGGAAGGCTGGACATTCTTCAAGAAGGAAGGCCTAAAGGGTAGGAACAGGCTGTCCCCATGTGATGAGAGGTGAGCCAACGGGGAAGAAAACCAGCCTGGCCAGACAGAGAGCTTTGGCTGGAACTCACAAAAAAAGGAGAGTTTACCACCTTCAGAAGAAGGGGTAGGCAACTCAGGAGGACTATAAGAATGTCATGAAGTTATACAGGGAGCAAATTAGGCAAAAACCCATCTAGAGCTTAAGTTGACCACTGCTGTAAAAGATAACAAAAAATATTTTTACAAATACATTAGAAACCAAAGGAAGGCCAAGGAAAATCTCCATCCTTTATTGCATGCAGGGGGCAACAATGCCACAAAGGATGAGGAAAAGCCTGAGGTGCTTAATGCCTTCTTGTCTCAGTCTTTAACTGGGTCCTCAGCCCCCTGATCTGGAAGACAGGAATGAGGAGCAGAACGAAGTCTCCGTAGTCCAGGAGGAAACAATTTGTGACGTGGTGCTCCACTTAGACACAGACACGTCTGTGGGGCCAGATGGGATCCACACGAGGGTACTGAGGGAGCTGCAGAAGAGCTCACCAGGCCGCTCTCCACCATTTATCAACAGTCCTGGCAAACTGAAGAGGTTCCAGAAGATCGGAGGTTAGCTAACATGATGCCCATCTACAAGAAGAACAGGAAGGAGGATCTAGGGAACTACAGGCCTGTCAGCCTGACTTTGGTGATGAGGAAGGTTATGGAGCAGATCATCCTGAGCACCATCACATGGCACGTGCAAGACATCAGGGGTATCAGCCCCAGCCAGCATGGATTTGTGAAAGGCAAATCCAGCTTCATGAACCTGATCTCCTTCTATGACCAGATGACCCACCTAGTGGATGAGGGAAAGGCTGTGAATGTTGTCTACTTGGACCTTAGTAGGACAAGAAATTTGACACCATTTCCCACAGCATTTTCCTGGAGAAGCTGGGTGCTTGTGGCTTGGATGGGCATACTTTGTGCTGGGTTAAAAGCTGGCTGGCCGGCCAAGCCCAATGAGTGGTAGTGAATGGAGTTACCTCCAGCTGGCGGCTGATCACAGGTGGTGTTCCCCAGGGCTCAGTATTGGGGACAGTCCTGTTTTAATATCTTTATCAATGATCTGGATGAGGGGATCAAGTGCACCCTCAATAAGTTTGCAGGCAACACCAAGCTGTGGGAGAGTGTTGATCTGCTTGAAGGCAGGAAGGCACTTCAGAGGGATCTGCGCAGGTTTGACCGCTGAGCCGAGGCCAATTGTATGAGATTCAACAAGGCTCAGTGACAGGCCCTGCACTCGGGTCACACCAACCCCACACAGCGCTACAGGCTTGGGGCAGAGCGGCTGGAAAGGGTCTGGTGGGAAATGACCTGGGGGTGCTGGTTGACAGCCAGATGAACATGAGCCAGCAGGGTGCCCAGGTGGCCAAGAAGGCCAGAAGCATCCTGGCTTGTTTCTGAAACAGTGTGTCCAGCAGGACCGGGGAAGTGATTGTCCCCCTGTACTGGGCACTGGTGAGGCCACACCTCGAATATTGTTCAGTTCTGGGCCCCTCACTGCAAGAAAGATATTGAGGTGCTGGAGTGTGTCCAGAGACAGGCAACGAATCTGGTGAAGGGTCTAGAGAACAAATCTTATGAAGAGTGGCTGAGGGAACTGGAGTTGTTTAGTCTGGAGAGGAGGGTGCTCAGGGGGGACTTTATCATTCCCTGCAGCTACCTCACAGGAGGCTGCAGGCAGGTGGGGGTTGGTCTCTTCTCCCAGATTACAACAACAGGACAAGAGGAAATGGCTTCAAATTGCACCAGTGGAGGTTTAGATTTGATAGTAGGAAAAATGTCTTCATGGAAAGGGTGTTGAAGCATTGGAATGGGCTGCCCAGGGAGGTGGTGGAATCACCATCCCTGGAGGTGTTTAAAAAATAGGTATATGCAGTGCTGAGGGACATGGTTTAGTGATGGACTTGTAGTGCTGAGTTAACGTTTGAACTTGATGATCTCAAAGGTCTTTTCCAACCTAAACGATTCTATGATTCCATGTTTCTATGATTCAAATCTTGTACTATATCAGATCTCTCCTTTCACCAAATTAAACGAATGTTTCAAACTACCCTACTGTAAATAGACCTTACTAGAACAGTCCTAGTAGTACTGTATGCAAATGAAATAAATAAATGAGAATAATGCCATAAAAATATTTAAAAATGCATGTATCTTCTTGCCTTTTCCCAAAGCACGGCAGTTTTAAGCTAGATGCTACATCAAAGTCCGTATCCACTGGCTATTGGTGTTTTGTAGAGTAGGAAGTAGACTTAAAATTTGATGACCATTTTTGGCTCAGAAGTGCTTGAAATAAATCCAAAAAAATCTTCCACAGTCCTTGAAATATAGAAATTAGGATATTTTTAATGAAACTTTTGTGATAAATTGAAGATACCTGGTTTTTTAATTTTTTATTTATTTTAATTAATTTATTATTTATTATTTAAAAATAATTTTTTAAAAGTTATTGGTATTAAACTAGTAAAACTGTATCATGCATGTAGTTTGGGTCATCTGTAGTCAAATATATTTCTAATTAAAATGTATCTTTCTGTATCTTTAATCTGTCTAAAATGTGATATCAAGTACCTGAAATAATAGCCAGTTAATATCTCTCTAATGTGTACAGGTGGATATTTGAATACTAGGAAATAGTAGGAAAAGTATTTAAACATAGTTTTAATTTGGCTATCATACCTACAGTACTGTGTAGCATTGATATAACAAATTGATACTGTTCTCCAATATTTAGATTTTTAATGATAAAAAACTTGTATGGACATGGCAAATCCCATTTTCATGTGGGAAACAGACACCATTAGATTCTGCTAAAAGTTGTTTTTTTTTGAGGGAGAGATTAAGTATTATAGTATATTCAAAGACTAAAATGTTTTTGTAATCTATGTCTTGGACCCTTAACAGCACAGTACTTATTATAAATCTGGAGTTTTATCTACTCCATATAGAGAAGATTAGAGTATGCTGGGTTATTGTGCGCTGGGGAAACTGTCATCTACAGACTTCATGATGTGAAATTGTAATGGATACATTGTATAAATTGCCATCTGGGGATGAAGGGTCAAGTCTTTCTCCATAACATGAAATAAGATCTCTCATAGTTCCCTTATAGCATGAGTGATTTAATGTATATGAACAAAAGGCTGGATATTATGTTTTGCTTTTTCAGGGGACAATTAGAGAATGAATCTGTACTGATGAAAAGTTGGCTTATTCTGAAAGTGAAGATTCTCATTTCTTTAAATGATCCTCAAACTTACTTTAATAACATGTTTTCTTATTTATGTACAAAATGTTAGACAAGCTACTTCTGGCAATAACTTTAGCAAATTCTTTGATTTGACTAATGAATCAAACCAATTTTACTATATTGATAGCTTGGGAGTACCCAGAGGAAAGGAAAATGTAGGTGATGTTTGGTTGGGTGCGGCGAATGAAGAGACGGGACGCAGCTTGATGCAAGCAAATGTCGGTTTATTGTACAGGAGCACAACTTTATATACACTTTCAAAGGCTGCGCATCTTAAACCAATTGGTTCCTGAGGCTAACCCTTGCATACTAGGCAATCCCTGATTGGCGGCTAATTAACAGCAAGGTGTTGCCTTTCCTTGGCGCCAACTTCGGCGCCATCCGTTTCCCGCTCCCCTGTGCTCTGCAAACAGGCCTTATCATGTTAATTGCTGTCTAGACAAGCTCATCATGTTGATTGTTGTCTAGACAAGCCCGAGCACATTCCCCTCAGCTAACTGATTGCCACGCATGGTCCTAGTTTCCAGCCTGCTCCTGCATCTCCCCCTTCCTGTTGCACAAAAAGAACCCCTGAAACCGAGCAAAACCAAGGCACAAGTAATAGAACAAATAAAAAACCAACTAAGACATGATATCAATGTCAAAATAACCCACTGTCCTTGTTCCATACAATTTTACAATTTCCCCTTTTTGTTTTTGAACAGCTAGTACCAGGTTTGCCATGTTCTGCAGGGCCCTTGCAAACATGACAACCAAGGTAATAGCAAACAAACAATACTGCCAATTGAGTGAATGGATGCCAAAAAGGCTGAAATTTTCTCAGATTTTGATAACATGTTGCTGCAATGGGGCGCGCCTAAAATCCACGCAGCACATACCATCAAAATCCTCACAGCCATGTCCTTGAACCAACAACAAAAAGCAGTGGCAATTTTGACTCACATTCTGAACTGCCTACCAAACAAGGTGATTTAACTCTTTAATGCTTTCCCTGCACTCTGGATAAGAGAAGAACTGCTGCGACACGTTCCCATCATAGCCTCCTACTACATTAGCATCTACAGAAAGACAATTATTGACATTCAAAGTGTAAACAATATCATCTTTCTTTTAAATTAACATTATACATAGATGGAAGGGCACACCAAACAAGAACTGGTTCAATCAAAAAGTTCGAAACATCAAACATCGCATGCCTTCTTTGAACACACCTCTGGGGTCATTCCCTTCATTCCCTCTCTTTTTTATGCAAAGAGAGACACTTTACCATAACAGAGAAGCCCCTATTTACATCTCTGAGCCCGGACACAAACCGCAGCTGTATGCGCCACCAGGCTCAGGGCAGAAATCATTCATGTAGTTACATAACTATATATCTCTACAAGCGTGCAGACACCTATTAGACACTAGATAACCATGTTTATCTTTCCTAGTCTCCTTCACAATACCTAGTTGTTTTCTCATCTCTTGTTAGGTCAAATATTCTCCAGCTTCCTCTCCTACATCTCTCTTCAGACATTCTCTATCCTCCTCTTTTTTGCTTGTTAATTGCGACAAGGCAAAGGTTGTGTGTAGCTGGGTGACCATGACCTGATTTATGTTACAATCAACTAAAAAATGAATACAGGAAAAAAGGTATGGGAGACATAAGGCAAACATCAATAAGGTGGTTAAAGATAATTATAATAAAACCTGTAATACCTTTGAGTCATGGCCCAAAGTTTCCCAGCCGTGAGAAGAGACCAAAGGCATCCCGCCCCTGGCTCTGTTGCAGATCTTTGTTTTAAGGCTTTTAAGTTTTGTATACTTTTGTAAATTAATTCACAGTGGTCACTCAGATTCACGTAACACATCCTATCAAAGTCTTCACACTTGTGTCCCTGTGCTAATAATAAAAAACAATAGCAACTCGGTTCTGTAGCAACATATGATGGACAGAATCAACATCTGTTAATAAGCCAGAAAAAAAAAAAAATAGTATTTGTAGTACTACTTTGTTTAGCAAGCTAGCAGCCTAATCTACTAAGCAAGTTAAGAGCGTGTACTATTCTTACAGAAGAGATCAGAGAAGCAAAAATCTGTTATGCTGCATTCCAGAACTCAGCCTGGGAATTACAGTCTGCTGTGAGTTCTGCGTTACAATCATTTGACACATGTTGGGGTTGGATTGTGAAAGTTGCCCATTTACAATTTTCATTGACATTATCACAACTAGTTGTTTTAAAAGCAACCCTTGAGCTTCCTGATGTTCGACTTGTTGCAAAATATTCTGAAGCCAATCAATCAAGTTAGTATTAAAGTTAGTGACTCTCTAGGACCCTGCAAGACTGTGGCAGGACTCCTGCATCCTGCTTTAATAGCCATCTCATTCATTTGCAAACAGTTGTCCCTGGGATACCTTGCCTGAGTCACAGAATCGGCACAGTTATTTGCTCCAGCTAACTGCTCATAGTTAACAGCAATTCCCCGATTAAGGTTTTCAGTCAAGGCCACTACACATAGCTCACAAAAATCAAATAACCACATCATATACTGTATCAGTTAGTACCATACAAAGCAGTAACTTCCAATCATGCAGTGTGAGTGTATAAGGCTCTGCCATCACTTCAAGAAGAGACATAGCAAATGTATTATGAATCCTCCCTTCCCGCACTGCTTTGCTTAACCCTTTAACAGCCTCGTATCGCACAGGCTGCCACTCTGCAAGTTGATTTGTCTGACAAAATACTGAACATGCCCTAGCGACTCCCAAAACCCATCACTGAAGTGTTTCCCACTTGCATTCCCGTCACCAATCCCTCAGACCCCCTTTCACCCTCCCCCCAAAATACAATCAATGCATCAGGAGAGACGAGGGGGTGGGGAAAAGTTCTAGCTCCTTTTCCAGATCTATAGGACCTGGATCAAAAGGTTTATCAGAGTCAATGAAATCATTCTCCGAGTTGTCCTGTTCCCGTGCTTGGTCCTGTGTTGTGAGGGTCGCTGCAATCAGTGACAGAAGCTTTGGGGGCAGAGGAGGTGTGGACAGAATTGCCGTCGCTGACGGTGTCTTGAGAAGAGTCGCGCTGTCGGTGGAATTTACAGCTTCCTCTGGTTTAGCACCGATAGTAGAATTAGTCCACACTTGGCAAAGAGTAGTCAGAATTTGCCACCAAGATGTTAAATGCATTCCCGACACGGAGTTCCCTTCCGCGGCAGCATCACACAATTGGCTGCTGTTTGTACACACTTTCATTCTTTCAAAGTCTCTGAAGTTTCTTGGCTGCTCACCTGTCTCGATGCATACAGGCGTTATCCTCGGGGTTTAGGTTGTCCGCCTGGTCCAGACAGTAAGACGATCGTTCAGCCAAGCCGTCTCCTCCGGAACGCAGCCCTCTTCCACGAGCTGTCTTTTTTCCGTCCTTATTCTTCCAAGGCTTCGGAACACCACCATAGGGGTCACCATTTGAGGAGACTGAGGCACGGACTCTCTGATCTGACTAGAAGACCCTTCATGAGTCCATATACGTCTCTTTCTGGGGACGAAGCCTGATTCCCCATTACGGATTTCCCACAGCTCACCTCTCACCTCCGGAGGGATTTCTGGCCGGCTCCTGCTTCCTTTCAGCAGATCATTCAAAGTTCTGTGGGATTCGCTGCATGTCGCTCAGATAGGCGATTCGAGAGCCCTTCACGTTAGATCCTTAAACGTATCACGTCGGGGTCACCAATTTGCGGCGAATGAAGAGACGGCACGCAGCTTGATGCAAGCAAATGTCGGTTTATTGTACAGGAGCACAACTTTATATACACTTTCAAAGGCTGCGCGTCTTAAACCAATTGGTTCCTGAGGCTAACCCTTGCATACTAGGCAATCCCTGATTGGCGGCTAATTAACAGCAAGGTGTTGCCTTTCCTTGGCGCCAACTTTGGCGCCATCCGTTTCCCGCTCCCCTGTGCTCTGCAAACAGGCCTTATCATGTTAATTGCTGTCTAGACAAGCTCATCATGTTGATTGTTGTCTAGACAAGCCCGAGCACATTCCCCTCAGCTAACTGATTGCCACGCATGGTCCTAGTTTCCAGCCTGCTCCTGCAGTTGGGAACTTACAGAAACTAATGGGTTTTCTGCAAAGCTCAGGATCTGTCATGTTGGGTATACGTGTATCAAGTATTTGAATGTTTTGTCAGACTTGCTAGGGAAAATATAAACATTTGTAACAAACAAAAGTGTTCAAAACCTGAATCTAATCGATTTGTCTTATGTACTTGTTTCGGGGAAAGTTGAACCCACTTTCCAGATCACACTGATCGTAGTGACGAGCTCCGCTGACTACACCTCAGTGCACATGCGAAACCTGTATGTGGACATCTGTCAAAAACTGTCCTCAGCTCCCATGTTGCTCCACACTAGTGGTATTACTAAGAAGAAGAAAGGAAATTAGCTGTGTTGTGTTACAGCAAAGTATGCTTCCCTTTGGCATACCTATCTTGACAGCTTGAATCCATGGAAAGCACAGATCTGAGACTCAGCTCTTTTACCCAAAGACTTGGCGGGAAAGGAAAACATCGAGTGCAGTTATTCATGCTTCCTGCATTGAAAGGTAGATAAAATCATAACCTAGTCTATTGTGAATTACTATAATGGTATGAAACTATGCTCCTGTCTAAGGTATATTACTAAATTACATTGCTACAATAATGATATTTGCTTTGAAGCAACGTGAAACAGACTCTTCAGTTTTATGTGATTAAAGCATTCCATATCAATAGGAAAGGTGTAGTTTATGGCTATTTTATGTAATCTCTGTCGTTGCAGTAATATATTAAGTGGCAAGGCACCAAAAGTAATTGTATACAGGATATCCAGAAAGCAAACCAAAATGATCAGCTATATTTAAAAAAAAAATGTTAAAAATGATTTTTTGATCTTAGAATATCTTAGGAAAAGTTACCTCATGAATAACCTGTTTTGCTGGAAATCTTGTAAAGAAAAAAATTTTGGTCCTACGTACTTGGTTATAATCACCAAATTAACCTTCAGCTGAGTAATTATATTTGTTGCAGTCCTATTTTGGAAAGAGAGAATTTTAATTCATCAAAAATATGCAAAAACTCCCTGTTAATTTATTTGCTATGACAGGACCACTTGATATCACTAGATTTTACACCTACAGAAATATTTCAAACAAACAGTTTTAAGTACCAAAGAACATTTATTTTCTCAGAGGTGCATCAAGCTTCATGTTTTTATTGCAATATATTGCTAGGTAACACAGACTGGGAATTCTCCTTAAAATCAAACATCAATATTAAACTAAATTCCAGGATAAATTTTTCATACTTTAGCTACAGTCAGAGTACTCATGCTGATCTCAGTGCAGGGATATGTGGGTGATTTTCCGTGTTATTTTCTATATAACAAATCAAGCAAATAATTCTTTGCTTCCAAATAAATAGATCCTTAACAGCAACAGTAGATTTTTCACTATTTCTTTTTTAATGATTACTTTTACTAGTTTATAACATAATTTTAAGAATCTTTATCTTTCAAGCAGAAATTATAACTTCAGAGCATTAGGTGAGGTTTCCACATTCTTGAAGAACCAAACAACAGCAAACCAAATACCTGATAAACTTTTATTGATGGCTATGGAAGCTGAGATTTGTCTGCAATTTTTTCCATCTATTAAAATAGTATTTCATATGTCTGGTGCACTTGACATAAGATTATAGCAATGTTTAGAAAGAAGGCTGTCCATATGCCTTATCAAAGCTTCTTTTTAGTATAAAATTATGATTCAATAATATTTTTCACTAGGAAGTAATAACGGCTCTGTAGCTTTTTGGAGATGGGTTTACTGTATTGCCTGCTCTGGTGGTTTTTTGTTTATGCATCCTGTGCCAGTGTTCTGGAGTCATGTCTCCATGACTTTGGGATTTGCAAGAGGACATGTCATGTTTCAGAGTTAAAAGCCTGCTGGGGCAGTGCTGAGAAATGCAGGAGATGAGAGGGCCAGACCTGGTGCAATCTCCTCACCACTACCCTGTCAAAATAAACTCATGCAATTGCTTGGTGTTTGTCCAGGCACTGAAATCTAGATGGCACTGAGTGAAAACATGCCAGCAAGAACGTGAACAAAAATCCAGTATATGTAACAAGAGCTGAATAGATCTATGCTTAAGGTCATATCACAATCCCATTTTATTCCACTTTAGAAATGTATATTTAGACATTAAGTATATTACTTATTCAGACATTAATGATCTAATTGTAGAAATGGCTTTAAGCACACGTTTGTGTTCACCACCAACACTTTTTCACATGCTTAGACTTGAATTTGTGCTTTGATATGCATGATACTGAGGCATATACCTAAAATCAAAGAGGCATATAAATGCCTTTCTAAGGTGGCACTTTCTGAATTTTGACCTGTTATTTATGTTGTGGTGGGAGTTCCCAAATTCACTTGTGATGCTTTGCAAGTGTAGGTGAATTTTTCTGCAAAACAGGGGCAAGAAGATAAAAAGGCTGACAACTTTCTAAGACAAATAAATCTAGGGCATTAGAGTGAGGACATAAGACTGGCTGAAGACGACTGGTTCTGGAAACAACCAAGTAGAAGAGAACTTGTCTCAACAAGGATGCTTTTTGTAAGAGCACAGGGTCTGACAAATTGATTTAGTAAAAATCTTCGCTTCAGTCTCTGAGCTCTTGTAGGATAAAATCTGCCCATCTCCACAAGTGTGAGAGTGGAGAAGCCTCCTGGGAGGAGGGCAGCGGCTGCTGGGCAGGGCACTGACAGCACAGGTGGTGTGAGCTGTGTGCTGATACACCTGCAGGCATCTTGGCATGTGTCCTATCCAGTCACTGTTTACTGGAGTCCAGGAGTTTACCTCTGGCTTACCTGGAAAAAAGAAAACTCGAATGGTGGTATTCCACCTCTTGCTGTGTAAGCATAACACCCACCACCCCCCCCTACCACCCCCCAAAAAAAATCAGCACCCAATCAAAAAACATTATTAATATATTTAAAATAATTATTGTGAGATTAGACCATGGTATCAGGTTTGTAAATAAAATATTTTATTGTTATATTGACCTATGTTTCTTTTTATTCTCTCCTCCCTATTGATCAAAATTCTAAGCTTCATCCCTTAGTCCTCTTCAGTGAAATATGCGACTCAGATCTAAAATTTAAAAGGTTGCCATGCCAGCTGCTACAAAAAGGTTTTTCTAATCGATCAGAGCTTCCAAATTACTCTACAGTCTGGCATTGCACAGTCCTGCAAATTGCAAGTTCCTATAAGCTGTCTTAGCAGTGGACGTTAGTAAAAATTAAAACAAAAGAACAGACATTTCATCAATGCTTTATTCTGTTCCAACAGTTTTCACATATTTTCATGGGTGGCACAACTATTCATACATTCGAATTGATCATGGTAATGCTTCTGTGCACTGACAATTGATATAAATGAGATAAAAAGGAACATTCAGTCATCAGATGATAACTTCTCTATTTAAAATTCTCTCCTAAATTAAATGGTACAATAACTGTCAGGAATTAATACTGAAAAGGACTAAATCTGTAGCTGCCATTATGTGTTAAAAATACCCTGCCATTGACATTTTCACTATACATGTCAACTAAATCCACAATTAGTATTAGCTCTGAGGAATGATCTGACATGTGAATTGGCCATAGAATCAGGAAACACACCCCCTAAAAATTTAAGAATCTTCATACTGTGAATACACAATGAAAGACAATTTAAAATAATGGGAAATACAACAAAATACAAGGTTTGGACACAAGTGCAGAGCCTTCTGCTAAGCACTAAACCTGCAAATTGTGTCAGACTAGATTCAGCCTACCACAGTCTGAAGACAATATTCTCTTTTTTGACTTCCACCAAGTAGTCACACACTCTTAGGGCAGGACACAGAAATCTGGGAGTTTGGAGATTAATTGCACTGCTCAGGGAAATACACCAACAATCTGGAGAAGTATGTTCTGGACAAACAGATGAATGTCATATGTGAATTTTCTGAGTTTTGGGTGTATAATACCATTCAATTATTTTTAATGATGAACTTAATTAGTAATTTAATGATTCTGTGATGCAGGATATTGAGTTTCACATGAGATATTATTTATTTCCAGTGGCATGTTTTTACAGATATGTCCTCTGTAACGTTTACACTGTGATTCATTGAAATGTTTAATCCAGATACTGAAGGAATTGGTCTAGCCTTCTGCTTAGATATGGGTGCTCATTCCTTCCTTTTTTCTCCAGTCATTAATGCTAAGATTGGTAACCATGTAGCTGGACAGTGACCCAGCAAAAAGGAGGGGGAAAAAAAGTTATTTTAACTCAGTCCAGTATGTTGCATGGCTCCATAAGTGCTTTTTCTGGCTTAAGGGAGAGGGAGAAAGGGACTGCTGAGGAATGAAGAGTGAGGATAAGGTTAGAGTACACAAGTTTATACATGCTTAAAGTGTTCACAGAGCCATAGTGTTTGCCTCGGTAATCTATTCTAAGTCCATCACTGCTATGCAGTTTCAGAACAAAAAATGCTTTTAAAACTCCAGACTTTAATTAGAAAATTGCTAGAAGGAAATACAGCGTAGAATGAATCATACTGTGACAATGAAGTTTTGTCTACTATTGTGTGTATTTTTTGTATCCAGCTGCGTTAGCTTACATTAGCTAACTACATCTCCCTCTCCTTAAAAGAAATCATGATGTGCATATCATCTCAGGAAAAAAAGAAGTCATCAGTAAAAGGAAATTTATTTCTCTTAATGCAAAGTATTACTGTTTTATGATAAGAGCTATAGCATTCAGCTCATCATGTATAATACAACCCTTAGAAATAAAATAGTGGCATTCTTTCTGAGATAGACTGTTCACTTATAATTTAAAACATAAATGACTGGGTAATACTGAAAGATGAATCAAAGACCAAATACTGTTCCAACTATTTAAGGCTGTATTCATGCTGCAGGGAGAGACTAAGCATTTTTTCCTACTGTGAAATAACAGTGCATTTTTAAATACTGGAAAATAGAACATGGGTCTGGGGGAGATCTCTCTGATCCTGAAGTCTCAATGCCTTGTTACAGCAGGCATCATCATCATGTAATCCTATCTGAAAAAGCATCAGGTTCCTACCTCAGCTCCCTGCTTTCCTGCTGGAAAGTCTTTACCAGAATCTCACTCCTTTAATAATCAAAAACCTCAACATTTTCAACTACAGTTAATTCAAGTCACCAATGAACCTCTATGACTAGAGAATCCACATTTGTTTGCCAAAGCCTGGATTACGTAGGATCTTGGGAATCTCATTTTATCCCTGTTTGCCACCTCCAAGACATATTCTTTATAAAGAAAGATAATACAACATGCCGTGATTGCATTAAATGCTAATTCTGGCTTTCCAAAACCAGGCTTTGCTTGGCAAGCTGCAGTAGCAGTCTAAAATGACTAAAGGTTCCCTTCTTTTCACATAGCTTGGTGGGATATATAGGGAGTTCAGTGGAGAAATCAATGTGTGTATTTTCTTTTTCCCCAGCAGAAGCACCTGCAGTTGGCTCTGGGAGTAGACCTGCTTTTTTATATTATGTCTTTTGCATTCAAGTGGCAGATGAGGTGCTGACAGAAAGAGATCAGAGACTCACCTTTGAATTTTGCTAATTTTTGAATCTGTAAGAAAGACTTACCACGGAGCACTCCCAAAGTCAGTAAAGATGAGGCCACATTGTTTTGGTGGGGGGAGAGAACAGAGCCATGAGGGTATGAGCCACTGTGTGCTGCTTGCTCTCGGGGCCAGCCAACAGTCCATGGTCTGTTTTGTTACCAACTATAAATAATCATAGTCAAAAGGACTAGGCTGTAAATTTTGCTCCTATTCCCCACTAGTGAAATAGTTCACTTAGTGTATGTTTTCTAAACACACTATTCTTTTTATCTTTGATAGGAACTCACATGAGCTCCTGTCAATAGTTTTTGTAATGTTGCACAGTTGCAATACCTGTCACAATAAGAATTGGTTGATGCAGTGGTGTTCTTCATGAAAAATAAACAATTTTTTGCTATGACATCACAGCTATATTTTCTCAAACATTACATGATATTTCATATATTCTGTATTTGTGGAATGACATGCAAAGATCATAGTTTATTTGTTTCTTTAGAAAAGTTAGTTACTCAAAAGGGATATTATTTTAAAAACAAATCTATATTCAGTATTTTGTTAAACTTCCTAGCAGCTTTTTCAGTTGTTGGCTATTAGTCTGATTAAAATATCTAGAATTATTTCTGTCACTTGACTGGATAAAATATTCAAAATTATGTTGTCTAAAGATTTACGGAAGCATATAAGACCTTCTGTTTTTCAAGATGAAAGTTAAAATGTCTCTTTCTGTGAACACACCTGACTACTGCTCTGATGTTTATGAAGAGCAAACAAAGTTGTGGTTGTAATGCAAGTCATACTATATGCAATATACATATAACATTTATCCTATATGTGCAAAACTATCTTTAAATAGTATCTTGCTTGTATGACCTACTTAAATTTCAGGGGCAGCCACATCTTCATTTTCTTATTTGATGGTCTTAGCTTTGTATTACTATGTGACAGTAATCTTATAGGAACATGTTACCTACAGCTCCTAAAGCATTTAATCTGGGTTGAAGAGGTTGTTAGAATTCTCCCCTCTTAGAACAGCAGTGTTTGGTACTTTCAAAATCTTGTGCTTTGAACTAGAATACATGCTACTTGCTGTGCAAGCAGCACCATCATCATGAGGCAAAAAATCCTTTCTTTGTCTTCTGTATTTATGTCAGAAGTGGAATTAACAGCAGTAATAACAGCAGGCCTACTCATGATGCTGGGAATTTGATTGAAATTTTGTAGCAGAAATTGAGTATAACACATAGCCAAATTTAGCCAACTGATACTAACTTACTCACACTTCAGCACTTTTCCTCACTTCTTAGATAGACATATTTAATTTCAAAATGGTTTGAAGTGTTCAATCAGAAAAACCAGAGATTCTCAAATAAAACTGTTCCAGCAAAGGTTTTATATTGTAGAAGTCAGAAAGAAAAGAACTTCCAAACTGCCACTCTATGCTTTTTCTTTTAAGCCCCCAATTTATCTTCTTTTTTTTTTTTCTTTTTTTTCTTTTCTTTTTTTTTTTAGACAGAAGAAAGTGGAAACATCCTCTGTTTGATTAGTATCTAGAAAGCACATGAGCTGGATGCACATTGACATTGGCTTGACTTTCTGATTGTAGTCTGCAGCTAACTGAAGGGGAGTTAGAAGAATAATGGGCTCAAAACTCTTCTTGGCAGAGGCAGTGGTAGACAGTGCAGCAGCCACAAGTAGTAGTTTGGGAGATTCAGGATGCAGATTAGGAAAAAAAAAATTCACTGTGGAGGTACTTCAGCTTTGAAAGAGGTCTTTGAGAGAGGCAAGGAGTCTCCATCCTTGGGACTTTCAAAAATTCACTACACAAATCCATGACTGAACCAATCCAGTTCTGTTAATAATCCAAGCATGCGAAGCAGATGAACTTCTACTTGATCATGGTCCAAAGTAGGCCGTAATCTGAGATAATTTCCAAACAATGTTTCTGTGATTTTACAGAATAGTTGACATCCCATAGCACAACATATAATTTGTAAAGGGATTGTCTAGTCCTATCAAATACCCGTTTTGGCCTTTCCAACTCAGTCCATCTAAAGGCAGATTTTGGAATTTCAACAAGTACTTGTATGGAGAGTACTTGAATGTTGCAGGCACAACTTTGTTCTTGATTACTGTTTGATCTAACTGTGTTTAAATCAATTTTAGCAGATATGTTACCAAACATTTCAGATGTTATACAGAGGTACAGAGAGGATGATTTATGATACTGAGAAAAGAACAGGCAGATATTAATTTCCACCTAATTTTAGATTTACAAGAGTTAGACTTTCATGTCTAAGAAAGCCAGAACCATATGTTAATTAATCTGGACAAACAAGCAGCTTGTGAGGGTATGCTGACTTTCCTAAGATGTCTAAGATAGGTACATGAACCACCTTCTGAAAATGCCGATTTCTCTTCGTTATGGAATTTCCAAGATGATTCAGACATAAAGCTTTTAAATGTCTAAACAGGGCACATGAACACAGGGCTTGACACTGTGTGACTGAAAATATTTTTATTATATACAACAAAACATTAGAGGGCATCAAGTAAGCTTACAATTTAGTATTCTAATGCAAACCTTCCTAACATCAATATTATGTTCTGGGATATTTCGTGCTAGTGTGTTACTTTTAAATGCATCAGAAAGGGGCTTTATATTATTACTATGTTTGGAGGTACAAACACTTCAAATCATTTCACCTGCTTTGATCCTGATTTTTTTTTTTTTTATTTTTTGCCCCAGGATGAAGGGAAAATTCTAAAGAAAACATACAAAGGGAAAATGAAATGGCTTAAACTGGCATTGCACTATGTAAGCATACATTGTGTAATAATAGCAACAGTGAAAAACAGTAGTGCTGACAACAACTCTGTTTTGTGACAAAGCCTTTTGCATGTTTGTTTGGCTAAATCCAAGTTAAACTTTCCCTTGATCAATTATTCAACAGATTTGGTGAAAGGAAGAATTCTTTGCATATTCTCATTCAACTGTAATGTAAGTAACCTTGATCTTTGTAGCTGTCTTCTGGTGACTTGGTCAGAGACATGGGAATACGTTTAGATTTTGACTGATGTCAATATAAGCATTTTAGTCCTAATATTTTCCTGGTTGTTATGCCCATCAGACTTCCAAGATACAAAAGATGATGTGACATTATCTAGGCTGAAGCATACATCATGGAGGCAATGCTGAGTTATGTGACAAACAATGAACATTTGATCTTCATGAAGACAATAACTTGACAGGTCAAGAAGAATTGTGAAAATAAGAGTCACCCAGCCATTTATGCTGTGCTCTAATAAATCCATTCACTGCACTGGAATCAATCACTCTCTTTAAATCAACTACCTGCATCTTAGTACTCATGTGATGCACATCTATAATACAACTATAGAACAGCCAATCTTGGTTTAGCTATTTTCATTTTACAAGTGAAAATAGTATTATTTACTATTTTTAATATTTTTATTGATATTTATTAGCATTTAAATAGTATTTGCTGATTCCTGTGGAGTAAAGTTAATTTTGCTGTGGTAGTGAGGGCATAACTGAAACTGAAATAAATTTCTAGGTATTCTTGCCTGGTCAGTATTGAAATGACCTATTAAAGTTCTACAGGGTCCAACTCTAGTTATTATTCTATGCCTATTACACTATACTATTGGAAGTTTTCAGGGATCTTCAGGATTATAAATCCAAGCTTGAAGTGAAGAATATATAGGCCCTGGTGCCTAATGAAATCTGTTTTCAGACTGTAAGTACAGGCTTTAGTCCCATTAAGAAAATTTTATTCCAGATCTCACTGTATTGTACTGGCATATCTCATATGTGTTAGATAGACATTTGGCATATATATGCAAGTGTTGCAAAGTAGGCAGCTGACAGAGCAAAAGCACCAGAAGGCGACAGTTTGTTTTGATTTCCTGTATCTTAGCCATCTGGGGAGTGAGGTACTACTAATAGAAGAAATACAACTATTGCTATTTAAAGAATCTTACGGCAACTAGTGTAAAAGTATAAACCTGTGAGGCACAGCTTTTACTGTTTGCTGATTCCTTACAGAAAGATTTACTCCCAGTACTTCTGAATTTTCTTATTTCCTTTTGAAGAGTTTGGCTTTCACAATTTTGGCATTTTGGCCGTAATCATAGATTTGGGGGTGATGGATTTCTTATTACGTGGATTATGCTACATTGTTGTTGTTTTTATAGTATGTATGTATATTATTGAATTAGTATTAATTAGTAGTATTGTATGCAGAATCCTATCTAGGCGAGCAGCTCATTCTAAGAGGGACAGTAGGGGATGCTCATAAGCAAAAGATAAATCCTGGTGGAGTTACAGTGCCATAAAAAAAGCAAGAAGCAGAACTTTCTCTACAAATTTGTTCAGGAATATAACATAAATTTTTGATTAAAAAAAAAGAAAAAATAAGAGCAGGAAAATAAAAACAGACTTAATGTGTCTGATCTTTTTGTAATAAAGACTTTGCTGAAGTCTACAGTATTTTTGAGATGGGGTAAGCACAGAAGTGCACAGAGTAGTACAGAAGATTCTACAATATCTCTGTCATTACCCCTTGGTCAGAACAGTACATTAAGCTCTTCTAAGATTCAAGGTTGGATAAAATAAGAGGAAAACTATTCAGAACACTAGGAACCTGTGGCAGCTGGCTAAATGGTGCTCTTCAGAAAGGGTATGGCCTTTTTAAGAAGTGAAATAACCTGAGTCTAAAGGATGGAGCAAGTGGGGCACAAGAAAGGCAATTCCACCCAAATAATCCAAACCCCTTTTTTCACGAGGAGGAGACTGTTTCTGAACTTTTTATCATAAAAAATAGGAAGAAGCCAAGGCCTGCTGTAAGAAAAGGATTTAATATGGCTCCATGAAGAAAAGCTAGATCATTCCCCTGGGGGAAAAAAAAATAAATTACCAAGGACAACACCTTCCTGAATAAAGAAAACAAGATTAGTGTATCTTTGTTTCATAAATTCAATCATAAAAACACAGAATTCAATAGGAATTGCATTTTTTTTCATTCTTTGTCTTGCTCAAATAAAATGGTGCCATATGTCTTAACTACAGCCCTTGTTAGTATATAAATCTGCCCTTGTTATATGTTGTAGCTATATACACAGATTAAAATGGTTAATGCACACATATTAGAAAGTGAGAATATTTTCCCTTCCTGCCTTGCAGCTAGCAAAAAGTTTTCCTTTAAGTAACTTACTCACCTTCAAGCTTGTGGCTGTGGAGTTCCAATCTGTTTCTAGTGATCTTAACACATACTCTAAATTTAAAATATCAAGGAATTTCATACAAATATGCCTGGTAGAAGTAACTTGCAAGGACTATTTTTGCCTTATCTTACGACTTACTATTCTTTTAGCAAATAACTAGTGCAAACAGGAGGGAAGAGATGTGCCTTTTATGGCCTGTCTGGCTGATTGACTAGTAAGTGCTGTTGAAATGTGCTGTGTTAACTTCATGAGTGAATTGAGCAAAGGGAAAGTGTCAAGTCAATTAACATCTCCTGTTCCCATAGCTCTGACTTTCAGCCACGACAAAGACTGTGACTCTATTGCCTGAGCTTTGCCTTTACCTTTTCCGAGAAAAAGGATTACATATGTTACCCTTGCTCATCTGGTATGCTGTGTCCCTGGTAAGTGAGAGAATTGCTGGTGATGACAGAACACCCTTTGCATCTCTGTGATGGCTTGTGAGTCCAATTTCTTAATTAAACTCCTAACCAAAACTGCAAGTCGCTGCCTATCTGCACAGTGAAAGAGAAAGTGAAGAACTCACAAATCTCACACTTGCATTCAGCACAGGAGTGCCCTGTCACACTAGCAACTCACACTTGCTCTCAGAAAAAGACTTTGCTTTAGAGAAAGGCTGGATGACAGCTATTTCTTCTTTAGAATTAGTTTAACTTGTAGTGTAATCAAAGCTACATTTCCTTAATAATATTGAAGGAGGCATAGTCCCAGGAATTCTAGGAAATTTTGTGCCTTCTGGTATGGTGATTAGTCTGTATTTTTCTGAATGTGAGTTAACGTCCTGAAGGGACCGTTTTAGCATTAGTGTGTTCAAGGTTATTGTACCATGTTGTCAGTATAGACCTCTGATAAAAACTTGGAATAAAAAGTTAATCATAAGTATTTGAAAACATAAGTTTGATTAGAAATGTCTGTCCTGAAAACACACACAAAAAAGAGTCAAATCAGAATGTTGAGAAAAATTTCCTATGACTTACGTTTACGTTAATATTTGTTTTACTGGTTTATGTCAGTCTACTTTTATGTGAAAAAGCGTATTTATCCTCCTCCAAAGAGGCCATTTGATTTTATCTAATGAGTTTCCTTCTTGGAGAGAAGCTTTATAAGAGTTGTCTTGATAAAACTAATAATTAACCTAGAGTGGAAGTCAAGAGTCATGTTTAAAAAAGACAGCTTGCGCAATAAATAGAGAAAATAATGGAATATAGATTTCACAGTTAAAGGATCATCTCTTTAATTAGGAAGACTTAGCTCTGTTAGATAATGTGTGGCAAAGAGAAAGTGAACAAACCACATATTATTCAGAAGTAGCCTATAAATCTGTACAGCCAGGCTACTTGGCTGATTAATTTCTTCCTCAGCACTCTGTGTTACACTAAGTAATGCTCAGATTTCCTGCAAACTACAAGCTTTCTTGGAAACTTGGTTTAGTACTGTTCTGGTTTTGCTTTTGTATTACTGCTCAGATATCCTTTAAAAAATTGACTGCCTAACATGTGAACTATAATTGCCACCAGAAAGGTGAGGGTAGTTAAACTGTTCGTGTTCTGAACTACCACCACTGGGTTACCAGAATTACAGATTACTCAGTGTTTCAGTACCATCAGATTCATCTAGCACCCAAAGGAAAATGTAAACACTTTAGGACTGTATTTAAGTGGGATGTTAAAACAACAACAATAACATCTACTGTTTGGTATAGATATGTGAAACTGTAGTAACTATCTTTTTCAGACAATCGGTGTTGGAATGCAGTTATGGCTGAAAAAACCTGTCTGAGCTTGTCTGTAGGTTTGGCTCATTTCAGTCTAGCTACATTGTATCATTTATATGACTAGAAGGGACAGTATCTTGTGAATTATGTGTGACTGAACATACGCTTTCCATACCCCTTCAATGAATATTTGAACCTTTCAATGAAAACAGATTTGCTGTGATCATTTTTGTCATCCAAATAATTGATGAAAATAAATAAAAAAGTCTAAGAATATAATCACATTCAAATTCACATTATTTTTTAATTAATATTCTTGCTACATATTCTCTGTTCTTCAGGTGTTAATCCGATTGACACATGCAAGAGCTGTTCACATGGGAAGTGACTCCAGTTACAGGTGGTGTGCAGCATGCGTATGCTCCGTTTGGCTCATTTGTTCTTGCATGTTAACCCTTCTACCTGTAATAGCTATCATTTCTCTTGTTTAAATAACCTAAATACTGCACACCACTGTGGCTTAATAATTACCGTTGACACACAACTAATTCAGTTTCCCAGTCCTCTTCAGCTACTTGTCTGGCACATTTGCTGTGTTAGACATGCTGCTCTTTGATAGTCATGGCTCAAGTGCAAACTGCTGTGACTGAGTAATTACATGCTAATTTACAATTTAGATGTTGTAGGAGGAGCAATGCAAGACTTTTTAAAAAACAGAATGTTGTTTTTTTTCTAGTTGTAAAGTTCCCATCAGATGATGTTATATCTAGTTCTTATCTATCTCTGTAACAGGTTTTGAATAGGACATGAATAGACACTAGTGGTGTGAAATGGTGATAAATAAGGCAACTGTTGCATTTCCAGGGCAAAATTTGGATTCTCAAAGCTTGTCTGTGTTGTTCTGGTGTAGGTGGGACAGACTTAAAACTTGATAATGTACATTGATCTGCATATGAAGAAGTTTAGTGCTCTTTTTGCATAATTCTACACAGCGCTCTACCATGTATTCAGGACTGATGAAAGGCTGCTCTTTTCCAGTCCTGAATAGCAATATAGGTACAGACCTACAAGAGAAAGGGAATATGTTACTTGGGGGAAAGTGAAAAACTTCAGCATCCTTGGTAGAGTTTAAAAAAATCTTTGGAAGAAATTATTTATTATTCTTTGCTAAGTGTTAGGGTTAATGTTTGAGTAAACATAGACTCTCACTTCCTCCCTAAAAAAAAAAAAAAAAAAAAAAAAGAAAAAAAGCCTGAAAACAAACAAAGCACCAAATAAACAAAAAATTAGGTCAATGTAATTTGGAGATCAAGGAGCAAAACTGCAAATCTACTTTAATTGCATGATATTGCAATTAACTGCAATAGCAGCAAGACACAGCCAGACTGAAGCAGAAGGCAAGTCTGTTTGGGATGCTGGGTATGTGTGTGTATTGCTAGGTAGTGGAGTCATTCTCAAACACTGTATACATTGAGCTGTGTTGTACATCATTTATTTATTACTAACTTTGGAGATAACTTAGTTGAACAACCTTGTACCTCAGATCTCATAAAGGGAGATATATTTACAGGGGCCACTAAGCTTAAAAGAATAGCAAAGCACACCTAATATATGGTGAATAATGATCACTAAGAAGCCTAAGAGGACAGGGCATTTAAACTCTTTTGGCACCATTAATTTTAATTTGAAGCTTGAGTCTGAAAGGCAAATTCAAATAAGCACATAGGACTTTGTAAAAAGTTCCTTTGAAGCCTGAACCTACTCAGAACAATGAAGAAGGCTGAAATGCTGAACATTTAATAACTTGGAGATGTGAGCTGATGCACCCCCCCGTCATTCAGCTGTATCCTGGCCTGCACCTTCCATTAAGTGCTTGGGAACACTTTTGCTTGACGTGGTGCTTTAGGAGAAATGAAAGATGTTCTATGCCATAGGAGCAGGAAACTCTGGGGCAAGAGAGTCACCACCCTTTTTTAGAAGCACTGCATGAGAGTATATGAGCATATCAGTGTGTGAATTCAATTACTGGACTTGGCTGAATGTAGCCTCTAAGCTGATGAAGCAGCGCCTATGTGTTCCTGGTCAGTTGCTTCCTGCCTTTGATGCTTGACTCTTGCACGCTGCTTGTGTGGACAGGTATAAAGTGGTTTAGGAAAAAGGGAGTAGGACAAAGGAAAAACAATGTCTGTAAAATAGCACCTAGATGTTCAAGTGAATGAAATGGTCAGTTAACAGCTTATGTGTACAGTAAGGATGCAACAATTTATTCAGCCCTATAATAATCCATGTGGATAATTTCATCTATCTGGACACTACAGGATGTAATACCTCAACTGCTAGCATATGACACTAAGATAATTTATATACCAGCACTTTTATAACAAGAACTTAGACTTCTAGAATTTCATTTTCCTGCCCTGTGAAAGGAGAAAGATGAATCTTGACAGTTTTGACTGATGAGTCAAATAACTCTACTGAATCAAAGTATATTTCTAGCTGCCAGATATAATGTGCTAACTATAATGTTACTGTACAAAACTATTTTGGTAAAATACTGGCAAATGAAGGAACTGGAGCTGCTCTTTTTACCTCTTTGGGCTTACCATCATGAAGAAAGAAAAGCCTAATATGTTTAAATTCACACCATTCTTACTATCTTGACTTGTTCCTCTGTGTGTATGTAGGTGTTTTTGGACTAGCAATAAAAATATTAATTCAAGAGGAGGCATCTATCTTCCCACTTAACTCACTGTGAATGGCCAGCTAAACAATATTCATTTTTGAACTATGCTTTGTTATAAAATTCACCTGGCTTGGATACAGATGAGACTAAAGCATTCATAAAGATAAGCACATGTTTAATGCAACATCATTTTTAGTGTTTAATTTTTCCTGGAAAAAAATAAAATAATTTAGTTTTATATCAAAGTGAATGTATTTTTCTGGTTTTATTGACTAATTCTGTTTGGTGCTTGAACCAAATAATTAGTTATTAATATATCTCTGCTTCAGTTGTGTTTAAATGTCATATCATGTTGTACAGTGTGGACAGAGAACAACGTCCTGAGCCATTCAAAGTGTTGCAAGTCCGTAATGCCTTCAGAGTAGAGCTGAGGCAGAGGTGTGGATGGATAGTCAGTTCTGAACCACAGTTGCATCTTTGTTGATAAACAACTGTTGAATAGCGTTAATAATCTATGTAACAGCAGCAAGTGTAAATGCAAGTTTTTATTTGCTCATTGGAAGTAGTTACTAAATAGTTTGATGGGTGAAGTGCTGTTATCTTCGACTGATATTTCCCTAAAAATTCTGTACAAATTAAATGAACGCAGCTTTAGCATTGCAGGTGGATCCTAACCCCTCTCCTCCTCCCTCAAGAGGCCCAACAGTTCACATGAGGTTTCATACTCTGACCCAAAACACCGGGTGGAAAACAGAAGCATCTAATGAGGTACATCTAGGTGTGGGGGTGTAGCACATGGGTACAAGTGTTTGTTATGATACTTGTGAAAAAGGCACTCAAACTCTTTAAGGCTGAGTTGGGTGTCTGCGTCAAGGTGCCAGCGGTGGGGCTGGGGTGGCCTCTGTGAGGGGTGGCTGGGGCTGCCCTGGGCTGGGCATGGCCGGTTCCAGCTGGTTCCAGCCCACCTGCCACAGAGCACCGCTGGGCACCACGGCCACGGTGGTGGCACCTCAGGGAAATGAATTTAAGAAAGGGAAGAAAATGCTTGACAGGGAGAGGAGGAGGGAGCAAAACAGAGTGAGAAACAGCAGAGGAAACACCAAGGTCGGAGGAGTGGAGGAGGTGCTGCAGGGACGGGCTCAGTGATTCCCTGCTGCTTGGGCAAGAGACCATGCTGGGCAGAGGGGAGCGCGAGGAGGGAGGAGCAGCAGCGGGAGGCCTCCATGTACTGATCATAAACCCCATACCCAGCCTCCCCCTGCTGCCTGGGGCAGGGAGAGGAGTTGGGAGTGAGGTTAGGTGTGAACAAGGGCAGAGGAAAGGCATTGGTTTAATATTTGTCTTTTTGTTTCTCATCACCTGAATAATTTATTACATTTTTAATTTAACTGGCAATAACTTAATTTTCCCAAGCTGAGTCTTTTTTTCTATGAAGGCACTTGCTAAGTGATGTCCCTGTTTTTTCCTCAACCCATTAACTTTCCTGTTCTTCCTATTTTCTCCCCCATTCTGCTAGGAAAAGAGTGAGTGAGCAGCTGTGTGGGCTTTCAGCTGATAGCCAAGGCTAACCCACCACAACAATATTCTCTAAAATACCATTGTATAGAGCTAATACAAGATGGAGAAAAAAGGATAGATAATCTTACATACCTTCAGATGCTGAGAATCCCAACCTGAGTGGCATCAGACAGGCCTCCCATCAGGGCATGGCACGCAGTGCAGATCCTGTCTGTGTAGAGATTCACCGGCATTTAGAGCTCTAGTAGGATTTTCTTAGAGGAAAACAGATCTAATAATTTCTGTTGCCAAGCAAAAGGATATTTGCATGAGAGCACGTTGCTTCACTTTTAGATATAGCTAAGGACTCATGGGTAGTGTCCTTGATGGTCCCAGGTGAGAGCTGTCCTCAGGCCCCTCCATTACAGTCAGCCTTCTGAGTTTATCCTGTGCCCAAGGGATTTGTGCAGCACAGGCCTGAAGGCACGACTATTTGTGCAGGACAGAACAGCACAGGACCAGGCCCGCACCTACTTAGATTAACTGTTGTGTGGATCACGAAATCCGCAGTGTACAATGGTCTGGATTGCTACCACTGGTTACTGAAAAAAAGGCAAGTCTGAATGCAGGAGGTACCTGAGTGATGAAGTGTCGTGGGTCAGCCTTGGCTGACAGACAAACACCCAGCCAGCCACTCTCTTACTGCCCCTCCTCAACGGGAAAGGGAGAAAATAAAATGAGAAAGTACATGATAAATCATCAAGTTGAGATAAAGACAGGCAGATTGCTTAATAATTATTGTTGTGGGCAAAACCAACTCAAATTTAGGAAAATTAATTTATTGCCAATTACAGTAGCTTTGGTAGTGAAAAACAACAAAAAACCCCACATTAAACCAATGCTTTTCCTCCCCCATCTCCCAGGCTCAACTTCACTCCCTCATTCTCCTCACTCCTTTCCTCCCATGAGTGGCACAAGAGGGGATGGGGGCTGCAGGTTGTCAGTACACAACAGCTTCTGTCTGCATTCCTTTCTGCTCACACTTTTCCTCTGTTCCAGCATGGACTTCCCCCTGGAGCCACCTTGAACTGATGGTGTCCAGCTCAGGGCTGCCCCTGGCCTCTTCTCACAGAGGCTACCCCTGCAGCCCCGCCTCTGTCAACACTGGGGTGCCATCACCCAATACACAGACTCTGAAGATGCATCTGAGTTTGTCCTCTAGCAGGACTCTGGCTTCTCCATCACACCGCAGCATATTTTTCCTGTGCCTGTCTATGATTACATCAGGACACACAGCTGTTTGTGGTGCATGGGATTGCAGCATGGAAGAAAGGCTCTAGCTCATCTTTACCAGTGAATGGTGAAAAGCCACCACACAGATAATAGGTTGCTGTTTTTCTGTTGCTGCCTGTTACTGTGGATTACACTTCAGCTCTGAATTTCTCTTTACACTTGTTGTACAGAATATTTTTTCTTGATTTGTCAAAAGTCTAGATCAAATTAACTTATGATCGTAGCCCTTTTCCATTTCCCATGTGTGCTTGTAGTGTTATTTTTTTGAGAAAATCTGTGAACACACATCAGATTGTTTCTGAAACAAAAAGCTTTTCTCAGTTCATATCATACATAGTCTTAATACACTCTCCAGCAATGAAGTAGCTGTTGATTATTGCCCTGCGCAGTTCCAGCAGCCTCATTAGTTTCACCATGTAGCTTGCAGTAATTTCATGCCAAATTAAAAATACAGGTCAAAGGACCAATGTGAGATCAGCTTGCAGAAATTTGAAGCTCACCTGAATCCAGCAATTTATAAACATACAATGCCACTTCATACTCCATCCAAAAGCAAAAATTCACAATGGGTATAATTAGGAGTGTTGTTCTGTCTTAGCAATTAGGCTGTGGCTGGTAGGTACATGATTATGAAAACGAGAAAGATGCTTTTTATTGTTTGCATGTTATTTAAATATTGAATGCTTATGCAGGGTTACCTTGGTCATGGGAACTGTTAAACAACTTACATTTTCAAAAAATATTACTTACTGGACAATGAGTCTGATTTGAAGACCACTGAAGTCAAGGAGTCCTTTTCATTGTGTGGAATACATTATTTACCATGCTTAGTGTCTAGTTTTGGGTGGGACAGTACAAACAGGCACCCTCACTGTAGTGATATTTTGACGGAATAAGATAGGTCATTCTTATACCCAAAACATGTTAGGACAGTGTTAAAAGTATGGTATCAGGTGCTGATGAGTTTCCCTTTGGAGAACAAATAAGGTGATGAGGAATGAAGAGGCTCTTATGCGAGCTGGTTGACAGAGCTTGGCCTGCTTAACCTAGCGAAGGCTCTCAGAGGAGATTATTCTTCTCTACAGGTAAAACAAAAGTATATATCCTGTATGTGGCCCCTTGTGAGTAGTGCTGAGGTCTCCTTTCACACATGACTCATGCCATGGGGAGGTGAAAGAAGGAGGCGTGATCAGAAGTGATAATAAGCCCCATCTCCTCTCTCCTTTTGCATGAGAGAGTTGCCTGCATGTCAACACGACAACTTTTCTTGGCTTGTAAACCTGGCATATGGGATTAGGGAGATGAGAAGCAGCATCCTGGAGACAAGAGCTAATGGCAAGTTAAAGTTCCCATAATCTTCCCCGATAAATCATCACCTTGGTAAACACCAAGGAGGGAGACCCTCTGCTTATGAGAACAGAAAATATTGGCTGTGGAAAATGTGTGAGAACTGATGAGAAATATTGGATATCAGAATAAGGTTGCTAGTGAGTTGAAAAGTAGAGTTTCTGAGCACTCTGTTGTTAACACAGTTTAACAGGTTTACGGAGGGAACCTAATGAAATTATGAAGAGGATTGTATGATTTGGCTGCAGGGGAACTGGTCCACTGCCCGAGATGTTCTTTCCAAGCTTTCACGATCTGTTCTGTAATTTTTCTTTTGATGACTGAAGATTGCCAGTTTTCAAAATTATACTCTAGTTGATGTAACTACTCAAGCTATTTTTGCTTAGCTGTTTACATATTTCTTCTCAGTGTTATGCGTTTATCTTCTTTTCTTTGACTGAGTCTCTTTTTTGCTCTGTCATTTATAAAAAGAAGTTTCTCTAGCATGTAAAAACCTACCATCAAAAGGCTTAAAAATGTTGTTTTTCCAATGATTTTGACGTCCTTAAAAGAAAGTGATTTTTTCCCCATTTGAAATGCACCAAACAACTAAAATGCTAGAACACAAAGGAGTAATTTAGATTTTAATTTGGTCAGATATACACAGACAATACACCTGCCTTATCATCAAGGAGTATTAATAGAAATAAAGGCAAATTTGCACCAAACTCATGATGAATACATTGTAAACAATAGTTGCAAAGTAGTTAATTAGAAATTTCATAATAAAAGATTTTAATGGACATTACATATCTGAAGTTATGTGAAATAGAAAGTACTTACCAGAGGTAATAACTAGTTTAAATAGCTTCCATAACTGTAACAGCCATTCTTTGCAAATTACTGTGCTTAGGAGCTGTGAACTGAGACCACTGAGAGGAAGTCTCTTTTCAGTTTGGAAAACATGTATATGAAAATGTAATTCTGTCCAGGTGTGACCCCAAATCACTGAGATTAACAAGGATGTCCTCATTGACTTCGGTTGCAATGGTGCTTTCCATGAAAATATGTAGGTTTAAAAAATATTAAAGATATAGCACAATATTAAAAGTGATAATAATGCTCATTACCATCACTGTAAAATAGTAAAGTATTGAAATAAAGCAGTATAAGACTCCATAAAAAAATCTGAGCATCCAACATTTCAATAATGTTATCATCTTCATGTACATAATCAGTCTTCAATAGCATTGCATGAAGAGTGTCCACAGTATCATAAGACAGAAACATATATTTTTCGCCTGTTAGAGAGAAGGTATGATTCCATAGGTGTTAAGGATTTTCATAGGGTTACACAAATTTACTTGAGGCCATTATACATTTGAAACCTCAGGTAAACGGGAATGCATTATTAATTACTGGAGCAAATTAAAAAAACCCAACAACTACCTCACAACTTCACTACCCCACTTTAATAAGTTTTAAGCAGCTATATTTAATAAGTATATATTCATGAGGTTATTACATAATAATTAGGTGGTAAAACCTTAAATAAGAGGAAAATGACTGATTTCTATATCAATGTCCATATTAGAGTTCCATGTAATCTCACTATATACAAGACTCTAAAACTGGAACAGAATACACAGCACTCAGATGATACATACATTACAAATCAAAACTGAACAGAAAGAGAAATGCACTATAAAACATCTCTTCCTAAGAAATCCAGGAATATTGAGGTAGTTACATTGTAATGAGAAGGCCAAGTAATACTTCAGGACACATATCTGAAGTTTTGCTCTAGTGGAGAGAGTTTAGCAAAGAAGACTTTGAACTTCTGTCTCTAGACATGACATTCCAATGAGCAAAAAGTGTGATTCAGGTCTTTGTAAACACAATTTCCTTCATCAGGTAATAGATAACTAGTTTAACTGCCTCAACACCTAGACGAAATGAAGTATCAGAGTGAAAGATTTGGCTGCTTTGGTGATTTGTGTCCATGTTACAGGAAAATGATAATTGGAATCCAAAGGACACACTTGCAGACTGCTGACAATAATCCCACTTTCAGGTTATAAAATGGAATCAAGGGATCTGTCAGGTGCTGAAAGAATGGGACAGTCCTTAATTGGACTGGAAAGACTGGATGAAGAAACCCTGGGGGTTCGTTCATTCAGGCTAAAATGTGCTGCTGCCACTCAGCTGTGTGCTTAAAATGCCCACCACATCTGTCTTGCATAGTTCTGTCCTCAAGTTCTGCTATTTCTAGGCAAGGGAATAGGGTTCAGCTACCACTTTCTGTGAATTCACGTTAGGATTGGCTAGATCATAACTTCTCTCATTTTTAAATATGCCCACGGAAACAGAAACCCTGAGATATGATGGTAAGGAATTCAACGTAAGGACATAGATAAGAGAAAGCTTTGGTAAAGAATATTGTCAATGTGCAGACAAACTAAAAATAGCCCACACCCCTCCAAACACCCTTTACTCACTGCACTTTTCCATATCTCATTCAGCTGAGCATTAAAATATTTCTTATATAGGTTGTAAATGATGTGGGAAGCTGAGGTGGCAAGTTTGTTGTTGATAAGCAGCTTGAATATTCAGAAACGAGAGGCCAGCAAGAACTGAAGCTTCATGTTTAACAGAACAAAGTAGTTTGGATGCAGCAGAAGAGCCAGTGAGAGTTGTCTTCACCATGAATTTCTAATTTCTCTGTTACTACTAATGAACTGTTCACCAGTCCTGAGGACAGCAAATTCCATCCCATCAGAGTATTAAAATTATGTAAATGAGATTGGAGATCTAATTACAGTGCAGGAATTGCATGGTTCAAGGAAAAGTTCAGTTATGTATCACTAATTACACAACAGCCCTTTTTCCTAACAGGCTAAACCAACTCCATTTCAGCATAATAAGTATTATAATAAAAAAAAGCTTTTCAAACTAATGATGCATGAAATACATAATAAAAAATGTAAAGTCCAAAGATCTATAAGATTTGTTTAAAAACCCAGGAAGCATGCAAAATAGGAAAAGCATTGCTTAGTGCAGATAATATTATAACCTTTTTTTTTTAACAATAGAATGTTAATGTCAAGTGCAAAATTTTCAATGTCAAGGAAGATTCACACTCAGCTACAATATGAATTTAAAATTTTTACTTTGTTCTTGTTCTTAGAAGTAAGGCAGAATGAATTACATAGATATGGATGCTGAAGGAGGGGCCCGGGTAGTTGCAATGGATGTTCAGAATGAAAGGTTTGCAGTGATGAATTAAATTTAATGGTCCAATTCAGTCTTTTCACTCATACTATTAAAGCTAAGTATTGAAATGTATATTTTCTCCTAGGAAGTATTGTTCTCTTTGTATGTTCCTGACTTTTTCTTCACTTATCGGAAGATTTTCTTTCTTCTCTAAAAGATGAAATTGCGGCAGCCTAACAAATTCTAACAAAGCAAAAAGAATTCTGCTTCCTAGAAGGGAAAAATGACGGAACAGCAGGGGTATAAACACTTGGGCGCTGGATTATTTTTACATACATTTAAAGGATACTTTTGGATCACAGAGGTTCAGTATCCTCCACTGTACTCGGAACCTAATGAAAGCTTGATTCTAAAATGTTAAAAGAATGAAGGTTTTTTTCTTAGCTTGCAATGTACCTGGCAGGAATAGACTCTGAAGTTATACCACATTTTCTTTCTGTTTTGTTTTGGTTTGGTTTATTCTTGCAAAGCTTTCTGTGTTGACCAGGCCAGTGATACCAATGAGATAAAATGTGTAATGTGATATTGATTTTCTTCAGAGAGGAGAATGCTCTCTGACACCAGAAAAGCTGAAACAAAACAAAAATACCAAGAAAAATGCATATCAATGTTCTTTTCCTCATGCTGGTACATGCTGGGGAAGAAAACTGAGAGAGTAGTTAAAAGTCCAAGATAATATACATATTACCAGATCTTGGGGGGACTTTTTCTTTCTTCTTTTTTTTCCTCCCTAAAGTTTTTTGCGGCTTCCTTGGAGCTTTCACTGCACATCTGACAAGTTCAGGCTGTCTGTGTAACACACAGAGTGAATCTTTAGGGAAAAACATAGCATTAGGCTTCAAGATAAAAGT
The DNA here is from genome assembly GCF_023638135.1 of Falco biarmicus. NCBI lineage: Eukaryota > Metazoa > Chordata > Aves > Falconiformes > Falconidae > Falco > Falco biarmicus. The sequence continues at coordinate 11,601,253 of NC_079292.1, read as the reverse complement.
TTACTCTCAAAGGTTGATGTAAATAATGTATCCAACACATCAGCTTCTTGGGTTTTTTTTGAATCTGAGAGATCTTTCTTTAACTGTGTTGAGTAATTATTGAAATTATAATTATTCAATTATTTCTAAATCTTGGATTATGCATATGAGGAAAAAGACCTGTTTTCTTCCCCTAATACCAATTTAATTGTGTTGAAGATATGCACAATTCAATTATATTTGCTATGAGATGAAAAAATCTTGTGAACCAAAATATTTATGGATCCTAATTGATGAGGCCAAATAATTCTACACCTAATATACCCTTTTTTTTTGCTCCAAGCTGTTTATCATGTGAACTGAACTTCAACGATACATATTGCATTCCTTTCCATTTTGTTCTTCTTTTAAAGAAATTTGTACTTTAAACTTCCACTAGCTGTTTAATGCAACACACCCATCTGCCATAGTTTTGTGCCATCACATCTTTACAGCATATAAATTAGAAAACCTAACCCAAAATTTCTTTTAAAATTAGTGTTTTTAGGATACTGTATGATGATAATTTCCACTCCCCAAATGCCTGTGAACTGGAGGCTTAGGGTAGCAGATGACAGAGTTTATTTCAGTAATTTACTGGTACCATGAGTAATGTTTGAGACCGTGCCATTTACCTAACACTTCTGACATAAAAAGTCAGTTTTGCTGCAAAAGTGTTATACATTTTGGCATAATGGAGTTTATTTCTCCAGGACTATTAACTCCCTAGCTACCAGACTTGGAAGAAGGAGCAAAGAAGATGCTATTGCACTTTTTTTCACAGAGCTTATTTGTACTTCAGCTACCAAAATATATCTGTAAAGTTCCCTTTGGAATATTTTCAAATAACATGTTTGACAATAAATATATTCCATCTCAATAGAAAATGAAAATACATACAAATGTTTCACAAAAGGCTGTATTTCTGTTTGCACTAATGTATGAATGACCATTAAAAAAATTGCCCATTCAGAGATCTTCCTGAAGATAGAGTGCTAAAAATTAAATAGAAATGTATGACTGGTTTTCAAAAATTGAATCTATACTTCTGTTAGTGTTCTCTGTGCTTTTAATCTGTGAGTGTGAAAGGATCAGCTGCAAGTAACATACACTGCTGTCAGAAATGTAAGGGATATGTGGCATGATTTTAGAGGAAGTTATGCTTTCGCAGAAAAAAAGTGGTCTAATACCATGCTGTTCATTATTCTGTTTCTCAGGTAGTGATTCTTGGTTACTACTCATGAACCTTTAATCCAATTCAGCCTTTTGATGTTAATGGGATCTCCTGTTATTTGACTGCATCAGCTCATTGAAGTTGGTGGTTATTACATATTTTTAAGGATATTTATGTAAAGAAATCGTCAAAGATCTTTTTAGATTAAAGAGCTGAAGACTTAGGAGCTGTTGCCCAATGCATATGATAGGTCATCTGTAGCCATGGTTTCTATTTCTGAACTATTGTTCTCTGTGCTCTCTTAGATTATTTTTGTCTCTATTAAGATCCTCACTGAAACATGGTCTACAGGGTAAATTTCTCAAATAACTTGTTTCTCTGTATTTGATCTTTTCTGGTCATCCATGAAATTAGGATGGCACGATTTTCCTTCTCCTACCCTCCAGCTATTTTGTCTTTTCATGTCAAAGGGATGGTTCTGTGTTTTAAATCTTGCAGTAACTTCTATGTAGCTTATATGTTTAACCCCTTCCGCTCCAGCTTTCACAACTTTTTTTTTTTTTTTTTTTTTTGTAATGAATAGCTATCCTATTTTTCTTTTATAAGAAGAGTATTTTCAGATGCCTTCTTGTCTCAAGTGTTTTCTTTCTCAACTCAAAACATTTATTTGCTGAACATTTATTTGCTGGTATGGTGTAATCTTTGGCTTTTACTTTTTTTTTTTTTTTACTTTTCCTGTATAACTGCTATCAAGAAGTCTGAAATCTTGCATATTACCTACATTATTCCAACATTTCTTGTCTTTATTCTCAGTTCTCTTCTCAGTTTCTCCTTCCCACATTCTAACATTTTATCTTTAGCAAATGAATGTTACATGTGAAAATTTCTTAAGTAAAAATAGGCAACTGGTCATTCCTTACATCCTAAAGTCCCATTCTAAACTGCATCCTTTGATTTTTAAAGTTCTTATATGATTATTTGCCACTTGCTGGGGTTTTCTGGTTTTGTTTCCTCTTTCTGCTTATGGTGACCAGCCTTCTCACACATAATGCTGCCAACACATTGCTCAGATGCACCTTCTTAAATATAGTGGGATTTTTTTTCCTTCTGCAACAAAGCACACTTCATCATTATTTACTCTTCCATTATTTACTTTACCTTAAAAACTATCCAGATCCATAGTCTGTGTGAGAGTTGTGTAGAAAATAAAGGTAAATCACATTTCATTTCGGCCCCACTAAAAAGGTACTTGTCAAATACAGCAGACACTTTTTCCTACTCTGTTCAACCATAGGGATATATCATAAAATGTCAAATACAAGCAAAGGAAAGCAGAGGAAAAAAAATTGAGTGAGAAGTGACTGTTTGCTTTGTAATCTTCTGAATGGATGCTTTTAGTGATTTTTTTTTTCCACATCTTGCAGTGAGATTATAACCTGAAGCTCAGTATAAGAAAGGCAGAGTGCAAGGCTGTGTTAGTCGATTAGCAAGGCAAGAGCCAGAACAGACCTTACATCACAGCCTGCATGGATCCTGCCTTGCCCACGTCAGGGAACTTTAGCTGCAAACCCTGTACCCAGTCCATCTTCATCCCTGTTTCTGCTGAATAACAGCTGGTGGCTGCTACAGAGTGACCATTTCCATGTCTATCACTGTCTGCTTTTGATTGTTTTGCTTCATGAGCTTAGATTCAGCTACTTTATTTTCAGTTTTCATGCTTTTTATTTGGGAATGTGCAGCTATTCTAGCAAGCGGCTTAAGTCATGTGAATGCTGTTCCAAAAATCTTTTCAGAAGATTCTACTAAGATGCTATTGCTGTCCTCTGGAGAGAAATAGGAGGGATTCCAACACCATTCTGATTTGGAAAGCATCTAACAGTCCCCAAAGGATATATACTATTGTCACATCTGCACATTTAACTAGTGCCCTCTGACAGTATTATATTTTGTATATGTTAATTAGTGCGTTTCTTCAGCACATCAATCAAAGTACAGTGAAGCCAGAAGGTGTCATTCTTCTGTCTTTAATGGATTAAGCCCATAGCTTCTCCTTTTGCTCTGGCAGTTTAAGTGGAAATGATTCAACAGAAAAGGCATGATGGCTTCTAAAAAAGGAACATTCACATATTGGAAGTTGGTGTGGGTATCTGCTAAAGACCACCTAATCAGGAAGAAGAGTACTTCTTTGGTGCTGCTGAGATAGATGCACCAATGAACGCTGAGAGAGATGACCAATGTCATTGTGAGGCACTGAATTATCTTTGCAAGTTCTTGGTGAAGGTTCCTGAGGACTGGAAGGCAGAAAATATCTCTCCTGTCTTCAAGAAAGGCAAGAAGGAGGAGCAAATCTTGCCAGAAGCTGTTTCCAAAGTTGTTTAAGACAAGAAGGTGACTGGGAGTAGTCAGCATAGATATATAAAGGGCAAAAAATACTTGACCAGCCTGAATACCCATTTGCAACAAGCTGATTGGCTTGGTGGATCAGGGGAGAGCAGTGACTCCTTTTTATCTTGATTTTGGCAGAGCTATCAAGGCTGTTTCCCTGTTTCCTATAATGTCCTCACAGACAAGCTCATGAATACAGGCTAGATAAGCATACATCGAGGTGGGTTGAAAAGTGGCTGAACTCCTCAGCTTGAAAGGGTCGTGATCAGCAGAACACAGTGTAGTTGGAGGCCAGTCACTAGTGGTGCACCAGAGAGGCTGATAATGATGCCAATACTGTTTCATACTTTTGTTGATGAGCTGGATGATGGGATAAAGTGCACCCTCAGAAAGTCTGCAGACCACACAAACTCAGGAGAAGTGTCTGATACACCAGAGCAGGCTGGACAAATGGGCAAGCAGGAATCTCATGAAGTTCAACAAAGAGAAAAGCCAAGTCCTGCATCTGGGAAGGAGTAACTGCATGCACTGCTACGGGCTGGGGACTGACGGTCTGGAAAGCAGCTTTGCAGAGAAAGATCTGGAGGTTCAGGTGGACAGGAAGTTGAATATGAGTGAGCAATGTACGCTAGAGACAAAGTTGATTAACAGTATTCCAGGTTGTGTTAGGAGGAATGTTACCAGCAGGTTGATGGTGTGATCTTTCCCCTCTGTTTAGCATCAGAGAGGCCACAGCTGGACCACTGGCTACTGCTCGGGGCTCCCCTGTAGAAAAGAGCCATGGGCATAACGGAGCAAGTCCAGTGAAGGGTGATGAACATGATGAAGGGCTTGGAGCATGTGAGCTCCATGGTTGCCTGCAGAGAGTGTGGAGTCTCTGTCCTTGGAGATACTCAAAACCTGACTGAATGCAGCGCTGAGCAATTTGCTTCTCTTGGTGACCCTGCTTTGAGCAGGGGGGATGGACTAGACAATCTCCAGAAGTTCTTTTCAGCTGCAGTAGCACTGTGACTTTGACAAATACTTAAGTCCTGATGAAGGACTGGTAGGAGGGGTGTGTGTGTGTGTTTTCAATGGGAAAGAGTGAGAAAGCATATGTGTGGGTATGGATATGGGAGAAGAGATAAAGCGAGCAGCACAGTTTTATTGCCTAAATATCACCTAATTCTTCCAGCGCTGCTGTTCTCTGTTCTGCAAAGTGCCAGCAACCACTCAGTTTAATGTCAAATTTCCACTTCTGTCCCACACTTGTGGGTAACTGAGATTAAAAGAACTCCTTGGAAAGCAAAACAGAATAAATCTGTACAGGATATTTCAGCATGCTGAGCAGCTGCTGCTTAAAATACAGATCAGAACCTGTTCTTTTGGGAGAGTACCCAGTGACAGTTTTCTAGAAGCACAAGCAATATGTTTACTAATCTCTCCTGGCTAGCAGCAGTATGTTTAGCTTCCATAAGCCTGGAGGCCAGTAGTCCTGTGAGAATGTACAGTTGCAGCAGTTCAAGCATAATAATTTTGACTTCGAATGACACAGTAATTCCTCAGCTTTTATACAGTTCCAGCTGCACACTTCAGCTCTACAAGGAATACAAAAGAAGTGACATCATCACTACCTACATAATATTTTTAGCTCATGCTGGAATCTCATACTGTTAAGAGACTAAAAAAAGAAACAAAGTTCTAAATCCTTCAAAATATCAGGCATGCAGCAATCACACCTGCAGTGTCCCATTATTTTATGCTGGATTTCAATGAAATTTCAGAGGACATGTGTGTATCTGACAGTCTTTTTAAATATCTACTGACTATAAAGAATACAAACACCAGAAAAAAAATGTAATGCATTGAAAACAGGATTTTTCAGCTCATTTTCCCTTTTTTCTGGCAGTTTTTTGACCAGTATCTTTTGACTTGATTTTATTCATAGCGTTGCGTTTCTGTGGACACAAATATATACAAAATGCGTCAACATATATTACATATTCATAAATGCACACACACACTTTCCCCAACACACTAACGTACCACTCGTATTTCTGAATTTGCACTGGGCTTCCCTGGCTGGATGCTGGCATTGAGGGCTGTAGGGCAGCTGCTGTGAGGAGAGGCCGGGGCTGACCTGTGCTGGACATAGGCAATTTCATCCGGCTCTGACCAACCCACCACAGAGTAGCGCTGAGGCCCTCAGCCAAGGTGGTGGTGCCTCTGCGGAAACATGCTTACCAAAGGGACAAAACGGTGGACAGGCAGAGGAGGGAGAAAAAAGAGGGTGAAACGGCAGAGGGAAAACCAAGGTCAGAGAGGGAGGAGGAACAGGAGCAGAGCAGATACTGCTGAAGGACTACAGCTTGTGGAAGACCCATGTTGGAGCAGACGAAAAGGCTGAGGAGGAAGAAGAGGCAGAGGGAAACCACTCTGTCCTGGCTGTAACACGCCCAACCCTGCCACTCCTTGTGCCGACGTTGCTGCACTGAAGGGACCGAGCAGCGATAACAAGGCAGGAGGAGAGCAGAAGTCGAGCAGGGGAATGGGTGAAGGAAAGGTGTTTTCCCAAAGTGTATTTTCCCCAGAAGTTTTAATGTTGGGGTGTTTTGTTTGGTTTTGTTTCCCAGTACCTGAATTAGTAATTAAATATATATATGTCTTAACTGGCAATGAATTAATTTCCCTGAAGTTGAGTCTGCTTTTCCTCAGTAATTGGTAAGACATCTCCCTGCCTTTATCTTGACCCACCAGCTTTCTTGCTCCCGTTCTTTCTGTTTTCTCCCCCTGTCCTACTGAGCGGGCAGCAGGTGAGCAAGTGGCTGGATGGGATTTTGGCTGCTACCTGGGGCCTACCCACCACATAATTTTGTGTTTATATTCATACACATATATTTTTAATTTTTTTGCTAGAAGTTTCATGGAGTTTCTTGGAGTACTTTAGAGTAATTTGATTAATACGTGTAGTATCCTAAAAGAGCAATCCCCACAAATAAATTATCAAAAATGTTACTCTTTTTTGGGGGGTGTGTGTGTGTGATTGATTTTGTAATATTTCAAATGGAGAGTTAGTATGCATTCACCAGGCAGATTTCCAAATGGATTTAATTCTAGCCAGGCTTCTCCAGTCACCCCACATTCCTTCGCCCTCCCACTCCTCAGCTTCGGTACAGTCCCTGGCAGTAATTCCTGACCAATATAAAATCTGGGGTAGTTTTGTTTTTTCCTAACCTCCTCCTGCTTGATTCATGTTTGATTTTTATCCTAAACTTTATTTGCTTGAATCTTTTTTCTTGTCAGTCTAGCTACGTTATTTTTTTCACCTTACATGCATCTACGTTTCAGTTCCTTCTCTCTACGGATATAGTGCATCAGAGAGAGGTATTGTGATGACTGATGATCAGGAGTGTTCATTAATATTTCTTTGATCTGTCAGTTTCTCTTTGCTATCATTGTGAAATAATGACAGATTTCTTTCTGGCTCTGGTCAGAGTGCTCTTGTTGACTAAGAAACTCGTGATGCTTTTCTCTCACTGGGAAGTCATGGGATAGTATGTAGTTATAGTCATTTTATCTGCAGATGTTTCAAGGGGGATTTTTACACGGGTCTATCTTTTCTCCATCTTTTTAGTCCAGGACTGTTGGAAAAGACAGTGAGATACAGTGAAATATTATGGTAGCAACCACCGTGTGTCCAGCTGTGCAGTCAAATGTCCTAGTACAGAACATGTATTCAAACATGGATGTAACTTGAAAATGTTTTTTTTCTGAAACTATTGGCCTGTGAAATATATTTGGAGGTCTTACTATGTTGTCTTTGTGAACATAGTATGTCATTTGGGTCTCACCCTACAGTTTCAAGTAGCTTACTAGTGCTGGTCATTAACTGAAAGTAAGATCAGTGAAGACTGGGTGTTAGTGCCAGGAGACAAAGTGTTTACTTGGGTGGGAATCTTGTTTCCATGAACTCCACTCTCAAGACAGAGCTGAACTCATGATTGTCTGAAGGTATATCACTGTGAATAATTTTGGAAACAAAAGCTGTTATATAATATAGCAGCTTATATATTGAAGGGCTTATCTGCATAAAAAGAAATTTCAGCTTATAGCTGTAACGTGCATTGTCAGGTGCTGTTCGAAGTATAACATTGGACGTTCTGAATGACCTGGGCTTACCTTTCAAGGCTTTCACATCTCTGGTGAGAACTAATGTTAACTCAATTCAAAGGAGAAATAAAGTTTTTAAGCAGAACTTTGCTAGATTCTGGAACCAGACTACATACAGTTTGGTTTAATTAAACTTTATGAAACACAATGAAATTCATTTATAAAGGTCTTAAGGATGACAGAAGTGACTAAGAGCTGAAATGCTAAGCTAGATTACGCTTTTCAAGTCAATGTATGTAACTGGTTATACTATTACGCAAGTGGGATGAACTGCTGAATTGTATTGCATTATGTATGGTATTATGTATTGTATTATGTATGGTTATGGCAGAAAAGGGTCTACAATTTTTCTCTTAATTATTTATGCACTTGAATACATAAAAATGAACAAATAATGATATGTTATCAATGTTCCTTTATTAGCATGTGGCTTTCAGTAATTCAAGGAGCTTCATCTGTCATCATTTGCTTGCACTAAAGTGGCCTTCTTCAGCAGTAATGCTGTGGCTGATGGAATACCTATTTTAAAATTTTAAAAATGCTGGTTTGCTCTGGGAGATAACAACTGACTCTACATTTAAAAGAAGAAGCTGACTTTATACAATCTGCAGGCTTCACTATGAGTCTGATTTCATGGATGTATATTTCTTGCTTACACATTTTTGTTAATTTCTGTTCAGTATTTGAGTGAATTTAACCTACATGAAAGATACTAAGATGTGAGCCCTGGATGGCAAAAAAATACATAACAGGGCCGTCAGCAGTCCATGTACCCTTGTCCTGCGTTGTAGTGCTGTTTTGCGAAGTTAACTTTTAAGATTAATTGTTAAAATGCTTCATGCAAAGACGTACACAAAAGAAACCCTGTGCAGTGTACAACAGATTTTACTGATCCTACAAAGACCAAAACTGTGCTATGTACTTGTGTGCCATCTGTTGCACCTCATCTTTCTACTAACGCTAGACATGTACAAATCACAGCTTTGTAGAATGCTCTACAACATGGCAGCTTGCATTTTCTGCTGGAACTACAAGAAAGGTGACAGTAAAGGTGCAAATTGTGATACATGAAACTATACTGTGAACCAAGCAGAAAACACAAGTTTTTTGAAGAGGCTATACAATCTCAAATTTTCTGGCCACTGATCTATGTATTGGAGCTATAGCCATGCCGATATTACTATTCTTATTCTTATTATCACCTCCATGACTAGCTATAAGGTTTGCACAGAATGAATCTAAATAGAAGATATAGGTGAGAATGTGAATAAGAAACATTATTTTCTTCCTTTGCTTTGTAAGTATGTATGGAAAGATGGTATGATTTACCAAAAAAAAGTTATGGCAAAGCTTAGAGAAAAGTTTCTAGTCTGAGTCAAGCTTTTAATAACAAGGTTAGATTTTCACTCTGACCCTAGAGAGAAAACTCAATATTGCTTTGACGATACCCTGAATGTTGCAATGTCCCTGAACATGACATTTGGAACATACACTAGGAAATGTATTTTTAATAATACATATTTTCTAAGGTTGATAAACAGATAATCTAGTAAATATGCATTCCACAATAAAGAATGGAAAAACATGGAGTAATGAACCTATACAAACCGGAAGGAAACAAGAAATGAATTCTGCTTCATGATTATGCAAGCTGGATTAGCTGCCATTCATCACTGAAGAGTGTATACAAACTGCACCATATCAGTGAGATTAACGATGATTCTTCCAGAAAGGAGGGAGGGATTGGGATTCTTTCCTGCTCTGTGGCTTGTTTAGTAGAGTTATTTCAAACCCACTGAAGGCAGATGTACAGTCTGGTAGTATTCCAATAAGATAGTTAAATTGCTTTGCACAGGTGTGAAGAACTACACATGACGAAGGGGAGGGTAATCTCCCTTCAATAAGGGAGATTATTAATCTCCCTTTAATAAATCTCAGATCCAGAGTATCACTGGGCCAAGGGGGAAGTCTCCATCTCTGGAAACACTCAGAACTCCAGACTTGACTCTGTGCAACCTGCTTTAGGTGAACCTGCTTTACCAGGGGATTGGACCTCTCCAGAGGTCCCTTCCAACCTTGACCATTCTGTGATTCTATGATTTTGTGAAAGTACAGCTCAATGTACGGAAGAGACATTCCTAGGGCCTGGGCACATCTGTACAGAATTTAATGCAAACTAGATAAGCTGACAAGTTGGCTTCCCCTGTGCCAGCTGCCTCTGGGTGTAAGCAAATGTCAGGATAAACTGGAGTTTATCAGAGTGCAAGGAAATTGAAATTGCATGTCCTACCCTGGCTTCTGTGGGACTGGTGTTTAAGAAAGCCTACTACAACAATCCAGATTTATCCAAAGACAACTTTGTGTAGGGGAAAACTCCCTGAATCACTGCAATATTGAAGCAGAGTGAGGACACAGAGCAAGGACCAAGACCAGCGTCCACATCTTCAGAAGAGGAAAAGAGGTGGCCTGTTGTTTCTCTTAGTCTATATTTAGTGTAAAAGTAAACAGATTTTATCTATTTTGTCTAGTATTCCTTGGTGTAGTGTAATGCTGGTAACATAGGAGGCATAAACATGCTTTTTAGCCTCATCTTTTGGGCAAACAAGATCTCTGTGATTGTGTGCTGTGTTTGCTAATTCTTCTGTCTATATATTATTCCTTTTCCTAAAAGGTTTTGAACCAATAGCCTATTTCAACCACCGATACAGAGATCTAGGACTTTCTGACTTTCTATAAACATGGTGAAAAGCAGACAGTGGCTAGAAGATAGAAATGGAAGAACTGAAAATCCCTGCTAGAAAGGCCGTGACATGAGTGTCCCATTCAAGTCACCCCAACAAGTTCCACCCACTCTTCAGCCAGCCATGCAAAACCTCAGTGTTAGCATGTGTGTGTGCCAGCATCGTCCCTCACAGAGCTGCAAGGACAGGCACGCTCAGGGAAAAGAACTGCTGGTAGAGCAGTTCAGGAATGTGGGTAAGAGGAAACATGAAATACTAAAGAAGTGACATGAAGTTATTGAGGATGCAGATGGCAGAACTTTTGTGGTGGTATAAGGTGTAGGACAGAAATCCGCAGGAAAGCAGCCTTCATTAATCCCGTGTTTGCAGAACAAGGTATTTTCTGTTTGACCAAACATCTCTCAAATCAATAAACATTTCATTCTGTTATGAACTGAACACAGCAGAGAAGTCATCTGTATAAAGCTATTACAAAGCTGATTTCTGGAGATGAAGGTTGTCTGTGTGTTTAACTATTATTTATCTCTTCTCTGCTGGTAATCTTTTTCTGAATTATATTTAGGAAAAATATTTAAAACCAAACCCGCAGTCCTTGTGATATCTCAGATGTGCCATAAACTACTATGGGGAACTGTAAACATGCTATTTTTAACATCTGTGTATTTTATACATTTTCAGTATTAATAGGAAAAACAACTTGTGGCTAGGCAGAAATCTGAAAAGTCACAAGTGATCTTTCCAAATTGGCGAGGGTACACTTCTGGAGAGAAGACAACTTCCTTGAGCAAAACTAGTGGTAGCTTTTTAAGTTACCTCTTTGCTGGTGCACTTTACTGTAATAGTTCTGATTCTGATAAATGCTCAGGCCAACTTTATTTGAGGGAAAATAAGATTTCTCCTTTTAAATACTTACAAAACCGAGACTCTCTAGCCTGTAGCCCTTAGGAGCGGAGAACTGCTCCAATTCCAGGCAGAGCTTTGTTACGGAAATCTCCAAGGTGAACGGAAAGCAGCCCTCACAGGGTATAATCACTGCTTGTGAGTTTCCTTTGTGGGTTATTAAGATTAAAATGATTAGGTTACTGACTGTGTGCTAGAAACAATTGTTCATTTAACTATGCATAAATTATTTTAAAGGTGTGAATAGGTCTCATTGCCGAATCAAACATTTTGCATAAAAATGTCATTAGAAAGACACCCTGGTGTGGTGTTATGGGATAGTAATTTCAGTAATAGAAATGTGAACTCTGTTATAGACAACATAAAAGCTTGTTAACCTGTAGAGTCCACAGAAAGTGAGACTACCACAACTGCCTTGTATATTGTTGCTCTTTTATTGATGGAGAAATACTATAGCTAGAGGTAAGTTCTAAGTCATCCTGTTAGCTCTGCCCCATTATCTTGTACGCTTCATGTTGGAACTGAAAATATCTTAAGTATAAATTTATACAGTAGCATTAAAAAACTTCAAACTCAGTGTGTTTCTTCAAGGATGAACTAACTGTTCATACGTATTTTATATTTAATAGTCTGCAGAAATATACTAAAAAGCCAAAAGTGGCGTGTAGACCATTTATAATTCCTCTATTTGAAATGAAAGCTCTTAGAACAACTGAAAAAAAGTTTTGTTAAATGCACTGCATTATACAATCTAATTTTTTGCAAGCTATATTGATCAAAACTATTCTGGCAGCAGAAATGGAACAACAGAGTAATAGCCAAGCTCCTTCATGCAACCAAATAGCATGGAGTAGTAAATGGAAAGCAAGACAAAGAGGACCAGAGAGATCACATAAAATGTGGTATTGCAGAATATTAAATCCACTGCAGTTAGCCAGTAACATATGAACAAAATTAAAACAGACAGTCTGAAGCTGCAAGCTGGGAAACATAAATTTGTATCTCACTAATGTTTCCCTAATGGATAGCTCCAATGCATGATGGGGATTTATTTTTAAATAATGTTATTTCACTGCTAACTGACCTTCCTGTCCAGTTCAATTTACTTAAGGAACCAAGATGCTTAGAAGGTATGATTTTTGGATGAAAGAGAATTTTTACAAAGTCACTGTGAAAGCCAGAATCAGAACAAGACTTGTTTTATTTTGACTCAGAGAAGTATTATGATAAACAAAATGCTTAAAATAGAAGTGCAGAAACCCAATTCTATTTAAATGTAATTCTGAGACCATACTAGATTCCCAGGCTTGGAGTGAGCTGCATTTTGTCTGAGTATTGTGCTCCTGTGAAGCTTTAGAGGCTTTAATAGGGCTTTGGGCAAATGCAGGCATCCACCCACACAGAGCTTATTTCAAGTCAGGGTCCTAACACTAGATTAACTATATTGGACTATAAATAATGCACCTGTCAATTGCACAAAATAGAACTAAAGAGCAGATGGTTCCTCAGAGTAAGTGATGTGTGGTGAATGCTAGTAATGCCAAAGCTTTGGGCAGTGGTAAGGATAGACCCTGATCTTGTTCAGGTGTAGGTAGTAACTACATTTCAAGTAACTATTGATGTAATTATTACTTCCTGTTTGCTTTAAAGTAGCTCTTGTTTCCTGCAGATGTTGTGCAGGAACCTCTTGTTTAAAAAAAACCCACGTTTATAAGACTATGGCATGTCATGGCAGTGTGCGACTGAACAGACTGTTAATTCTGCTTTGTCCTGGTTCTCATGGTTGGTGTTTGATAACATGAAAACCTTTTCATATATCTGACATTGTAACATATATTAAGTCAGTCTGTACAGTCATGCTATGTTTATACTAATAAATTAAACAGTGTCAGGCAACATTCATTATACCAGTATTATGTTGTCTACATTGCTGAATTATTAGTACAATCCTTTTCTCAGTTTTGGCCTGGGTGCACTAGCTGTCTCCTAAATAATTCTTGGGTATGGTTTGGGAGTTATCACTGTCCAATGACTATTCTCAGTAGTAATTTTGGATATTGTCAGTATGTTCTGCGTAGAAAGACTATTTAACAGTGTGGGTGCCGGCCTTTCTAGGTTAGCTGGCTTCAGTCCTGGAGAAAGGTCAGAAGCATATTTAATTTTTTAGCACTGAAATTGCTTCACAGTAGGGTAGTACATCACAGCTGTAACTTAGCACTTAGTAGCTCTGGGACTGGGGAGAGAAGCAGCTTCCAAGAAAGCTTTTGAGCTGTAAATGACCATGTGAGCAGATTCTATTGTTTCAGGCAAGACTTAAACCAAATTATTCAGAAATGGCTTTCCTTTGCCTTTTCATTTTGCTTTGAAATAGTCCAGGAGGTCTCTTCACAATCTATAATAGCTGAGAAGTATGCATGCAGCTGCTGTATATCTCCTTGTTGTTGCTAGTTAACCTAGTGGGAGATAACTTTAGCTCCTAGACTTCATCTTAGAGCGCTGGACATCAATTCACACAGCATAAAGTACAGGCTTAGTCAGGCTCTACTTGGCTTCTACCATGGCATTTTACACGTCCTCCACCATGGCCTGATTACAGCAGAATTATTGTTCTGTGGAAAAAAAGCACAAATAATGACTGCATGGACATGCTATAGAGACATTTCAGAATTTTGGTTTGTGCTAAACCCTAGGTTGAAGAACATAAAGTTGTAAAATGTATGTATATGCACATATATCAAATAGGGTGAAAACGGTCCCAAAGAATGGGGGGAAGGAGATTTCCCAACTTGAGAAAAGTGTAATAGTGGCCCCTTGTGGGGCTTCAGACAAGGAAGCTTCCAACATCCTTGTGAATGCCAAAGCTTTGGGCAGTGGTAAGGGTAGACCCCGATCTTGCTCAGGTGTAGGTAGTAATTATATTGCAAGTAACTATTGATGTAATTATTACTTCCTGTTTGCTTTGCAGTAGCTCTCCTCTCCTGCAGATGTCATGCAGGAACCTCTTGTTTAAAAACCTTACGTTTATCAGACTATGGCATGTCATCACAATGGTCTCTCCTGCCATGTTGCTGCCAGTGTGAGTGTTCTGGGAGAGGGACCGAAGCTTCTGATGTGGACAAAGCTTCTGGTTGGAGGGCTGAGGAAGAGCTCTACTGGGAGACCATAGAAAGGCTGAGGAAAGCATGACCCAAGCCCTCCCTGGTAAGTCCACACGTGATGTGCCTTCCTAGTCACATATACATGTTCTGCATCTGTCTGTCTTTCTTTTTCTTGGCCATTATGGAGTCTACTTATTCTGGGAGGTGACCAGCAAAAATCTCAATAGAGAATACTCAATAGAGAAAAAAGATAGAAGGTGTGACTTTGTGTCTGGGGAAATTTTTCTCTGAGAGGCATATCCCTTTTCATATGGCTCCTATATCTCACTATGAAACTGCTGTTAAATAAGACAATGGCTTCTTTCCGCATTAAACAAGAACAAATGGGAAAATATTTTCACAGGAGTTACCTACTGATTAACCACTCTGAAATGTAGGTTCTAAGTCTATTTTCTAGATTTATTATTTTCTGCCAAAATTGATTTGGACAAAAACCATAGTAATTACCTAATATGTAGTTAGCAATTTTCCATCTCATTACACAACCCTTGTATCTTATTACCCATTTAAATGAATACCTGTTAAATGAACAGACCTGTACAATGCAAACAATTTTTCGATCCATCAAGCCAAAACAAATAGAGGACTCCAATAAAGTCTTTACAACAGTGTACCACACTATAGGATGCAATAAAAATAGGATTTATTAGTGTAATATATCAGCTAAATGAATATAAAACTTTGTAACAGAACCAAAATTACTTTTGGGGATGTCACATGATTGTACTATAACCCTAATCTTTCAAAATCCCAAGGAGCTTTTATCTTATCTGAGATAAGATCTTTGAGTATTTGTCACTATAGTGCTCCTAAAGTGACACTATTAATGCTGGCTGCACCTAAACTTGATACTAATTGTGCAATGATCTATCCTGCTGACTTTTGTCACCAAATACGTCATGATTTCCACTAGTGCAGGCCTGAATCTCTATAAAACAAAGACTTAACAACAGCAAGCTGCAGTGAACCTGAACGTGACAGTGGATTAGATTTATCTGTTCTCTCAAAGTGTGATTTAGACACGAGTTCTCAGAGGTGGAAGAAAACGTTCACTCCTGGTTCTCTTCATGACAAAATCTAGATCCAAAACCTCACATCTTAGGAAAATTTTTATATATGTGAGTGGAATTAATTAGGAAACTTACTGACAATGAGAAGGAAGAGGGCATACACTGGCTGATTGTCTCAGAAGCATTTAAAAACAATTTGCTTTTAACAAGGATTAGGACAGGAAACAGAGAATATATATTTTTACTAGGAACCAAATGGAAGGGAAGCAACATTAAATGAAATGGAAAGGCATACCCTCAGAAAACTATTTTAGAATGACTAAAATGGACTGAATTTCTTACTTGTAAAAGATACTAAGTAAACAGTTTGTTAAAGTTAATGTCACTTTTTTCCAGGCACAAGCTTGAATGTAGTTGATAATTACTGAGTTATACTGGATGAGCTCTCATGGACCTCCTGTGTCTAGTCCTTTCTGTCTGCAGAAGGATCTAAGGATAACCCTGCACACATACGTGGCTGCAGTCACACAGCTCACTCATTTCTCATTTACCGGCTTTCCTTTAGGAGGTGTGTGAGTTCTGACAGCAACAATATCAACACTTCTCTGTCTCAATAAAAACTCCTACATTTAAATTATGGAGAATGAAAGATAGATAGCACATCCTGAATCTGCAGAAACAGACCAGGGAGAAAGAACGATGTGCAAAGATCTCAGCAGAAGCTGAGTTGCACTCAAAGCAGTTGTAGCTTTTAAGAGGATCGTCACCTTGAACTGTTCTAGAGGATAATTTGTATTTGTCACCCATGGGATTCCTATCCTTATCTTAATTATTCCAATGTTGTGTGTAGGACAGACTTCTGTATTACGATGACACTGACGTTGTGTGCGTGTTTGTGGTTAGCTTCTGATGGCCGCCTGCTCTGATAATATCTGCTCTCTTCAGAATGATTACATATTCTTTATGCCATGAATGTCCAAAATAGAATTTTACTTCAGAAGAAAAAACACTGTTGAAACAGAGGTGGCAGAGATTTCCCTTATGCTATTTCTTGCTGTAATCATGGCGTAGCAGATATAAAACCAGGAACACTTACCACTTCCCAATGATCCAACAAACTAAGGGAGAACAAGAGTCAACAGAGGTGGAAAATGCAGATTCATGTCTTGCCTGCAATGAGTCCTTAACTGAATATAGAGTAGCATAGTTCAAACTGAAAAGCCTAAGGACATTAACCTCATAACAGACAAATATTCATAACCAGTTCCTTTTGTGAAATGGGCGTCTTAGATTCATGGTCCACTTCAAGTCCCCAGCTAGGCCTTGAAGTTGGCTTTCTGTCATGCAAAATGATTATTTATCTGTCTGTTGCTACAACATGAAAAAAACCACCTTTTTCAAAGTTTGACTGTCCTGAGTTTCATGTTGCAGAAAAGGAATAATTTCAAATTAACACATTCTTCTTGAGTTATATTATGCATTTCAGTTCTTCAAACCCTTGACTCATGAGATTTCTGTATTTACCCTTCTTTTATGAAATGCGGCTGTAGTACTGTGCATTAAAATGTTAGAAAAACAGAAACATAGGGGACAGTTCATGTAAACTTTATTTGAAGCCAAAAAAACATGTAACAGGACAAGAATTATATCCAACCTAGAAGAATAAGGAGAGTATCTTGATTTAAAGCAAAACCAAAAAGGATGACCCTGTGCAACAATTAGAAGCATGTATTAGAGATGTCAGAAGCCTGCAACAATTAGAAGCACGTATTAGAGATGTCAGAAGCCTTTTAAAGTGCTTTTTCCTGTGGAAATTACTGTCCTTTGGTATTAAGTAATAGTCTGAAAAATCTATGCTAAAAAGACAAAACCAATGCAGGCTCTGTGGGAAGTTTTTTCTTGCTTTCTATCTTTCTCTTTTTATTTCCTTACAATTTTATTACTCCCCCGCCGCCCCCCCCCCCCCCCCCCCCCCCCCGGAACAAAATAAAGTATGTTAAAGCACAGAATCCTTGTTTTCAGAGTTGAGTGAATTTTTATTGCCTTGTGATAAATCTCAAGAAGCAAGGAACTGGGATGGAAACACTGAGATGTTCCTGGCTACATAATACAGTTACTAGGCACTGGGCCATGCATGTATGCACACACATACTTTAAAATAAATGTAGTCAAGTAGAATAAAATAAATTTTCTAAGGGTAAAAGCTGAGCTAAGCTTTTTAATTTGAAAAGTCAGCTTGATTAAGGAATAAGACCACCCACTGCTGGGAGAAAAATGCTTGTACCATATATTATGCATATTTGGTATCCACAGGCTGATATGAAGTATTGCAAGGTGGAACTCTACCGACTAGGTAATGAAAAAAAGATGCATTGAGACAATAAAAGAAAGTAAAAAAGATTTATTAATTCATGAATTTACATTCTGCATAGCCAAAAACTAAATCTTCCAGTACAAAAGTCTACAACAACATATTTGCATTAAGGGTTCAAATCAGGAAGCTACTTGCATATACAATTAACTCTACCCTTATTGATTAAATCAATCTAAACAAGTGCTTAACACTTACAAATGCCTAAAAGCTTTAATGAATTGAGGCCTACATACCTGACCTGAAGTCCTTTGTCATCACTCCGAGTCTTTCTATCAACCAGAAAGACCTTTGCGTTTATGCAGGTGTAATACTTAGAGCATTAGAACAGGCTCCTAAATACCCATCACACCATAAAACTTAGATTAAAACTAACATTTTGAATCCCAAATTGCATTGCTTTGATTTTGTTTGTTAGCTCTTGTTTGCATGTCTCTTTCTTACTAATACTGTTGCTGTATGCCGAGCTTAGGCTCTGATGTGAAATTGAAGTGCTTGCTTGTAGAATGACAAAATATTTGATTTGACTTTGGTATACCTGTTTGTTTGCATAGAGAATGTTAATTTGTTTGATTAAAGAATTACCCCATGAACGTTACTTGAAATCAGCATGACTTATACAAATACTTTCCTTGCCCCAGAAAGGAGGGATGTGTTTGTATCCTATCAGTTGCAAAACCTCACTTATCCTGTGCCATGTAGTAAAGGCTGCTCTTAAAATGGAAGACATTTTCTGAGTAGAAGAAATACCTGAATTTATAATATTTTTTCTTTCTTTCAGTGAACTAAAGTTTCCACCTTGTTTAAGCATAGTTTTCTCTAAGGGAAGGTTCCTTGTTCTTCATAGTGACTTACAACTTCCTCCTCAGTTATTGATAAGGACATCCAACATCTCCTTAAGGCATGGTTTAATACAGATTATTTTCCCTGTAAGAGTTATACAGGCTCAAAGTTAAAAGTGTAGTTGGAGCACCTGAGCTGAGAAACACAATGGTTAATGTCACCAGAAGTGCTCACTCGCTGAAGTCTTGATCCAAATTTCAGTAAGCCTAGAGTGACCATAGGTTTGATAACTGGAAAGCGTACCCATGTTGTAATTTGACTGAGTTGAAAGCATGAAGTGTAAGAAGTAGTGTCTTCCAAAAGTACGAGGTGTAACAAATATGTCAGGTAGATAGATGCTAGATAATTAAAAAGCCTGTGGGCAGGCAATAAGAACTCTGTAAGAATAAGAGTTAATACAGTTCTTGAAGAAGCACAAATATACTAACACTTCACTGCATTTGAGATCGTATTACCATTTTCAGGACTTCAGTTGTGAAGAAAAAGAGTGTGTACTGGTGGCTAACAACCACTGTGCACCACAGAAAAGTAGCTGCCACTTCTGGCAGTAACAAGGAACATAGAACTGAAAAGAAAGTATCTTATTTATCTGTTTATATTTTGCAGATAGAGATTCTGGCAAGGATGGGTATGGTCACCACTGAATGGTTAAATTTTAGCTCATTTTTAGTTGGTTGCAGTTTCGTGAAACCCTTAAGCAAGGTTGGTTAATTATCCTTAACTTTCTTCTTCAAGAAGCAAAGACGGTCTGAGGCAACTGGGAAAACCGTGTGACCTAAAGCCACAGCAAATCCCAGAATTCCTGAGCCACCTGGTCCACAGGGACTGCAGAAGCTTTAGAAAAGTTGTTGCAGCAGCGAAGCTCCCCAAGAAAGAGCCTGCCTTAGCCCTTTTTGTTCACAGCTGTCAGCTTTGACAGAAAGAGACTGCTTGCTTCATAGGTGCTGAAGTACCACATGCTCAAGCTCTTCCTCCGTTCACTACTGTTGCCAGTTCATTTCAGCATTCATGATGTCTTTCTAGTTTCCAGAGACCTGCTTTAGTTTGCTACTCTCCTCTCTGGTATCAATCAACCAACCAGACTGAGGTAGTACATTTATCTGGGACCTTATTTTAAGAAAAAAGGGTGCCTTATTCACCCAACTTACTTCCTATTTACACAGCTCCGCTAGAGCTCTGGCCTGTGAACGTAGGATAGCTGTGCCACTGGTTCAGCCCCCGGCTTCATTGAAGCATTGCTACTGTGTTAGTAGTTTGAGGTCCTCACCACGTAAGACTGCACTGGGACAGGAAAATAATCAAGTGATTTGGAAGCTGGTCTGTAATTCTGAAGACCTGGGGTTGGTTTCCTCCCCTGGTTCTTTTCTATTACTGGGGAAGTCATTACTTGTGGTTGATCAACTTGTGTGTAGTCAACAGAAGTTTTGTGTTGATTATTGGTCTCAGCGTCTTATCAACAAGCATTCCTGTTTCTTTTCCAAGCTTCATTGGCTTGTAGGAATTAGTATAATATCGATATAATCAAATAATAATAAAAATGAAAAAACACTTTTGTAGAAACTGAAGTGGGTTTTGCAGACCCAAAGAGCATACAGGGATACTGTGCATTATGCAGGCAATAGCCTCCTAGCGTAGACATTACTTAGACCAGCAGAACAGTTCTATTGCTGGAATAGCTGATTTCTTGTCACTGTAGAAGGCTCCAAAGAACCCTGGCTGTTCCCTAAAACAGGCAAATTATCCCTTTTCCTGGTTGCATAGCACTGTGTTCCTATTTTACGCCTGAAGCTCTTTGCAGCCCACCTCCTTCAGTCTCAGACTGTCCCATTTGTGATGGTAAAGCAGAAACCCAGCTCCACACTTTTTCTTTTGTAAGCTTCCTGTGTAGGAGCTACTTCAGAAGCAGCACTGTGGGCACTGCTGATATGTCTACACAGGAAACACTTAGATAAGTTAACTGCTGTGAGAAAACTTTTTTTGAGGCATGCACGCAAAATAACTTCAGGTTGCTCGCATTTTAATAGTTGACTGGGTTACTTCTCCTTTGTTACTAGACAGATGCTTCAGAGCAGTTGATAAGTGATAAAATGATGTAGGGAAGTGCTGGAGCAGCTGTACCTCTGGGGTTATTTAAAAGCATGGGGCTTCAAGCGCTCATTCGGACTACTTGTGCCTGAGGCTGTCGCCCACACTCAGCAAAATGATCTATACCAACAGAACCATCCCCATCTTATTAAAAGAGAGTTACTGGCATAGCTGTCAATCTAAGACAACATCATGCCTCTGGCAGATTTGCCAGTGCAAGTTTTTTGTTTGAAACTAGCCAAAGTTTTAAAAGACAAAATGGCATAGGAGTGTTCACTAGGGACCCAATTAGAATTAAATTAATGTTTAATTATGTGCGCTTTTAGAATGGAAAAAATACAACTATTTTATTGTAAAAAATGTATAGCTTTTCCAAGTGGCAAAGTTAATTAGTGTACTTTTTATGTTACCTCTTCAGGCCATTTTTAAATCAACAATCAACAATTATCTTCTGAACCTCTCTTCAGTCCAGAGAGAGGTATATTTAATCATCAAGTGTCAGATCCTGCTTTTTTTTTCTTTTCTGTTTGATAAATTTCCTAGTTATGAATTCAGTTTTGTATTTACAGAACATAATTCTAAAACAAGAAAGCCCATTGAAACCTTTCAAATTGAGTACAAAACAAACTGTGTCATGTACAGCACCATGGGCCTGAATACAAAGCAAGAGTTTAATGTCTTAATAGGACATAGGGTGTTCTTTGTGACATTTAATTTATACCAGCAGCACTTTTAGCAAATGTATAGCAAATAGTCCAAACCTCAGATAAAGAATTCATCTAAGCCTGTTAAGAGAACAAAGCTTTTGTATGTCAAACACTGACATAAGACTCTGCCCTGGTCTTGCCACCTAATCTCTTGTGCTCCCAGATGTATCCTAGTATCTTGCCTGCTTGAATTTTTTTGTTTATTTTTATCAAGGAATCATAGGATAGGAAGGCCTTTGAAAGTCAGAGTAGATTTGGAGATTACAGAGACATCTCTAATCCTTATTCAACACCATACAACATTTGAAAATTCCTGTAAGGAAAACTGTTCATGCAGTGATTCCATGCTGTCTGAGGCTAAATAAATTGGACAAAAATGAGAATTATTGCCTTACAGGAATTTCACACCAAAATTTGCCTTATTCTAACTCTTCACACTCTGTGGTCAGAGTATCATAGTAAAGTAATTTAACTCAAAATAATATGACAGGTAACTTCTGGTCTTTGAAATGAGAAAGTATAACTTCTGAAAAAAATAGGTTTTTTTTTTCAGTTTCCTTTCAAGAGTTTATATTAAAAAATATTAGGCTATCACAAAGAAATGGATATCATATTAATGTTCCCATAGAACAATGGAATTACAGCATAACAATTTAAGTGGAAAATACCATTTAAAGGTGCATGAAGAAACACAAATAATTAATTTTTGTCTCATCCTTAAAGTAAGAGTGGTTTCTACAAGGGCCAAACCCAAAGAAAATTTAATCCAACGTGAGATTTTTTTAATGCGTTCAGTGGTTCTTGATTCTAAGTCTTTTCAGGACATCCAGGTTTTTCTCTTTTATGGTAATATTGGTAGAAAAACGTTACTGCTTCTCTCAGTAGCTCGATCTAACAGTTATTTTCAAATAGCATTCATCCTTGTGCAATGTACCCAGAGCCTGAAATGTTACAAATCAAAGTTCAGTCTTGCTGCACAAATTTTGAAACTGTAAAATATTTCAATTCAGAATGACCATTACTTAAGAAGACATTTCCCTACTTAAGAAGATGTTTGCTTAAACTGCAGTGAATTTATTATTCTTTCTGTGTAAATAACTCTAACCTTTCTATCATTTGTGTATGATAGTTGCATAGATGATATACTCTAGAAAAGTAACAATAAATAAAAGACAGTCCCCGAAACACAGAAATCTTACAGTCTGTCTGACAAATGTACAGTGAGATGCACATTGCTGAATAGTGAAACTCATTCATATTTAATACTAGCTTTGTTTCAGCGGGATCAGGATGAGATATTTTTTATCACAAATAAGAGACTCAATTAGTTGTTTAAAAAACATAGGAAGGAAATGAAGAAGCAGAAGATATAGCTTGACATGAGTGGTTTGATTTATGCTGTTATTATATCTCATTTCAATTAATTACTTATGCCTAAATGGAAAGTGAAAATCCATTTTTGTAATTTTGTTTTAAATTTTTATCATGGTTTCTCTCAGATACTGCTACAGCAGTGCTAACTGTATATCTCTCTATTGGCTTTCCCCTAATAAATTGAATTTGTGAGTTTATTCAGTCAAATGTACCAAGGAAGGTTTCAAAAGGGTGGAATGGTTTCAGAGGTGACCGCGTTTCCACCAGTTCTATGAATAAATAAGGCTGAATGTCCATTTTAGTGCCACAGCACTTAAGGCTACAGCATGAGTTTAGTCCCTTAGAAGACATAGTGGTATCCACTTTGCAGAGAAACTCAGTAAATGATCTAGCTTTGGAAGCTGGGAAAAATTCAGTTGGGATTCATCCCTTCTGGACCATCAAAGTCAGTTAATCATAAACCATATAGTGTGGAATTTATCACCTACCTGTAAATGTCTACAGTGTAAACATGTACATCTGAGCTAGTCATGCTTTTTATAGTCAGTGGGGAGTAAAAGGCACTGCAAGGGCACAATTCGTCTGACCTGCTTTAGACTTCTATTTTAAGATGAGATAAATTGTGCCCTAGAAATGCCAACTTCTCTTCATTGGCTGCAAAGGCAGTCTAAGACAACTTACTCAAATACAGATGGTTGTTTAAATCTCGGTCAAAATGCATGGGAGAACAAGGCATTTATTCCTCAGCTACTGAACAGAATTTTAACTCTGAAAAAAATGTTTTCCATGCTCATGACACATCTGAAAAATAATGTGACAATTTTGAATTCAGTAACGTTTTTGTAAAAAGCTGAGTCATCTGTGTATTTCTCACATGGGAACAAGTGCACTTTCTGTTATCTGTTTAGATGTCTGTTATATGTGTGTACGTGCGCACACACGGCCAGCGCATGGTTTTTGAGGCCTCTTTGCTGCCTTGTGCTTTCATTGTGTGATCATGTCAAGGAGAATCTCAGCCTGGGCTATGTGCCACGCAATGAAACTGGAGTGAGGGGGTAAAGACCAGAGCTCAGACTTGCAGCTTGGAGTTATTGCCTTCAACTGAGACTTTCTAAAGCCTGAAACCTTGCCAGGAGACCAGCCTTCCCTAACAGCAGTGAAACTCTCTGGCAACGACCACGTGGGCTCTATAGTGATGGATGAAAGCAAGCAGAGATTAAAGGATATGTGACCAACTGCCTGTAGTCAGGCCACGGAAAGAAGGTGTTCTGGCTCTGCATTGCAAGTACGGGAGCTACCACTCTCATTTCAGGGAAGTGTAAGAGTGTTCTCCATCTCAATGCATAGAGCTGAACTTTCATATCCACAAAGACTGAAGGTGTGTACATAATTATTCGTAGTATCTATGTGTATGTATTCCATACAAATGTATTGCTCCATTCCATTTTGCATATATATCTGTCTAGGTCTAGTAAGTACATAATTGTGAGATGTATTATAGTAATATTAGCCAGAATCAGGCTAGGGAAATAATTTATTAGTCAGTACCTTTTTTTTCAAAAGCAGTATAAAAAAAAAATTTATGTTCCCCTTCCTAATAATTTCAGTGTATGATCTTCTCTTGTCGCTGCTGCTTGCCTGCATGAAGTCCCCAAAAGAAAGCAATGGAACCTCTGAAGCAACCTTGTTTTCTGTGTGCTCTCTCAGTCTGTTAGCTCTAAAACACCGAAAGAACAGAAGTGATTGGACTTGGATACCTATAATAATAGGCTTATAAGAAATGCATATATAAAATTTTGTTTGCAATTTAAAAAACTTCTGCATTTCTGAATTGATTTCTCTATCCACTTTTCTTGATCCTCACCTCAGCTTTTCTTTTGCCCCGCTTACCTTTTCATCCCTGCTTTATTAACTTCACAGTGTTTCCCTTCACATTTCATTCTGTTTAGCTTCTCCCAGAATTCATTTGGATTATTTTTTCAAGGATTACAGACATCAAACTTCAAGCTCTGAAGTGTTATGATGTGACTGCTATAATTCTCTTCTGTTTTTTACTCCTGGGAACTGCTCTGTTCATTTAGATTAGACAGAATGTACATTATTTTGGGCTCTAACAGTATCCTCTGTAGATGAATGAATGAATCTTTTTTTTATTTAGGGGGGGCCTTAGATGCTGTAGTAGTAGGTATGACCAGTAGTGCTAATGGTAGTAAAGACACAAACTTCCAGGAGAAAGCTGGAAGCTTTTGCTCTTCAGCAAAATAAGTCATTGAGGTCACTATCAAATCCACAAAGACTGAAGGTGTGTACATAAATATTCGTAGTATCTATGTGTATGTATTCCATACGAATGTATTGCTCCATTCCATTTTGCATATATATGTGCCCATTGAAAGGATTTTAAGTACTATGCCTGAGCAATGTGTTTTTTCGCTGGCACTTGTCTATGCATGTTGAATTCCATGCTTGGCAATTAAGTATATGGTCTAGTTTCCAGCTGTAGGGGTCAAAATATTTATCACCAGGAGCTAAGCAAAGTACTATAGCATTTTAAAGCCAGCATAAGAGAGTTTGGAACAGACATGTGAAAAGATATTATTATGTTAAATGGCCAAGGACTATCTATGAGGGTTCCATGACCTTAGTTAAGTTTCAACTGCACATATAAATCAATTTGGTTTTGAACATTCTCAATTTCTGTATAGATCCTTTCATCAAAATAATGTTGTTGTGTTTATCAGCAAGTAGAGAAGAGACAAAACTTGGGAAAAGCTATGATAACATTATCTGGTGGGAATACTTTGGTCAGTTCAGGAAATTGCAAGTGTGATAAATGTGGGGTTTGTTACTTTGTTGTTTCACATTATGCATGAGAAAGGCTCCTGATTTCAAAATCTAATAGAAACTTTTAAGGAATTAAAATATTCTTTTTAATCCAAAGTGATTTTTTCAATTTAACTTTTGACATTTTTTTAAAAAAACATTGGTTTTAAATATTAGGTAAGTTTCAAAACAAAATCATTGAATTTTACCAAAAGTATTTGGGGAAAAAAACCCCAATTTCATTAACAACTGTCTTCTTTAGTTCTAAGTACAAAATTTTAGGTAACATTTTCATTTCATTTCAAAGCAATAGATATGTTTTATGCGAAAGAAGTGGATGGGATAAAATAATGATTAAACTATAGCGCTTGTTATCCACATGCCTTACTTCCCACATTCATAACTGAAAATATTTTTCTCAAAGATGTGTGGGGAGGAGAGAAGGAAAAGAAACAGCACAAGAGTTTCAAGATTAAAATAAGTTTTAAAAATAATGCTTAGTTATTTTATTTGCTGTGATAGGCAAGAATCAGCCTGTTCACAGCAGCGTGCTGGCTCTTTTACACATAAATGCAGCTTCTTCAACTACTTCACTGTACTTCAGGAACAAATTAAATGATGAATACAGTTTCTGTTAGGCAGAAACCCCAGGAAATTGGTAGTTACAGATTCTAGCAACTAGACTGGTGGAGTGTTAATGATTAGTTATTTTTTACTCTGTATTACTCTGATAAAAAGTATTTTCCCCAGGATTAGTGGCTAAGGTAAGCATCTGTCTTTTTGTTTTCTTTTTAAAGTGTTATTGAAATTATAAAACCAAACTCCAGAAGAACTGCAAATTTAGTGGCTTTTTGCTGTTGTAATTATACGTTGTATTTCTCTGGCAAATGCCTGTAGATAATTGCTGCATTTGTACTTTTACAGGCAGGCTGAAAATATAGAGTACTATTGCTGAAGAAGGTATAACAAAAGATATAAGCAATAAATTACTGTGTTTCTTTCAAGCATGTAAAAGGCAATGCTTTTTCCAGTCGCTTTGCTCATTCAGCAGTTTTCCTGTGAACAAAAGACATTTCTACACAGTCAAAAGTTTTCTTATTTTCTTATTTATTTTTGCACAATGTATGTTGTAGTTTTTGAATCTCCAGTTCAGTGCCAGATTCTTGTTTGGGGAATGAGGAATGGCTTGCCGTTTCTGCAGCTCTAACTTGCTTCCTCAGCAAGTTCTCAGGCATCCACCAGCAGAATCATATTACCAGAGGTCACTGAAGAGGCTGCTCCTGACAGCATGTATTATAACAGAGAGTCATCATTGTTGCAGCCATAATTTTTATTAACATTACTCACAACCTGGAAATGCCAAGCGTAATTCAGACCCAAACCCTTTTCTCACTCTCCTCCCCATGACTACTTCCCTCATTTTCCTGCCAGCTTGCTTATCTCCAGGGTTTCTTTGAAATACTGACCTGCTAAATTAGAACAGCAAATGCAAGTAGATTTATTTAACTTTGAAAGCCTTGTTGGCAGAGTCTTTTCACTTTTTTTGTGAAGTAACTTCTGCATTGGAAGAGCATCTTAATGTGACACTATTCTGTTCATTCCTCTTTATCACAAGCACAGCTTTCTTTCCCATAAACTCCAGAGCTTTATTTCATTAATTGTCAATGTGATTACTTACTCTACAGCATAATGAATGTTATCTGAAACATTTAGTGTGCCTTTCTGCCTGGTGCTCAAAATGTATTACAGTAAGTGCTGAAAAAATAACATTTTGTATGTTAGTACTTTCTTCTGAGTTGCATGAAAAAGTCTTGCTTTGCTAAGTGTATTTACGTTGTTCAGGAATGGCAAGAGGAAGACCCTTACCTACCTCGAAGGAGTATTCCTTGGGCATTTTGCTCATTGGCAGCAGCTAGTTCTGGCACCCTACTCCTTGTTCATCACTGTGTGAGACTCCCAGCTGTCACTGGGCACATCTGTGTGGGTGTACTGGCTGCACTGCCCCTCCAGAGCAGCTCTGTCCTGGGAAGCTGGAGCAGAAGGCAGCATGGCAGAGTGGAGCAGCGCTATGGAGCACACTGGTATAGAGGGTTGGTTTACATGGGTAAGAAAGGATAAACACAAGGCACTCGCTGTATCCACTCTGAATTCACTGCAGAAAATGTGGCATCCATCGGGAAGACATGTGGGTGCACTAATGCACACCTGTGACCCAAATAATAGACCGATACCTCTCTAAAGAGTTTGGTAATTTTGGTGTGGTACCATGAGAACGTGCTATTAAGCTGGCTTGTTTCTGGCAGATCAATGCATGGTTAAAAACAAACATGCATCTCTGCCCCTGCCTATGTGGAAATGGCAAAAGACATCAGTGGACTTTAAATCAATGATAGATTAAAGCTAAACCCCTCAGGTGAGACAGTAAAGTGTTCAGGATTGGTGAGCACTCAATGCCCCTTACCAATATTGAACAACCAAATCCTAATTCAAAGTGGAAAGCATAAACAGTTAATCCAAGCACAAAATAAAAGGTGCTGTCAGTTAGACCTCAAAGTACCTTAAAGTGTTAACCACTTACCTTTACATGAAAATGTGTGAATTTCAGTGTTTTGATTTCATGATGGCAAATTTGCCTTCACAAGCACATTTCTACACTAGAAAGCTCAAATCATCCTTGAGATAAAAGCAGATGGCTGGATTTGATTCTAATAGCTGACTGAAAGCTTCCACCATGAATTATTTTTGGTTTAAAATGAAGGGATTTTTCCCAATCTCTTTACTGCTACTGCTACAGACACTTCAAGTGTCTTGTTTTTGGACACAAATGATTCTACCTTTCATGATGGCACAACTTCAGTCTTCATCAGGTACATTAAGCTTCTGATGATGGGTTTTATAAATCACAAATTACAGCATAATGTAACTTTTGACCTGAAGTGATTGTAATAATTAAAGCCTGGTCTTTTGACCGCGTTATAGCATTAAATTTCCTATAGCAGAAAAATATTTATTGAGGGCATAAAAAGCAAGGATAAACACTCAACCTTTTTGTCATTATAATTTAACTACTCTAGTCACTGAACCTGTCTGGTTCTATTTCTGTAAATACTACCCTATATGACCTACCTTGACCAATATATTTTACAAGCCAGAGTCATCCATTAAACTTGTGAAATGACTTTGCCAATACAGCTTGTACAAAAAGCCAATAAGTAAAAAATGGTTCTCCTATGGGCTGTCTTAGCATTTCTGGCCATGATTAATATAAGCAATTGTCTCAGTTTGGCTCTTCAAGGAACTGGTAACTAAACAGAAATAATAATGCTAATGGAAGGCAAAAATAAGCTTGTATTTTACATCATTGCCTGGAGTTCGCATGCAAAATATGTTTGATATGTGCCAGGTTTACTGTGTTACCAAAAGACAGGAAGGTGATGGCGCGGATACAATGAAAGTGCCAAATGCAAAGTATGCTGTCAGTGCATGATACAACAGTGATGATTTTTTTTGCCAAATATGATAAATAATGGTAGCCTAGTCTTTTTAGTTGTTTTTTTTTCCAGTGGCTATGCCTCTACATATGAGCTCAGAAAAATAGAAAAATGGTCTGCCTTCAGAATTAGCATAATCATTATTGTATTTGCTAATTATATATAACAAACCAATATGAATACCACAAACTCCATTGCCTAAAATTGTCCAAGCAATTCTGTGTTACTCTACGTTTTGAAAAGTCTCCCACTAGTCTTTCACAGCCTCAAAACTTTTTGAAAGGACACCTTTCATTAGCATTCAGATGATGTGGTGTTTGTCGGATGCTCCTGGCCAGCATCAGCTTTGTTTAGACGTGTTATTAGAGATTAGTTCTTTTAAAAAAACTTAAGTATCACGGGAGAGACAAGGAGTCTAATAATTAAAACAGTCTCCAACAGAACATCATGCCTATTCCCTGCTAAAAATGGTCTTCCTATTATTAAATACAAACTATTCTGTCTTTCCAATCTAGAATTAATTTGTGCAATGTTTCTATTATTTATAATTTTCTGTGTCATCAGCTGCTCAGCAGATTAACAATACTTCCTTTCTTTCTGAGAGTAATTATAATGGGAGAGCTTTTGTATTCATCAGACTTTTTAATAAGGTTATTAATACTTACATCTCATTACATCTGTTGAATCATAATTTAATTTTTAGTTACTACATGCATTTGTGTTTTGTATATGCACATGCTAATTATTGAAATTGTTTATATCACAGAGGCTAAGAATAATTCATTTTAGACAAGAGAACAGTTATTGTGCCACCGTTTTCAGTAGAATTTATATATTACAGACATTTTGATCTTTTGGCTGTTGATCAGAAAACTCTTTAATTGCTATTCCCTAAATTTAACATTACAGAACCCAATCCAAAACCTGTTGAAGTCAAGGGAGAAACATCCACTGATTTCAATGGCTATTATGTCAGATCATTAACATGTTTTATTACTGCATCTCTATTTCTTAAGAAAAGCAAAATTGTCTTTCAGTATTATTGGAAATGAAGGACAAAAAGGAAGAGTGGATGGTAAGAATGCATAGCTACTTCAAGTGGACTACTCTCAGAAGACGCACAACTTGTATTTGGCAAAGAGAAATGAAATGTGGCCTTTTATTTCCCAAACCTGAAAGTCCATTCAGCAAAACAGCCACCAGGAAACCTGGAGAATACTTTGGCCTTGATCCAGCAAAGCACTCAGACAGGTTTATCTTTAAGCATGTGAATATTCCCATTTGAGCCAATGGGCAACTCTGCGCCATGTCTGGCTGTTTTCGGCCGGGGTGGATGAAGGGAGTAGGAATTTAACAGTGGATTTATGATTACAGTCACGATTAGGGTCATGGTTAGGGCCAACCACTGGTCACAGGTGCAGCCCGATTTATATCAATTCTAAATTTCTGCTGTCTAAACTTGAAGACTTAATTGGACACTTCGCTTCTTACAACACTGTGTTAAGCCATTGAAAGATCAAAACTGTATGGTCTGAAATAAAGAGGTGACTCGTCATAGGAATTATTTTCACTAACTTCAGCCTTCTGGCATCTAGCCAGATGTTAGGCACAAGAGAGGAGCTCTTCTATGGGAATTCATATCACCTGTAATTATTTTGCTTTTGAATGGGATGAATTATTTTTTCATATTTCCTAATTCTCTCCAGAAGTTACAAAGGAGGCTTAGAGAACTAGCTTACTATGGCATCATCATTTTTTAGATATCTAAAATTAGTGGAGACGATGAAGCTCAACATAAATTTATACCTTTAACAGGTGTTCCACTGGCCAAGCTGAACCTGTAGTGAACTAAAAATGTGTTAAGCAATGAATTAGCTGCTGTGGGTATTTAATGAGTCCCATTTATCCGTATTTACACACAATGCCAAATGATTGTTCATTTAAGTGCCTTCATTTGCTTTACATGTACAGAATTCCTCTGTCTTCTCCCCACTAAAACCAAATATTAATGAATGCACAAATACCTAAGGAATCTATGTGCAAACATGGTATTTATCTTATGTGTAAAGTGATACCATTTTAAAAACATGGAGCTAGATAGTAAATAATTTCTTCAATGACAGGGGAAAACAAATTGAAGTGGATGATTATAGGTTTGTGATAACTCAAATGGCCATGAATGAACACAGCCTGAAGGCAGACAAAGCCTTCTGTTGAAATCAATGCCGTGAGAAAGCATGAAGAAGCAATACAATAAAAAAGATAAATTTGAATAAAAATTTACCAACTGTAAATGAATTGTAGGTAATGCCAAGACAAGTTCCTTGATAAATAATGTAGTCATGCAGTCCTAGTGCCTCTGTTCAAAAACACATAGCTTAAACTACATCCCAGATACCAAAACCAAATTGTATATATTTGTAGTCATTTAACTAAAACTTTATAAATGACTAAATTTTTCCTTTATAAACAGTTTCCTTGGGTTTAAGGTAGGTTACATACCTGTTTTTAAGTTTATAATCTCTTACTCCAGTTTTTATCATTGATATAATTGTCAACCACCAGCTAGCTATGCTGGCTGTGTCGTCCCCCCCCAAGGCTCATGCCCACCCAGAGGCTATTTGCTGATGGAAGAAAGTGAGAAATAGAGAAGGCATTGGCTTTGTGCAAGCACTGTGCAGTCACAGATAAAATATTGCTGTGTTATCAACACTGTTTCAGTCACATATGCAAAACACCGCACTGTACGGGCTGCTGTGATGAAAATTAACTCCTTTCCAACCAGACTCAGTGTAGTCTGTACCGTTAAAATAAAGTTGGTTTTGACAGCTAGGAGTCCCATATTTGCTCTATTCTCTTGGTAGGTCTTATAAAAAAAAAAAAAAAAAAAAAAAGAAAGTAATTACAAGGTAAGATTATCTAATCTCCTAGGGAAATCTTCTGAAATTGTAATGTAGTAAGTTAGCTGTCTGAGAAGACAAGATTTAGAACAGTACAGAAATGAGAAACTAAATAAAACGGAAGGTCTACAAATAGGAATTACAGATGAATAAGAGTGATATTTTAATTAGAGCCATTATGACCAGAAAATAGATATTTTTTAGTGCACTGTCTTGTAAGTAATGTTACAAAATTCTCTGCAAGTTGTAGCTCAAGTTAGATTGTATCCTAGGCAATTTAGTTTAGAGTAATAAGTTACCTTAAAGTGAATGGAAAGCAAAGTCACAAATAATTAATCTGGTAGTACTGTAACTAGCGTTTGGATCAAATAACTACCGGATAAGCTTTTAAACACTGTGCATTAAGTGATTGCTGTGGTTTTAAAATTATAATTTTATGCAAAATGGAAAGAAATTAACAAGGAGAGTAAAAGTCACAACCAAGTTAATAAGCAGAAGGTACTGAGGTTCCAACCCTCAACCCCTGGATGTAAGTGTCTAATGCTAATTAAAGCTTCCTGATCCACATGTATGTATTTATAGTATCTAGGAACTCCAAAACTCATGTAGCATTTACTAGGAATTACAGATCTGCAACCCTGTAATTTCTCTAAACAATTTCTGCCCTTGCCAGCTGCATGACAAAATTAAACTTGCCAGTTATAATTCTGCAATTGGCTTGACACTACTCAGTTTGTTTAAAGTGAACGTCCAGTTGGGTGATATCTTTTTATGAGAGCATTGGTGGCTTCATCAGTATTTTAGTATGGAGACAAAATATGAATTGACAGAAATAATGAGGATCTTGGAGTCTCTTGCATTGTCAGTTGGGTAGGAAAGGTGATACTGCAAATCTCACTCATGCATAGTCTCATTTATTTTTACCGAAATGCCCTGTTAGAGCGTTTCTCCATATGTTTTTCTGGCACAGGAATAAAAAGTTTAGTGAATGTGAGCTCTGTAATTTTTCAATTAATTGACAGGAAGGCATTTTTTTTACCTACAAGCAAATGCAGATCTATTTATCTTCATATGGGGAAAAAAAATTATACAGTCTATCTATCAGTCAGCCTAACAAGCTACACCCCGTACCCTGACAGTGCTGTCACACTCCAAGTCTTTTGGGCTTCATTTCCAACATTGCTCACTGACGTCACTCAGGAGCTCCAGCTGTGCTCACCGGCAGCTGCTGCCAGTCCCTTGCTGCTTGACTGCTCCCACATTTTGCTCTTCAGCACAAAGCGGGCCACTTGTGCATGACATGCCAGGGCAGACAAGGAGCGAGGAACCTTGTTGAGTCTGTCTACACAGTGTTTTGCAGACACCTGACCGTGAGCCTTATTTTTCACTCACTTGAGCCTGAGTGAATGGTATTACTGTTGTTGAGCCTGAAGTAGTATGTTGAAATGCAGAGTGTACTACCACTACATTACATTCCATGGAGTTATCTCACATCTATCTAAAAACAGTGCAGATGACTTAAGGCTTTGAGGACTAGGATCTTATGTTGTCACTAGGAGATCCTATTGATTACAGATCTTTTCCCCCAAATATGAGTTGTTCCTTAACTATGTGTAGCAGCCCAATGGAAAAACTTGTATTCCTTTCCCAAAGAGAGAATTCCCCAGTACAGATTACATAGTGATGGAAAGATTGGCTTATAAGAACCTTTCTGAGGAGAAGCCTATTTATAAAATTAGATATTTTGGGGGGGGTGGTTGTTATTAAAATACTGGGGTTTAGCTTGCAGTTTCATTCAGCAGACTGAAAAAAACATATTAAAGAAAAATGACAAGAAATATTTTCTGGCCAGAATAGCTTCTTTTCCCATGTTAGCATGTTTTAGTTGGTTTAAAGATAAACCAAGTGGAGAAAATTGTGTGACTGCCATTTAGAGTGACACATTTACAAAGGATTTTAGTGTTTGTCCAGCTGGTGCTTTTGTCTGTGACTATGTGTAAAGATCTCCTCTCTTTTCTGGGTTATATTCAATGTTTACAATGTTTATGAACACTTAACTTGATTTCCCAGATGAAGAAAATGTAACGTAAAATTCAAGTAAATGGATCATAAACTCCATGATGCAACAGTGAAGCACAGTTGCCCCCCCCCGCCCCCCCCCCCCCCCCAAACTGGAAGGTAATTCAAAGGATCTTTCTTGTTTTATAGTATATCTTTTGTTCTTATAATGCTGCAGAGTTGAACAAGTATCATCCCCATATTGGATTCTGATTTGTTTGATCTTGTAGATTTGTTCAAAAAGGCTAGATTTGGCATTATCTTCTGCACTGCCTTAGATTAGCTGCCTTTCTTCAAGACCAGTAGTATCTTTACCTCCCAGAAATGTTTATAGGAAGAGAAGAATTATTTATTCTGTGAGACTTTTTGAAGAGGTTTAACACAGAATCTGAGGAAAAGGGATGTGATAACTAGCACAGGGTACCAGAAACCCCTTTCGCTCCAGTCCATTCTGATTATTTTCTGGTTTAGAGTCTAGAGTGGCCTATTATGGAAGAATTTGTCCCATCATGTTTTCAAATTTTGGCAGTTCTGCAAGAGAGAAAGGTAAGTTTCATCTTATCAGTTATAACCATGGAAGTGTAAGGTAAATGGTTTTCAGACACCATTTTTCAGGGTTACTCCCAGGTGGGATGAGGTGGTAGGCAACTTTAGAGTTGTCTCCATCCCATAAGCCTTTAAGTGAATCTTCTGCCATGAAGTAGAGGGCACCTCACACCACTGCCTTGAGGTAGGTGTAGATGCATGCCTTTTATGCAGCTAAAAGTGGAAAGGCTGATGCTCATCCAAGCTGTTGCTAATATTTCAGAACATCTAATTTTACAGGTTGTTAAAGACCCAGCAGATTTAATAATCTACCCTGTAAGTGTACCTCTATGCAGATCCACTGGAGAAGAGACCTGGTTTTGACTCCCTGTTGTCAATCAGCCCTGCAGCTGGCAAGAGATCAGCATCAGCGTTAACTGGAGTTCTTTGTGTATGCTCAGAAAATACGAGCTTTGGTGCATTAGCATATGATACTCCCAGGTCAGTATCTTTAGGTATGTATTGAATAGGGGAAGTTTCAGGGATTCCACTTAAAGATAGAAAAATATGGCCAGTATCCTGCCACTGAAAGTCCTTGGCAAGGACTAAGCAAAAGACACAAATATGCCATCTTCTGAATAGTAGCCTGAATTTTATCTTCTAATTGCATAAATTATTTTTGGTACTATTTCATCTGAGGTTTTCATATAATATAATAATCATTATTTCAGGCCCAAACTCTATGAAGGTAAATGCTGTGACAAACTGTTGTTCCTGTTTTCTCAATGGGAAAACTTTTAGGAAACAGTAGTTTTTTATATTAACAGAAAAATAATAGCCAAATATAGGCCTTCTAATTCCTACTTCTGTATTTAATCCAGTAAGACCTCATTGATTAAATTAGGAAGGAGTGAAGGGGAAGCCGACAGAGAAAACTAGGACATTTCCCAACATAAAACCTGCACATTTTTATTATGTATGTTTTTCAAAGTCAAAGGACAGCCTTTAGGGATCCTACTATAATGTTTTATTCTCTGAGGATAAGGTCCAAGGAAAAAATATTGCAAAATACAGCATAGGCTACACTACCTTCCAGCAACCTTTCTGTGCAAAGTGACTAGATTACTTGACTGTCTCTAAGGATCCTGAGAATTAATTAAATCTTGATTGGCTCTTTGAAGGAATAAAGTATGCGCTTCTTACATAGTTAATGCTGTAACTAAGTTTCCTTTTAAAGCATTTTATGGGTTTCTGTGTCCTTTTCTGATTGTGCATCATAAATGCCAGCTGTTCTGGGTGTAAGAAGTGGCACTGATGTGGGGATAGAACTAACATTGTTTCAATGACTTTAAATGTTCATTCCTGTACTGACAGCAATGCTGGGGATTCAGTAAGTGCTCTAAATTAGAACTGTTTGGCACTGGAATACTGTAGTGTAAAAGTTACCATTAAGGGGATTTGACGTAATTTTGTACTTAACCATGTGTCTGGGTTTGATTATGATTCAAAGCACTAGAAGTGCAGCAATCAATATCCTTGTGTTCTACCACTCACAAGCCCTTAAATGCTGCAAAACTTAACAGATCAAGCTTTTATTTGCAGGGAAGTTTGTTTGTTTGTTTGTTTATAACTCTCAGTCTCACTTTTCTGCTTCATCATTTGAGCTAAATAGCCTGAAAAGATTCTTTTGAGATGACTGTCTTCATTGCTGTCATTAACAGTTGAAGAAACATGCAGGAAATGAGATGTGCCCCTCTGGGTAGTGGACACATCGGTGCCTGAAATAGTAAATCTTCTAAAGAGACTTATTCTAAGGGACCTTTTCTCCTTGTTTCAGTTTGTACTAGTGATGCTGTTGTATCACCCACCACCATGTTGTACAATACCTTTGTTTCTATTTCTGTGTCTTCTCATGTCACTCCTTCCAGCCTGTTGAAATTCCTGTACTAGTTGGTGTTAAAGGTCACCTTCTTTGATGGCAAGGATCACCCTTTTTCCCATGTGTGCATACCAAAGGAATCTTAAAAATAAATAGATGCGCACAGGTGTTACTGCAACACAAGTAATAACAGCCTTTTGGGTTTTCTACTAAGCCTCTTTCTCGGTAAGATATTTGAATCTGTATAAGATGAATTTTAATTGCTCCTTTTTCTTCTGATGTCCTTAGGAGAGTAAAAATTGCTTTCCTTCTATGCAACAGTTGGGGACAACATACTTTTTTATTTTTTTTCCTCGACTGCTGATAGGGTAAATAATTTTCTGAAGGTAGGTTTATACTGTAGTAGATGAAGCATAGACATACCCAGACTAACTCAATTACATTTGATTAAGATACAGATCTTCACATCATA
The DNA here is from genome assembly GCF_023638135.1 of Falco biarmicus. Classification (NCBI taxonomy): domain Eukaryota; kingdom Metazoa; phylum Chordata; class Aves; order Falconiformes; family Falconidae; genus Falco; species Falco biarmicus. The sequence continues at coordinate 11,564,190 of NC_079292.1, read as the reverse complement.
GCAGATGAAAAGTGCCTATGTAAGAATTGCAGAACATTACTGTTCATTAGCTAGCAAATATGATAGTATAACCTGTTTCCCTTTGATAATACATGACTTATTTTTTAAATAAAGATGTAAATATCTTTGATAGAGAAGTAACAATCGACAAGTTATTTCTTATAATTTATTAAAGAATTACTTTTCTTAACTGTAGAGAATACATGGGTACTTATTCACAGAGCTGTATTTCCAGTTAATATTTAGTTGGTCATCAGTAACACAGCAATAAAATGAATTTTCTTTTCAAGGAAAAGGACAGAATAAATGCTCGGATTCTCCAACTAAGCTATAATGCATCTTTATTTTCTGAGAAGGAAGCTTAAAGAAATCAGATAGGATTATACAAAGGATAGTAATTAGGACTTACTAAATCTGTCCTGTAGAACTATTAAAGCTTCTCAGAAAAATACCAGCTATTTTTTTTTAAGTGGGAGAAAGCAATTACTGCTCCTTCATCGGGGCAGTTTGGGGGCTGAAGCTTATGTATTTCTTCATTGCATTTCTAGAAAAACAAGCTGAAATTAGTGCAAATACACTGTTTGACATTTTGGTGTTCTGTGGCAAATGTTGATCGGCAAGTTCAGGCCTGCCATTGCTCCTGTCATGGGACAGGTACTGGAGTAACGGGTTCCAGCTGTGACAGAGAGCACTCTCAGAGCAGATATGCCTCTGTAGTGTTACGTTATCATGCTAGCTATAGTCTTGAAACTTGAAGCTTCTTGGAAGGTCGTTTATGGTACATTAATATTCAGAAGGGCTTTGCTGGTTATGTTATCAATAGCCTTAGAAATAACTTGTAGGCCTGAAATATCCATTCACATGAATGTGTCCAGCATTGGTTCTACTAAATTTCAGTGTTAGAAAGAAAAACATCCAGGCCATATATTAGTTCAGATGTTCTGCAGTGGTAAAAGAGTACTTAATTGCACTGTGTGGGAGACACCTCTGTGCAGAATTCAGCCCTCTATCCTCCTTTCTCCTTACTAAATGTTGCATCTTCCCTAAGAATATTTGTTTGGAAAACTCATTTTAGTTATAAGTTATCATCTTCTTCCTTTTATTTTACTTTTTTTTTTTTTTTTTTTTAAAGGGATAATTTCTGTAGAAAGATTACTAGCTAGTTCTTAAAAGGACACTGAAATTTTTTAGTTACTGCTCTGATTCCAGTCATTGTAATTGCTCTTAATAGTGTACAGCAAATCTAGTAACTGCATTTATTTCTGCTTCCCTCATGTCAGGTAAGTTATGGGTTGTATAGAAAATCATATGGCCAGTGGCCAGGTATGACTATATTAAAAGGGGAAAAAAGAGGGAAATGCACCAAGCAAACATTTCTACCATAGTGACAGATTTGATGAGATACCTGAATGATGAAAAATTACTGTAAAAAGTAACACCACTTAAAAGCAAGCCCCAGACTGATTTAAAATCAAAACCACCCTGATTAACATCTTGGGTAAACATAAAGCTTGAGTAAGTTTTAAAAAAATGTTGTCAAATATTGAATGTTTTAATTTTAAATTAAACATCTCAAGTAAAAATCCCTTTATAGAAAACACAGAAATACGTTTGTCAGAGCAGGAAAATCAGTATGTCAAGGAGGTGAGAAGTGAAGACTGTCAGGCAACATAAACTTGACAACTGTTGTTTTGACCTAGCTTGTTCATGACAGCCAGAAAACACTGTATGCACTCAGCTGAGGGAGAGAGAGGAAAGCATGTCCATGAGAAACTCAACACAAGAGATACCCTGAACCTAATAGGAATCGTAACAGCCTTACTGTGCAGCTGATTCCCTTTGTCTGAGCAAGACCTTTAACTTCGGTATGTCCACAAATTACATGTCTCTCAGGTGATTTGATAAGAGAAATCACATGGAATCAAAAAAAAATCCATTCCTTACTATACACAAAAGCAACTATTTCATGCTAATATATAGTATATCTACTGATTTTCTGCTTTAAATCCACTTCCTACATGACATGTATTCTCAGGGAAACATTCCATTTCAAGATGAGTTTGTAGTTTGTGAAGAGGAACTTCCCTGTAAAATTTTTTGAGTGCTTCTGGAGGTTATTAAATGTGTGCCTACCTTTAGTTTTACAAAAATTATCTCTTTGATTTAATTATTCTGCTGTGCAAATTCATAATTAAAAATATCTTGAGAATGGAGAAAAGGATTTAAATATCAATTGGAAAGTAGAGTAAGCATGTGCACAGCTATAAATTTGCTCCTATCTCCTGAGAAAATGATGGGTTAAACTTGGTGGGGGAGTTATTCTTTGGGTGGGGATGTTTACATATTTCAAGTAGTTAGCCTTACCAGCTAACTGAAATAAAAGCTCTAGAGAGTAAAATGTAAATGGTCTGAAGAACTGTAGGATAATGATTAGCTCTTCACTGCGTGGATATTCTTTAGCATGGACTATTTCCAAAGCCTCCAAAGTTCAGAGGAAATCATCGAGCATTTTATATTTGAACATGGGGAGGTTTTCTGGTGTGGAGGTTTTTTTTTTGTGTTTTTTTTTTTAAACACAGGATTGAGGGCGGTATGATGCTAAGAACTGCATGGTATGGTATGGCATGATAGGTAAGAGCAAAATTTAGAGTGCTGCAAGGGAGAATTAGATGTACAATTCATAAAGATGCCAAATCTGTTTACAGTCTTACTCCTAAAAATTTACCCCTGGTTTTCTGAGATGCCTTCTCTACCAAAGGAGCTGCATTAGTGTTTTGAAACACAATACTAAAGGATCATTATGAAGCTGGAAAGTGAAGTGTTAGGAAAGTATAAATCTGTAAAAAAAATTTGGAGCTAAACAAAGTAATTAAAAAAAAATATTCAGGCAACTTTTTCACATTTTTGTTGCTGTTCTAAACCTGAAACTAGATGGAGGTTACAGCCTGTGCAATATCACTTGTAATACAGGCTCAGCTTTGCTGTACCAGACCATACTTGTGTACCACATTCCGTCTTTCAGCCTATTTCACCTTAAAAATCCTTCAGAACAATGTAGGTAAGACTGCTGACCTAAGAGTGGTGCCTGTAAATGTTTGTGGTATTTTTATTTGAGTTACTTTATTTCCACAGAAAAACTCTTCAGTGGTGATCCATACAGAAGCAAGAGCAAACATTAAAATTGAGGAAATATTTTTTTCCTCCTCTTTTTTGTTCTTTCTTTTGACTAGGGCTGCTAAAAAAAGATCTGCTCTTTAGTAGCTTGATAACGGGGAAATCTGGAGTTTTCATTTCTCTTGCAGTTTCTGTGGAACTTATTTTGGTTAATTTTAATTAACAGTAGTTGAGAGTCAAGTCCAAGTCAGTGTCTTCAGCTTTCAATGTAACTGCTGGAGAAAGACAAGCGCTATCAGATCGCAGTTCATGGTGTCAGAAGAGTTGCTGAAAATAGTTGCACCCATTCTGCTAGTGTGCTTATTTCTCTGTATTGGCAAAGATAACTGGCTTGAGCAAGATACCTAACTCAGGTGACAAGCTGAGTGAGGTGCATCATGTAATATACAGTGAATGAGAGTCACTTAGGCTGTATTTAGACTGTGTATGAGAGAGGACTGACACAGCTGTTGTAACAACGAAGCAAGGAAATAGAGATTTGAGAAATGTAAATATTGCTGTGGGCTTCCACATCCAGACTTCTGTATAGTAAATGGGTTGAGATGCCTAACTTAGGACTTTCAAATAGGCAGTTTGCAACTATTTTTCTGACTAGGCTACACAATGTAGGTATCAAGTGCTCTGAATTCCTGATAATTTTCCTGAACAGAAAAGCTATGACAAATTCATAATAGGGAGTCAGACAACTACCTTTACAATGGTTAGAGAGATTACTAGTACCTTAAATCCTGATGATATACTATTTGTTCAGGAGCTTCTTTGTCAGTAAACAATACAGCATGTAAAATGAAAAAGGCATTCGGAAGAAAACAGATAAAGGAGTCTGATAGGATTGCTTTACAATAAAGTGTTAACAAGATTTCTGATCTTGGCACATTGCTGAGTCAGTGTGACACAGGTCTAGTCATCTGAATTCCTTATAAATGTAAACGCAAACTGAAACCAAATGCAAATATTCATATTTCATATGTGTCTAAGAACTTCCCTGTTCTACACATATAGCATTATATAGTTTACAGCAGGGTTGCAGAGAAGATACTGGTATTACATAGGTTGCTTTAAATCTACTGATATCTGTTGTCTTCAGGAGAGGATCTTGTCTTTTTGCTTTTCTTCCACTGAACAAACATTATTATTATGTATCTTAGTTCTTATCTTAGTTCTCTGCATCCTAGCACTGTCTTTCCTTCTTCTGTATGTCTTCAGCCTAATTCAGTAACATATCGCCACACTTGAGTTATTAACAGGAGCCAAAGAGACTCATAACTGTAGTTAGAGGACTTAACAAAAGATGTTTTTTTTGCTTTAGTAAAGAGAAGCTTATTTAAGAGTAGTAACCCTGTAATATTATTCAAGAATTTCTAAGGAATTATTTTCACTCATGCCCAATCCTCACTCTGCAGAACATACATAGTTTTGTTACTCCAAAACCATGTTCTCTGTAGCCAAATTTTTACTTTCAAGCCCACACGCCTCATATGCTTCTTAATGATTCATTTGTTCCAATGTTATCTGTGTTGGTAATGGACCTGCCATCTGGTTCAGCATGTTAGGTCTTTGCTGCCAAATCGTTCCACATGTGCTTGTTGACTTGTTCTATTTCACACATCCTGCTCTATCCTTTTCTACCAGCTATGCTTTCTTCCAGACTTTTGTGTCTTTCCTGCATTATTTCCTGCTGTGAGGAACTCTGCTGGGCTCTGGCTTGGGCTGTGCTTTGGTGGCTGTTGTGTTACACAGTTGTGAGCAATTAAAGTTCTCATACAAAGGAAACTGGCCTCTGTCAAACTCCTGGGCCATAAGCACCCGCTGAACGGTGAAAACATCACAACTTAATTCACAAGAAGTGAATACGATATGACAATTGAAATCAATATGTAGCTGTAACTAATAAGTATATCTGTTTTTTGAAAACAATTCATTTTGAAATGAATAGTTTTCAGCATATATGTGTGAGGAGCTGTGTTCTTTTTGATTCCTTTGGAAAAAAAAATGATGGTTTGTTTCATTTATTATGTTTGATTTTTACAAAAGGTCTTACCTTGCAAGTTGCCTATAGCAGCAAATTCCTGGTCTCATGCGGAGACACGTTAACATCAGTGCGTCTCTGGCAGAAGCCTACCTACTTGATTTAGCGCAGAAGGGCTCAGCATCATAAAATCTTCAAGCCAAGATTTGTGCCTTTTACTTCCTTTAATAAAGAACCAAGCATATAAATTTTCCTGAATAAATAATAATGTCAGTAACTGCGGAGGATTTTCATGAACAAATCTTGCCTTTCCATTTTTAAAAATGTCGGATCTGGCACAACGTTATAGGTAGTAGAGGTTTGATTGAACATGCTAATCTGAGCAGACTATGTTTGGGAGGATAGATTGTCTTTGTATATTGTTCTCCACTTTGCTTAGCATTGTCTCTCCATATGTATTAAACAAGCATTCTCTTTTCCCTCCTTATCTCTTTAATATCACACAGATTGCTAAAATAAATCTCAAATGTTCCTCTATTACATCTCATTTACATCCGTTCTTGACAGATTTCTCACTGTTTTCAGAACTGACAATGTAATGAAAATGATGTGAGTCATGAGAAACTGGAATAGAAGATAAAGGCGAAATTATAAAGAAAACAAAAAAGAGAAAAAGCGGGGATGGGAGGTGGGGGATCTGGTTAGAGATATAAAAGATACATAAAAGTGCTAAATTCATCCAAATAAGATTCAATAGAGCAGATGAACTAAAAACGTCAATGGGCAATTCCTTGTTGTTCGTATGTACCCAGAGCTGGAAGCTAAATAAATCCACAGCAGGCAGAGATGAATGTCTGTTCATTGATGGCAGGTATCTGTGCAGCTGTGTTCACAAAAGACACGGCTGCACACTTGCTAGTGTTTGCCTGTGCTGGCATAGAGCAAGCCGCAGGAATTCCAGCAAAATGTCTGGTGCACAGGTGGGATTAATCTAAGCAGTTCATGGAGCAATAAAATCAGTGCTGCTTTACAGGAAGATACTTCACCATCTTTTTCTCATACAGAATTTTTAAAAAATATTCTAACATTTAACAAGAAGTATCCAAAAAGGATGAATACTGTGAAGAGAATATAAAACTGCATCTTGTCCAGAATGACTGTACACTTAATTATGTGGGGTTTTTTATCTGACAAAAAAAATAATAAAAATTGTATCCTGGGAGCTGCTCTGGTTTGCGGAAACTTTCTTATAATGATCAGTGAAATACTCTAGAGGCAAAAATATCTCTTATCTCCTATTCCTATGGCAAGCATCTTGCAAGTGCCATGCCAACAGTCCCAGTGGAACTGCAGTTGCCTCTAGTCTCAAGCTGATGTAATATTGGCCATACCAGCTTAAATCAAAAGCCTATGCAGCCTAGCATCCTGCCTTTGATGGGAACAAATAGCAGATGCCTTGGAAAGAATGTAAGAATAGAATAAAGGTAATCATGGGGCCCTACTGAACACCATAAATGTGGAGGTCAGGAATACCAAATGTGTTAGTTTTGTCTTTTTAATGACTTGCTGGATTGCTTTTCCACAAATTCATCTGTGACTAGTGTGCACCTTAGTTGATACGCATATCATTGGGCTGGAGTCTGGTTCAAATGATGTTAAGAGATTCTTGATCAACCACAATTTATTTAGTAGGTTAGAAGAACCTAGAACACCAAGCAGTTTTGTATATTGGTCTGTAATGCAAAAAAACCCACAGGTTGGTTTTTTTCCCAGATAACACAATCTTGGGAAACCTTATCTCCATTTAGTCTTCTGAACAATGTTGTTCTGTGCACAAGTCTGTTAGTCATTTAAATATATCTGTCCCTTACTGGCTCCTAAACGTCTCACTAAGAATTGTGATTAACTTACAGCAAGGAAACTGTTTTGATGTTCCTCAGGTCTGTTTAATCTCTATTTATTCAAAGGTAATTAAACATCTCTTCAAAACTATAATTTTAGTATTTGATAATTTTTTCTTTTTGCTGAGAGATCTTGACATTTTCAGAAAAATAAGCCCCAAGCCATTCTTCTCTGGGGACCATTGGTAATTTAAAGAGGCAATTGCCTCTTTAACCTCATCCTGTGAAAACTGATCCAACAGGGCAGTGGAATCCTTAACTAGAACTCCAGGGAGCTGGATGTTATCCAAACAAGTCTTAATCTGGGCAACATCAATATTTGTTATATTAAACGCTTTTCTCAAATAATGTAATAAGGGAATGAACATATATAGGGTTTGGGGTGATACTGTATTTTCATTAGTGTATTATTATTGTATCTTAACAGCCAGCTAACTTACTTGCCATAAAGTTTAAAATATAGTAACAGAACTTGGACATATAAGCAGATCTGATTTTTTAAGTATATGCTTCAAAGATCATCTACTATAGTGAAGCATCTTTATTAATGGCTGCATTACTTGTCTACCTCCTTTGCAAATCAGATTAATCCTACTGAGTGCCAAATGTGAAATTTAAATTGCATTCTCTCTTCTCCATATGTGCCCAGCACTGATGTTGCTGCATGGTGTCCTTGATCGGTCGGAATGCCTATCTTTAGATAAGCCATGCTGCTGAAGTGTAAAAATTATATAGTGTCATTTTTCTAGGATTATTCCCAGAATAATATCGCTGCTGACATTGACCATGAAAATAGATTCTAACAGGATAAGTTTACACTGTTGTTGGCATATTTGCAGCTGTTTAATAAAAACCAAGTTAAACTAAGCATAAGATGTAAAACCTGACTGGTTTACTGTTTGCAGTGCCGTGACATAGGAGAAAGAAAGTAGATATCCCATTGTGTTCCGAAGTTACTAAAGTTACTAGAACTTTTGTTCTAGTAATATTTCATTAATGACACGAAACAGTTCAAGCAATGCAAATGATAGCACAGCCTCCCGTTTTATTTTTAGCCTTAAAATATTGTAGTAATAAAACCTGTCATAATAAATTCCAACACTGAATCATAGATAACAGAGACAAAAAAGGCTTTAGAAGAATAAGGTCTTCTGGTCCTCTCTTGAGGTCTATTGTGGAGACTCATTTATGAGGCTAGTTTCATTTTTATTTTTTTTTGTCTCACGAAAGGCAGGTTTTCCTGTCATACATATTTCTCTGATCTGTTGGTTTGTTGGGTTTTTTTTATTATTTATTATTATTATTTCTATGTACCATGTCCCAGATTAATGAATTTGGTTCCAAGGAAACAAACTGGATTTGGACCAAAATTGTTTCAATATTTCATCCAGAACTGGAACTCTCCCTGAAATTTTTGCTGACCTCTAATTGGGACCAAAGAGGGACATATTCAGTCACAGACGAAATTAAGTTAGAACTAAAGATACAAGGTTCTAGTTTAACTTCTTGTTCAGTATTTTTCTTTCAGCTAGTGCTCAAGCTTACTTAAATAAACAAATGTTATGCAAAGGAAATCAGTGGCAAAGCTATGGCCAAGGCTATAAAATGTGTTACTAGGAAGTCATGCGCTGTGAGTTTGTAACACATCAGCAATGAGATGGCAAACGTAAGTTCTTGCAGCAGAGAAACGCTGAGGTAGGTCAATATCAAACAAACAGCTGTCTCATGCTCACCATAGTGCTGGACCACCCCGACCACTATCGTAGACCAGCTGACAGAGCACTTGCTCACAGCGTAGCTCACCTGAAGGCTGTGTCATTCACTTGCCTACCTCCTAAAGCACCACTCCCTCAACTTCTTGTTACCAATGTGGGAAAGCTAGGCAAAAACTGTTCCGGACTGAAAACTATTAATTTATATGCATTTTGCTGTCAAAAATTTTTATCTTATAAAAATATTTCATTTTATTCTCCTATGCTGAATTCAATATCTAAAGTATTATGACTGATTGTTGGATGCTGTGTTATGGAAAAGAATCCAGTCCCTCAAACCCTAATGCAATAAAATGCAATAGAACTTTTCTTAGGAAGGGGGATTGTCATCTTTAAAGCTACATCTTTATTGCCTATTTTCTAAGTAATCTAAAATCATTAGATCTTCTTAGTACTACCCTAAATGGTGGATAAAGAAAGCTGTTTTCTTAGAAAAGTTCTGTATGAGACAAGGGCATGCTGATAAAATTTATGATTGGGTGGAAAGGATAATGCTGACCATGATAGAAGCTTTTTTGTTTTAAAAGCAGCTCTACAGATGATTTTGATAACTACTTTCCTGTAACTTATAGTAAAAGCAGAGGCATCAATCACTTGACAAAATTACTCCCTCTACTTTTGTTTTCCTACCTTATTCCATATCATTTTGAAGATAGAATACATCAGCGAATCAAAACAGCCTTTGTGGTTCACACTGCAATTTGGGGAGGGACTGCAGAAACCCAGGTTTTCTTATGCTGTTCTAACTTACGTTGCCTGCACTGAATAACTTATTTCAAAGAAACTTATGTCCAGGATAATTCCTGAGCACTACAGGCTACTATGGGTATGTGTAAACTGACCTGAACGAAGAAACTTTTTCATCAGTCCTGGTTTTATGAGAGATAAAAATCCTGGAAATAAGGTAGATTAGTAGAAGAATTTCAAGCAGCTCTTGTGTTAGTGAGGTGGAAGATAATTTGAACGTGGTTTTATTTTTCATAATAGCATTTACAATAACTGTTTTTTCAAAGTAATTTGTTTTCTTGAACACATTATTCTGCTTGACTTAAATAGAAACTTCATTATTGAAACGTGAACAATATTGCAGTCTAGGTAAAACTAAAACTTCTTGGTTATATATTTTTAACCAGAGAATACAAATAAACCCAGCATTTTAGAAGTTTGTCACAGAAATGTTTTCATAAATCTGTAACCAGGTCAGGAACAAAACCTGAGACTCAAAGTTAACCTTTGGTGAGAAAATTTGAAGCAGCCTTCCATGATTGTTGTTGCTCTGCAAAATCTAACAACATAACAGAAAACATAACAAACATAACAAAACATAACAAAGAACATTAAAACATACATTAAAACATAACAAACACAACAAAACATAACACAACAAACATAGCATAACAAACATAAAAGCAACCATCCATTTTGAAGTAGAACACAACATGAAGTATATAGCTCTGGGGAAAGGTACGAGGACCTCACCTAACATAATCTGGTCAGAGGTGCAAGCATCAAAAAGTACATATAGCATAGACAAAAAGATGTTGATGGCTTTGGTGAATTCCTTCCTATAATCTTTGTGGCAGAAGGTAAATGGACTGTTCATCTGAGAACAAATTGGACATTCAATATTTTAATATGGAAAAAGGTACGTACATGGGTATAGCAGCTAGCACTAACACTGGAAAATGTGAAAATATAGTAAAAAGGCAAAGAGATAAAATTTGGGATTGAGGAGAATGAGCTAACCCTAAGAAAAGAAAAAGCAAAGTAGGCATGTAGCTCATGAAGGTGACTTCAGTAATAGGAGTCGTGAGCTGAGGAAAAAGCCTGATGGTGCCTTTCATAGGATCATAGAATCATTAAGGTTGGAAAAGACCTTTGAGATCAACAAGTTTGACCATTGATGCAGGACTGCCAAGTCCATCACTAAACCATGTCCCTAAGCACCACAGCTACACATTTTTTAAACACCTCCAGGGATGATGATTCCACCACCTCCCTGGGCAGCCTGTTCCAATGCTTTACCACACTTTCAGTGAAGAAATATTTCTTAATATCCATTCTAAACCTCCCCTGGTGCAACCTGAGGCAATTTCCTCTGGTCCTATTTATTGCTTCTTGTCTAGGAGAAGAGACCAACACCCATCCGCCTACAACCTCCTGTCAGGCAGCTGTAGAGAGCAATAAGATCCCCCCCCTAAGCCTCTTCTTATCCAGACTAAACAACTCCAGTTCCATCAGCCACTTCTCATAAAATTTGTCCTCTAGACCCTTTACCAGCTCCAGCCCCTCTGCTCCCTCTTACAGTGAGGGGCCCAGAGCTGAACACAGGGTTTGAGGTGCGGCACCACCAGTGCCCAGTACAGGGGGGCGATCACTACCCTGGTCCTGCTGGCCACACTGTCTCTCATACAGGCCAGGATGCCATTGGCCTTCTTGGCCACCTGGGCACACTGCTGGCTCATGCTCATCTGGCTGTCAACCAGCACCCCCAGGTCCTTCCCCACCAGGCAGCTTTCCAGACGCTCTTCCCCAAGCCTGTAGCGCTGTGTGGGGTTGGTGTGACCCGAGTGCAGGACCCGGCACTTCTCCTTGTTGAGTCTTCTACAATTGGCCTCAGCTCAGTGCTCCAGCCTGTCCAGATCCCTCTGCAGAGCCTTCCTGCTCTCAAAGAGATCAACACTACTGCCCAGCTTGGTGTCATCTGCAAACTGACTGAGGGTGCACTTGATCCCATCATCCAGATGGCTGATAAGGATATTAAAACAGGATTGGCCCCAATACTGAGCCCTGGGGAGCACCACTTGTGACAGCCACCAGCTGGATGTAACTCCTTTCACTACCGCTCTTTGGGCTCAGCCGTCCAGCCAGCTTTTTACCCAGCACAGACTACACTGTCCAAGACATGAGCAGCCAGTTTCTCTAGGAGAATGCTGTGGGAGATGGTGTCAAAGGCTTTACTAAGGTCCACATAGACAACATCCACAGCCTTTCCCTCATCCACTAGGCTCCATAACCTTCCCCGGCACCAAGGCCAGGCTGAGAGGCCTGTAGTTCCCTGGATCCACCTTCCTGCACCTGTAGTTGGGCATCAATTTAGGCAGCCTCCAGTCTTCTGGAACCTCTCCAGTTTCCCAGGACTGTTGATAAATGATGGAGAGAAATTTCTTTCAAGAGAAACTTATGCTGATGATGTGGGAGAAGAGAAGTGGAAGACCCAATTCATTCCATCATCTGTGCATTTAAGCAACCTTCATTTATCCTAAGGGAGAAATTAAAAGATAATAATAACTGAGCTATGACTACAACAGTTATATTGCAAGATTTTTGGTTTTGGTCATTTTAAGAAAAAAGAAACAAAAAAGATAAAAGGAACCATTCACTTACATTGTAGCTAAGGCAATGTACACAAATATTTGAAAACACATTTTACTAACTGCAAGGTGGAAAATGTTACAATATGTGGTTGATGCCAAATATTTTTAATGCTTGATTGATGAGCCATCTGATAGACCCCTAGACAAATAGAGGACACATTTATAAACTTTTATACTTTGAGACATGTCCTTGAACTGCCATCTGAGCTGAGCTCGCTTCATGTCATGGAAAAATATAATTAATTTTGGTTAAAAATACCACCACAGTTTACATAAATTAACTTTTAGTCCAGAGGGAAAAAGTAGATGAGCATGACCAGAAAAACATGAGGACTAGACTGAACCACAACCGCTTGGTTAAAGATAAACTAACTAAAGCAATGTCCATAAATAGAAAATGATGTAGCTGGAACAGAAGACAATGACATTAAGATATTCAAGTGCATTGCTCTCACTTGCACTGCAGTCACTTAACAGACAAGAAAGGGAAAAAAAAAAAGATTTGTCAGTAAGAAGACTCAAATAATTGCATTTGTGCTCAATCTAAGTGATGGAATTAGTTTAAAGCACATGTCTATATGAAGATGTTCAATGAGTGTAAGGGCTAAGTACCTAAAAATAAGGACTAAGAAGCTGAGGTTGTTAATTGTGGAGGCCCTATTCCTGAGGCAGGAAAACAGTACGTATAAAAATTATATTGTCCGCAGATACTTTAAAGGTAGATACTAGGTAACTTCTTTCAGGTAACACAAACAAATGTAACACATTGGCTAACACAAGCTAAATATTGGTATGCTCCAGCAAAAAAGGAAACTTCAGCAGTAATGTTTGGATATAAAAAGATCCTTTCTTTAAATATGCTGAAATGCACCACACACAATTTGTTACAGCTGCCAAAAGGAAGCTGGAGTATCCCCTTTCCCAAGAACACAGATTTTATTTTTCTGTATAACTTATGATTTGTAAATTGAATATAAATTTCAGTGCACTTTGCTGATTGCAGCTGCCTACTTTGAAATATTTGTCAAATTTTAATGGCGTACAGGTCAGATCTAGGCGATCAATGTATTGATTTGATTTTCAGAAAGTCTGCTTTTAGGCAAAAGGCAGACTGTATTAGCCAGAGTAGAAGTTCAGGAGGGCATAGAGAAATTTAAACCACAACAGCAAGAGCATATTTTCAGACCCTCTCCCAGACAGGTAGGGAGCTTTCCAATGTAGGAATTTGTTTACAAATATCAGGATAGTGATTCAGAAAAATGTGATAGAAGACACTGCTTCCATTTGGGACCTGAAAAATGTGAGAGTAGAGGAGCTTACACACAAGATTTGAGTTAGCTCTGGCCTACCTGATAGCATTATCTGATAGGAGGGTATAATTCAGTGGGTGTGAGTTTATATAGCTTGCAGAGAAGATGAGTTTCATGGAGACAGTCAGAGAGTAGACGAGGGGTCACACGTGCGACAAGAATTAATAATGAACCAAAGGCATTAATCCTTTGTGTGTGGTTGTGTAACACGTGAGCAGGAGGCTGTAAGTTTTATATTAAATGTATGATTCAATGTATTAAAAACCCTGACTTCTTTGAACACAGTCCTTCCAGGCAGAAGATGGTGGTTTTCCTCACACTAAGCTAATCACTGGAGAATAGTTTGGTTAAGGACTAAGTCAGTCAGAGGCAAAGACAACCAGACCCTTAGTTTTATATTGTCAAAAGAAATCATCTTCTGCGAGCAGTAGTTCTCATGTTTCAGGGGAAACCACAGAGCAAAGCACCAGTGCAAGCCATGCTGGAGGTCAATTAGATAGGTCTTGTCACTTCACTTGTGTTTGAGTGCGTGGAAGAGTGTTGCATATAAAAATAGCTGGAACGGTCTAACAAACTTTGCTTAGGGAAGGATGTCTATCACTAACTAGCTCAGTATTAGAATAGAAGATGCTGGAGCAGGGATGTGAGAAGTTCAAGGTCCCTTAAGCAGCTGAAATCTAAACTGGGTTCTCAGTGAGAAAGCATTAACCAAGCACCCTGATGCCCTATCTGTTACAGCATTAGCCTCCCAACCATTTTTTTTTAATTGCCCTAGGAAGGGAATTTTTATTTTAGTTATATGATTAATATTATTCATAGGGAGAGTTTGTCCCTAGAGGAATTATATTTTCTGTGCATTTCACTAATACTCTTCAGTGTGTTACATTCATTTATATAATTCCCCCTTCATTATACTTGCAACTTCTCTTAGTTAATTATCATCTGTAAGAATGAATAATAGACCATCTATCCTTTTCTTTCAGAATATGACTAGAAGTGTTAAAACAGAATGGACCTAATACAAATTTCAGAGGTACAGGAAAGCTTACCTAAAACAATGTTCTTCCATTTAAAATTACTTTGCATTAACCATCTTTGAACCACTACTCATATTACTATATGTTCCTCCAGCATCATTTTTTTAAATTCTGTGTCTAATTTTGTAGACACATTGTCTAAAAAGCTATACCAAGCTCAATTTATACTTGGCTCATTTAATTCCCTTTGTTAACTGATAATATAATCTTATTCAAAGTCATTCAAATTTACTTTCCATTTTTATGCTTCAAACGTTTGCACTGGCTATTATTCTTGACTTTGTTGTTAACCTTCGAATGCTTATAAATCTTCTTTTCTAATATTTCTTTCAGTATTTTGTTAGAGAGAGAATTTCTCAATCTCTTCTTTGTCCTGTTCGCTCTCTGCCTGATGCTCTTCCTCTCCCATAGTGACTGTTTAATGCTTTTTGCCCTGTAATGAATTCTGCCTGGAAACAGAGGAATCAAACCTGAGAGCAGACTTTGCACAGCTTCACAGAGTTCAGTGAAAAGTACTGACAAAAACTCCATCATGTGAAGTCCTGGAATGAAGAGTTTCAAAAGATTATACTGAGAAATAGCCTGATTTCTGACCAGGTCACCAGCATCTCTATAATTTGATCAACAAGCCAGCACAGATAGTATGTCCACCTTGTCAGAGGGACAGCCTGAGAATGGGCCTTAACCAGTATGATGGGGAAGGAGTGACTTAACCTCTTCCAGAGACTTGGTTTATTGTCAGTCCATGAAAAGGTGCAACTCTAGCACCATCCTCTACAGGGGAATAGGGTATGTAAACCCCGGTCTGTTTTATAAGTAATTTGCAAATACAGTTCTCCAAATAACCTTGATTTATTGGGGATTGTGCTGAACGGAAAAGTAAACGCAGTCTTGCTTTCTTACTTGTGTTCACTTCAAGGTTTCTCTTCTATCTCTGTCCCCGAGTCCAGAACACTGTCTCTGTTCTAGTACTGTTTAGAGCATGATGAAGACAAGACAAGAATTGCATTGTGTAGCTCTCCTTTGAATATTCAACATTTCTAAAAGTTAATCTAGGTTTCTAAAAGTTGACGGGTATGTGATTGCATTGTTGTGTCCTTCAAAGACCTTGAGTAACTACTGAGAATAGGGAGGTTAACAGTTTCAATTTTGTTTTAATGAGATACCACAGTCTTGAGAAACTGTAGAGATAAGGAAATAGCTACAAAATAAATGAGAAAAAGCAGAGATGTGACAGAGAACTAGGAGATACAAGAGTCTTTACAAAGGAAAAGCGTGAGAAATATGCTGTGGGAAATAAAATAAGGAACAGTCAAAGGGAAAGATCTCATCTTTGTATTGCGCATTTCTATTTTTGTAAAACACTGATAGTCATAAAAAAGCTGCATTGAGATCACCATCTGGATCTGAGATCAGAGTATGGTAACGCAAAGCATTATGCTCTTCAGCAAGACTGGGTGAATGATTTGAAAATAAGCTGAGCTGTTGCTGCATCACTCTTCAAAGTGAAAGTCAGATTAGAGGTAGAAAGGAGACTGTGCTCTATTTGGTTGTACCAGGGTCACTGCAAAGATCTTTCATAAGACTTTGTCACTACTTTTTGACGGACCTGTGCTCTGAGGTTCCCATTTTGCAAACCAAATAATTGAGGAATGCTGTAGTCTTTTAGTTTGTTTTCCAACAGTTCAAAATAAAGACTAAAGTGCATCGCAATGATATTAATCTTGATTTTTGGAAATGTTTGGGTTTGTCTGTAAGACTGCACTTTTTAAAAGTTGCAGTCTTATTCTGAGATTGATGCTACTTGTGACTGTCCAACACCTGCTTCTGAGGAAACAAACACCACAAAACTTTTGAACAGCTTTTCTCACAGTGCTACAATTCTACAGTAAACTCAGGAGAAAAATCAGAAAAAAAAAAAAAGTATTAAAATAACTGAAATTCATTGTCATAGACTTAAAAAAGTCAAGATGATTTCTGAGTTTGTGTTTCTCAGACAGCAAGTATAACTTTATAATGTAAAATGCTTACAGCAGTTCTCAGCACAGAGAACTGTTGTCCTACATATTTTTTTATGTTAATAAATAAAGTTGGTTTCAATAGAATTATATCATTATTAGATTGTTAGTGCAAAATGTATTTCTGTAGGTGAAAACCTTCTGTTAGTAATTTTAACTTTACCCTGGGCAGATTCTTTCTGTTTGTTCTAAAGCTGTAGAAGATTGTGTTTTCTCAAAAGTCAGGTTCTCCCTTGTAAACACTTTTTTAATACAGATTTTTTTCAAAAAAAGGAAATTTTCAAACAAAATAACTTGTTCAGAATGCATAATTTGATAACAATGATAAACGTCCAGCGCTTGAGGATGGATGATCTTACTCTCTGTGTGAAATTGTGTTGAAAATATTCACCAGTTGGTGTGAAGTTTCCTGTTTCAGAGGCAAAATATTTGTTTTTATGAGTCTGCTGTCTAAGTCAAATCTGGTGGAGATGATTTAATAGAAACAGATAGAGGGAGAAAGGGAAACTGCTTAATTGCCTTTTCATTTGGATTGCAGCACTGTAGCAAGAGGCCCTCCAGTGCACGTTGTTTTGTCTCTCTAGGCAAGTGCAACTGTGAACTGGGCTTCCTAGTCCATCTGGAACCGCAATGGGAATAGGAGAAAAAGGTAAGGTTTGCTTTGCTCTTCCTTAGCTTTCTGATGTGCAGCTTCTTCTGTCTCAATCTCCATTGCTCAGGAGACGCTGACTCTGTGCTGTTGCCACCCTTCCGAGGAACTTTAAAAGCTTCTCCTCAGTTGTTACATCTGGGCTGTGTGTTTCTTTATTACACTGATGTCAAGTCTTCCAAAAAAGTGACTAATTTGGAACTAATTTAATTTTTTTTTAAGTATTGGAGCAATGGCCTGCAAATTTTAGATCTGTCATTGACAGTATTTGTTGTCCAGCAGAAGTTGTACTAAATTGAAAACAGATTAATTTCGCATTTTCTTAGGAAGTTACTCAAATAAAACATCAGCGTGTTTTTTTACAAAAGCATGATTTGCGTTATCTTGTTAACTGTTAACTTGGAAACATGTAGTATAAGGTACTTCTCTGACAATGAAAAAAACCCCAGTCATTACAGAAATTTCAGGAGAAGGAAATAGATTTAAACATCCAAAATTAATAATAAATAAGCAATTAACCCAGAGTAAAAATGAAAAGGTTGAAAGGTAGATGTGGTTAAAGCTGGGTGAAATTGGTTCAGCAAAGAGCAAATTTACTGCAAATACACAGCTGAAAGAGATAGAAGCTATTCACCAATATGAATCCAGATACAGTTTTGTCCCTGAAAAACAGTCAGAAAGCTATGTGAACTACTCATTTCAATAACAGCCTAAGATGTAAAAATGTAAAAGAGGTACTAAGAAATCACACACATAATAAGTCTTGTATTTAACATGAAGATGTATGAAAGTCTTGGGAGAGTCAAAATAAAGCTGGATTCTGGGGGTTTTCATGGCTTAGTTTTTGCTGAAAGAAACAAAGCATCATTTTTCAGTTCAACTTGGAAAAGATTTTTCTTTTTCTCAGTTCTAAGTTGAACAATCCACCTGAAAGTCCATTATTCACATCGCTCTTGTTCCTTTAGAAAGGACTTTTCTACCATGAAAACCTGTTCTGCTGCTCCTTTTTCTGCTACATCTTCCTTCATCTCTGTGAATCCCTTCCACTGATTTTCTTTTTGTCTGATAACTCCCTTAGCAATCTCCTCCAGCGATCAAAGTCTCCTACCTGGTGATCAGTTGCTTAGTTACATCCCCCTAGAATAATGAAGACCCGGATTGCTTTGGCAAAGGGACAGGTGTCTTGCCATTCAAGGCTGCTGCATTTAAATAGATGATCATCAAAGACCCTCATTTTACAGCATTTCTACAGATTTAGAGGTATTTCTTGTCACCTCCTCTGGAATTACCCCTTAATGGAGACAAAAGTCAGTACAGAATGTGTTTAAATCCTATATTCAAAATATCTTTGAGGTCTGTCTCACATTTACAAAGCCAATTTCTAAAGGAAATGGAAGGAATAATCTCCGGATATACAGCCTCTGTAAATTGTCATATAAATTTATACCAAAAGCCCTCCTATACAAGGTTTAAGACACTTTAAATCTTTTTCTCTGTTTTCATTTCCACTCACTAAACATATTCGTTATTTAATACAGAAGATTTGTAGAAATACGGATTTTTCAAATTCTTAAAAAAATAGAGAATGAAATAATCTTTACATCATATAGAAGCACTGTTATACTTATTTTGTTGGGGTTTTTTTGGTTTTTGGGTTTTATTTAATCTGTTTATTCTACATGCAGGATTTAATATTTTCAATACAATGTCTTAGGAACCATGCTTTGATAATAAGACATGTCTGTCCATATCTAGCACAGATGACAACAAATCAGTAGAGATGTTTTACGGCATTGTTCCAAAAGGAAAAAAAAAAAAAAAAAGACATTTCAAATAGGCTATTCTATCCCCACAGTAATAAATTTTAAAAAAAGGAAATTATTTTACAATTCTAGTACTCTAGAGAGGGTTCTTCCTTTAATCTGCTAGAACTGTTCCTTGCAGATTTGTTTTGTAGATGCTGATATTGTGGTGGCTTTTTTCTTCACAGATATTTTCTGTCATCAACATTGAATTCTCAAAGTCTCTCTCTGATCTGGTAATCCATTGCTTCAGATGCCAATCTTTATGTCCACAAGAGATTTCCAAGGGAGGAATTGGGGCTGTATCTATGCTTCACAGCAACTTTATTTGCATCTCAGCAGCATTGGCCAGTTGGTAATTCAACTGAATTTTATGTGCACTGTGGGAGAAGTACGTGAGGGATTATACTTGAAGGAGTCTCACATCCATCTTTGCAACGTTTCATTGGTTTAAATGCAAGATTATTTAAATTAACCTACTTGCCCAGAAAAAGGGAAATACATTCTTTACATGGGCAAACAAGTGTTAATAATTCTGTCCATGAACACCTGGTGGAAATATAAATTCAACTTGACCATAATGTCCCAGCTCTGCCTCAAAATTGCAGAGCAAAAGAGTTTTGAGTGGCTCAGCAGAGCTAATTCAAGTGCATAAATAACTTTGAACAGGTTTGCCTTTACTTTGATGACTCCAGCGTTGAGAAAATCAGAGGAGATCTGCAATGAATGCCCAGGAAAAACTGTGCTAGGCATATGCAGACTAACTATACAGCATTCTGCAGTCATTTTTCTTTTTTAATATGATGTGTATGACAGTGGTGCAATGGAAATCTTATTCCAGCTTTGCTACCTGACATTATTTTCATGCCTTACTTTTGGAAATATGTGGTGGGACAATCACCACTGTTTTTATCTCACATGAATCTCCACGTTGTCATTATTGATGTTTTCAATAAACCCTGCTGGCTGTACAGGACACAGTACAGCAGACTTCCCAGAGGAAAATGTTTAGGCATTTAGATCTGAACACTGAGTGTGTTTTTTGGGTCAGAGTTGATCTAAACGGTACCAAAACAGCTCCGATCACCTTCTTGTTAAGCGCCTTTCATGCTAAAAAAGCAGAAACCCCCTCCATTCTCTGTCATCATTTTAATTCCTGAAAGCAACAAGCTTTACTCCTGATTTTAATGCATTTCTCCTAATTAAGCACAGTTGCACTGGCATCCAGACAGTAACATCTTTGTAAACCATCTGAGATTACAATCGGGAGTTCAGTACTGGGAATCACAGACATTTCTTTAGTTCAGCGGAGGGAGTGTCTTTGAGGAGCCTGCTCATGCCGGGTTTATCTAATCATGAAGATCTGTTCAGGTGATTCCAGACAGCCTGTATGCTCTCACACATTAACTAATTGACTAAAAAAAAATACTAAGCATTGTTTTAAATAAAAACCTGTTAGATTACCAGGAAAAAACACCCATCAGTGTATTTAATTAGAAATATTTCTTTGGCCTTCTTGCCATTGAATGTCAAAAGGCTTTCTATAAATAATTTCATGGTGTCTAAAACATTTTACATTCAAAAAAGAAATATGATTTTCAATACAGAACTCTTTAGTAACCCTCTCAATTTACAAATTAATATAATTATTTTCCTATTAATTTATTTCTTGAATATTCTGTAAGGGATCCTGTATTTATGTTGCATGCTATCCAACTTAGGTTTAAAATACTTTTCCATCCCTGTGAGGGAGGGATACAGTGTTAGGTTATGTGACAAAAGCTCCTCTTCTGACATCAGAAAGGATGCAGAGAGACGAGGAGGAGGAGGGACACACATAAACTCCTACCCTGCCCTGGCTGATCCCAGGCCCATCATAGGAGCCATCAGTCCATCAAAGGCCCAACTGCACCAGCCCAGGGGAGCAGAGGGGCCCAAGAGCAGGCAGGAACCCAAATTAGGGACTCAGGAGGGAACTTACTGTCCAGGCTGCTCCCAGTTCTGTCCCAGGAGATCCTCAGGTCTATGATCTGGGTGTGAAACCATCAAGATAAGTCAGCAGGGGCAGCCCTCTGGAGCATCTTTTGTCCTGAGGGAGGTCACTGCCCAGGGGTATGGGACACAGTATAGGATGCAGGGGAAGAGCATTTTGGGATTGCACAGGACTTACTGAACATTTAGGGGAGGAAGTAGTGTCAGGGAGTGGGATGGATCTTGATACTTTGGAGAGGACCAACTTTGGGAAAATAGTAGGATATGGGAATAAAAATGGCTGGTCTCTTGCAGGCTGGTCGGTACTCTTGGCTGACCGTGACCTGCACCTGGTCAGGGCAGTCTGTCCTGTCATCAAACTCCATTGCAAACTCTTCTCCTGTCTGCGGGGCTCTTTCACATGCGCATGTGTGCGCATGTGTGTCTGGGGCTCTAAGTCCAGCCCCTGGAGTGGGACTGGGGCTCCGATGCTCATGTGTCACTGGTGGGGCAGCAGCTGGAGCGGGAGCAGGTGTGCGAGTGCACGTGTGCGCTCTGCTGAGTGGATGAGGCCATGGGTGTTCATGTTTGTGTGAGCACTGAGTCTGTCTGTGCGCACAGACATGTGTGGCCAGCCTTGTGTGTCCATGCATGAGGTGTACAGATGTGTGCCTGTGTGTGCGTGCCTGCCGGGAACACACACAGCCTCACTGATGGCTGGACTTGAGGGCGCAGGGCTGCAGCAGCCTCACCAGTTTTGTCCCCCTACCTAACAGTTTGTTGATTCACTCTTAGGTTAAAGGAATTCAGTCTCTTGCTCTTACCACCCTCATGCTTTCAGACCAATTATATTTATGTGATTTAATATGACACTTGTTGCACTTGACTGTAGCCATGTAAAAGGCTGTGCACGTAGCCTCTGCTGTCTGTCTGCCCCTCCTGTGGCAGCCATTGAAGAGGGAACATCACCGTGGCATGGAGAGTGCGCCCAAGGTAGATGGGAGGAATCACCCTGAAGGGACTTTATTTTCATTGATTAGGAGGGCTCTTAAATGATAACCTTAGACTAGATATGGAATTTTTAGATGGCTAGAGTTACATGAATTTAATACTTAGTAACTTGAAGTATAAACAGCATTTTGATGTTATAATCAGTAATTTGAAGTTACGGAACAGGTATTCCCTTTGGTGTCTGCAGACAGAATGAGCTCATATCTGATTATGACGAAGCCACATGGGCCTTCTTGTCTTGTTCTCCTTGTCTTACAAGTCTCTTGTTCCTGACCATAAATCTTTATTAATGAGTGAAAAGAACAAGGAGACTGTGAAAAGCTAAGAAAAAGGCCAAATTCTGTAACCTCTCACTCTCCTTTATTCACAAAAAAAAAAAAAAAAAAAAAAGAAGTAAAAAATGGATTATACTAATTTTGTAAATTTCTGCTTTCCTGTAGAGGCCTTTATTTTTATTTTGAGAAACAGAAAGTTATGGTAAGTCAGAGACAGATAATGAAAGCAAAGACTATGTAAGAGGCTTGGTACACTGACTTTGTAGGTAAAATCTGTATAAAGACTCAAGGACTTTGCATTTGATGATGCATTGATTTCAGTTTGCCTATTAGAGAGGTATAATCTAGCATCACTGGAGAGTCTAAGGTCAAGAAGTCCTTGGAACAGAGAATTTCAGTGTTTGAACCCTCTTACGAAATAGGGTTGTGTAGACAATGGAGAATATTAGCTGCAATGTCTATAAAGTAGGATTTCTACTTAGGTGTTGTAGCTGTGTAGTTCAGACCCTACAAGAATCACATTCTGGAAGCCCTGGATAGGAAGTAGTCTGATTAACGTTACCACTTTCAGTAATTTAAGCACAATACCTGTTATATTGCTCACATTATATCTCAGTGTCTTGATAGTATGACTTTCTCCTCAGGAAAAATCCATCATGATTGCAGGAAAAATTTGAGCCAGTGTAATACTCTGACATTTCTGAAAAAAAAAGAAGCCAAAAAAATGCAAGTCTGAATTTGCTATAATTTCAGAAACTTACAAAGATCTTTATTAGGCACAAGACATTTCATGATGTTTTTCTCCAAAGCAGATGATTTGTGCACAGATCTATTACTCTCTCTCAATATTTTTGACAGCCTTTTACGGTCAGGATCTTGGAGTTTTGTTGCTTCTATAAAGGCAGCAAAACATAAGAAAGATTTTTTTGTGGGCTCCTTACCCCCCTCCACTATCTCAGTTTCAGAGTGGCTGATCAGTGTCTTTCTTTAACTTTCATTTTATTGCCCAGCTACTGTCTGCTTCATTTCAGACCATAATTTCACTACTTTACTTAATACATTGCCAGAGGAAATGTTCCATTTTGGTAAGTTTTACAGACTGAGTCAAATGAATAATCCTTCCAAAACCATTTTCTTCCATGCTGCAATGTATTAGCTCCTAATACTGTGATCCATGGATCATCATTGGATAGGATATAATGTCCATATAGGTTTCTAAGGTAGGCGGAAAAAATCACTATCCTAAACTATTTTTTATCTCTATTGACGATAAGTAGATCTGAGAAAATGATGCTGGGCTAAAAATTCCAGCTTTTTGATAGCTAACAGAAAGCATAATGAAAGCTATCCCATGTCTAGGCAATCTCTACTGGAAAAATGCAATCACCTTCAAAGTCTTCAGAAGCAAATTTTCTCCACCTATCTCAGATATTTTTTGGTTAGGATGAGCTATCTTCATTAGGAATTCTTCATTTTTCATTCACCAAAGAGTATTGTACTAATTTAGACCAGATAACTAATTTCTGGGTGACTAAATTTAGATGCAATGAGTTCCGTCAAAGCATTTCTACCGTTATTGAAGGGGTGTATGCATGAATCCAGCTTTAGACATTGATTCTTCTTATTATTTTAGTTAGATCTATTTTTTCACTTGCAACATACTTTTAGTGTGACTTTCATAGATGTTACTTCAGTGTAGATTGGATCACAATCACATTCAACAATAATAGTGATATGTGGGGAAAAGCATGCTCTCAAGTGGCTCAGCTGTTTGGGACTATGACAAATTTAGTTTACAAATGAGTACACTTTACAAGTGAGGAAGCCATCATTGCTAATGCTAGTGCTTAAAGTAAGCAGTAGAATTTGTCCACTGAACTGATTACAGAAAATAAATTTTGTTCCAATAGGTGTACCAGGATCCAAACACAGAAATACAAAGAGGTCTGTACCACGTTAATGAAAGTATGGTCAAGGTATATCTCAATAAACCCATGTGTTATAAGTGCTATTCTAAACCTTATTATGGTGCAGAAAACAGCAAATATTAGAAGTTAAAGCTGCTGCTCTTGGTGTCTGACATTCAATATTTCTAGCAAACACTAGAAGGTTAGATAATTAGGTAACTTGTATGTCTTGCATTAAGAGCATATGCTTTAATAACTCTATTCTGTTTTCCTTAGATCTTGTATATTCATGATGATGAATCAAGTCTTTACCAAAAGGACAATGGTGATGTTCATGCTAGTTAATACACTAGGATCTATTCTCAGCAAAACCTACAATCCTGTACAGTTTTGCATAAAATCTGTGCACCTGCAAAACACAAAAGCACATCAACCTTGTTGTTTTCTACATATTTTGCCTTAACAGATGCTTAGGAAATGTATTTACAAGGACTGAAACAAGGAAGTTATAAAAGGACTTAGAATATGATGATTTCTATGAGTAGATGATAGAAATGTCAATGTTCAGAAGTTTATTTTTGGGGTTCCATTCAGTGTCTTCTGTAGAAAGTCTGTCAATTCACCTATAAATATTAGAAAAATAGATCAACTCATATTAGAGGAGTGTTAGAGAAGCAAGATAATTTTTACTTGATCATCATATCTCATAGCATATTCACAATCTGAATTACAATTTGAAGAACAATTGTTCTAATTTGTGAGATATATCCATATGTTTTTACTGAACATTAAAATTAACAAGGCATGTCTTACACACCCCTCTTTTAATCTTCTGATTACCTTGAGCTGGCAAGATCTGAACTACAAGGTGGGAAACCCCAGAAGACTTTTAGATATATTGTTTGTATCATATTGTTATTTTGTTATCGAATGAGGAGTGAAAACAACTTGGAACATAGTAGACTGGATTTCTTTCGTGTGTCATATTGATCTCTTATGACAAAATGACAATTTCACTAAAACCATAGAGAACTGACACTTTCCAGACTGCTCTGGCGGGCCTTGTTCACAATGCTCAGTGGAGCTCTGAAGAATGAGTTGGCCTCAAGACTTTTTTACAAAAAGTTCCCAAACCACAGCCTGGGAAACATGGAGTAATAACAACACATGTTGAAAACCTATTAGCAAATGTTGTAATTGGTGTATCACTGCTGGGACAATGAGACAGTCACTCAAAGAAAAGTCATTCTCCATAGTGATAGCCTTGTCATCATAGGACATGGAAACATGAATTGTCCTCATCTCTCAACATGTGAGGTACTGGGAGCAGTCTGCCTTCTGTGTGACTCTTCTGGCTTTCGCTGTTGCTCTGTAAAGCATAGCCTGCTGTCCTCCGTCTGGAAATAGATGCTGGATTTGAAATATCCATTTGGTTTCTATATATTCAACTACTGGTTAAAAAGATCAGATTATATCATCAGCTAACCTTATAATCTCTTTTTCAAGGAAAACTAAAACCCAAATATATTTGGTCTCCCAGAATTTACTCCTCAGTTTACACCCTAGAAGACAGTGCTTTCACTTATAACAGTACTCAAAATTTCCCAAATATATTTCAGATTCCATCCATGTTTCCTGAACCCATAAATCTGTTTGGGAGAGGCAATTACTCACCCACCCATCCCATTCACACATATACATGAAAAATTCTTTCCTTACCTTCTCCACTAAACTTAGCGCAAATCTATTGTTAATCTATGGGATCGCTTGTACACCAATGCATGCGTATGAGAAACAAACAGGATGAACTGGAAGTGTTGGTCCATTCCCAGAGCTGTGATGCCATTGGTATTAGTGAGACTCGGTGGAAGGAGTTTCACAACTGGAATGCTGGGATGGAGGGCTATAGGCTGTTGAGGAGGGATAAGCAGGGCAGGTGAGGTGGAGGAGTTGTATGTATGGGAGAGGTTTGGCTGTACAGCCCTTACAGTTAGGGATAACGTAGTTGAGAGCCTCTGGGTGAGGATTAGGGAGATGTAAAACAAAGCAGATGTCACTGAGGGTGTCCACAATCCATCACGCAGCCGGGATGATAGCACTGATGACTTATGCTATGGGCAATTAGAAATCTCTGGATCAGTAGTCTTTGTCCTTATGGTAGATTTGAATCTCCCAGACATCATCTGGGAATACTGTACTGCTGTGTGCAACAAGCAAGCCTGGGAAATTCCTGAAGCGTGTTCCAGATAATTTCTTGTCACAAGTACTCAGTGAGCCAACAAGGAAAGGTGCTCTCGTAAACTTGTTATTTGTGAATAGAGGACTCATGGGAGATATAATAGTAGGTGGCTCCCTTGCCTGCAGTGATAACAAAATGGTTGCGTTTAAATTTTTTTGGTGTAATGAGGAAAAAGTTCAGCAGATTTGCCATGTTGGATTTCAAGAATAAACTTTAAACTACTCAATGAGCTACTTAGCAGTGTACCTGGGAATCTGCTTTTAAAGACCTTAGGGGTTCAAAAATGCCAGTCAGTTTTTAAGAATCAACTTTTAAAAACACAGGAGCAGTCAATCCCATTGTGTTGTAAGTCAAACACGGGGAAAAAGACCAGCTTGCCTAAATAGGGAACTCCTCTTGGAACTCAGGAGGGAAAGAAAAAAAAAGTGTCATCTCTGGAAGCAAGGTGAGGCTTCACAGTAAAATTACAGAGCTGTGATTTACATATGCAGGGAGAAACCACAAAAAGCCAAAGCTCAATTAGAGTTGAAACGGACCAGTGTTGAGTCAGACAATAAAAAAGGCTTTTTAAAGTACATTAATGACAAGAAGAAGTCTAAGGAAAACATTGGTCTGATGCTTGATGAAAGTGATCATCTGAAAATAAGGCTAAAGAAAAAGTGGAGACATTCAATGCTTCTTTACAGAATCACAGAATGGTTGGGGTTGGAAGGGGCCCCTGGACATCATCTAGTCCATCCCCCCTGCTAAAGCAGCTTCACCTACAGCAGGTTGCACAGGATGGCGTCCACGCAGGCTTTGAATATCTTCAGAGAAGGAGACTCCACAGCCTCTCTGGGCAGCCTGTTCCAGTGATCTGTCACCCTCAAGGTAAGGAATTTTTTTCCCCTAATCAGATGGAACTTCTTGTTTCGGTTTGTGCCTGTTGCCCCTTGTCCTGCTGCTGAGCACTACTGAAGAGTCTGACCCCATCCTTTTGAAACTTGCCCTTAAGATATTTATATTCGCTGATAAGATCCCCTCTCAGTCTTCTTTTCCCCAGGTTACACAGGCCCAGCTCCCTCAGCCCTCCCTCATGAGGGAGATGCTCCAGTCCCCTCACCATTCTTGTAGCCCTCTGCGGGACCCTCTCCAGTATTTCCCTGTCTCTCTTGAACTGGGCAGCCCAGCACTGGACACAGCACTACTGATGAGGCCTCACCAGGGCAAAGTAGAGGGGAAGGGTAACCCTCGACTTGCTGGCCACACTCCTCCTCATGCACGTCAGGATCCCACTGGCCTTCTCAGCCACCAGGGCACACTGCTGGCTCATGGGCACCTTGCTGCCCACCAGTACTCCCAGGCCCTTCTCTGCAGAGCTGCCTCCCAGCAGGTCAGCCCCAGCCTGTACTGGTGTATGGGGTTGTCCCTCCCCAGGTGCAGGACCCTACACTTGCCTTTGCTGAACTTCATTAGGTTCCTTTTCACTCAACTCTCCGGCCTGTCCAGGTCTGGCTGAATGGCAGTGCGGCCTCCTGAGGGATCAGCCACTCCTCCCCATTCTGTATCATCAGCAAATTTGCTGAGGGTATGTTCAGTCCCCTCATCCAGGTCATTGATAAAAGTTGAATTTTAAAGCCCCCTTCACCAGGATGACCAGCGTGCTGCCAAAGATTCCCTTGCCTCTTTAAGCAGATGTATCCCATCCCTCCTTACCAGGATATAGTCATCAAAGAATATCTCATTGTTGTAGAAGCCAAAACCTTCACAGCACCAGCCATGAAACCAGAAGGCTGGAAACTTGCCAATGTTCTAATTTAGAAAGGTATGAGGTAAGACCCAGGAAACTACAGACCTGTTAGTCTAACCTCAATTCCTGGAGAAATTATGGACAAATTTGTACTGGGTGCTATTAAAAGGCATTTAAAAGACAATGCATTCATCATGCACAGGCAACATGGATTCACAAAGGGGAGCCTTGTTTAACAGATTTGATATCCTTCTACAATAAGGTCACCCACCTAGTGGATGAAGGGAAGGCAGTGGATGTAGTTTTCTGGATTTTAGTAAGGTTTTTGATACTGTCTCTCACAGCATCCTTCTGGACACATTGTGCAACTGTCAGATGAACAGGTACATGGTGCACTGGGTGAAGAAATGTTTGAACAGCAGGGCTCAAAGAGTTGTAGTGAATGGCTACATCTGGCCAGCGTCCAGTCATCAGCAGCCAGTCACCAGTTCTTTTCCTCAGGATTCAATTCTAGGGCAAGTTCTGTTCAATATTTTTATCAGTGATGCAGGATGCAGGAGTTGAATGCACCATTAATAACTTTGCTGATGATACTGAACTGGGAGATGCTGTTGACTCTTTTGAGGGACAAGAGGCCTTGCAGAGGGATCTAGAGAGCTTGGACCACTGGACAATCAGCAGTGGCATGAAATTTAACAAGAATAAGTGCCAGATTCTGCACTTGGTATGGATCAACACTGAGCACAAGCATAAATTGTAAGAGGAGTGGCTGGAGAACAGCCCTGCAGAAAGGGATCTTGGGGGGTGCTGGTTGACAGCAGGCTCTGTGAGTCACCAGTGTGCCCTGGCAACCAAGAGGGGAAACCACATTCTGGGATGCTTTAAGCACAGCATAACTAGCTAATCAAAACAAGTGATTATCTGGCTGTATTGGTGCAGCCTCACCTTGAATATGCAGTTATGGGCCCAACTATTTAAGAAGGATATTAAGGTACTTGGATGCATCCAGAGGAGAACAACACGGCTGGTAAAAGGGCTGGAAGGAATGTCATATGAAGAGTGGATAAGGAATCTGGGTTTGTCTAGTTTGCAGCAAAGAAGGCTGAGAGGTAACAGCTCTCTACAGCTCCCTGAGGAGAGGCAAAGGAAAGGGAGGTGCTGATCTCTTCTCCCTGGTATCCAGTGATGGGACATGTGGGAATGGCTCAACGCTGCGCCAGGGGAGGATCAGACTAGATATTTGGAAACATTTCTTTACAAAGGGAGTAGTCGAACACTGGAACAGGCTTCCTAGAGAGGTAGTCAATACCCTAAGCCTGCCAGTGTTTAAAAGCCATTTGGAAAACACTCTTAATAACATGCTATATTTTAATCAGCCCTGAATTGGTCAGGTAGTTGGACTAGATGATCACTGTAGGTCCCTTTCAATGGGAACTCCTATTCTATTCTATTCTATTCTATTCTATTCTATTCTATTCTATTCTATTCTATTCTATTCTATTCTATTCTATTCTATTCTATTCTATTCTATTCTATTCTATTCTATTCTATTCTATTCTATTCTATTCTATTCTATTCTATTCTATTCTATTCTATTCTATTCTATTCTATTCTATTCTATTCTATTCTATTCTATTCTATTCTATTTTCTATTCTATTCTATTCTATTCTATTCTATTCTATTCTATTCTATTTTCTATTCTATTCTATTCTATTCTATTCTATTCTATTCTATTCTATTCTATTCTATTCTATTCTATTCTATTTTCTATTCTATTCTATTCTATTCTATTCTATTCTATCCTATCTTATCCTATCCTATCCTTTTCTATTCTTTTCTATTCTATTCTATTCTATTCTATTCTATTCTATTCTATTCTATTCTATTCTATTCTATTCTATTCTATTCTATTCTATTCTATTCTATTCTATCCTATCCTATCCTATCCTATCCTATTCTATTCTATTTTATTCTATTCTATTCTATTCTATTCTATTCTATTCTATTCACAGTATAATTACAAATTAGCATTTTGACATTAACAGAATATCATGAAATTCAAGAAAGCAAACAAGTTCCTATTTGGGGAATACTAAATAATGATTTCTGTATTAATTGTGATAAATATACCAACCCCCACACTGATGCATGGCTTGAATGCATTTCTTAAAGCTCTGCATCAATCATTTTTATGAGCTCAGTGCAGAAACATTTTGCAAAATATAGTGGTCAGTGTGGCTCATGAGGTCAGATTCAATGTTTGTAACAATTTCATCTGACCTTAAAAATGTGAAATAGCTTTATTTTGAAATCTAGTATGTAGAAAGTGTTTGACTTACATTCTGTACAATATTGCAAGTCTCTCTTTGAAAGCATACAAGATACACTTACATTAATAAGCTTCTTCAATTACTCCTCAAACAGCAAAGCTATAACAAAGGCTTAAACACCTTAAAGAGCAATTTATTAGTTTAAAGTTTTTTTTAAAATTTTTCTTCACATTAGAAGAGTTCCAAAATGCTAGGTTGTATACTCATCTTTGGAGGGCAGTAATATTGTGTCACACAATAAATGATGTATGTATGAAAGAGTTCAGACTTATGTAGCATTAATTATGTTAAACTCTATTGTATTCAAGTTTTTATACCATTGCTAGGTTATCTACAGCTTCAAGATTTTCATTTAGCGAGGTGACTTAACACTCGTCATTTAGCCGTGACCTGAGCAGCTCATTTAGTCTTCTATTTTTCTGATTTTTGTTGAAGGTACTAGATGCTGTCATGATACCAAAACAGTATATTACTTTTTGTTTAATATCTTTGAGAACATAAACAAGTGAATGGCATTTCTACTTAAGACTACTTTTATATACTAGAATCACTCTCAATTTATCAAATTAATCAAAGTCTGGTGTGAGTCCTTTGCTGTGCTTGACAACTATTCTGCTGCATCTGACACATTTTTTCTGCAGGATTCAGCCCTACTACTGGTACTTCAGTATTTTATCTTGTTAATGAAATCCTTTCTCAGGCTGAGAATACGTAAAGCATTCATGTAAATATCTTATGAACAATAAACTACAAATGATCTAGGGAAATATTTAGCTACTGGCTCAGAGGATGTCTTAAAAAAATATTAGTAAATAGTTAAGCTGTGTGTGCAAAAAGAGTGAATGTTTAAATTGGCTTTTTGTCAAATAATTTCTAGAACTGGTTTACAAAATTTACAAACTCACTTTTCATAAATGTATTTCTATAATCTTTCCTGTAAGGCCATTTATTCAAAGCATAATAATATACTTTGCTAACCTATGTGTATATGTGAAATAAACAGTGATTGTAGATTAAAAAGAATAATTTTCCTCTAAGGTGGTGTTGTTTAACCCTTGCCGGCAACCAAGACCCCGTAGCTGCTCATTCATTTCTCCTCCTGGTGGGATGAGGGAGAGGATTGGAGGAGTAAAAGTGAGAAAATTTGTGGGTTGCGATAAAGGCAGTTTAATAGGGAAAGCAAAAGCCATGCACACAAGCAAAGCAAAACAAGGAATTCATTCACCACTTCCCATGGGCAGGCAGGTGCTCAGCCATCTCCAGGACAGCCGGGCTCCATCACACGTAACAGTTACTCGGGAAGACAAACACCATAGCACAGGATGTGTCGTTTTCCCCCCCACCCCCCACCCCCCTTCTTCCCCAGCTTATATATACTCAGCATAACATCAAATGGTATGGAATATCCCTTTGGTCAGTTGGGGTCACCTGTCCTGGCTGTGTCCCCTTCCAATTTCCTGTGCCCCTCCACCCCTCTTGATGGCAGGGCCCGAGAAACTGAGAAGTCCGTGACTTAATCTAAACATTACCCAGCAGCTAAAACCATCAGTGTGCTACCAACATGGTTCTCACACCAAATCCAAAACACAGGCCTGCACCAGCTACAAAGAAAGTTGACTCTGTCCCAGCCAAAACCAGCTTTGAATATGTGCCTACATAGATACAAACTCAGGTACCCACAGAGTGACACAGAAAAATTATTCCCAATCTCAAAGTAGCATGAATATACACAGCTCAAGGTGTGTATTACATACAAAGAAAAAAATATGTTGTTGCTTCTTACATATCATGAGAAAAACTTCTACAAGGAGAATAAAAATATGTACGTGAACAAATTTGGCATAGCTGATATTTGTTTGGTTGATGGCTTTCTTTCACATGTCCCAAATGTAGAAATCACTGCTTAGTTAGACTAGGTCGAGCAGGTGGAAAGCAAGCAAGGTGGTATTTCTGTTAAAACTACAATTATATACACTTTTTATTTAGTGGCTACATATATACTGCTTTAATGCAGTGTAATACATATATGTCCCTATTAACATTTAATGATATGACAAAGGTAGCCAAAGCAATCTAGCTGTGACAGAACAGACCTGAGAAAAGGCTGGTTTACTCTGTTGAGAGTAAGGTGTAGCAGGCAGGCAGCTGAGCGAGAGGAGGAGATAGGGAGGTAATTTAAGATCAGAAGTTTACATTTTTTTGTAGGAAGCATGGCAAGGGACAGACTTAGCGAGCAACTTTACCATGAGGCAGGCATGCAGATGTTTGCGCTGAGCTTTTCCCAAGTGAAAGGCACACAGAAGATGACTAAGGGTGAGGTTTATTTTTTTTGTTGTTGCTGTTTTGTTTTTGTTTGTTTGTTTGTTTGTTTTTTTAATGTAGCTAGTGATGGAGACTGGAATCACTGTCTGAGGAAAGCGGGGAATCAGCCAGCCAGCTGATGATAGCTGATACAAGATGCTAAAGAAACTTGGTCTTTTTAGTCCACTGAAGGGAAAATTATGGGAACCACACACATGTATAAAGACACCCATATAAAATAGATTTTTGGAAAGTAAACTTATTGAGAAAGGTATAGAGAAGTTCAGTGCCTTGGAATTGAATATGTATGCAGTCAAGGCTAGAGAAAAAAGAGGTACATTTTTAATTGTGAGAAGAATTAACAACTTACATTCGATTGTAGGCTCCATCATAGACTGGAATCCAGTTAAGGGTTTATCTGCATAGGTGTAAACATGCTCTTTCCTCCTGCTGCCCACAGACTGTAAGACAGGCAGCAGAGAGTTGCAGGACAGTATGACCTGTTGGTACAAAGCTAAGCTAGATACAATGTAGACTAACTTGCACTAGGAAGATCCATTCTTAGTTTTGGTACAAGGTCACGTTAATGTAGCTATAGAGCTTCAGGTTGAAAACTGGCTGGTATTTAACAGCTTGGGAAATGAGCAGAATGAATATCTGACTTCCCACGTACACATATGCTTGAAGGAGTACCATAATGAAAAGGCAGATGTCATTGATGGCCCACTAGAATAAGTGGATGAAGTTCCTTGAGTTGTGCTATTTAGTAGATAAGCCCACATTAACAACATCCCCCTGGCCACAAGATCTATTACTCTAAGTGAAAACATATCAAAAATGGAAGAGATCAAATAATGAGTAATGAATGCAATGTTATTATTTAAATGGATACATCTGCTATTCATTACAGTATTTAAAATTATTTCCACCAGCAGAATGATCACTATGCCTTGTGTAAGCTGTTTGTTTGTTTCAGTTTTATCATGTTGTGATTTGTGGTGTGATCTGCATGGAAATAAGGAAATCTGTTATTGTCAGTTTGACAGTGTGTGACAAAATGAAATGCCATAAATTATGTATCCCTTATTCATTATCCTTAGATCCATCTCATTTTATGAATATTTGCTCTCTATAAATTTTAATTCATTTATTCATTTAAATGAATCTCTCCAGAAATGTTTTAGGATTGAAAAAATGAAGATTATGCAAAGCTGGAGTAGCTCTCTCTGGAGAAGTTGAACAAAGGGGCAGAGAGCAGTATAATGAAATTTAGCTGCATTAAGTATAATCCTTCATGGAATCTACTAAGGTTTGTGAATACAATCCATACTTCTATTTTTCTGTGTTATTTCATCTTTGATGCTATTGAATCAATCCTTATTTACCTTTCTTGGAACAGGCACTGATATACTTATTTCAAAGTGGTTTAAACAAAGTTTGTGGTACTATATGGACACTCTCATGTATGTTATCGCACAGCTGCCAGTATTTCTGGGGTTTATGAAGAAAGTGCTGCTTGTTGCTGCCAGACGTCTTACAGAGATTTCACTGAATGCCTTGAAAATACATAGGAAGATTTAAAATTAAGATGAAAACTCTGAACTGCTTGCTTTTAAATTATATTAGAAGTGACAAGCCTGGAAACCTTCATGAAAGCAAAAAACTATTTATTGTATTTTGGATTTTTCAGTAAAATTATGAAAAGATTTTTAGGCATTTTGTACCTAGAAGTCTCCATAGTAGATCATCAATTTCTTTACTGTTGATGGAGTGAATAGCCAACAGCAGAAACACTGGGATAATTCCTTTTCCCATGTTGTAATTCTAAGTCCTAATTAAGATAGCATGAGGGTAATTGACTCCCTTAAAACAAGATCACATAGACAAATGATTATTCAAGAATCATGCTACTGTGTTGTACTCTAGTTGCTGGGACGCATTTTGGAGGCAAGCATTTAGCATTTTAGCACAGATTTCTATTTGTTTTTGTGGTTATTCTGAGATCTAAGCAGACTTAAGGACTACTTCTGGTTTGAGCACAGGTTGCTGCTTGTGTTGGTTTGAGAAGTCTTTCCTTCACTTACTGCTGTAGTCCAACAAGGTAGGAAAAATGCAAATTCAAAGTTGCTGAATATAATCTGATTGTGCTCTGCAGGTGTCTGCCTGTTTATTCTCCAAGAGAGAGGCAAGACTTTGCCTCCCACCCCTCCATGAATATGGAAATAGGTCATGGAAAGCAGAACAACTTGAGGAGGAGAGTTTAACATCCCCCCACTGGAGATATTTTGATCACTTTGGTGACATAGATGCTTCTAAATTTATTTCGGAAGGTAAAAGGTTCCTCAGTTATGTTTTGGGAAGAATTAAATGGCTTCTAAATTTTTCCATTATATTTTTTTTTCTTATTAATGGTGTTATACAAAAAATACTACTTCCTTTATTTGAATCAGGACTTAAGGTGACTTATGGCAACTCTGTTAATATTAATAACTTACTGTTATGCTCCATTTATTAGGAGATAATACACAACTAGTCAGTGGATCCAAAGGAAAAAAAGCTCCACATTTAGTCCAGCAGCATGGGTTATTCAGCTGAGGGAACAATGGAGAATTGTGCTGCTTTTTAAATTGTTGAGTAATTTATGAGTATTTTATTGCTGAGAACCCCAAGAGTTAGCTTTTTAAATATGTCTCTGTATTGGGTCTGGTTGGGATGCAGTTAATTTTCTTCATAGCAGCCTATGTGGTTCTGTGTTTTGGATTTGTGGCTAAAACAGTGTTGATAATATTTTGGCTATAGCTGAACAGTGTTTGCACAGGGTCAAGTCTCTCTCCCACTCTATCCATCCTCCCCCACCAAGTATGCTGAAGGTGATCAAGAAGTTGTTAAGTGGCACAGCTGGGATAGCGGATCCCAATCAGTCAAAGGAACATTCCTACCATATAATGTCATGCTCAGCAATACAACTGTAGTACAGGAAGAATGGGGTGAGGTTTTTTTTTTTTTTGTTTTCCAAGGTGGCTTTTCCTTGGGGACTGGTTGGGCTTCAGCCTGCTGGTGAGAGCTGGCGTGTGATTGTTTTTAGCAAGGAGCATTTTCTTCTTGATAATGTTCAGGCTCTGTTCAGGAGATAGCTGGGATTTAGAAAATATATCCTGTTTTGGGGGCAGAAAATAATCTAGGTTATGGGTGTAAGCTATTCTTATGTAGATACAGCCCTTTGGGTGATTTGCTTCTCTCTGGCCCAATGAATATTTAGATGGGTTATGCAAAAAGGAACAAATTCAAGGTAAGCATTTGACAACCTCTCTCCCAATTTAGTGACTCAGTTCCTGGTTGCTACTTTTGCCTGGAAAACAAGTTCAGCTGAATACCTTAAGGAAAGAGAAATTGTATTCATTTTTTTTACAAACTGTAGCAACTTTCAATGATGGAAGAGCTAGATAGAGAAAAAAACAAATATGGAGGGACATAAACATTGTCTCAGAGTAAAATAGTGAATGAAAGGCAGAAAAACCCATTTCCAAAACAGAAGAATGTGAATTCTGAGTGGAAAGAGACATTTTCAGTGACAATAAATAATGTATCTCAAGTGGAAGTTCAGACATATGTCTGAATTCCACCTCTACTTCACTTGCTGAAGGTAATTCCTCTATCAGTGTGTTGACAATTATCAGGCAGGTTATGAGGCCTCTAGATTTCTGCATAGGTAGTAGAACAGATACTTAGAGCTACTTGCACCATTTTTAAGGTTAATATTTTTCTGACTGAAAGTTCAATGTTTTTGTACTTATTTTGTGCATGAGCATACACAAAATACACACAGTTAGGAATAATCCCTTTTTAAAACTGGATCACATAGAAATATGTCTTTTAATATATATGTCCTATTTTTTTTTCTTTAAAGATTGCTTTATATCACCTCAGTTATGGGATTTACACTATGGTTTCTGAATGATGTTTAACTTTTCAGAAGTGTGACTCAGCTGCATCACACCCAGTGAGCAATTATTTTTTTCTGCTCTCAGCTTTCAGACCCTTATGACCAGTCTTTCAGATATAGCCCCCAGGTTTACTGTGCCATAGAAATTTTGAAATTCTCATATTTGTCTTTTAATGCCTCTCATCCTGCAGTAACAGGAACTGATGGAGGCTGGTTTACTGAATCAAACCAAGCTGGTAATTAATGGGCAGATGGTGAAGTACAGCAGCGTCACTTGGATCCTGGTACTGAAAATCAGCATCTTTTCTCCCACACGAATAAGGTGTGGTTGGCAGCTTTACTCAGATGCAGAGGGCAGGGATGTGGTGCACAGGCATTGCCATGTGCAGGGCAGAAATTTCTGCCTGTGCCCTATCAGTTATCAGATTTCCAGGGTTAATGGAGGGAGGGGGGGGGGAAGATATTTTCCACTCATTTTTACGTGAGTAAGAGTAACTGAGAGTGTCTTTCTCTTTGGGGAACGCTTGGAATTGTTTTCCCCAAAGCTTCGGCTGTGGCAAACGTGGGCTGTGCCATATTTGAACAGAACCCTGAGTGTTATTTATAACCAATTTACCCCTGGCTTCAAGGGCACACCTCAAAGTGAACAACAGCAATAGGTTTTATTCATAAATGGTCCCCTGACCTGTTACCTAGTGTTTGTATTTCATTTTGCAGTCATTTTAAATGCATTTATCTAGTGACTAAAGAAAAAAATTACAGTATTTTTTTTTTCTTGCTGCTCCATTGGTATGTTTGTTTCTTTCTCACCCAAGACAAATAATTTTAGATAACATATTCCAAATATTCTGGAAGTGTTTCTTATATCAGAGTGTCAAGGTGCAATTTCCATAATAACACTTGCATTTTGTGGGGAGATCCAGTCTGATGTCAGCCTGTGAGACAGACAGGTTCATTTGCTGCAGTGTTTGTTCCATCTCCATTATCTGCAGAACCCCAGGCAAATAGTTTACAGCGTGGA
This sequence comes from Falco biarmicus, assembly GCF_023638135.1. NCBI lineage: Eukaryota > Metazoa > Chordata > Aves > Falconiformes > Falconidae > Falco > Falco biarmicus. Next base: position 11,526,453 of record NC_079292.1, on the reverse strand, counting down.
TAGTATCCCAGAGCCAAGCAAAGGCTGTCATGTCTGGTGATGTTTGACAGTTTGCAGAAATTGCTCGGGGAGCAGGGCCTTTTTCTTATAGCTAATAAGGCCAGCATGTTCTCAGATTATCAGATTCACACTTTCTAATGATTTCTTCTCAGTTTTGCTATACCACAACGGCAGGCTGGAAAGTAGTTTGATGAACACCAGCTAAACATATATAGCAAAGCCATTTGACACGTGCAATTTTAATGCATGCTGACTGCTCCGACTGACATAATCCAAAAGCGACATCTGTTTTGGGACTTCATGTTTTGGCTTTCAGTCAGGTGTGAAATGAAAGTTCTTCGATATGATGAAATATTGCTGTCTTGCATTGACATGGAGAGCCAAAGAATCCTTGGGTCAGCTCACCATATCTGTTAGCAGTCCTCGGTTTGCACTGAATTTCTGTGAAAACACATACCAAAAATGCATTGCTAACTCAGCGTGGCATTTTGCTTTCTGCTGCTGTGCCATGGCTGAGGTTCTGAAACTGCCAAACCAGCAGTAAAACAGGTTTTCCTTTGGTTCCTCCCTACTTAATTATCAGTGACTCACGAATTGCCTTTCATTTTCACTGTGTCAATCCTGGCAGTCCCAGTGCTCCAAATGACCAATTAGTGACACAGCAGCAAAGGCACTTCAGCTGTCTTGGTTTAGAGCTGAGCTTAGCTTCTACTTAGGAGTGTTAACAGCCTCATAATTAGATTTCTTTCTAAACTTAAACTGGATTCTGTAAAAGATCCCAGAGGTTTATGACCAAGCAATCATTTTGCTAGAATTGCAACCATGTCCTTTTATCCTACCCAGCTTTTAACTGCCATCTTTTTTACTGTGCTGCTTCTTCATCTTTGCTTTCGTTCATGGAGTGCTGGAGACTGAGGGCTGTGGTTTAACTCAGATCATGCATTGCTTCCCACCAATTTGCTGCACTCACCCTTCCTAGGCAGCAAAATGGGTAAGCCTGAGTATTTCCAACCCTCATGGGACAGCAGGGAAAGCAAATGGGCTAAACGGAGCAGTGTGATGAAAGGACAAAGGGAGAGTGGCAGTGAGGTGAAATGCTTTTCTCCCTTCCTTGTCTCACCAGCCAGTCTTCCATGTGCAGTTAGCTCCAGCCAGTTTGTCCTGAGCCAGATGAGCTGTGCAGCAATAACCTGTAAATGACCAGTGTGCAGTTAAGGAGATGTTTCCATAAGGAACTGGTGCAATATGAGGCAAGAACACTGACATAAGTGACAGCAGCTTATGTCACAACATTCAAGTGGAGATGCGTTCTTGGCACATGAGAGTTGTGAAGTACCGAGGCATTACATTTTGCAGCCTATCCAAGGACTAGTCAGCCTTCAGCTTGACCTATTTAATCCATGCTAAGAGCACATTGTGTAACAGCTGCTGCTGTGGCTACTGTAGCCTCAGGACTGAAGCAGCTTCCATCATTCTCTTTCTTCCAGCTTGTGAAGGCTAATGGACTGAATCCATTGCCCTCCTGCAAAGAAATTATATTCATTTCTATGTATGCACATCATGACTTATGGAAATCCAAGCATAAACATGCATAAGCCTCTGTCTACAAAATTTCACCTTTGGGAATGTAAGGTCATATATTTATAAAAGCTTAAGTAATCTTGAAATAATCCCCATACACTAGAGAAAGTAAAGCAAGGAAGACAGCAATGAAATGAAAAAATGCATGTATTTAAAAATATATGCAGTCATTGTATCTAGTTATGAAGAACCATAAATCACAATATAATTTATGTCTGAAGCATAATAATAAACCAAATCAAATAGTTTCTATCTCAGCAGTTTTGCAAGGCAAATAAAGACAGAGGATTTGGGGACCTTTAAGTACCTGTTATTTTTTGCTAATGGTTTATTTAATAAATTTGTTCCAAAACATTTGTTCAATTAAGCAAAACCTTATCTTAAACTTTTGAAATAGTAATAAACCCCCCCACTCTAAAATTCTCAAATTTGTCAACTAGTTTCTTATGCTTAATTTGTGTCATAAGACTTAGGGTTTAGCTGCTAGACACAATTTTTTGATTCTTATATCATATAGAATTTTTATATATATAATATATATATACATAGTACAGAATTCTTGCTATATAAAATCCAATTTATTTTCCTGGGATTCAGATTCCTAAAGGCAACTCACTGTCTTGCAGAATAGAAGATGATGAGAAAGTTCTAATCTATGCAGAGCATGCCTTTGTTTTCTTTACACCAAGCGTCACTCCTTCCTTCTGTTTGGAGCTTCTCCAAGTTAGGTTGTTCATAATTCTTGTTCTCACTACTCATAAATTCTGGCGAGGAGTAAATCAAGTGCTACAAACCCCCTTATTTTAAAATTCTAAGCAGGATTTCACAACCTAAAGAGAAACTATAGTAGAATTTATATGCTTAAATACGGATATAAAACACTTGGGCAGCAGAGAGACCAGAGGTACTTAAGTAGGCCTATAATATTACTTATACCCTTAAAATTCTACCATTGTATATACCCAGGGAGAGACATGCCAACTGAAAAAATGACAGACTGATGGGAGCATATCCAAAAGGGGGCAAATATCTAGTCCGTAGTGACTGTTTCAAGTCTGCTTATACATTCATTGCTAAACTATCACCGGTTAATAAAGAAACAAACAGTGCCTCTTTCTCCAAACCTTGGCACCAGGAATTTCTCCCATGCCTCCTTTCTTCACCAAGGGTCTTCACATATAGTTTTCTGCTGTGTGTTGTTCTCCATCTTTGTTAGAAAAAATTCTCTTCTGCCCAATATTAAAACTGCAACACAGTCTGTAACACTGTCATGTGGGCACTGGAAGGGGACAATTATGCAGAGCAGATTTATCCAGAAAACATAATTGGCAACATCTTTTAATCCCCCTTGTTACAGCTATGTCTATTTGTGTGTTTAAGGTTTTTGCTAAACATTTTAACTGATATTCTGAACGGAGAGATCATGTTTAGTTGTTTATAACCACAGTTTCAATGTCCCTTTTTCTCATTATTGCACTATAGTTTTGAATACAGCTACATTCCAATTAGAGAGGGAAAATAATATTTTCCTCATGGAAAATTTCCCAGGAGCCTGAATATGTTACAATTCCTGTGCCATGTAAACCTGACTTCCATTTCAAATAATGTGGATCGCACAGGACAGTAGCTCTATAAATTTGGATACACGGTTATTGACCAAAGAACTGGCCACAAATCATCCAGCACAAACAGGATTTATGTAGGGTCTTATGCTGGTTAGTTACTCTGCTATAAGTAATTTTTCACTGCAACATTGCTGTATAGAAAACATAACCAGTGAAGCAGTGAAAATCATAAGGAAAGGTTTTTAAATTATAGAATCCCTACTATTACTGAGGCTGAGAAACTTTTATTATTATAAAAAAAAAAAAAAAAAGATGGCTTTTAAAATACTTTAAAATCCCTTAGCTTGTTTAGGTTGCTGGGACATTAGAGATACTGGATGAGATTTCAGTGGGGCATTGTCAGAAAAAAAGGTGTGAACCCTCCTTTCTCAACATGCATATATATTCCCACCTGCCATTCTATCTTTTTGAGCTCATTCATCCCCAATTCTTTTGTGCAAGTTAGCCATTCCTGTGGTTGTTCCTAGGTGGTTCCTCTGACTGATCTTAGTCGCACAGCATTTATCCCAGATGATGCCCTCAGTTTCTTTGGGAAAGCAGTATTAGAAACATTATGAAAGGAAGAGTTCAGCTCCATGAAATACTTATTGCTGAAATCAAGGACCTGTTCACACTTAGGGTGAGAAAGGTTTCTATCTCCACAGGCCGCGGTGGCTCTGAGGGACACCTGGCTATAAACCTGGCCTCTAGCTAAACACATCATCCACCCCTTAGCAGAAGTCCTGATGGGACTTGCAGAAGCGTTGGTACCATCCCCTCATAAAGGAGGATGTCATGGATGGGGAGGGGCGGGGGGGGAGGGGGGAAGCTATTATGCAATTTGTGGGTGTCAGCGTCTTCTCTCAAGTAACAAGCAATAGGACAAAAGGGAGAAAAGTTAATGGCCAGGGGAGGTTTAGTTTGGGTACTAGGAAATATTTATTCACTGAAAGGGTGGTCAAGCATTAGAACAGGCTGCCCAGGGAAGCGGTTGAGTCACCATCCCTGGAGGTATTTAAAAGACTTGTAGATGTGGTGCTCAGGGACAGGGTTCAGTGGTGGACTTGGCAGTGGTGGGTTAATGGTTGGACGTGATGAACTTAAAGGTCTTTTTCAACATAAATGATTCTATGATTCTATGATAAATTTTAAATATGTGTGTTTTGGAAACAGTAATTGTTCATTTGACATGAAAGTGATTAAAGGGCAAGAGAATTAAGCGAACGGAAACAGTTTGGGTCATAGCAAGGGAGGCAGGAGAATGAAAACAGAATGGGAGGTACATGGAGATGAATGGGAAGTGAGTGGTGAGGGGTCTGAGGGCTCAGGCCCGAAAGTATACCTAGGAGATATCAACTTGACAGAATGCATTGATAAATTATAACCAGTATGATAAACAGTGTATTGTATCATAATCTTCAGAAGGGCTGGGAGTAGAAATCAAATGATTCAGTGTGGGTGATGTAAATGGAGTAAGCAGGAACTGTGGATAGCTATTTTTAAGCACCCCTGGTCCTGACACCCCTGGTCCTGACCATAGAGCCAATGCATCCTAATGCCTTGCATCCTAATGCAAATAGTATTAAAAAAAAAATAGTATCAATGGAACAGAAAAGTAGAGTGGAAAAAGGGATCCAATACAAGCTTTACCGGTTGTTGGTAAGGAAAATAAAGCCCACCATAGAATGAAGCACAGGGACAAATAAGTAGCAGCAGACTGATCTCATTGTTACAGATTTGCTAATAAATTAAGATTGATTGACTTTATTTGATTTTATAAAATATTTTTAATAGAAAATATAGAGGGATAAGAAATATATTTTAGTGAAATTTATAGTTGCACAGTAAAAGCTGTTATGAAATCCTTTGTACAGTCTCGTACCAAAGCCAGAAGAATGGGCTAGAATCATTGTTTAAAACTTAGGTAATAAATTTAGGGTTTGAAAGGTTTCTTTGTATTTGACTAGTCTTCTGTATGTAGAAAGTGTATTGAAATGTCAGAATATAGGATTAATGGGAACTGGGGAGAGTCGACTGGAACAACTTGTAGTTACCTGCCAAGAAACTGTGAATTTTAGTAAAAGGTAATTCCGGCAGGGGGAGATCGTGACCACTGACTCACATACCACCTACCCAAATCGTACCCCAGACCCATTTCTGGACCTTTCTAACCTTTACTGCACAGAATCGGATATGGGAGGAGAATATGTTAATGATTTTCGGGAAATATTATGTTTATGCATGAATACTTAATGAATATGTATGAATAAGTTCTATATATGGTGTCTGATTTTGAAACTTGGTGTGCATTGATTGTGAGAAGACTCACTCATGCACCTGGCTGTCAGTAAAGAAGTGTCTGCCTATCTACATCACATTGGTGTCGATAAGTTCTTCATTCCGAGATTTCGGTACCATCATGGTAGAGTTAAGATCAAAAAGCCTTTCCAAGCTGGAAAAATGTGACATGGAATCATAGATGCAAAGGGAAGATACTAACTAATAAAACAAAGAGAAGGTAAGAGTCATAGGTTTAAAATTAAGATACTGAAAGATTACAGCAAATAAGGAATGCCAGAAACACCTACTGTATTTCGAGGGTATCCAAAGGGTCATCATATGTGTGAGGACACAAAGAAATGGAAGCAGGGTCCTCAGTCACTAGCAGTGCTTGACTGAACTCCTTTATCTTGATACTGTATACCCGAAAGGTTACTGAGGTCCACAGCTCAGTCTTTCTGTCTGACTTGGTGACATTTGCAAGGACTGCCCTCCAATTTACCATGGAACTGCTTGTCACCTGCAACTAAATGTAAGGATTATTTGAGGAGGACCACAGTGAAGGGTTGCTCCAAATTGTCAAATATGACAGCATCTGTACCAGGTCTCCTGAGAGAAGCCCTACCTTGCTGTGTCAGAAGAAAGGGCTGATAGTGAAGGACAAAGGATGTTCTTAACTCTTTACCAAGGCTTTTTTAGACCACTGATTCTGTGGCCCCCTAAAGACCACTGAGTCTGTGTGCTGCTGTAGTGCTGAGTTGCAGCAAGGTCTGCAGAGCCTGTCATAAAGGAAATTTCTCTGTGAGGAGAAAGGAAGTATTAAACTCCGAATTTGTGTGTACTGCACTTTATCCTGGGACAACCACTCAACTGCTGGAGAGGTAGAAGACATGGGGTACCTGAAGAGCAACAATGGGCAGAAAGGAAGCAGGGGGGACATCAACAGAAGATAATGATCTCTTCCTGATATGGGCCTTCTTCTGTACCAAAATGGATCATACCACTTCTCTCCCTGTGCATCTTCCACTTGGGTTACGGGCATGGCAGGGATGTTTGTGTGATGCTCTGCAGCCTCTGTGGTGCTCTTATGGAGAAACAGAGACATCCGACAAATGCCGGTCTCAGCAGCTATGCTGCTTCTGGACCTAATGGACAAGCACTCCAGACAGACTGGAAGAAGAAATGCTCAGCCTTCCCACTGGCATTATACACCTGATCGAGGGACCCTAGGTGCTGAATAACTAAGGAATCACCTAGTTTACCCATGCCACATACTACTGTCAACATTTTGAAGCCATTCAGCGTGAGCTGAAGTGTGGCACAAAGTTGTTAAAGCCCAGTAAGTAAATGGGATTGGAAGACACCAGATTTCCAAGGACTGGGTACGGAAATAGGAATTCAGCACTGGGGAGAAAAAACAAACCAAAGTGCCTACAAGCCATATGCCTGTATTTTTCAAAGGCAGAAGAGAGAGGAAGGCAACTCTAAGATCCCCTTTTCCACTGCATAGGGAGTGAAGAACAGATAGGGGTCCTGATTAGATAGAACATATGGAAGAAGTTGGTTGGAATATATGGAAGTTCTGTGGTGCTGTAGTGAAAAACTGCTTAATAACATGGTTTAAGTCAGACCAGCATTCAAATCAAGTGGGTTATTGATTTATTTACTGCACGTAATTAACCAGCAATCAGCAAACTATGCATCCGGGATCAATATCACCAATACAACTGACAAACCACAGCAATAGACACTTAAAAATGTTAACAAACACCTACAACATTTTCAAACTCTTTTCTGTCATTAATTCCACAAAGTTCTAACCTCACCACCAATTTGCATCCCTAGCTCCCCTTTGTCCCTCGCTCCTGGAAAAGTGGGTTATAAGCATGTACACCTTCTCTGGAAGTGCCCATTCCCCTGTTTACACACTGGTGGCCAAGATGGGACTGCTCTAGCATTGTGTATAACCTGCTGGCTATGCTTTGTTAATTATTATGCCATGGAGAAAGTTCTTCATGAGGTCACATAAGCACACTCTGTGTGTGCGTCCCTGCATGTTGTTCCCCTGCTGTCAGTCCTCTAGTTGGATGCATGCTCCTGGTGGTACCTGACGGGTAGATCACTCTGGTTGGCCCAGAAGGAGACCATGACTTCTGGCAGTATGAGAACTGGTTTTCACAGCTGCTCTGTCACTTTCTTCTCCCTCTGTGGTTTCACAATTTTTCATCCTTCTTGGACACTTCTTTCCAACTCCTTACTTTCTCAAGAATCTCACTGCAGTTCGGCAATTACTGTTTAAAGATGGCTGTCTTAAACTTCGTTATTGGGAATTTCCTTACGGTGTTACCATTTTTTCTTGGCAATTATCCTCTCAGCGGATGGTTTTGGACAGTCTATTCACACACCCCATTTACACTCACATTCTACCATTAGCTGTTGTCTGGGGCATGTCAGCAAGAAGAAGCCATGTGCACTCCCCCACAGTGTGGGAAAGGAGAAAGGGGTGTGTGTTCCATAGTGAATGGACGTAGACGTGAAAATGAGAGACACAAAATCCCAGTTTTTGAAAATGTTTGATGAGTAAAGGCTGAAGTGCTGTTTCCTCCTTTCCTCGAAAAGGAGGGGTCAGTTTCCAGACTGTGACATGAGCTTCAGGTCTCAGGTGAGGACAGAAGCCTTGTCTTTTAATTTTCCCCTCTCTGTTTTTCCACTATACCCAATATTAAAGAGCAAAAAATGAAGGATAACTGCAAAAGAACTTTCTTCAGTCATCAGACATCTGACAGAGTTTTCATTAGGTATGAGGTTATTTCTCATTCTCTCCCTCAAGACATACGCAATCGGCCTGGCTGAAGCCCACAGAAGGTAGGATTGACCTTATCCATAGCTATTACCAAGAGGTACAAACCTGAGCTAGAGGAACCTTCATTTTGACCCAGCATGTCTGGGTCATGCCTGTCATATAAGTCAAGCATAAATTAGCATAATTTATATTATGTTACTCTCATAAGGCAATTTGCCAGTAAACATACCCGTGAAAGAAGATTTCTACATACTGATATTGAGAGAAATTTCAGCATGTTACTAAAACTGAGGGACTCTTGATCTTACCTATAACAAGCACAATAATTGTGCTTAATTACACAGCAGTCAGCAATCACATTTATGGGGACAAGGAAGGCCCCAGATTCTCCTAGGGGTGACATACTGCTACAAACAAATCTCCGCCATGCAGGTCTTACTGCCCCTTTCATTATAGAGTTATAGCTTAAGAAGGATGTCTGGGTAAAGGCAGAGATCTTTTGTGAATGTCCCAGCTCCAAATGAGCACAGCTAAATATGTCTTAATACATTCTTTTTGTTATTATTTTTTTCCAGTTCAGTTTGCTAAGACCACAAAATACTGCAAGTCTTTGTTAAAAAATTTTAAGTGAATTTTCAGTGCTTGATGACAGACCATCAGCTGGCAGAGAGCCACCCTACATTTTAGAGAGTACCATACTGATTTTTCCTTGCACCGGTTAAATATGCCATTATACAACTGTAATACTATTACATGAATTCATTTCTTCTTGAGAAACAACAGATCTGACCCCAAGGGCAGGTAAAGGTACTATTTTCAAACATTCACTGCTTTGTAAGTAGAGCTGCAGTCCAATATTTTAGAATTTAATCTGGGCAGATTACATTAGTACCTCAAATTGAAAGCTTCTTAACTAAGTACGCATTGCTAGTAGAACTGCCACAGAAGACATTAGAAAGAAAACAATGTAAGCTATGCTGTGACACAATTTCTCTAATTAAATACAATTTCAAGGATGGCTGTAAGACATTCTGTTCAGTGTTTGACTTTTTACAATTACATCTAGGAACAGCAGATGAATTACAGGGGGGAAAAATCACAGATGTTCTATTGATTTATGTCCCTGCCACTTCCCCTTTATGATAGATACAATAGCTTTTGATTTGATCAAAGTAAAATATTGCTATATATTCCAAACTTTTGGTTTTATTACTGGACAATAATTTGAAATAATTTTAGTGAAAAAAAATTGCACAATTAAAAATTTTAAAAAGATAATTTAGGGATGAAGACAGCAATATGTGAAAACTTATGCTCCACTAAACTTCTCTTCAATATTTATGTATCTCTGGGGAGTAATAGCATTGACCTGTTAGAAAAAAATTAGAAATAAATGGTCCACTGCACTAAATCTAAAGTAGGACATGAGTTACAAAACAAAACCAGTGTCCTACAGTATCAAATGTTAATGATGTGCTATAACTTTCTATATCTGTTATATCACAGACTTTTATAAGAAGAGCATGACCAAATTGTCAGTCTTCTACAACATACGAAGGTATTCACTCACCGAGATATTTTTCTAAATAGAAGTGTAGTAGGCTGTGAATAAGTAATTGATAAAGTAAATATAAGGAAATATCAGTCATTGATGACATAAACTCTGCAGGTCTTTACTTAGGTAAAGGACCCATTGCCTTGAGATGACTCACATAAAGCATGTTCAAGAACACATCCAGGTCATTCCACCATCAGGACAACCTGCTGATAAGGGGGATCCATGATATAAATCTCTTAATAAGCATTTTCACAGCTTTACTATTTCTCAACGTTCTCCTCGAAGACCTGATTTTTTTTAATTCCCTTGTCTAGTTTGTCTCTGATTTGGAGTTCATGCCTTCTAATGTTAATATCCATTTCTGATTAAACTAATTATATAGTGGAATGCCACCCATCAATACTGTGTTTTATAATACTGCAAGTAAAACCACCAACACTTTTGTTTTTACTGTATGAATACTTCCAAAGGGTCAATTAGGTAAAAATTAGGAAGCAAAATTGCTGGCAGATCAGACCTCTGGCAGGTCAGATGTAAATAGGAAATCAAGAGTGCTGAAGAATTTGAACACTTTTCAAAGAATGCTTGAGCTAACAGTAAAGTTTCCTTAAAAACAATCAAAGCAGGAAGTCAGATAGGAAATGGTGGAGCTACCTAATGACAGAAATATAAGGGGAGCACTCAGAGATGGTACTATCATAGCAAAGAAACTCAGCAAATTATTTGCTTTTTTCATTGAAGCAGTCTGGGGAAAACCCCACATCTGACGCTTTTTTTTTTTTTTTTTTTTTTTTTTTAACAGGTCAGAAGAGTTATATTAGTTTGAAATAAATATGCAGAAAGCATGAGACCAAACACATTTTTGTTGTAAGATCTTAGCAAATCAGCAGGATTGGATGGTATTTATCAGGATGACACTCATATGTGAAATTACAGAGCAGCTAGCCAAGAGTGCAACATGTCATCACAAGCAGCAACTGCATCGGAGTATTGGTGAGCTGCCAGTATAACTCCACGGAAAGTACTCTAGAGGCAGTATTGCAGACTACATCCTGGTAAGTCTGACTTTTGCCTCTGGTTGGATGATATAGTCTATAATAAAGAAAATGGTAGGTGAATGCATGGACAAATGTGGTGTCTGGGGAAAGAAGCAGCATGGCCAAGTTAACAGGTAGAAGGAAATCTTGCCTTACTGATCTGCTGGAGTTCTTTGAAAGTATCACAGAATGTGGACAAAAAATAAGGTACACTATTTATCTGGATTTTCAAAAAGTCTTTGACAAAGTTATATATACCAAAGGTTATTAAAGACACTAAGATGTCAAAACGTTGGAGCATGTCTGAAGGTAATAAAACAAGGCACATAGTTTGGGACGATCAGCACAGAGCTAAAATTAGCCATTTGACTAAGTAGATTGCAAGGTTGAATTAAACACCTGAGCTACCTCTGCAGTAAGTGTGTAGAATTAGGTACCACAGAATTTATATCTGCCAGCACAAAGAAAGAATAAGAAAAAGGAAACTTATTGCTATAGAGTGGGAGTTAGGGTCTTCATGTGAAAGAGGAGAGGCAAGGAATTTGTCCCTTTCAAGTATTCATGCATTTAGCAGAAGGACTCACTCAGATTAAAATATTGGAGAAACATTGCTGGAGAGAGAACATAGCTTCTAATCGCAGATATTTCTCATAATATAGTGAGAATTTGCAAAACCGAATTTCTAACACACACTCTACAATAACATTTGAACCAAAATAAAAATCCAGGGTTTTGCAGATTTACTTGCATACATAGAAATCATTCAGCAACTGAAAGACTGAAATGGAAGGCTAAAAAACCAGAAAGAAAGTGGTCTTCCTAAACTCTTTTCCTACTTTGAGCATTAGTGGTAGCACTGAATGCTGTATAAAGGACAAGAACATGTGTATATTGAGTCTACAAGATTTTTTTTTAACATATATGATTGTTCATATACAAAATTATAAGAAAAAAACCCTAACAAAGGTAAAAAGTCAAACTGTCATGAGTTCCATCTCATCCAGAGAGTTACTCTAAGGTACCTGAAGCCTACTTTTCAGAACACTTAGTGCCTGGTGTACTTTATGCCAGCTGGATTTAAGTGTGCTTGGTATGTTTGCAAAGCAGAGACCAAGTGCCTTAGCTACAGGAAGATGCAGAAATCTGGAGGTGAGTGCAGAAACATGCATGAACTCGGTGTGAGAGGCAGAGATAGAACACATCACTCTCTGGCAGCCATCAACTTCAAAATCTTAACCCCACCCCCCACTCCCATATTCCCTGTTTCACCCACTATCTACCCTACAGATTTTTGTAATAATTGACATAGAAATTCTGCAGAAGAAAAAAGCTTCCTTTAGTTTTATTAAAAGTTTCATTCAGTCTAAAATTCCCATTTGAAATGACCCCTTGCTGCAATATGCCAAGGACAAAGTTAAGAAAGCTGTACATATTAAGAAAGAAAAATGCCTGTATGCAGCTGTTACAGAAGGAAGACCTGTTAATGTTTTTCAAGGTAGTATCAGAGACAATCAAATCAAAATTCTTCCTGGACTTACTGACTTGCAGACTCATTCAGGTGAAAAATACCTTTGACTATTTGTGTGTCTAAAGCTCAGAAATAAACTTCACGGGTATGTTTGTGAAACTAAGCCAGGGACAACGCTCAGAAATGGAATTGCAGAACTCATACTCAATGGTTTACAAAGTTGATAAGTGAATCCATGCTTTGGTACTCTTCACACTCCAACTAGCTCTCTCCAACACAAGTTTGCTGCAGTAGGTGCTAGATCTGAGCTATTTAAGCCACGATGCACTGCTTGGTTTCAGCATCTGCTTCATTCCCACCTCTCTACTATTGAACAGGTGTGGTCCAGGGTTGTATAGGATTTGAAAAATCTATAAAAATCCTGTATGTTGGAAATAGGATCATAATTTTACAAGACACCCAAAGATAAAGCTTGACCAAGTGGAATGACAGGTACTTTTCCTTAAGGCAGTGTGAAACACATCTAGGAGTAACTTAGCTATAAATAACAAGAACTGTACTTTTTGAGTGTGTCTGAAAGTGCAGGTAAGGCCTGGCTCTTAATTAAATGTGTAGTTCATGCACTGAAGAGAGATATCCAACACTATTTGAGGAAAGACGATACCTTGCTCAAACGGTAGAGATCCCAGATTTCGTATTAATATCAAACCCCACGACATCTACCACATTTTTGTTGCAAGTGGGCTGATATTGCCAGGGTTGTTGAAATAATGTGGGACTGACAGTTCAGGGTTGAGACATTGAGCTACCGTTCCAAAACTTTAATGATCCATAGCAAAACTGTCTTTGGAGGAATGATACTGTACTTGCCTTTAAAAATCCTCCTTATCCTAAATTGTGTGGTATTTTTAAATACCACTGTGACCTTAGTGTCCTGTGCCCATTCATTGCTGCTTAGTAGACTGCTGCATGCAAGCTTCATAAATTAGGATGTTTTTCCCTCAGACATTGACTGAGATGGATAGCAAGTGTGTACAAATCATAACTGTATAGTCCAGGTTCATTAGCTTGCTAAACTCCTCATGGCTTCTGCTTAAGCAATTATTTAACACAAATATAAAAAGTTCAATAAATTCCTGTTAAGACACAGATATAATCACCACTGTCAGTCATAAAATAAATTACAGAAACCAGTTAAAAGACCCAAGGAATAATTGCTTGATAGTTGATTGGCTGAATGTGTTATGGCTAAAAATTCTCTGACCTTTCTCACGTTACCTGTGAGTGATCAAACAACGGAGCAAGGGGATGTTGTCATTAGGGCACTGTGACCATGTGAGTGACAAATGCTCCATGCAGCACACACATGCAGGACCTGACAGTTTTCCCAGCACCAATAATTGTCTATCATTTTTCTTTTATGCTTTAACAGCTCCTTAAATATGTCAGGACTAGACATGTTTACCCTGAGTGAACATTTCCCTGAAGTGATGGATGTAAAACATATACAACACACTGGCACTTGAAACTTTGCAGATTTCCTAAAGCAACAAAGCTGTTAAAGGTAGGGCAAAGTTGATTAAGTGCGGAAGCATTAAACTTTTAATGATGTCTCATTGATACCCTGCATAATTGTTGCTGTATTCACTGGCTGTCTCCATAAGTGCTCCTTCATTATTCAACAGGCTAAGGCACTTTGTGAATGCCATCAAAATCAATTACAGTTTGGCTACTTTGGGGGGCCAATGAGGCAAAGAATTAACCTCCAACTAATTTCCAAAGTCATTTACTTACTGATAGCTTAGCACATTTACTTCCACAGGCTCTGTATGTTATGAAGCATTTACAAAAATAGAGTATGAAATAAAGTATGGGAAGAAAATCATCTGAACAATAATAGGGAGACTGTTGGGGCAATTGTTAATACATGAACAGTCCAAATAAATTGAATGGACTTCAATTGCAGATTGAAGATTTTAGGGCAAGAGGTTATACATGAAAATTAATCTGCCAGATACATTTTCATTCAGTCTTTAAAAATCGGCACACTGGTTGGCTTAGCTGAAAACATTCATAATTACTTACAAGACATGGTCATCCAGCTATCTAATTGAATCCATTACTGTTGAATATCATAACTGGACTAATTAAGGTTATAGTATGGAAGGAGAGAGACTGAATTAGAGAATGGCTTAGAAGATGCTTTGTTTCCACTAGGCTTCGAAGGGCTTTCTTAGGCAATAATTTCATTCATCTTAATGTGAGCATCTTAGAGAAAGGGCAAGATGATAATCCAAAAAGGCAATCTTCTTTTTCATCCCTGAAGAAGCTGACTATACAATCTCTGGAACGTCTATGACATTTAGACAAATGACTCTGTAATACTTTCAGGAAACCTCTTTTCATTAAGTTCTTCTATTAAAAACACACCTGAAGTCAGGGGTCTACTGCTTTTCTGACAGAAGCAAAGCATGGAACAAGTGCCTAGGTCTACGCTTGGTAGATTGACTTTATATACCAGATAAATGCAGCATAAAGACACTGTATATGCCACCTAGACTTTCAAGGAAATACAAGTTATTTCTTCTCATACTCAGGCACACTTTCTATATTGACTCTGGCAATAAACTTTGTGAAGACTCTATGTCAGCACTAATATCTAAGCCACAACAACAGGCATTACGTTTCTCCACAGGAAGTGCAGAAGGAACAGAGATGGAACAGTCTCAACCGATGTCTTTGCACTAAAAATACAGTCACTATCGTGTGGCCAGTGCTGACTGCAGGAAAAGATGGCTTCTCATATTGTGTACAATGTTGTCGCCACAGGCACTAGCCTGAGACTACTAGCCTTCTCTGTAGCCACTGTCTACCTCATGAAAAGCAAACAAAGATCCTATAGTCTGTTGTCACTCTCAGAATCACTGTACCGAGGCTCTCTGGTCCTCCCGTGACCATCTTGCTGGTGAAGCCATCCTGACTGCCAGATGTAACAGAGGTCATATTTGTCTTTGACACAATTTTTTGTTGCAACACAAAGAGACCGCATCTCAAACATTTCTCGGTGCAGAAGCAGGTGGAAGTCAGATTTCAGACTGAACACAACTATGCCGTATTTCAGCACATGTGAGTCCTTTGTAATGTACCATGTACAAAATACTATGTAGTTAGGTCACCACAAACTGGCTGCACTTTGCCACACCTGCAAAGCACAGTGGTCTTCAGAAGGAATGACATACCCAAATATTCCAGTCCTTCTGATGCAGATCTCAATCTGTACTCCATTGGCTAGAGTTTAGGAATATTATAGTCAGGGAAAATATTTTTCCATAATACTGCAAGATCTCATTCATCACCATGGGATCTTCATGAACACAAGTCAGCCTGACTATGTGTGATACTTGCATGTTTCAGAACTCCAGTAACTTCCCCATGGAAGATTTGTCACCTATCTTCATCAGCATGACAAAGGCATCACCAGTATGTTGACGTTATCTACTCTACCATCCTCCCCTTGCTGTGGTGACTTAGGCAGTACGGAGCCTCTGAATGTATTCTCAGCTGCTGCTAGGTGTCCATTGACTCTTCTTTCCACATGCTGAAACTCTTTGTCTCCATTTCCTTAATATTGGAGCAGCTCAACCTTGATGGCCTGGATGTGCCAGATTGTTCTTCTCTTTTACAGTTTCAAACATGGAAAGAAATGTTTTTTCAAGAAATTGAAACAGACTCAGTTTTTCATATGGGCCAATATGTAAAGTATCTAAACCCTATGCATGTGAATTCCCCAGGTCTTTATTGCTTCCTTAAGGGCCTGTTAGTAATGGTGTGTGGAACCCAAAAGTCAAAGAGTGCAACTACACTTCAGGCCTCCCAGTGCCTGCCCTGGGGTTTAGTTCCATGTGCTCTCTTAGCCCTGCAAATTCTAGGGCTAGATCAAGAGCCCAGCACCATATTCCTCTTTCATCATCAACAATATGATGAATTGTAGCTTTTTTATCCCTCTTTCTTCACCGGAGGCTACAGGCTTGTATGAGAATGAGAAAATATCCCCTTCATTCAAATGAAGTTTCCTTTTATCCACTGCCCTGTGTGCTAAAAACACAAGTTCAGAAGGAACTTGTGACCTAAAGGCTTCTCCAAAGAAAAGAAGATTTAGACACAAATTCAAGAGCAAAAATACTCTGCAACTGGCAAATGAAAACATTTTTGTTATTGAGTGTGAAAAGCTATCATCTTCTGCTAAAAGGGCAGTTGGTAAAGAAGTCTTGAAAGGAAACTTACAACTAGCTCCCTGGGAATTGCTTTTTCAAGAGGAATAGAAAAAGATTTTCTTTTTTTTTTTCTTACAGTAATAGACTATTCCTAACTTACAAGTCCTTATCGGGTTTCTTGCAGCTCATACCTGAAATGTAACTCAGAGGAAAGTTCAGATAAGTCACAATCCTTGTACTGATAGAAAGAGAGTTTTCTCCATTTTTAGATAAGTGATCTTTTTTTTTCAGAAATCATTCAAAACCACTAATTAGAAACTTTTTCCCAGCTAGGTTTTAGGTAAAAAAGTTGAGAAAGACAAAGAATATTTCAATTCTTGTTCTACCTTTAGGCTTTAAGACAGATTAAAAAAAAAAAAAAAGAAAGAAAAAAAAAAAAAGAGAAAGAAAGATACTGCTGTTACCTCAAAAAAAGTTTGCAAAATAGACAAACATCAAACCCAAGTCTGTTAGGCATTCCTGCACCTCAGTTTAGGGCCTCATAATCAGACTATGCACTTCCTTGTACTCAACACTGTGGGCCCAGTAACACTGTTTTTTAAAGCATAGAGCTGTCAGAAGCCCTTTAATTAAAAACAAACAAACAAAAAAAAAACCAAACCCACCCAAACAATAAAACCCCAACACTTCGATATTCTAAGAAGAATATTAAAGCATAGGCTTATGTCCACAATTAAGGACAGATTGTAAGAAACAGTGCAGATCTGCTTAGTTGAATACCTAGGTACATCAACATTATCTGCTCCACTCCTACTGTATAATCTTATCCTGGATGAAGTTGTTGCAGGCTTATCTGGCTCTGCAGAGTACCTCCTAGCATAATTTTTGTTCCATGTTTGTTTGGCTGAGTTTACAGCCCTATAGATACAAGGAATTTAGAGAGCCAGTCAGTGGGCTCAGTGTTAAAACTATGGCCTATGGCCATTTGGAATAATTACTTCTAAACTCGGGGTCTCCAAGTGGAGGTGTTCCCAATGCAGCTAATTCAAAGCATCAGTTCTGTTACAGCAATGCACTGTACAGCTTTACAGACTCAGTAATGTCTCCTTTTGATGTCCCAAGGCCACACCTGTAATTTATCAGTGTGGGCAATCAGGAAATTTGGCACTTCAATGGAACACATTTCTTGGAAACAGTCTCTAGATTGAAGTCAACATGTAGCCAAAAAGAAGCTTAAACATTTAATTTAAATTAGCTACTTCATAGATTACATTAGTAACAAAATTTCTTACCCACAGCTATAATCTTAATGGAAGTGTTGTGTGAAGTACACATTTGGCAATGTATCACTTCTACAACATGCAGAGATGGCAAAACAAATAAAAACGTTTTTTACAAGTAGTAAATACAAAATGAATTGGGTTGTAGAAATACAAAAGCTTTTTGAAATAGGGAAATCTTTCATACCTATTGTCTTTGAGAACAAGTTCATATTTGTATGGTCTGCTAGCAAGTGTATATATAGAAATAAACCATTACAGACAGACTTGGTCTAATAGGCCATACTATCTAAATAAGCAGGACACAGGACAGAAGAACAATTATGGTCTAGCTGGTCTCGAACCTCCATGTTTTTGACTATGTGAAAAATTAGATCAGAAGACAGAAAGGTATTGTCTAGCCATAGTAAAAAACTTTGATTTAAATTTCAGCAGAAGACTTATGGAACTGGAACCTTTTAGGGAAAAAGCCAGAAAAAACTTTCACTGTTGAATATAAAAGCTTTGCACAATTTAGATTATTTGTGCTTTGCTTTGTATGGCTGTGACAGAACTTCTGATAGAGCTTCTACCAAGAAATGAGCATCCTATAACCTCCAGAGGCATTTGAAGGGGATGACATGCACCATATATGGTTTTTAAAGTTTGTATGGCTTGTTTGGGCAAAGTTATGACTCAAAAGAATGAAGTAGAGTTTTTGACAGCAGTCTCAACTAGGAGATGAGCAACCTCAATTTTCATTGTATTCACTTAAAAGTGAAGGAACTCAAAATTCACAGAAGCATTTGATGTGCTTAAAGTAGGACATGGTGGAATTTACATTGACATATATATATAAAATATGTATTTTTTATATTTATATTTAAGAGCTTATACTTTATAGTTATACAATTATATTTCAGGATATTTTAGATATATATAAAACTATTATCAATAGGATAACATGGGAACAGAGAAAGAGGAAGACTGTATAATTAGTTAATAAGGGCAGTCAGCTCTGAATTCCCTGCTTCTAGGCCTGCTAAGGCATTTTGTATAAACCTTTATTGAACAGCATTCATAAACAAGCCAATGACTGCTGTCTCCTAGATGAGTGCCCTCATCACTCATGTACAGACTCAATTTTGTTTTCTTTCTCTCTGTGAAACCTGAATGCTTAGCTTCATCCTTCTTAGAGGACGGATGTCATCTTTGGCATAGTAGATTAGATCTTTCTTTCTTTTTTTTTTTTTTTTTTTTTTCTCCTTTTCTTCTTTTTGGAAGAGAGGGTTGGGTTTTATATACTTCAAAGTCTTACCCTAAGTGGATGATTTATGTTTCTATACCCAGGAGAGGCTTTAGGCTAAGAATCTCAATCTCAGATAGGCTTGTAAACCTGTGAGAAGCAGATCTGTAGAGAAGTGTCTCTCTATTGGCTACCTTCCTACCCAGCTTTCTGGTGTCTGTGAATCCAAGTTCTACATGTCCAGCTCTCTCCTTGAATAACATCAGGATCTCAGGATTCCACCTTGCAATGACAAGCGAATTCCGCTCCTGAAGATGACTGGCTAAAAGTTCTCTTTGGGAACAACCAGCATTACTACAGTTAAGTGCTTTTGTGGAGCTGAACTTTTGCCATTGTATGCTAAAAAATGAGAAATTTTATTGGTATTTCTGCCGGAAGTCAATAAGTGAAATAAAATCATATGAAGCTTTGTAGAATGATTTCTGTAAAAAAAAAAAAAAAAAAATAATCCATTGAATTAATGTAGCATATTTCATGAAAGCCTTCCAAAGAGTATCACTGCTCTTTTTCCTTGAGGCAGGACTGAGGTTTGCTAAACGAACCTGATCTATTTAGTTTATCTAAGAAAAGGTTAAAAGGTGACTTCATTATGCTATTTAAGTAACTATATAAGAAAGAAATTTCTGATGGTAGATGCCTTTTTAATCTAATAGGGAAAGGTGTAATGAGATCCAGTGGTTAGTAAATGAGGCTAGACACATTTGAATTAGAAATATAGCAGAAATTTCAACAGTGAGAGTAATTAATCACTGGGAAAACTCAGAAAGGGATGAGGTGGGTTTTTCATCATTTGAAGAACTAAGATTGGATGACTTTCTTAAAAATATGGTGTAAGTCAAACAGAGATTATTAATATAGAAATTGCCCAGTGCAGTTCCTTGCCCTGTGTCATTTAAGAGGTCAGGCTAAATCATCATTGTTATACTTTTATCCTTAAAATATATGAATTAATAGATAAGGAAAGTAAGAAGTAAAATTCAAGTCTCCTTACTTACCTGAAGTTACCCCAACTACTTCTTCTATGTAGCCTGATTTGATGACTGAGCATGATTTTCCTCAATAGTCTCAACATCTGCTGCCTTACTACCAGGCAAACCTAAGAGCCCCAGGTTTCTTTCTGCATATCTGTTACTTCAGACCTCTTACTCCCTACACTCACTATTTACATGATTTGAAGACAGCAGCCAGGACAGAAACTATTGCCCAAACTAAAAAGATTGAAATCTGACAGAGCAGGAGACTTTTTAGAGGTACAGATGTAAAGGTACTGAACCGTGTCCATCCACAGACTTTGGGAAATATTTTGACAGGTATTTAAAACCTCTGACTATTCCAATTCAGGTAAAAATGTTCATGCTTACATGTTTTAAAAATTTAAGCTGAAGTATCTGCCAGCTCTCATTTCCCCCCCTCCCCCACTCCTAATGAAGAAAAAATATACAGGGAATAATAACAATCCATGTGTGGGCTAGAACAAAAGCACAGACTACCTTATCAGTACATCTCCCAAAATGTGGAGAATATTCTATCAGCACATCTTCTTCATTTAGACAATCTACAGGGAGGCTGAAAATATCCTGAGCTCTGCAGAAGATGTAGCTGTGGCTGTATTAACCAGAAAGGGATATTACTGACAAGATACATTAATATTAGGTGGTGTGATATGGCTTCTGGAAATAACCATTTCTTATTTCATTAGTCCAGAAAAAGCCAGATGAATTCTTCCAGTCTTCAAACCTGATAAAAGGGCATATTTAAAATAGGTTAATCCTTTTCCATTTGCAAATACTGAATCCAAAGTTTTATGTGAAGAGAAATTTAAGGGGATAGAGGACAGACGAATAAAGAGAAACAATAAAGTTGGAAAAAAGACTGCAATTTCTACATTACCAATGTATATAACAAAAGATCCCGCCAGGTGTCTTGGTGAGGATCTAAACTTAATTCTTGTTGCTGTCAGTACCTATTAAAGCTGTCCATTCTAGGATACCCACTTCCTTTTCTTTTTAGCTTAATTTTTTTTTTAGTCTTCTGAGCTGACCCATCCCATCTACCCTTAAAGCTGTGCTGTTTCAGGAGCAAGAAGAGATGAGAATTGCATGTATGTAATGCAGCTCTAGCATTTCAGGTCTCTTCACTGGTGCTGCACTTCCCCGTTCATAAAGCCCATCTCCTGCTTCCATACTGTTCATTCCTGCTCATTGCCTTTTTGCTGCCGCACTGCGTAAAATGTACAATAGGGAATGAATGGGCTGCTCAGACCAATGGACAAAATATTTTGTTGCCCACAAGTTGAAAACTTAACCACCATTTAACACAGAGGCCCAGGCCATGGTGTTACTGAAATGCACACGGGGCCCTGAGCTCTCTCTCAGCTTTTCACCAGCACGTGACAGCCAGTTCGGTCCTTTACGGCATCTGGCCATTCAGGGTTCTTGTGCTGCTCAGAGATAATCCCATTATTCTTCATGAGCAGGGGTTGCTTGAGAGTGTTTCTAGGTTACAGGCCTTACACTCAAATATGTTATTTCATTAAAAGGGCCAAAGAACTGCAGTGTATCACTGAACAGCTTTACAGTGTCATACGGGCAAGGGGGATTTTTTAGCTAAGGTGCCCTGCTGATGCAAGAAAAATCATTACATTCTTCATATCTGTGCAGAAACAATGCAATTTAGTGACTAATCTTTGGTTAGGAAGAATTTTCTCTTGCTCTGCAGAAGTGTCATATCCACATGATTATATGTGTGTTTGTAGTCTAGCTTTTTACTTTGCTGACAAGCAGGTAGCTCTTGTGGCTCTTGATAGGGAAATAATAAGAATGTGAAATAGATTTCATTCCTTCTTGCAAATCATCTATGCCACAATTATTTAATAAAAGCCAGTTAAAGAAGAAATCACTAGTAGCAGCACACATTTAGAACCCAGCGATTCTCAAATTCCAAAGTGAGTGACATGACTGGTTATTTGACAAACAAATACATCTCCTGGTTTTCATTTTTAGAAAGTTTATTTTATATGGATTGTATGTGCCCCAGTGAAACACAAAAATCCACAGAATCCCACAAGGCTGCTTCAGCAGAGGAAGCCTCTAATATAACAAACTGCAGAGACATCAATTTGATTATGTGAAAACTCCCTGCTGCACTTTGAAACTCTGACTTGAGGGATACCAGGACCTGCAGCCTGGCTTTTATGTCATCTAACCATTTTCTACAGCTGGGATGCTTTTATTGGATGGTAGATGTGCATCAAACAATGAGTAGACAGCCCTGGGTGCCTTGAATATAGTCACTGATGATGATGAATTTCCTCTGTAACAGAGCTTTTTTTAAGGGATTGATTGGACCATTTTTCTGAAATAATCCTTTATACTAGCTAATCTCAGAAATGACATTTTTTTGCTTTAGGAACTAAAGGTAGCTATTTTGCACCTAAAAATTGAAGAGCTTTTTCCAACATCCTTGAGTACTGTTACTGATGAATAAAATTGTTTGCTGCCAGATGATATCGAATGGATCCATTCATTATTCCTATCATTTTGTCAGATTTATAATGACAGAAGTCAAGAACAGGATCTAATATTTTTATCCTTTCAAAGTTTTTCTAGTATCTTTTTTTCCAATTAAAAACAATCAGAATTGAAAAAGTCTAATTGATTTAGCCAAAGCACCATGTAGTAACATTTTTGGCACAGAATCACCTGGTTTTGAAACTTTGTTAAATGTGAAAATAGCTTTCACTGAATAAGAGGAAATAAAGGGACATTAGAATATTTATACAGATAACAGCAAAACATGTTATGGAAAATAAGTCAAAGCTCAGAACATTTGTATTGTAATAAAGCAGCAACTTCTAATTGAGTATGGTTGCTTAAGTGAAGGTATGAAGATAAACTTGAAATGTTCAGATTCTCACCTTATAATTTTCTTTGTCGCTTTTAAGACAATCTCTGGAGTGTTGGTGTAATTTTGTTATTAGCTATCATTCAGAGTACGGCAGACAGCCAGAGAAGCACTCAATAGTATTTCCTGTTCACCTGTCCATCCTCTTACAAAGTGAAGAGCTGATATACATAAAACTAGAAAATTAATCATCCACACAGTCTGTTTGTTCTGAATTTGCATGTCACTCTACAGCTCCAAATGGTAAACAAAACTATCTTTGGGACTGCTGTGTTTTGGATGCTGTCTATCTGTAGCTTTGAAATTAGCAATCTCTCTCTCTTCTGCCTTCGCATTCACTGCATTTTTAAGTCATTAAATTTCCTCCTTAAGGATAATTTAGACCACAACAGTTTTTTATTCTGAACAACACAATATTCTTACCTTAATTAGTAATATTTCTAAAGTACTATTCTTTCAAAAATGTTATTTATGATGCCTGGGGTTATATGCAAATTTTAGTAATAACACTGCCAAGTACAGATACATAGTGTCTGCTGGACCGTTAAAATTATAGAATCATAAAAAATCATTGTTCTGGATATTTATTGCAGATATAACACATACGGTACTGCCTTGAAACAAAGCTTGGTATCCAGGGGACATGGCAAATTTTGCAGAAAGTTTTACACAGGTGTCTTTTTGGATTAAACTATTTACTTTTTGAAGTAATTATTTTTCTTCTGGTTTTTCTATTTATACTTATAAATGTTTCATGTAGAGCTGATAAAAGCTTCCTTTTATACTTTAGCACTGTTTAGCTAGCAGCACGTTATTCTATGAACAAATTAATGGAACATTTGGAATGTGTAGTCAGCTGACTATGTTTCATCATTGCAGTGATTTCTTACTGAATGAGCTCTTCAGGGACAAATGATCCTCTACAGGATTCCTGCAGGCCTTGAGCAAGGCATTTCGTTTCTCAGGTTCTTTTCTGTAAAGTACTCATTGTAGTGCTTCTTTTCCTTAGTCTGCTGGAGGTCTTTGTGACAATATTTGCACCCACAGTATGTACTGCTATGAGGCCCTGCATGAGCAGGGCTTGGTTTTGACCAAGGCCTCAAAGTGTTGCTGCAATAAATGAACAACAATGTCTGTACACACAGATAAATATAGACAGGTAACATAAAAATAACATAGCTGTTCAATTGTAAAATACATCCTGGGATGAATCCAGGACATCATTAGGGAAAATTACTTCTTTTAATCATGGGTTCCCACCTCCTTTGTATTTGCCCCACCTTTTGAACTTCTCCATTAGTCACGGTCAGCAGGTGGAAACACCTCCATGGGGGGCCATGTCTACTCCACAGATCCTGTCAGCCATCCTCAGCAGACTCTGTGCCCAAACCACCACCTCACAGGTGAAAGGAAGCCTAGTGCACACATTAGAAGAAAGAGAAAGTGTTTAGAAGAGAAAAAAGCTCTTCAAGTAGCTGAAAAGAGCTTTTGGATGGGGAAAGTTATCCAGGAGCAAGGCAGGAGAGAGGCTTAAATGAGAGTCACTGGGAAAATTCTGAGACTGGTTCTTAATTTTTGTGATTCATCCACTAGAGGCTTATGTTTTGGGGCTAGGTAGGTGCACACTGCTCTGGATCAAGGGGGATGAACAAGCATTTGTTTAAGACTAGGGTTAAACCTTTCACTTGGTTCCACAAAATTTCCAATTTCAGCTGGTTTAGAGGCAGGCTATCATACCAGTGAACACTACATTAAAGATATCATTCAAATTTACAGTCTGGTCCCTCTGGACATTGGCTTGATAGTTTAACTTACTGTCAAATTTTGTGCATCTACTCCAATTCCTAGAATATATAATTCTTTCACTTGAATGATGATAACATTGCCTGAATATAAAATAGCCGCTTTAGCTAGAAGTTATCACTACCTTAAATGGACCCAGGAGCATTTTTCACAAAAGGTTACAGGGAAAGATGTCCATTTACATTTTTTGCACCACCTATTAACTTGTTTTAGTTTCACTTCATTCATTTATATGGCAAACCACAGTGTACTGTAACTCTATCACATAGCTGGATGTAAAATTTTTTGTGGTTAACAAAATTCTAGGATTTATAGCATGCTATTTTGTATTTGTGTGTGTCTTTTAACAGGTGGTACAATTATTGATGGAAAGAAATAGAATATAAAGGTTCAAGATCTACTTCCACTGCTTTTTGCTTATCAGGTAAATATGTACTTGTCTTTTCTGGAAAAAAAAAGTCTCTAATTGTGACAAGTGTTCTTTTTTTGCAAGCCTTAAAACCAATACAAAGTCACTTAAAAGGAAGTGTTCATCCTTTCCTATAGAAACATAAGTATAGTTGACATTTTGAATAGCTTGTATAAAGTGTCGCTATAAGTCATAAAGAAAATAAAACAAAGTATGATGTTTTATTTAACCTTCCAGGCACTACAGTTCTTGAATTACCAAGAGTTCAAGTAGGTAGATCTTCACAAATATTGTGCCTTATGAAACTGTACATTTTTATATAAATTTCTTCTTTAAAAATAAGAAGAAAGCTCTTTAATCAGCATTCTGGTATTCTGAGGGACAAGAAACATTTTGAAGTGAGGGAATGCACTCACACTGTACATTTAAGACAGTGACAGATTGTAAGAATTTGTTGCTTCCTGCAGATACTGTATAGGGTGTTCCAATTCAATCAAAAAATTATTTGGAATGGTAGAGATAAGAAAAAGCCCAAGAACCAGGTATTTTTGGTGTTTTTCCAGAACGTAAGGAGGAGGAGGGACGAAGCAAAGAGATAAGTGAATGTTAATCTAAGCAAAGAAAACAAAATGGCTTGGGGGAAAACTACTTGGGATAACCCTCACTTCAGCACGTATCTAATATGTCATCAAAGTTTAAGTTTTTTTCTCAGTTATTGTATGTAAAAACCGAACAAATGCCTTCATTTGCATGCATCAAGTTGCCATAGCAAGGCCTACAAAAGCAGTGGATACATTAACAAATTACCTTAATATTTTCTTTTTTTTTTTTTTCTTAGTTTAGTGTACATTAACATTCTACCTTAATATTTTCATTTTTTTCTTAGTCTATTTGAGTGTACCACAGGACTGTTTGTACAATTCTAAAGGCATAGATGTATCTGTTATGTCTTTATGACCACTTCCCCATGTAGCCAGTGAATATGGCTGAGTTGTTTGTGGGAGGCTGAGCTATAGCACAGTCCTTTCTATTCTGGAAAGCCCTGTGCTTCTGGAAAATAAGGAAGACATCCAAACAATTGAGTGGTTTGAGTGCTGAGGTGAAATATCAAGGAAGGAAGAAGAGGTAAGAACATGTGTACACCTTTCCAACACTGTGCAGACAACCATACATTTTTTCCATCTTCCTCTTGTTCCAGATCAGATCGGCTGAGCTTTCTGAAAGCCTACGTTGATAGAATTTCCTGGGTGGAAATCAGCTCATCTAAATTGATCTGTCTAAAATGACACATCTAGTTTAAGGTGGTCCTGCAGATGATAGAGGATGTGCTTGACCTACATTTAGCCTACATTTATCCCAAGTCCGATTATATTTTAAGCATACGATTAATTGCCATTCAAAAGATGGATTCCTATGCGTATGAAATGGTTGCATATCTGCTTTTCAGCCTCTTCCTGTCAAATGTCGGTGCCTCTGTTGCCTAATATTCAGGTCCATTTGAGTCATTAATTTTTTCTTCTCTTACCTAGGTTGCTTTATGCAGCTGAAAACCTTTCCAGAAGCTGTTCTTGGTGAAAACACAGAACTTTTAGTGAAAATACCTCTAATAAATGTTAGTAACATGCAACCAAAAGCTATAAGAAGAAGAAACTTTTCCAGGTTTTTGGAGGTATTAGCCTTCTTCAGTAAATACCTTATTTATTTACTGTCAGCCCTTTAAATTGTGTTAGATGCCCTTTCAAAAGGTTCTCCTGCAATTCCAATTTAAATGTAGGACAAGGTATAATAAATACGAGTGCCAAATAATAAATCATGGAGATTAGGAAGAAGGAAGGCGGTTGTTATTACGGGAGGTGGCTGTGCATACATCAGATTTGTTAAAACGCGTTGTTACTGCTGAAATCACTAGATGGCAATGTTACATACGCACTTAACAGGCTGTTCCCTGAATGCAAGCAAGCTTTCAGTCTCTGAAGAAATGCTCTATGGTTGCTACTGTTGTGCAGTTATTTTTGAAAAGTACCCAAGTTTGCTTTTTTCCACTTTAACCTCTGTATTTGTTAATGAGAAACAAACATGATTTGTCAGCTCGTATTTCTGGAAAAAGACAGGGTTGAATGCTTTTTAGAGCTGGCTGCACTCCATACAGGTGGAGGGCATGAGGGAAACAAGCACACTTCAAACATCCCCAGGCAAATTTCTGCTCAGCTGGATAAACTGACCTATAACAATTCTACTATCACATTGCAGGGACCAGTATCAAAAGCAAGATACTGTTCTGAAAAAAAAACCCCAACCACTCTTATGTATCTCTTTATCTCTCAGTCTGTGATTTACCTATAAATGAGACCAGATTCCTCCTAGCTAGCCAAGGCATTGCCAGAAGCACTATGTTACTGCACGATCACCCTCAACGTTCTCACTATGGTAAACAGAAAGTGAAGTAGCTCCAGAGAGTGAATCACATTACTTATGGGCTCTCAAAGTGCCCCTCTCTGCTCTTTGGTTATACAGAGATTTTCTGAAGAAACATCCTAACTGAAGCATGACATAGAAGTGCACAAGGGTGGTTCTGGTCTATGATATATATGTTTGTGCAGAAGCGCATGATTTGAAAATTACTTCATTTTCCATTAACTTGTGATTACAGAACCACCTTTTTAGTGATAAAGAGAACAAAAGTTGGGAGTTTAAGAGGAGGAGAAGGAATGCAAGACTGTCTTTGCAGAAAAGCAAACACAAGACAGATCAGTGAGAAAGCAAAAAAGCTGAAGTAGATTGAAGGCTATGAAGAAACACACGAAGAAGAAGGTAAACCACAGCAGTGAGCCTGCCAGTGTGCTGTGTTTGAGCTCTTTGTTTGCTCTAAGCAGTAATGGTTACCTCTTTACTTCAGTCTGTGAAATTTTGAAAGGACACCAGAGAACAGGTGGGAAAAAAAGAAGT
Source organism: Falco biarmicus (assembly GCF_023638135.1). NCBI lineage: Eukaryota > Metazoa > Chordata > Aves > Falconiformes > Falconidae > Falco > Falco biarmicus. Next base: position 11,498,282 of record NC_079292.1, on the reverse strand, counting down.
TAAAACCGAGAAGCGTATGCATGTGAGAGCTCATGAGGAAGCATAGACCACTGATGCACTAGTAGAAGAAAAATTATGATATTCTGAATATGAAGAAGCAATAAATAGAGGTAAATGGGTTCCAGAATACAATAATCCAGCTCTCAGTTTCCTCCTAAGGGGGAGAGGGATGATTGTATCTCTTGGCTGCTCTAACTACAAGTCTTCTGCAGCCAATATATTTTCAGGGCCATGCTGCCCAGGTGTTGGCACCTTGGAAAACATCTTTTACATGCATTAGCTGTGGCTCGCCAGCAGATTTTTATTGCCAAAGTGTTGGATCTAGGTCCTGTGACAGCAGAAACCAGACTAGCGCAAAGCCTGAGTGAATCTGACACTAGAGATGAAAAGGCAGAAGACGTTATCTAGACGTAATAACATGGGTAAAACAATCAGGACATCCGAGTCTAGTTCCTGCTTCTGCAACTATGATGATGGATAATCCTGAGTGGGTCATTTACCTGCTTCTTTTGTTATGTAGTTACACTTTACTCAAGTTGTAGAATTGAACACTCAATCTCTTGCTTAGTTCTTTCTGAAGTTAAGGCCATGTGACCTGATGGGCAATACTCAGTTCCTATCATCTTGGGAATTTAGGATGCCAGATCAAGCTGTAAATTATTGTTTGTCTATTGACTGAGTGTCCCTTAGTGATACATTAAAGTAAATTAGGTCTTTCTGTAATGGACTACAGTATGTATTGCCTCCAAATGAGGCATAAGAAATTTCACTTGTTTGGAACAACTTAATCGTAGAATCATAGAATCATTTAGGTTGAAAAAGACTGTTAAAATCATCAAGTCCAACCATTAATGCAGGACTGCCAAGTCCACCACTAAACCATGTCCCTAAGCACCACATCTACACATTTTTTAAACACCTCCAGGGATGGTGATTCCACTGCCTCCCTGGGCAGCCTGTTCCAACACTTGACCACACTTTCAGTGAAGAAAGTATTCCTAATATCCATTCTAAACCTCCACTGGTGCAACCTGAGGCCATTTCCTCTGGTCTTATTGCTTGCTGTCTAGGAGAAGAGACCTACCTCAACTGCCTACAGCCTCCTTTCACGTAGTTGTAGAGAGTGATAAAGTCCCCCCTGAGATTCCATTACTCCAGGTACAAGACCCTCGGCCCCCTCAGCTGCTCCTCAGAAGGTTTGTGCTCCAGACCCTTCACCAGCTTCATTGCCCTTCTCTGGACACGCTCCAGCACCTCTACATCCCTCTTGAAGTGAGGGGTCCAAAACTGAACGCAGTGTTTGAGATGTGGTGTCACCAGTGCTGAGTACAGGGGACAATCACTTCCCTGGTCCTGCTGCCCAACTGTTTTGCATACAGGCCAGGATGCTGTTGCCTTCTTGGTCATCTGGACACACTGCTGGCTCATGTTCAGCTGGCTGTCAACCAGCACCCCCAGGTCCTTTTTCTCCAAGCAGCTTTCCAGCCACTCTGCCCCAAGCCTGTAGTGTTACCTGTTGTTGTGTCCCAAGTGCAGGACCCAGCACTGAGCCTTATTGAATCCCATACAATTGGCCTCAGCGCATCGGTCCAGCTGGTCCAGATCCCTCTGCGGAGCCTTCCTGCCCTCAAAGAGGTCAACACTCCCTCCCAACTTGGTGTCATCTGCAAAATTACTGAGGTTGCAGATATCTCCTTGTTCAGATAGAGGATAAAGGTATTAACGTTATGTTTACTTTCTGTAGACCTATGCAGCCACTTCAGTAACACATGATTTTCAAGGTGTGTTTCTGTAATTATAATGAAATAGAGATAGGAAATGAGTGGAGATGTTTAAAGGACTGGTGTAAGGTTGTAGCTTAGAGGTATTCCACTGGGTGAGAATATTCACATCATGTCTTAAAGCCTATATCTTTCCAAAGAATATCTGAGTTTATTTATATTTTAAACAGCCACGTTTCTGAGTGGTGGAACAAATTTTATTGTTGCTACTGGAATATGAAAAAAGTAAGACAAGATAGCCTCTTTAGTTTTGATCCAATGATGCCTAAGAAAAAATGGAGGTAAGCATATTACAAACACTGGAGACTATGACAGCATTGCCAGTGTTTCTAAAGGGTTAATCAAATGACTACTACAAGCATTTTGCATTTATTTAGAAAGACATTAATTTAAGGTATCTGATGGTTTATATTTTATATAAGCACTGCTGTGAAGAAAAGCTATGCCTATACTTGAAATTATTGAGAAAACACTGTAGCATTTCTATTTAGTCCTATTATTTAGTAGGTGTTTGACATTTTTTCGGCTTGTCAGAAAAAGTCCGATTTGCTTTCGGAGTTGTGAAATCATGGTTTCATATCCAGAATATTTTAATGGCTTCATGCTACAAATTAGCTCAGGAGGATTCCCAAATAATTTATTTTTTTATTGTTACTATTTTGCATCTGATTTGCGTAAGATCTCCACTTAATGATTGAAAGAATTTTGAATGAGCTTGAAACCATGTTGAACAACAAACACCAAAGTTCAGATTCTGTTGCAACTTCCATTTGTTCTCTGGCTACTGTTGCTCTAGCACTCTGAAAAGCTTACTGTAATAGCTGAAGTTTTCCATGTTTATTTTTTTCTCCTCTGTGATCCATTTGGAAGGTTATAGAAAAAAGCCCAGTTTTATAAATAAAGACAATGAAGCTTAAAATTTAAAAGTTGCTTACTTTAACTTGAAAATTTCCACATAGCTTGTCTCATGATGTGCTAGTTTCTTAAGCAGTACGCACAGCAACAACAAAAACGCACCAACATTAAAAAATGGCAAAGATTCACTGCAAACTGTTCAGGTATTTCAGAAAAATTGTGGGTGGTATCTATGTGTCTAAATGCATGGACAAATACTATCAAATCTATCAATATATGCTATATCCACGCTGCCTAAAGTGTACTTATTGCAGATAACAACAACCTCCGCTATTTTGAGTGACTGCTTTAGAATGTTAAGAGCATCAAACCTGACAGCGGCAGCTACTTAGTTGAGGATAATAATACTTCTAATTGTATGTGCTCACAGCTAATTACACTGTCACTGCAAAATGGTACAGAAATACATTATTTTAGCAGCGAATCCTACTTTTCAGGCATTCCACCTGTTCTCTTTGAGACTTCTATGCTCCAGCTCTGCTGTACAATCAATCCCATTGCTTATGTATGGCTTGCTGCCAAACACAAATAGTTCTTCTGACTACAAGAACAAAAGCTTAATCTAAAAGGCTAAATTCTTCTTTGGCTCACACTATCTGTAAATACCCTTGGTTGCATACATTGTCAGCATATCTTTTATTCTGTTAAAGACTTATTAGATCCAGGCAAAATTTTTCATGTAAACTTAAAAGTTAAAATGCTAATTTAACAGTACTAAAATAATGGTTTAAAACTTATTTGCTTGAAAATATTATCTGATTTTATTTAATAATGAATAGAAATATTTTGTTTCATTTATAATTTTTAATTTTGACAAAAATGGTGAAGATGATGATGATGATGATGATAATGTTTCAGGAAAATAAACCAAATCGATTTTATACAATGAAACTTTGTATCTATTTTGAGCTTATGCAAAAACTTATATTTTAATAAGTTTAATGTGAAGCATTTTTCCTTTTAATAACTCTTTCTCTGCTTCATTTCTCTCCAAAAGTTAACCATTGGCATAAATGGGAAGAAATTTGGTTTTGCTTAGCTTTACTATATGTGTCAATAATTAGTATGACAGTCTGAGGTAAACCTCTGCATTTCAAGGAATTTGTAAATTAAGAGTGAGAGCTGGTACCGTATGATGAAGTGTTTTGTGGTTGTCTATTATTTTTGTTTTTTTAAAAGATGGTAAACTGATTTGCTACTATCAGACCATGTGAAAGATTTGCTCAGACAAGAAGTCTTGCTTATGGAGGAAGCTGTTGACACCAGATCACTCTTTTTTTCATGGGAGATATTATTGTAAAAAGAAAACTTAATGTTTTCTGTCCAAGTACATGTGTTTTGAAGGATGCCTAGTAAGTTAGATCAGCATTTGAGCAGCTGTAACACCATTAGTGTTTGCAGCGAGAGCCTTACTGGAACACGATGTGCTCTGGTGATATCCAATGCAGCAAGCAAAGTGGCAGTCCAGGATTTGAATACAGTATGCTAAAACTCATCTTTTTACCCCTTTCTTCACTATTTAGAGAATGGTCAACTCTAACCCTACAATAAAGTGGCATTTGGACTCTCCTTGGCAGTTGACAACTGCACTTCAGTAGTGAAGATATGATAATTAGTTTATGAAACGCTGCATAAAAGTCTATTACATCAACCTAAATTTCAAGCAGGACTTTGCAACACTGTAAAGTTGACATCCTTGAAGGATTAAATAATTAGAGCTGTTATTTACAGGAATAAAACCACTCAGATGTAAATGACAGTTGTGACTATAATGTTTGATCAAAAACATTCCAAATACAACTTAAAAAAGAAACTTTGAAGAATACTGGTTCAGACACATAGTTGTACAACAGCAGTAAAACCAAACCTGTTTAAAGATAATTAACAGCTTTAAAAACTAGGGCTTAAAAAATATTAGAGCTCACTTGATTCTTCAGCATTCTGAGCTATGAACTTCTGGATACTGAGAAATGTCCTGCTTTCAGCGGGAATACAGTTAATTTTCTCCTTAGTAGCTGGTGCAGGGCTGTTTTGGATTTGGTGTGAGAACAATGGTGATAACACACTGATGGTTGTAGTTGTTGTTAAGGTAACATTTACACTAAGTCAAGGACTTTTTGGTTTCTCAGACCCTGCCAGCAGGATGGCTGGAGTGGCACAAGAAGCTGGGAGGGAGCACAGCCAGGAGAGGTGACCCGAACTAGCCAAAGCGATAATCCATACCATAGAGTGTCATGCTCAGTATATAAACTAGGAGGAGTTGGGCAAGGCCGGCCAATGCATGCTGGGGGGCTGGCTGGGCATTGCTCAGTGGGTGGTAAGCAATTCTATTGTGCATCACTTGTTGTCTTTTCTTCCTTCCCTTTGGATTTTATTCCTCTCCTCTTCGCCCTCCCTTTCATTATAATTGCTGCTGTTATTATTACTAGTACTATTATTGCTATTATTATTATTATTATTATTGCTTTTTTTCTTTTTTTTTGTTTTATTCTATTTATTAAGTTGTTCTTATCCTAACCCTTGAGTTTTACATTCCTTCCCGATTCTCCTCCTCAGCTCTCTGGTGAGAGGGGAGTGAGCAAGCGGCTGAGTGGTACTTAGCTACTGTCTGGAGTTAAACCATGTCAAGAAAGTAAAAAAGCTTATCTGAGTTATTTAACTGCCTGGATTATTTAAATAATACTTCTTAAATAGTGATTATTTTGTTTATTAATTTTTATTTTGCAGAACTTGTTTCAGACAAGTACAGTTTCATTCTAGGTTAAAAAAAAACCACTCAAACATCTTGGGCCACAGAACTTATATTTGGATTTGTAACCTGAAGCAAGTTTTTGGTACTGATCTAATTATAAACCCCTTGTATTTTAACCAAAATGAGAAAACCAGCTGATACCACTAACCCACAGCATAATGACAAACAAAGACTGTTATTTTCATAACTTCTTTTTGTAATCCAAGCATAGAATACAAATATAGTTTGTTACATTGTAGTAATAATTTCTGACATTGTTAACACATTGAAGAATTTAAATGTCAAGTTCTTTATATCTGGAATTGGTTCTTCAATGTAATCCAGCTAGATAAGTCTAAGCCATTTTGTTTTCTGCAGGACTGTATGCTCACATGTTGGCATGATGATGTTGTACTAGCCTGTCAATGTAAATAAAATAAAGATATTGTTCAGCTAGAAGATCTCCTAAATGTAAATCAGCCTTTCACATAATAAATTTTAGACCTGAGGTAGGAGAACCAGAGGAAAGAGGAACAAAACACAATTCAGTCTCATAATTAAGTCACTCATCCTTTACCTTTTGGTAGACAACACCCCATGTTTTTAGCTAATATAATTTATTTAAGGCAGTGAAAGACTGTTGGACAGCCTTTGCTCTTTATTCTTTTGTACACAGCACAACTGCATAGCCCAACCCCAGAGAAGGCTAACCAAGACATCTGGAAGCGACACAAACTCTGACTTTTTCAGACTGGAAAAACGTTGGTCATGTAATCTAGTCACCTCCACAGAGATTATTTAGCTGATATCTGCTTCTCAGCCTGTCCTGTAGCCCATAATAGTGCCAAGCCTCTGAATGTCTTCTTGGCATGTCCCTCTCAGAAGTGCCTTTCATACAAGCGTTTACTAGAGCGGATTATGGGGCGAGCATAGAGAAGTGAATTGCGTCTTGGCATGACGTGTGATCTTACAAGCCCTGTCAAACTGCTTCAGCCTTTTCAAGAAGCATGAAGAAGGGAAAATGTAAAGGAGATTCACATCTTCAATGAATGTAAAACACCCCAAAGAACAGTGATGCCTGATCTGTAGTGGTTTTAACTTCATTACTGTTACTGTGATATCTATTAAAAATGATGGGAAAGAACAAGAATTTGGAAGACCAAACACATCCCATGAGGATCAGTGAAAGGACCAAATTTAGGTTTTCTGACTATTATCACTAACATAGTAATATTCTGTACATAAATTCAAATCCAGCATAACTATTTGATGGAGAAGGCTTTAGTTTTGTGGTTCACTGAGATAAATGTATTTTTAGAAGAATTTGAATTAACAGAAGGTAGAGCTTTGGCTTGAGATCAAGGGAAGTCATTTCATGCAATTTATGAGCATGGAAGAAAATACAAAAATGAGGGGAAATAAATTTTCCAGGCTGGCATCTTAGTAACAAACAGATGTGATAGGTACATGACATCACTTATAAGGTGGGGTTTTTTTGTTTATGGACTTTTTTAACAAATTACTTTATTTCTCCGAACAGATGTGTTAACTACTACAATAAATGACTACACAAAAATGAAACTTTTAATTAATTCTTACCTGGTCCTATCCAAAACCATTGTGTGCACTGTCAACAGAAAACCTGAGCTATGTTTGAGAGACACATCACATTTATTAGTACTGCATACTGGCGATCAAAAGTAAAATTTACATATGTGAATTGCCTATATCCAGTCTTCTTTTACAAAAGAAAATTGAATCTTACACTGAAAAAAAATCTTTAATAGACAAATGTCTATTTTTCTGAGAGAGAAGTTAAATTAATATGCAATAGCAAAAATATCTGTCCTTCCAATGGCTAAAAATTGGCAATCAGAAAAAGAACAAAAATTTTTCATATTAGATGTTTTGACCTGATTTGGATATTGTAATGAACAAGGGATCCAGAAAATGTAAATATTTACTTTGGAGAACAAATAATTGTAAAATCAAAATTGCATTACATACCCCATCACCTTCTATTCTATGCTTTTTATTTTGTGTGTGAATTTTGTATGTTGCTTCTTTACTTCTCATAGGCATTCTTTAAAATTTCTCTTGGATACAAGGACATGTCCAGTTATTGCTGACTGAAATACAAGTGTCTACTTTCAAATCAGATTACAAGCATCTATTATTACTTCTAGTCTCTCAGAATCTACCTCCTCTGTGAAACATTTCAACACAAGTCTCACTGTGAAATGTCCAGTGAGTTGAATTGATATCCTTTCTTGTCCCTAATACAAAGGCAGAAAAATACCTAATACGGAGATAGAAGATTAAATAGAAATTACATACAAGCCAGAAAAAAACATTACTAACAAGAACACCTTGAATAGCTTCACCATTTCACGCTGGCAGTACATCTCAAATCAACACATGAAACTCTCGTACTCAGTTGTTTCTTTAGTAGTAGGACTTCTTTTGTACTCATTTAACATTTTGTTTCCGTGGTATGCCTTTTGGGAACAAAAGTAACTCAATGCAAAGCTAGAATAACACTTGTGCAGTTCTGTGCGGGAATATGAAATGCCAAAAGCCAGTAGAGTATTAAGCCTTCCATGATAGCATACCCTTTCTAAATGTCCCAGGAATCCACCCAGTTTAATTGGAGCCAGACAGCCTTTAGTCTGCTTCAACCTCAGGTGTTTCAGGTGCCTATTACTTGCCATTCTTAATATTCCAAGAAGGTGAGCTAATAATGAGTGTTCATAATATGATGTTAACCAGAAAAAGTCAACTGTCTTCTTTATCTGCAGATGCCTACAACATCAAAGGTTTTACTCCGCAGGTACAACAGATGAAATCTTGAACCTACTGAATGTAGTAGAAGAGCTCATGTTGAGTCCATAATTTTTTTACATATACAATACATAACAGGTCAATGTACAGCAAAACAGTAATTCATCTGATTCCTTCTTAAGTAGAGTAAATTTATAAAATAATAAAAAGCCTGAATTCAGTACATGGCTGAAAGGAAATCAGAGGTTCCTAGTTTTTCTCATTTTACTGTCTTTACATGAGCAATTTCTTATGTATGTCACGTATGGGGTTTTAAATAATTTTGTATCATTAAGACAAGAAGACATTTTATATGACCCATGAAGTCCTTTTTATTTGTGCAACTAGGTATATTTTTATTCGATCCTGGGCAAGACTGGCATGCTTAAATTAAGTGACAATGTTTTTGCTTGTTGTGAAATAGTAAAGATGTATAGTTTTTTCCCTATGCAAAACACTTCCCTTAAGACATTTCACAAGTTTTCATTTAAAACAGCAACAGTCATTTTGCTTGTCTCCTTGGAGTTCATGAATATTATTTTTTCTCATTGTTCAATAAATGGGATAATCCAAAGCAGTTGGAATACATTAATATTAATAAACTGTCAACTTGTAGACATTCTGAAGTAACATTTTGTACATAAATCATAGACAAAGTAACGTCTTGTGAATAAATCATAAATACATATGTGCACATATTTCCACACACCTGGGATTTATCTTATACATAAATATATATCTGCATACAGATGTATACTTAAAAACATATTGATTAAAAAGAATGTTTGGTGTTTTCAAAATAGAAAGAAATGCTGTCAAAAATGGTGGCAGAAATAAATAATCCCACCATCTGCTCCTTCTCTTGATCTTTCTAGATGAAGTGTGACTAGCATATTCTAGCAAAAGTATTAAAAAACCTAGCACTAACATAATTAAATTTTGACATGCCAAATACTACAATTCAGTAGCGTTTTTTAAAGTGTCTTAGATGTTTTTAACTCCTAGAGGTGCTTTAGAAAATCCAGTTAAAAGACTGAGTCCGTAGTGCTTAACATCAATTATGGATACACAAAGGATATTCTTACTTCATTTTTGAATAATTGGATTGAGTGTACATTGTCTTTAGAAGCCTTGGCCAAACACCAAACAGGTAGGCTTCCTGACTTCTCTGAATACATCCATATCTGAACACCTGCAAGGTGCTGTCTATACAGCAGGAAAGCGGGCAGATTTTAAGCTACCTACATCTTCCATCTGCCAGTCCTTTGAACAACATCACATGTCCTCATCTGACATCTGTACCAAGACAGATGGGATATGTTGTGCTTTGGCTGGCCTACACACCCTGCAGGCAGGCTGGATCCATGCTGACAAGCACATGAGGTCCAATTTTTCTCCCTCAGAATACCCTGGAAGTTTCTTCAAACCTGCCTCTGATCTTGATCCAAGGGCAAGAAACAACCCTGAGCATGAACGAAGGCATGGACTTGTGCTCAAAACAGAGAGCAGGCATTTCTGTTGTGTGACCCAACACTACACTGAGCTGCCAGAGGTATTCTGTTTCTTCCGCAAGGTGGGAGACAACCTCATTCCATAGGAGCCCTGGATGCAGGATTTATATCTCACTATCTAAACTGCATGTGCAAGTACTTCATGTGTCAGCTGCTTTTCCACTGGCAACTGCAGCAACTGCAATTCATTCAGCATCTGCAGATGTAACCAGCAACTTTAATTTGTCAACGCAAAGTGACCTGACTTATGAAATCCAAAGCAAAATGTTCATTAGCACTCAATAAATATAGACCACTAAGACGAGTCTCCTTCTGGCACTTCCGACAGGATGACTTTAATCCAAGATGTTCATGCTCTGCCAAAACATCTATAGATAGCATAAAAATACACATACAAATGAAAAAAACATAAAACAATATCTCTTGAACTATAGAAATCATTATATGTATTTAAAGATTTAATTATTTACAATTCATAATTTCATTTATACAAAATATTTATTGAATATAATTAAGCATTCTGGTTATAGTTCTCTATGAAAAGGATAAATTCTGTAATAATTTCTTGTTCTGTCTTCAGAAAGGTAGGATTTTGCTGTGATCTGAAGAATCCATTACTCTTCTTCACAAATACTTACAAATGTGCTAAAAGTAGTGAAAATATTGTAGACAGAGCTTCTGCCTAAATTTCATATAAAGCCACTACAAATAATAAGTCAATTTTAAAAAAATATATTTCCATTAGCATATCTTTTGTTTTTCTTAAAGATCAATACAATTACTGTGCACAGTGGTATCTGGAGCGTTAATTTTGCTACTGACTGTTTATCACCTTTTCCTTTCTGGTGGTCTTCAGCAAGCTCTCTGTCACCATTCCCCCCCCCCCCCCCCCCCCCATATCCCCATATGTTTTTGCACTGAAGCCAGAAAGGAGGTGTACTTGGCAGTTATATGATCCATATGTGAAGGCCTGGAACTTTTAAATTTTTTTTTGTTAAGCAACAGGCTATGTCTAAGTACCTGAAAATCCTATTTTCATCACTTACCAAATATTTTGCCTGACTAAAAGGAAAGCTAAGCACCTGACTACATACTGAGCATGGGATCTGCTTCCTAATTGTTGTCTCTGCTGTCAGAGAAAAAAAAATCTTTTTTAAATGTCTTTTTTGGGGGGGGGGCAGTTTATTTCCTTGTGCATTTTGTAAATAAAGCCTTTCACTAGTTCCTAACAAGATCCATATGAAAGTCGATCAAGGGGTTATATGCCCATGGCCACACGTGATTCAAAGCACACACTGGCCAAAGATCCGTTCACAGAGCATTAATCAGACATTAGAAGTAAACTCAAGCCTCTTTGCTACATAAAGGCAGTGAAATATTATTGGCCACTATTCAGCAAAGAGCAGGATTATATTACTCTTGACAGAGATTGCCTATCCATCTGGCCACATGCATGCCTGCTGCCTGATGAGTGCTTTGGTGAGAGTTTTGATTTTGTCACAGTAACAGAAAGCGTACAGTTCTCTCTCTCCATTTTAAGTTAGAGTCATCTCCCTCAAGCATATCAATATTCAGTAATGGTTGGGAATTTAGTTGCTACTGGTTCCTCTAAACAGGGCACAGACCAAAGCCTGTATTTTGTTTTGCTTGCTATGATCTTGCAGACTTCATTCCCTTTTTACCCCAAGGCTTCACCTAACCTTATTTCATAAACAGGAGGTACTAGCAACTCTTCTTAACCCATCTCAAAAACTAAGATAAAACAGTATTTTGTTACTAACCATTTATTTGAAATCTCAATTTTATATGTTAAATTTATAGGGAAAAATTGAAACTGATGTAGGTAAAACAAAACGCACATTAGCGGTATTGCAATGTTTAAGGCTTGATGCAGAAAAAAAAAATAATCCTAGTAAGAATAGCATTAGTCATCATCACAACTTTTTCTGCTTTCTAGTTTCCCTGGATGCTTCTTCCCAAGTACTTTACATACCATCTTGACATATCTATTCTTTCTGTATATTATTTTAGATGTATTCTTTCTACTCGGATACAAGCACTAAGTCAACACCAGATAATTAAAATGCATGGCAATAACTGGGCTCAGGCATCCACCGGATCACCTCTAGGCTTCTGTGACTCAGGGTGAATGGCATTATATAGACTGAAGAAAGAGAGCACTGAGTACTATTTTATTTAATCCTACTCCAAAACAAAGAATGTTAGGAAGAGTACATACATAAAACAGAATTCTTTATTTCAACCCAAGGAGTTTAAACACAAGACATTAAAATAGTCAGCAAAATATACCAATTGTGTCTAATGGCTATTTCTGGCCCGTTAGGCTCACTTATGGAGACATACGCAGAATTGCACAAAATAATTGGATCAAATAACAGCTCTTTGGGAATTTGAGCTTTCTTTCCATGACACACCAGGACCCTCTTTTGAATTGGATGAGAAAAGAGTTCAGCTATCATCTCCTTTGGAATGCAGGGGCATATGTAGCCCCTGTTTGTGACAGTTTGTCCTCCAGTGAGTGTTTCGTCAATCTTTGTTCCCTTTCAGAAAATCTATTTTCTTTAAAAGACAGATAAAAAGAGCAAAGAAACAAGAAAGACCTTTATCCTGTTATTGCCTTCCAGTAAGTGGTCCAGTCAGTGTTTCTCCCAGACCCAATTCAGGACTAGAAATGACAGATAACATGTGCATGAAAAGTGTGGCACTACTAGTATTAGTCCAGATGATTTTTAGCCCAGAATTGCATAACTTTTTTTTTTTTTCCTTAGGATGTATATACAAAAGTCTCCTCTTAGCTGCAGTGAACTGGTCCCTATAGATGATTTATCTTTATTAATTAGAGTTTGACAGGTTGTCTTGCAAACAGCATCAATATATTGCAATCCTTTTCATGTGACTGTGGAGGCTGCAGTTAAATGACTTATTATCAGTGGAAGACTCAGTTCCATTGCCCATACGTAGGGGCAAGTAATGGGCTTCATATAATAAAGATAAAAGTATAATATAGATCTTGTAACAAACACTATTGACTACCTACAAAGCATAAAAATGACAAGCATATCACAGTGATTATGAAAGAATTTTACAACTTGCTATTTACAAATGCCCTCCTCTTGCAGAAAATTAAACCCTTTACAGACAAAAGGCGGCAGTGATTTCGGTAATGATTCTCAAGCATCTACACACAGTTGTAGGAGACCACAGAACCTCAGAAGTTCTTCTAGTCTATCCTCTCTCTCAAGGGTAGAAGAAAGGCAACTTAATCACTGACATCACATGTCTCTGTTCTTAAAAGCATCCTGAGTTAGACTCCCAGTCAAGCTAGTCTCCCGCTTATCCGTTCTTACTGTGACAAAGCTTTGCTTGTGTAAAATCAAATGTCTCCAGCTGCTCTTTAAGCCTTTATGTTCTATGCCCAGTGAACAAAGAGAGCAGTTCCTTGTTTGTTTTTCATATATTCAGAGCCCATTGCCAAACCTTTCTATAGATTTGCCTCTAGATTAAATACACCACTTCCTTTTTCTTCTCTGCGAGAATTTTTTAAGCAGAACATGTAAAAGTGTGCACTTCTGTCTTGCTGAAAGTCTCATAATACCGATTGTAAGACTATCCCTGTAGGCTGATTTTTCTGGTTTTATTTGGTAATATTTCAACTGCTGCCTCCAGTTGAAATGTCTTCTCTTGGTTCAGATAAATTTCTTTCTACTTGTTCTCTTTTTATCTTTTAAAGTATATGCTGATCTTTATGCTGATATTAATAACCATGCATGCAATTCTATTATAAACATTACCCAGATGTGAGCTGTAATATGCTGTATTTTGGTCTAGTTGTGTACTTAGACCTTGGATGCTTTTCAAAGTATCTGTTACTATGAAGAAAATATTCCAACTATTTAAATTAAGAAACAGAGAGGCAGAAAACATGATCTGTTTAGAAACTGAAATTGTGTGTGTTTTGATGCTCTGTGATGCTTACTAATATCACAATACATCCCTAATTGTAATAGGGACAAGACAAGCTTATCACTGATATAATTGGAAATGTTGCTGGGTCATGTCACAGTTCAGGGAAACTTTGGCTTAGTAGTTTTAGGAGATGAGGTAAGCAAAGCCAAACACTATTTAGAACATTCTCTTAAGTAAATACAGATGGACAGGTGGCAATGTGCACTGCCCTTGATAATAATGGTCAACAGATTCCCATTCCAAGTGATAAAAACGTGAATAGTTCTGAGCTGAATGATGTGTACACAGTTTTACAGTTTTAATAATCCCAGAATAATCACAAACGCAAAAGAGGACAAATGTAAAAGTAGCTCAAGATAAAATGGAAATAAGAATTCTATGTAACATTTCACTTACATGTCCTTAAAATTCTCTCCCAACTTTGCACTTAGACCAGTTTCTGTCATAGTAGAAGAGAGGCTTAAATAAAGTTTGAAAGTCAGGAAATATCAAAGGCCATCAGAGATGTGCTTCAAAGCTGTTCTCTTAAAATGTAAATGTGCAAAGAATATGCATGTATATTTGGTGTATACATGAATTAAAGTGTATTTTAAATTAATTCAAATAAATGAAACAATCTCATTTTTAAGAACACAATCTCATGAAACTGAAAGCCTACTTAAATGATACAATGGTTTCCTGAATTAGGTTAATTTCGAGCAAGTATTTCTCTGATGTGAAAACTGTTTTGGATCTGTGATAGTTTCTCCTACATACATTAGTGTCACTGCTATAAAATTCACTATCGGGCTAATCTCCAAAGATAAAATATAAGCTGTAGGTACTATATAGTAAAATGCAAAAAAGCAGGCAATAATTTAATGCGTCGGTGAAAATGAACATGGGGTACAAAATCACAGCTAGGCAGGATAAAACAGATTAGAAATCTGTAGAGAAGAGTGTTTTCAGAATTCAGTCTCATGGAACACTTTAAGCCAACTGTGGTAGAGCTAAACTGAAAATATTTTGGAAATCAAGTCAAATGTAGATAGATCCAGTAAATACATATATTTAAAACGCTTTCTCTTGAGAACTAGCAGAGTCAAACCAAAAAGCTTCAGTGAAAAAAAAAAATATTAAATTTTACTACATAAATAACAGCTTTTCCCAAGGAAAAGAGGAAAATATTAACCATTAACCAGACACCATTCTCTGGCCCTGCAGCCAAATGGCACAGCGTGGCTCACACTCACGCACCCTAATTCTCTTCTCCCATGTCTGCATTAACAGGTAGATGGTAAATACAATATATGACCTTATTTCAGCGGGCAGTTTGTTTGCACAGCCCAAAGTAGCACCAGGGAGGCTACTAAGTCAGGGCAGATGACCATGGGCTGCTGCCTGAGCCCAGGCCTTGGTTCTGTTTTATTCAGTGCTACACACGTAGCCTTCCAGATCAAAGAAAGTCTGCTTCAATATTATAAATACTGACCAGTAAGCCTTGGCTTACTCGAGCACATCCAAAGTTAGAGAAATCATCAGGCACAAGAAAACCCAAAGCTTAAATGCAGAGCAACTCATGGATTTCACAAAGAGCTATTGCTTTCATAAAACTATAGATACCATCTTCCCTCCCATTATCGGTTCTCAGTCCAAGTTCTAGCAGTATTAAATAAAATAGTCCTCTGCTTTTTTTGTGTGAAGTGTAAATAGTCCAATTTATGAGTCCATTGGTTGACAGATTTAATTGAACTACAGCTATTTAGCATCCATGAAGAAAAAAATCTTGGAAAATTTTCCAAGAAAAAGTTCTTGGAAACCATGGGGTCAAGTCATAGGAAGCTAATTTCCTCAAGGTAAAAAACAGTAAGAGTGAGGCAACAGGCAGCTCTCTGCACTTCTGACATCACAAACACTTCTGACAAGGGTTGATTTCATGTCTGTCATGATAGCTAGTAATTGAGCATCAAGGTAATTGGAAGTAAATGGCTTGTGTCAACAGCACTTCTCAGAAATGCAGACTTATATGGTAAGATCTCTTGGTATGTACAGAGTTTAATCAAGTAATGACTGTAAAAGAAGCTGAATAATGTAGGTGTTGTGCTGCCTACTAAAGACCCCATTACTAAAATTACTCTGAAGAATCAATTACAAAATTATTTTCATATTAATTTGTAAATCAGGGCAGAAATAACATAATTTCTTGACTACTGTGATGACCTTTTGTTGTGTGAACTCATAGATCTGTGTGATAATGTAACATGTGATGTGTACATGAAATAGGTTCACTGATTCAGCCCTTTGTTTCTGGGTCAAATAAGGCCACAAGGCAACTTAAATAAGATTTTTTTTTTTATACTGAGGATATATTTGAATCATTTGCTAAATTATAACCTTGATGTCATATGCAAACATGCTATCAACAAACCTATATACGTAATTTTTTTCTTTAGTCATCACAAAAGCACCAAATCTTTCTACTTTTGTCATCCTTGGGAACAATGGGCATGAGAAGTTTCATCATGTAGAAACTGGAGTTCGAAAATAAACTTTTTATAGAATTGCAACAGATACAGACATAGACACAGAGCATTGAACTTTGCCAATTATGGCCAATACTTTTCTTCATAAAGTATTTACACTTCACTGTTGTGTATTTAGGTCTAATTTTGTTATATCTAAAACAGAGATTGAAGTAGAAAAAAATCATTAGATTTGTAATTTGTTGTGAATTTTCAGCTGCAGGTTAGTCAGCCAGAACATGGGTATAAAACTGTGTGTGATCATGAAAAAGCAAATGAAATCCTAGAATGGGTGAAGGAAAGTATTACTGTTAGAGATAAGGAAGTATTAGTGCAATTAGACGAGGCACTGGTAAGACTTCCTCTGCAATACTGCATACAGTGTTCTGATAGCCCGTGTTTAAGAAAGATTAATTAAACTGCAATAGTTGCAGAGAAGGACTGCTAAGATGATCAGGGAAAAAAGAGCTTATCTTGTAAGAGGAGACTAAAATAACTTAATAGAGTTTGATAGGGTATATCATTCTTCTCTATAAATACTTCAGAGGTAGATAAATGCTAAAGAAGGAGAAAGCTATTTAAACTAAACGACAAGGTTGACACAAGAACAAATGGGTATAAATGGGAAAACTTAGGCTGGAAATTAGAAGAATGAGTGAGGTTCTGTAAGGTCTTAAAGAACAAATCTAACTAGTTGAAAAGGGAGACAGGATAAGTTCAGGAGCAGAAGACAGGTCTGTGCAAGAATAAGTAACAGCTTCGCATGATGGCTAAGAAAAACCTTTCTGTTCTCTTTGAAGATCCCCAGTATGACCACCTTCATCTTCCACTTTAGGAACTCAGGAAAGCAATCAGAATAGTGTTGATGGATTGGTAAAGGACAGAGGATTCACTATTAATTAGCTTGGTTCAAAATGCAATGTATTTCAAACTCCAGCTTAATGATACATAGAAAACATACCAAGGCTGGGGTCAATGCTTAACGTGAACCCTTTATCTCCAGAAAAACAGGAGAGAAAGGAGAGGACTTTCAAGGGCTATTCTTTCTTTGTGCTTGTGTGGACACAGAATCGTGTAAGCAGGAATGCTGAGGAAACAGGAAGGGGAGCCAGAAGGCAGAACATTTCTTTCTTCCATTTAAGGAAAATTTTACAAAAGGCGGCAGAAAGAGACTTAACATTCGGTACAGGCTGCAGAGCCAACAAAAGAGGAAAGTCCAATTCCTGTGGACTTTCATTGTTCTATTCTGACTTGTTTTTAATTTCATCCTTTTTCCTTATACCATTCACAATCTTTTTATCTTAGTTTCTTTCTATACACACTCCTTGCCCAGCCCACTTCTTTCTTTCCAGCTAATTAATTTCCTTTTATTTTTATTTCCTGTATTCCTTTCTTTTTTAACTCTAAAGCAAATTTTGGAACTAGCACTTACCTTTTTCCCACCTGCCTGTTCAACAGCTTTTCTGCCTGAAACAATTTTGTTTGGTTAGACTTAATTCCTTAGGATAAATACAGTCTACTGTTGTAAGTGTTGTATTATCTGACACAAAGTTGTTTAAGTTCCCCTGATTATCAAACTTGACAGTACTCCAGTTGTTTACATGAGATCCCAAAATATTGTGGAGAAGATCAGCTGATTGAAATCAGCTCATTTATTTCTCATCTGCTGGGTTTCTACTTACCTTGGTCATAAATGTTTTGGTATCTTCTGCTGAAATTGAAGAATATCCTGTATCTCAAGGCCTCTAACATGTACAAGTGAGATTCTGAGCATCTGCAAAATATCGAGCACAAACTTACTTAATGCTTTAAAACCAGCTTCACTGCAGTCATGAGAAAAAGTAAATAATTGTGATGTGCAGGCCCAGTTGACAGTCCAAATAACATGATTTGCTTCTCTAATTATACATTTTGAAACAAGACCTTTAAGAAATTCTGTACCAGTTGTCCAGCTTTGCTTTTATGATCCAATTTGTTATTGTGACCAATTGTTGTTGTCGGTTGATCTTGGCTGGCCACCAGGTGCCCACCAAGCTGCTCTATCACTCCCCTTCCATCAACAAGGCAGGGAGAGAAAAAATATGACAAAAAGCTCATTGATCAAGATAAGGATAGGGAGACCACTTACCAATTACCATCAAGATCAAAACAAACCTGACTTGAGGAGAATTACTTTAACGGCAATTAAGCAGAGTAGGATAATAAGAAATATGAACAAATCTAAGAACAACTTCCTCCCACCCCACCCTTCTTCCCAGGCTAACCTACTGTCCTGGTTTCAGCTGGGATAGAGTCAATTTTCTTAGTAGCTGGCGCAGGGCTGTGTTTTGGATTTGGTGTGAGAACAATGTTGATAGGACACTGATCCGGCACTACGGTGTTTGTCTTTCTGAGTAACCATTATGTGTTATGGAGCCCTTCTGTCCTGGAGATGGCTGAGCACCTGCCTGCCCGTGAGAAGTGGTGAATGAATTCCTCGTTTTGCTTTGCTTGTGTGCATGGCTTTTGCTTTCCCTATTAAACTGCCTTTATCTCAACCCACAAGTTTTCTCACTTTTATTCTTCCAGTCCTCTCTCCCATCCCACCAGGGTGGGGGAGTGAATGAGCAGCTACGTGGTGCTTTGTTGCTGGCTAGGGTTAAACCACACCACCTTCACTTCCAGCTTGTCTATTATCTCCTCCTCCACCTGAGTGGTGCAGGAGGATGAGGAATGACAGTTGTGGTCACTTCTTTGTACCTTTTCTCTGCCACTCCTTCCTCCTCATACTCTTCCACTTCTCCAGTATGGGGTCCCTCCCATAGGATACTGTTGTCCGTATACCTTTTCTAACAAGGGTGCTTTCTACAGGCTGTGGTTCTTAATGAACTGTTCCAGCATGGATCCTTTCCACAGGACACAGCCCTTCAGAAATGGAATGCTCCAGCATGGGTCCCGCACAGGGTCACAGATCCTTCCAGAAAACCTGCTCCTTGCATGGGCTCCTCTCCACAGACCACAGTTCCTCTCAGGATCCTGCTCCAGCATAGGCTTTCCTTGGACTGCAGCTTCATGCAGGGCACATCCTTCAATACTCTGGTGTGGGGTCATCCACAGGCCACTATGTGGATATCTACTCCACTGGGGACGTCCATGAGCTGCAGGGGGACAACACGCCTCACCCCAGTCCTCACCACAGGCTACAGAGGAACCTGTGCTCTAGTGCCTGGAGCACCTCCTCCCCTTCTTCTCTGCAAAGTTGTTCCTCTCATATGTTCTCCCTTCTCTCACAGCTGATGATTTTTACCCTTCTTAAATGTGTTATCACACAGGTGCTACCAATGTCACTGACTAGCTCAGCTTTGGCCAGTGGTGTGTCCATCTTAGAGCCAGCTGGAACTGGCTCTGTCTAACACAGTGGCCGCTTCTGGTGTCTTCCCAGAAAAGCCAGCCCTGCAGCCCCCCAACTACTAAAACCTTGCCACATAAACCCAATATATTAATGCATAAAAAAAAATAATATATTTATTATGTCTCAGGATGTACACTTAATAGTGTACTTTCAGATGCCAAGCTCCTTTGTTTCTTCTAACATTTGAAGCATATCTATTTGCAATTTAACATATTGATAAAGTAGCCTCACTACACTACAGCTTATACTTTGTAAGGCTAAGCATTTAACGTTTATAAAAAAAAACTGAAATAGAAGACAGGCCACTAGTGGTCAGATCATGGGGCTATCTGGCATGTTATTTAGTCTCCAGTCAGTCCAGTCCAGTCTCAACCCAGCAGACATAAATGGACTTCTGGAAGAGAACAAGAACAGTGCAAGTGTATGTGACACTTCCCTGTAGCACTCTCCTGGTTGGTCTCTGCTGTGTCAGCTCAGGGACTTTCCTGAGCCAGGTGATTTGCCTGCTCTGTAACCCTCAAAATATCCCTCTTTCATGTACTTTCCCAATCTTCCCTTGACCTACACACACTTTTTGTATACATACTGTCCTTTGACATTCTAGCACAGGTCTGTACTCTGTCACACCTCATTTGTTTGCTTTCAACCTGACTCTTATTAAAAACTTTCTTTGATAGCCCCTAGATTTTGTACTACAAGAAACCATTTACCCACTTCATACCAGTCATGATTTTACAGACCTCTATTACATGGTGCAAGGTTGTCCTTTTTCCATGTTGATGAGTCCTGCCTGCCCAAGACTTTCTCCTAGCTGTTGCATGTTTTTTTAATTTCTGCCCATCTCTAAATATTTTTTCAGGCCATTTTTCCCATGTTGAACAGTAGAGCTCCTAGCATTGTTCCCTGCAGAACTTCCCTGGTCATTCTACCAAAAGAACCACATTGAAAGTCCACATACTCTTACCTCTTACTACCTATCCTTCAAACAATATGTTATGCATAGGAAAGGGTATTCCTACTTTATGCCATTCTGATTAACTTCCAAAGCCGTTATAAAGGACTTTGTCAAAAGCCTGTAAGAAATCCAGGAAGACTATGCTAGCCTTCATCCACATGTTGGTTGACTCCTGGGCTCCAGAACAGGACTTTCCTCTGCAATTGAAGAACAGAATCATATCCCCCTTCTGTTTTTCTGAAGGAAAGAAAGAGGTAAGCTGGGGGTTTTGTGCCTACTGTGCGATATAATACTTTACTTAGTCTTTTGGATGTCAGTATCACTTCTCAAGTTACACTACCAATATTTAACATTTTTAAAAAGTAATTACTTAATTACATCCATACGTTCACATTAAAAAAATACTTCGGAAATAGTTTATGCTCATCAGAATGTGCTGGAGTAAATTAGGTTGTAGTCTACTCTGACATTTTGTCCCCAGATATCTTCCAGCTCTGCTCTGGTCAAGAATGAGGAACTTGCTTGTTCTTTGTTGCTGTCCTTTTAACAGAAGAATTCAATCTCCATTGTTGTAATCTGTCATCTCTAGTTAACATTAAATCACTCAAAACTTTTTAAAAAAATACTAATTATGAGCCACTCTATTATGATAAACTTTCCTATCTTCAATAAACAGTCCTTCATAAATCTATACTGAGTAGTAAGTTAAATTACCTAGATCAGAAAGTCACTTTAGAATGAAAATTCATTAAAAACAGTGACAGCTTAGTAGGAGTTAGTGCAATACTCATTTCAAAAGGTATGGAGAAAGCCTCCCTTGATCAAAACCTCTGTTTACCTGGGGAAAGGGTAATTCAATCATCTATATTCCTGACAAAAGGCATCCTTGTTGACTTAGGAGGTAGATATTAGCATATAGGGTATTTATTGTTTCACTTAATCTAACAGACCGACATCAAAGAGACTTTTCCCTATAAGTGAGCACTGAAAAGTCAAAAAAACCCAAACATGCAAACAGGCAAAGGTTGAAAGAGAAAAGAGGACAAGCTGCTGAAAGTCTAATTTTCCTGGCATCAATTTTGCTGAAGTGTAGCCTACCTCCACTGTGCTGAAGGAAAGTATCTACCTTTGTAATACCCTGTTTCAAGTATATAGTAATATTATTGGAAGCTTTAAAGAAGACAATATAAGTTATCCCATCTTGGCTCAAGAGAATTTCTTCTTTGTCTTTGATGGTGCAGTTGCCTATATCCCACCACCTGGTAGCCACCTCCTTAGTGAGCAGAGGACTGCTGCCAACTGCTCCAACTCTGGAAACTGAGCTATTTCCTGATTATTTATGACCAGTCCCCAAAGCGCTCTCGCCTGAACTGTAGCTGAAGGAGCCGTGGTGAATCATTTGGGGACAGCCTTGCCTCAACAGGTATCCCATCTTCCCAGTCAAATCTTCCATTGATAACAATGTGGGGACATCACTGAGAAGAGCAATATCACAAAATGCAGCAAGGAAAGTTTTGGAGAAGGCAAAATAATGGTTATGTGAAAGACAGACTGGAAATATGCTGTGTTCAAATGCATAGAGTGGAGGTAAACTTAAATGGTGGGCAGAGGGAGTCGGGAGTTCTCAAGTAAGTAAAATCAGTCTGGGGTATGGAAAATATTAAAGAATTCTGAACTCAAATAATGCGAGGAGAGGACTGAAAATTCTTTTGCAAGATATTCACAGAAGGAGAAAAGCCAGGAACCTTTAGTGGAATTTAGGTCATAAGTAGCTTTTGCAAAAGTGAAATAATTTAAACATAAATTGAGAAGGAAGGAAGGAAGAAAATTATGAGAGGAAAAAGTGTGTTCTTTCTGGGATCTCCGCTGAAAATATTCAGTAGCCTTAAGCTTAAGTTTAAGTGGAGTACTTTACTACTTTTCCTGCTATGTGTCTGTCAGGATTACTCATCCTTTGCCTTTATAATCAAAAGGGCTTGTCTGAGATAATTTCTGATGTTTTGAAGCCAAACCAGCCAGCTCACTATTCTAGTTGGATTCTGAACTGATTAGTAGAAATTGCGATCTGTTCTTGTTCTGTGGAGGGACCCAAGAAGTGGCTTGGAGGTGCACATACATCACACAAATGACAGTGTTCCCTCATATAGTGGAACGTATATATCCCTCATATATAGCTCATATATGGCTCTAACTGGCACAGCTAAGGAAGAGGGCATTTGGTCCACTTGCAAAGGGAGCAGTTTTACACAGACTGTGGATTCTGCCAAGGAATACTTCACATTTGGAATGCCAACATAAATTTGAAAGTCACCGAGCAAGTACTTCTGCAGTTCAACTAATTAATTATTTGGATCAAAGGTCATAAAATAAGTATATAAGCAAACAGAAACTCTGCGTTTAAATCAACATATGATGGCTTTAAAAATAATAGTAGAAGCATCAAAATATTATTAAATTACATCTAGCGTAGATGAATATAGCAAAATACAGATAAAAGCAGTCACCACATAATGCTCATTATATTTGATAAGGGGAGAAACATAGCACAATCTCATTTACAGACTTTTTTTTAATCTGGGAGGGTTTTGTGCAAAATTGGGCAATATTTTATTTTTGTTTGTTCAGCATATGAAGAAGATAGCTTTGAAAATAACACCAGTATCAGCAATCATTTGATTTTTCAATGATCTTTTTTTCACTTCAGTCTCCACAATGAAAGTTGCTTAAGGGAGTGATCCAGAAAACATAAATAACAAGTCATTTTGTGCAAACACAGCATTTATACTTTCTGCATAATCTAAACACTAACTTATGGTAGACACATTTTAACATAATTCTAATATCTTCTAAACCTTTTTTTCTTTCTTTCTTTTTTTTTTTTTTTCCCCAGAATATTAGACTTTTAGTAACTGTTTAGTTCTGAAACAGTGCAAGACAGAATATTGTTTTGGGAAATAAAGATCAGAAAATCTAGTCTGCACTTAAAGAAGACACTATATGCTGATTATAGAGGTTGATTAGAAATAATGACATACAAGTGCAAAAGAAATGTTTAGTAATAGACTGTGCATGGTAGGAAGGACAAAGATTGACCATTGAGGGCAGTAAAGATGGGCCTAAGGCCAAAGCTTTGTTGCTTCTTTGCTTTGGTATTTCTTTCTTTATATATTTTTCCAATTTATACTTCTGTTAACAGCTCTGCAAACAACTGCTGGCATGATAACAGGCTTAGCTGTAGTTTACTGGTGCAAGGGCAAACACTGATATCCTTTACCTCAGTAATCAGCATAGCCTCCTTAAAGAGAACTTTCAGTAGGTTTGGGGTTTGATCTGTTTTATGAAGTCACAGCATGATTAGGAAAATCACAAACTGTGATTAAAAATATTCACCATATTTGCAGAGCTCCTTATGTCAGTCTCTTTCCCTGTTTTTTTTATATATGACAATATATGAAAAGAAATTACAATATATATATGTATTTAGCACTGACATGTTTGTCCTCTTGTTGGTTTGGGTTTTTTGTGTGTGTGTGTGTTTTGGGTTTTTTTGTTGTTGTTTGTTTGGGTTTGGGGTTTTTTTTGTTATTTTTGGGGGGGGGGGTTAGTAAGGATGTGTGTGTTTGAGAGAGAGAGATGCACAGTAAGATGCAGTCTTGGTAAAGTTAATATTAACTGTTATTCTGAAGGGATGAAGCAAATACCTGAAAATGCTTTACATTCCAAAACTGCCATGTACTACACTGCAATTAAATTCCCATGATAAATATGATAATTTCTATTACTGCTTTAAAGTTATTTAAGACTCTATCACCTTCTACTCTTTATTGCAAAGAAGAAATTTTCTCCCAATAGACCAAATGGGATCTTTGAGGGTGAACCAGATCTGAGCTACAGCCTTCTTACTGCAGACACAGTCATTATTGCACTTATTGTGCACCAATGTTATAAAAGTGCAGTTGCTTAATAAGGCGACTGGTTACATAAAAAGCCAAATTCCAAACTTAGAAGCACGTCATTTCCATTGATTTAATTTATTGGAAACATTTATTCCACAATCATTCCTACTAATTAGCGTAAGAGTCTAATTTCATTTACAAATGTGCAAAGATATTGTGTTGTCTTGCAGACCCCTGTTACACTGTGGTAGTGTGATAGTGACATTATCAATTCTGGGGTTTGAATATTGAAATTAAATTCAATGAAAATTGAAAGAATACCTTTCCAAATGAATGGATTTCATGACAAACAAACTAATGCATAAGAATGAAGTCACTATATAAATTTTGCTTTAAAACATGGTTTTCATAAAGTAGAGCCCCTGAAGTTGAGCTGATTGGAGATGACCATCTGGGCCATTAACAAGTGGTATCAACCAACAACGAAATAAGGAAGTTATAGTTTAGTCTATATTTCTGGGCCAGAGCAGGGCAAGAAAAAATTACCTGTGCAGTCTATATTGAAAGTCCACTGCCAGAACTGGAGTAGGGATGTTGGGCAAAGAAAGGATAGTTTATTTTATTTATTTTTTTTTTTTTACAGGGTCAGATAATCACAGAATTTTCTTTCTTGAAATCATGTTTATGTATTGACTGACTGTGTGTTGTGTTTCAACTGGGCAGGCAGCTAAACACCAAACAGCCGCTCGCACACTTCCCCACAGTGGGATGGGGGAGAGAATAGGAAAAAGAGTAAAACTTGTGGGCTGAGGTAAAGACAGTCTAACAGGACAGAAAAGGAAGGGAAAATAACAATATTGAGAAAAGAGAAAAAAATATAACAAAAGTGATGCACAATGCAATTGCTTACCACCTGCAGACCAAAGCCTAGTCAGTTCTGAGCAGCAGGACACCACCCCCCGGCCACCTCCCCCCACTTTTACTGTTCAGCATGATGCCATATGGTACGGGGTGTCCCTTTGGCCTGTGTGTGTCTCCCGGCTGTTCCCACTCCAGGCTTCTTGTGCACCCCCAGCCCCTTATTGGCAGGGCAGTACAAGAAGCTGGAAAG
The DNA here is from genome assembly GCF_023638135.1 of Falco biarmicus. Classification (NCBI taxonomy): domain Eukaryota; kingdom Metazoa; phylum Chordata; class Aves; order Falconiformes; family Falconidae; genus Falco; species Falco biarmicus. The sequence continues at coordinate 11,472,683 of NC_079292.1, read as the reverse complement.
TCCTTGGCTTAGTGCAAGCACTGCTCAGCAACAACTAAAACATCAGCGTGTTATCAACATTATTATCATCCTAAATCCAAAACTCAGCACTGTACCAGCTACTAGGAAGAAAATTAATTCTATCCCAGCTAAAGCCAGAACACAGTAGTATAGATTTAGTCCAGGATGAACAAGGTGTCCAGGAAAAAAATAAACTTATTTGTGGTAGAATTTATGTAATAATGAAATGTATTAACATTGTTTTCTCAGAGTCCTTTTTCAGAGTTTTACAGTTTAGTTATTATGAATTCTGTCCATTTGTTTGGTCCAGCAATTACGAGGTTTAGAAAATGTGAGGTATTCCTCCCCAGTATGCAGAATACATTAAATTTGGCATTGTAACTAGTACCTCTGAACTTTCTGCCGCAATTATTTTACTGATAATATTTGCGAAAACCACGGTTTGGAATTGTGGTTATGATGTAGTCTCAATTCTCATTAAAGCTTTGTAGGAAAAGAAAAAAAATTACCCTGAAGACAAGAATGTAAAATGTCAATTCAAGAAATAGGGCAACAATACTTTCGTTACCTAGCTCAAACACAGACTAGAAAAATCATAACAGACAGTACAGTCCTTGTGTACAAGAAATGTACACAAAGGGATTGTGTCAAAACATACACGATATTCACGCAGTGTGGCTTGATTTGCTTACCACTCTACCTTCATTTTTCCATCGAAGCTGATGCTGTAATCTGTACAAGTTTTGTAAGGGAATAAACCCTGTGCCAGAGTAAAATTGGGAAGGTATTAAACAGCACTTTCAGCACTGGATATATTCTGTCTTGTATTCACAGGGGTACAGTCCGATGCTATTGTGAATTCCTGAGTCGCATTCAAAGTGCGTTCCTGGCCAGGCTGCTCACACCCGCCTAGGTTTATTTGGGGTGTAACTGTTTTTATGAACAATATAATCTAGGTAAGGAAATGGGGGCAGTGGGAGGCTGGAAGTCAATAGTTTTGTTGATAAACACAGCAAGTGTGAATTTAATATAATTTTAGTAGCCCAGCCAGCTAAAATTCCATTTTTAAAGTGGGATGCTTCAGAGGCAGCACCATCTTTCATTGTAATAAATCTCTTTCTTAATTTTTTTCAGAGATCCTAGAGGACTAAAAGTCATCAAATTGAAATATGCCTTTTTCTTTCTTTAAAATGTAGAGTTCACATCCTCTCCGCTCCCCCCCCATTGTTGAACTCACCATCTTTTTTACTGGTGCACTCATTTAGTAGGGTCTTACCTCAGTTTGGCATGTCTACATTCCAAAAGCCATTTTGGTGATTTTATTTCTAATTTATTCCTTCCTCAAGAAGGGACTGGGGTCATTCCTTTGCTGCTTCAGAATCAACTATAGCCAAGCCTATGGTGCTACAGCATTATATATATACAGTGCTATAGTGAAAGTTGTCATTAAGACATTTTTAGGAATATATATTCAAGCAGAAAAAGAAAGGATTTGGTTTGTTTCCTTTTGCCTTAATGCTTTAAACACAGGCTTTGCAGTCTGTCTAGCAGAGTTGTTATACTTTCTTGTGCATACTATAATTACATCATTCAATATGTGGTAGAAAATGTAGAAGACAGCTGGATGTGTTTAGTAAGATATGCAAATTTAAGTTTAACCTTTCAACTGATCTAGAAAGGAAATAAGACTTTTTGCCTTCTTGCAGATGGGTGTTTGCATTTTGTTCGGGTTTTGTAAATTGACTGAATTTGTCCAACGGAGTGGAAAATAAGTACATAGAGAGGTAGTGGATGTCTTTCTCAAAAGTAAACCAATCCCTGTGGCTCTGATATATGTAATTTTTGGCTAAGCAGCAGAAAATGCCTGGAGATGCAGGTAAGACTGTCTGTCCATCCTTTATGAAGACATATTCTATATTTCATCCCCTAGAGAATTCTAATCTCACCATTTCTTAAAAGATCATTTCTCAGTGCAGCTGACCTTTGCAAGGACTGATCAATACCTAACTATGCAGTTGATAAACCAAGATTCAGGCAGCATATGAAATATTCAGACAAGTCTTTTATTGGTGATAAATCAGTGAAATGAAAATAAGCAGAATATTATTTCTCTTCAGACAGTATTTGGAGCAGTGACATTTTTTTTTGCAGAGGTTTAAAACAGAACTTTTGATTGTTTTGCTTTTCTATTTCTCCAGCAGACTTTTTTAGGAAACCCAAGTGCTCAAGTCTTTTTTTTTATTTTTTTTGAAAACTATATTTCTGGAACTGCAAATTTCACACTTACATTTTTACATTAATTGCAGCAGTGTTTCGTCTGCCCAGACCTTGCAAATAACTTGCTAGTCTTTTAAAGTTTGTTGGAAGGTATTAGAAGGGTTTGGGGGTCCATGGCATGTGGTATTACATAGGGTGTATATCCTCTGCACCTTGATGAATCTCTGTTGTGTAAGAATTCTGGACTTGTCAGAGTCTTCCAGTCTGTGATTCTGTGAAGAAGCTTCTTTTTCATGATCTATGCCCTCAGAGCACATCCATATAAACCAAAATTGATCAAAAATCCCATGAGAAAAAGCATCACTGAATGGGTTCACAGCTAAAATTCTATATTCACAGACACCTACTTATATTCTGCAAATCTACCTCCCTGCAAGTCTGTATTCACATTCCACCTACAGGTGGAATTATACAACAGATTATTTTCATAAATTAGCCAGATAGTTAATGTTACTCTTTCTTGTTTGATTAATCTCACCTTTCTCTAAGCCATGTTTTGACTCATTCATACTTACCATGATTCACACAGTACCGGTTTCACTTACACTGACTGACACCTCACCTCAGTGATAACACCCCTGGCTTTGATGAAACAATTTTGGGAATAATTTTATTTTTGCAGGAAACAGACTGGGAGCTGGCTGCACTGAATCAAGCAAACTCTGTAAACGTGCTAATAGCTTGTGATGGATTCATTTCAGCCAAGTATAGTTATATCAGTATAGACTTTTCCAAAGACAAATAATTAGTTTTTTTCTGAAGGGTCTAATTGAAAATGTAGGGTCTGTTTGAGGAAATAAAATAATAATAGTTAGGAGAACTCTTATACACTATATTTCTTTCCTTTTCTGTTCTCAGCAGTCATCTAAGTTACCAGCAGTTTCTACTCCATGATTTAATGATTAAAAACACAAAGGGGAGAAATAAAGTTTCCTTATTTTAAGTATTTTCTGCTTGTCTTCCAAATTATCAATGCTATGATTAAAATCCTTCCTGAGCATGTCTTGAGATGCTTGGGAATTATTGTTCTTGAAAAAGATGTGTTAACAGGAATATTCACTACTCCTCATGCAGCATTTTCTCTGTGTTATTCATATGGACCCATTTTAAGTACTTCAGTATTGCAAAGGGGAAAAAGAAATAAATATTTAATTTAGTATAGAATTCAGCCCTTTGACAAGGTTTATACTTAACACTGACCTGAGTGCTTTCACAGTAAAGCAGAAATTATTTATTAGCATTAAAAACACTGAACTGAAATTTGAAAGGAAAATTACTTTCTAAAATATTTTTTAAATGCCCCCAAACCTACAGCCCCCAAAATACTCTGTAATAGTATGAAAATCATAAACACCTCCAGGTGCTTTACCCCTCCTCAAAATTAAATCTCAATGAAAAAATTTACCTTAGTGAACACGCATCTGTCAAGCTGCAGGATTTGACAAACTGACAATTTGCAACCTGTATTGTACAAGTTTGTGTGCAAATTACAACCTGTTTGTACAAGTGTGGAGTCATTACTGCTGTTCACACTGCCAGCTCCAAACCTGTCCTGTACTATCACTGAAAGCCTGGCTTTCAAAAAAATGCAAAAGATGATAATTAAAAAAAAATAAAATTCAAAAGATAATAATTTTTAAAAAATTCAAAGGATGATTATTTTGGAGCATAGGAAACACCATTTCAGATAAAGCAGACACAGAAATGCTCTCAGGCTGTAAGAATCTAAGTGCATCAGCCAATATAATTAAATTTGATGGTCATGGTAACACCCTGCTGAGAAACTCTTTAGGATGGTATCGTTTCATTCTTTTGTCTGCCAGCCATGACTGCTGCCCAACAGTTAGGCTAGCTTAGTACATTTCTGGCCAAAAATAGCCCAGGCTAGCTGTCAATCTTATGCTATATGGGATTCAAAATAACAGAATTCTAAAGGCTGGACTTCAGCGACCATTGCATATTACGCTCCTATTTTAAAGTGTGTAGAAATTAAAGAGAGTGAAAAGCTAGTTTTTATTATTGATACAAAAATGCAAGATTCTTTGGCCAAATTATTTATCCCAATCCAAACCTGTGTAAGGAAGAAATCTCACCTACTTACATAAGACCACTGTATACCTAGAAACCTTAAAACTCCTTGGATCCTGTATTTTTGAGTATCAAATAACAAATGACATGATAATTCATGTGAGCTTTGCAGAAAAACAAGGCAGAATCAACTCCAGAAACAGAACAAATCTAACATTTCCCAGAGTCAACGCATATAACAACCCTATTTCTTGTTGGTTATTCAGGACTGTAATAATAAAAAAGCAATAAAATGTCTTAGAAATTAAGAAAGAGTACCATTTTCAGCTGGTTCTAGCCTGGTTTAAAGGGTATGACCACATCCTGCAGGCCAGGTGAAAGGAACTTAACTCTATTAAGAACATTACCTGCTCTAAATAAGAGTCCTTGATGGTAAGCTTCAGGACTCAATGCTGTCATCTTTAAACAATAAATTGAGACAGTTATTATTAAAACAATACTTTTACAAGCACTACAGACATTATAATTTTTTACTGTGCTTAGAGAAAATATTTGTTTTCCTAAAAATATTGTATTAGTAAATAAAGACAGGATATTTTTAAAAACCCATAGCAAAATATAAAAGGCAAAACTCTCATTTCATTCTACCAAAGACTACTTTAGAAGGAAAAAATTCCCCATGATTTTCTAATATATGATAAAAGGTATATATATAGGTATTAAAAAAATACACTACCTTTCTAAAGGTTTGGTTGCAGGATGGCATATAGATTACGTCTTCCTTTTTCAGTTTATTTTTTCTATCCATTGTTTCTATCTACTCTTAAAAATCTGCTTCCCCAACTGTACTGCTGAAGTCAGTAGGAGTTGTCATTCATGTCAACGGGAGTATGATCAGGGACAGCTTTACACTTAAACAAGATTTCAAAATTTTAAATGCAGGAGTACTGCAAATAAAGATAGTTAATAAATAGCAATAAAAGAAATTTTGAAATAAGACCACTATGCATCTGCAAATTTACCCAGATGTAGTCTGTTGTTATTTCATTTCCACACAAGATTTCACAAATTACTTCAAGTTAAATAACTTTTCATAACAGCTCTAAATAGATTTAAAATAATTTTTAAGACATTATTTGTGATGCTTTTGAGACAGAGTATTGATAATGATGTTATTTAGTTTTACCACCTCCAGCTGCATATATTTGCCAAAATCAAAAGGAATAATACATTTTATTGTTAAGTTCCTTCGACTTTGATTGTTGAGGTAGAATTTATAGAAATTTATAGAAACACTTACAAGTATTCACTTATATAGATTACAGCAATTTTCTTTTTCTCATGTTTTACCTATTTGTGTCTCAACCTTCACTCTTCTGTTAACTTCCTCCTATTTTTAGATTAGGTCTTCTAATTTTACTGTTAATTTTTCTACTTTTCAGTCTTCTATTAATTTGTAAGAAAGCACCCAAGACTGATTAACTAATGCAATTTAATAGCTAACAGATCTTAATGGAGCATATTGCTGTTACTCCTATACTACCAGTGCAGAGCTGGAGGTTTGCCATCCCCAGTGTCATCATAACAGCATAGTTTATTGAAATTGCAGGGGTTTTTTATATACATATATATGCTGGTGGCATTTGTACTTCTATATAAATATTATAGTCTCAGTTTGCTATGTTTTTGTTTCAATTCTTTATAACAACTATTAACACTTCAACTGACCAGGAGTTCTGATCATCTGATATTCAAGAGAACCATAAAAACCACTAGAACTCACTTGAAAGCAGACAATAAGATAATGCATTCAGTTTGTCTTGGGGATGACTAATGCAGAGGTGCCCAGGGTAGAGTTTATACATGGAATCATAGAATGCCAGGTTGGAAGGGACCTCCAACATCATCTGGTTCAACCTTCCTTGGCAAAAGCACGGTCGAGACAAGATGGCCCAATACCCCGTCCAGCTGAATCTTACATGTCCAATGTTGGGGAGTCCACCACTTCCCTGGGGAGATTATTCCAATGGCTGGTTATTTTCACTGTGAAAAATTTTCCTCCCATGTCAAATTAGAATCTCTGCAGGAGTAACTTTTACTCATTACTCTTCACATTTTCCATGTGACTCCTTGTAAAAAGGAAGTCTCCATCTTCTTTGTAGCCATCCTTTAAATACTGGAACATGGTGATAAGGTCTCACCTAAGCCTTCTTGTCTCAAGGCTGAAAAAATTCAGTTCTTTCAGCCTTTCCTCATATGGCAGGCTTCCCAGTCCTTTGACCATTTTTGTGGCATTTTTTGGACCCTCTCCAGCCTGTCCACATCTTTTTTGCATAGCAGGCACCAAAACTGAACATGGTATTACAGGTGTGGCCTGACAAATCCTGAGTAAAGTGGAGTAATGACTACTAATCTCTGCTGCTGATGCCCTTGTTAATGCAGCCCAGCATCCTGTTGGCTTGCTTGGCTGCAGCAGCACGCTGTTCACTCATACGGAGCTTCTCATACCAGCAGCATGCTGTCCACTCATACCAGGACGCCCAGGTCCCTTTCCACAGAGCTGCTCCCCAGCCAGGTAGATCCCAGCCTGTGCTGCACTCCTGGGTTATGATTTCCCAGGTGCAAGACCTTACACTGGTCCTTGCTGAACTTCATAAGGTTCTCATTAACTTACTCTTCCCTCCAATCCAGGTCTTCCTGCAGGGTGTCTTTGCCTTCTGAAGTGTTCACTTCCCCACTCAGTTTGATATCATCAGCAAACATCATCAGGGTACGCTTGATCCCATCATCCAAATCACTTATGAAGAGACTAAACAGCACTGGGCCCAGTATTGATGGGTGGGAGACACCACTTGTGACAGGTTGCCCATCTGAAAAGGAGCTATTTACCACCAGCCTCTGGGTGCAGCCTGTCAGCCAGTTCCCCACCAACACACAGATCACTTGTCTAGACTCCAGCGCATAAATTTCTCAAGGAGCAGACTGTGACAAACCATATCAAAAGCCTTGTAGAACTTCAGGTAGACAATATCCAGCTCTCACCCCACATCCATTGAGCAGGTTACTTTGTCATAGAAGGCAATCGGGTTTGTCAAGCCAGATTTGCCCTTGGTGAATCCATGCCGGCTTTTCCCTATCACTTGCTTCATTTGACTTGTGGTAGCCCCCAAGAGGATTCATTCCATAACTTTCCCAGGAGCTGAAGTAAGTCAGATGGGCCTATAATTGCCTGGATTCTCCTTTAAGCCCTTCTGTAGATGGGGGTGACATTAGCCTTCTTCCAGTCTTCTGGGACATCCCCAGATCTCCATGACTTCTCAAAGATTATGGAGAGCTGCCTTGCAATGTCAGCCAGCAACCTTGGCACCCACAGGTGCATATCATCAGGGCCTTCAATTTGTAGGAGTCACGTTCCTGTAATAGTTCGCATACATGACTGTGAGTCTGCGTTTGTATCAACCTGTTTTTTTGTTCCCAAGGCCTGGGGCCCAACAGTGCCAGTAAAGGCAGAGGTGAAGAAAGTGTTGAGAACCTCTGCCTTTTCAGTGTTTTTGGTGACTAATTCACCTCTCCTGTTTAACAGTGGGGCAATATTTTCCTTCTGTTTCTGCTTGTCATTTACATACCTGAAGAACCCTTTCTTGTAGTTACTGACATCTCTGGCCATTTTCATTTTGAGCCGAGTTTTTGCTTTTCTAACTGCACCTCTGCATGCCCTGGCAATGCCCTTGTAGTTCTCAACGGGTGCTCATCTGCTTTCCTGTCTCTGGTACACTTCTCTTTTGGTTTTGAGCAGACTCAGAAGCAAGGTTCGTAGTTAAGCCAAGGGGGTCTCTAGCTCTGCCTACTTCCCTTACCTTTAAAGGGGGTGAACTAGTTTTGTGCTTCCAGAAAAGCGCTCTTGAAAACTGTTAGGAGATAGCAGGGGTTAAGCTGAGACTGTGGAATTATATCTGGTAATGCAAGAAAGCAAACAGTAAGAAAAAAGTAAATAATTTTCTCAAAGGAAAATGTAGGTAAATATTAGAAAAACATTTATTTTTTTACCGTCAACTTCCCTGGGTACTATCTCTGGAAAAAAAAAAAAAATCTGATCTGACAATGCTAAGAGAAGAATGAAAAAAATATGCTGCAGGAAGCAATTTGGATACGGTTGCAGCTGCTGCCTTCTTCACTTTTGGTTTTCATAGTGTACTGTCCAGGGTCCTATGTGACTCTCACCTTTAACCATAAACTTAATCCTACAGTTAGTGTTCAGTATAGTTTTCACTGTGAGATAGATGCTCACTTGATGCTTGCCACCACAATTTCCTTTACCAGATTTCCAAAGAGGCTGAAAAAGGTTGTGGAGGAAATACTCTGACAGATCTCATTACACACTGTTGCTTGCCAGCATACCTCTGACAGTCTTTAGTAACAACTCCTGAGTCCTACTAGTCTGAGAAAAGATAATTAAACTAATTTAGCACCAACTCCTGCTTCTACTAGAGATAGTACAGAAGCTTTTTATAGCGAAGTAACAGCTGACAGTAAGACTGAGAAGCCCTTGATGCAAGAAGCCCACAATATGTATGCAATTACATGAATTGCTTTGACACTTACTATATATTACAGTGGTAAGAAATACTATTACTCATCTAAATATGGTGTTGGAAACAATATGGCTGAAAGATAAGAAACAAAAGAAGCTGTTCTGCTTGGTGTGATCTACTACTTTCTTGTGTATATGTATGCACACCATTGAGGTTCAGGCTACTGTTCTGATACCTTCTTGACATAACATCATCAACTCAAACGGGTTTTGCAATTGCACTTAGTCCATTCAGCTGTATTCAGCTTATTTTAGGCTTAACACAGTCCAAAAATGCATGTATACAAAGAAAACCCTGTTTTGAAAAGTTTTGTAAGTGACCCAAAGGCCATGATGCTGTTACTTTGTTGGTGCTATTTCCTAGCAACGCAAGTTTGAACCTGACTTTTGCAGAATGTGAGGGAAGTATGGAAATGTGTTACTATTCTCATCCCTAGGGAAGAGCAGGTTTATTTTAGGAAAATAAATTGTAGGGAAAACAATAATCTGAGATATATATATATATACACACACAAAAAAAAAATCTCAGATGAAGCAAAATGCTGGGAAACTTGAAGGAGGGATTGCATCTATGATTATGGGATAAATAGAAGAGTTAATAGAGTAGCAGGGGAGCTCATGTGGCTCCTGAGAGCCACAGTCATAGGAAAAATTATTTGAGGAAGAGATAAGAAGAAGGATGTGAGGATCTTTAACACCAGTTTTGAGGAACAGTGGAGAGCGAGCTCTTAGATTTTCTTCCTCTTTTCTGTGTATACTGGGATCAGGCACCTCTTTTCCTGGTAATTTGTGTACTGCTCTCTCTGTGGAATTCCTTCTACTTTAGGGATTCTTGCCCCTTGGAAGAGGCCTGTAGCTCCTGATTGGACAGATGGCATGTCCTTTGTGCTTCAGAGAGATGTAAAAATCCCCTTCCTTCCATCCTCTCTGTACATTCATAATAAGCCTTACAGTCTAGGCTAAACTTTTGCTGAAGATCACTATTATTACATGGTAGATGCAGCAGATTAATCTCGGGCAATATTATAGTGGAGCTCCAAGAATAATTAAGGTCATTGCTGACAAGCCCTTGCTATTTAAAGATGAATCTTTTAAATGATCTGAATGCATGCGTGCTTACTCAGATTGTCTTGGACTTTAAGTCTGCCTTGTGGTTCATAAAGCAAAGCTGGTAATACAACTTGGGGATCATTTGAGTGAGACATTTGAGGGATACAATCCCCAGGTCCCTTACATAATTAATTTTGTGAATTCTGCTATATTTACTGTACACCCATAGGGCTAAAGCCATGAGTTTCTTCATAGCTCCAGTTGCGCTTAGTCACTTGATTTTATTCTGGCAGATGAATAGAAATTGCTGCTCCTTTGGAGAATTAACACTCGCATTCAGTCTTTAATGGTGATTTGGGTTCAGATGTTTGGGATTTTTAAAGAATCTTAGAGGTTTTTTTAGGCTTTTTAGACTTTAAGGTAAAGTAGAGTTTAAGATACCTCATGCTGTCTGCTCACAAACACAGAATGCAATGTTCAGAAAATCTATCAAATATGAAGTTGTAACCACTTATTTTTTATTGAACTGAGAAGGACAAGATAATAAGTATTTCATACTTACATAGCTAAAACCCAGCGGCTACAGGGCTAAATGTTCATCTAGAAAGATCAGCAGAAAGCATCTAGAATTCTGCATTAAAAATGCTTTTGTTTTGTCATTGACAAGATAATAATATTAAGACTTTAGATGCTCTATTCTACTAAGGTTATAATTTTACAGATAATTACGCTACAAAACTGGTTCTGGGATAGCATATGTTTGTGGATAAGAGATAGCTTAGTTTTTCACAGATTTTGAACCAAATGTTTTGCTTTTCTCATTTCAAATAACATTAACTTTTTGAAGAAATATCTTTTTCTCTCTTTTTCAGTTTTTGACCTTTTATGACCCGTTTTTGTGACTGCTCTTTCGTTGGGATTTGGGTTCATTTCATTTGATTTTATTGGAATTACTGGGTTTTAATTTACTTTGCAGTTAGTAATCCTTAACTTCTTCAGAAACTGTAGTATATTTTCTATTTCAGTTCAGCATATGAAGCTTTAGTAGTTCTGTTATACTTTATTAATTAACTCAGGATTTGTTTGTAAAAGATCTCTCAGTTCCACAGTGGCTTTATGGGGGAAAAAAATTTTAAAAAAGTTTTATTTCATTTTGTCTTGCAGGTTTGACCAGCTGTCATATTCTGCATTTCAGATCTCATCTTTTCTGTAGACTCCATTTTCCATTTGCTTATTGTTAGGAAGTTCATTCTTCAGAAACAGTTCTGCTATTATAATATGCATAGACCACAAGTTTATAATTTTTTTAACTGAAGTTTGTTTTAAGTACAGAAATGAAAAAGCTTGATTCTGTAAATACTGATCTTCCTCAGTTCCTATGTTCTTCAGACTTCCTTCAGAGGAATAAGGACATTCAGCCATTTGCAGTCCCAGGTATCCAGGACAGAAAATTATTTAAGGTCAGGGTTCTTCCTGAAAAACTGTAAACTAGCTTTAATCAAATTTTGAACAATTTATGCAGTGCTAGAAATCTATTCATTAATCTTTTCCAATTCTTACCTTGAATTCAGCACATTGATATGCTCAGTATATTTTGACATCTGAAAATGTCATTATTATTTAGTTGTGTGAAATAGCAAAATGACAAGTGATTCAGTCTTTCATTTGTGACACAATTCATTAAGAGTTTTTTCTATTTTTAAATATTTTCAGTGTTTACATATGTTTTGTATCAGTGTAGAATAATATTTTTTCCTTTAATTAGAGACTTTCATCCCATAAAGGTTATAATTGCAAGAAAAAGAAGAAAAGCATGGAACCCTATATGATGACAAGACATTTAATAATAGAATAAACAGGTTGGAAGAAATCTTGACAGGTAATGTAATCTGTCACCAACCGAAAGACTAATCGTACCCTCTATTTTATTAACATAACCAGTTCCTAAAACCTGCCAGTGATAGATGCTTCACTGCTCACCCAAATAATCTGTTCCTGTGCTCAACCCTTCTCAGTTTTAAAATGCTTCTACTCAATGCATCCCCTACCTCCTCCTTGCGTCGGTTAAAGCTTGTTACTCTTCACTATATCCACAGAGAATAAGAAGGATGTTTTTTCCTTTTCTTCCTGCCACCTTTTTTTTGTTGTTTTGGAAGATGGTTTCTATGTGTTCCCTCAACCTTGTTTTTTCTAGACTAAAAAGCCTCAAATCCTCTTTCACAGGTTATGTTTTATGGAGTTCTGATCATTCACAGTGCAATACCATTGACGGTGATATGTGCCACTTTGACACATATTGACAATGCAGCAATAATCAACTTCCAAAAGATGATCCTGCCTCACTGCTCACTGGCTAGCTTTCACAGATAAAAGCTCCTAAATATAACAGTGATAAAAATAACAGTACTGCCTCATGCTTTTGTGCTCTATCAGGATAATGTATTTATTCATATCATAATGTTATCTAAAAAAGACAGAAGATGTAGAGATAAAGATAATGCGATCAATATGAACATAATTCTTATCACTTGCTTTGCCTCCTGAAAGCAAAAAAAAAAAAAAAAAAAAAAAAGCAGAAGTTGATTTCTTTACATTTTTTATCAAATCATTTCAGAAGATACTCCCTAATTTTTTTTTCATATTTTACATTTATAAAAATAAAACAGCTGGAACAGATTAAGTTTAATGGGGTGACAGAAAACTAAAGCCACAGAATAAATATCCCCATCAAGGGTGCAGTACACCTTCATAAAAGGTTGTCCTTGGAAAACCAAGTTTATTTTGACAGTTCAAGATTAAGTCTTCTGTTTTAAAATAATTCAGTAAGTATTGTCCCCAAGTGGGGACACATAAAGCATAAATCTCTGAATAGAGACACAGTCACCATAGACAATAATTTTCTCAGTGGTCCCTCACCCACAATTATGAGCAAAAATAGACTTCCTGTTTAACAGATCCTGATTTCAAAAACCCTTGTTACAATTTTATTGGTTGCCATTAAAACAGGAAGAAAGTACAATTTAGAGTTCAATGTAATAAAACTCTTTAGGAAAAGCATACCAAAGTTTTAAGCCACTGGTATAAGGAGTTGTGTTTTCAGATTTTTCATTCGAAAGGATCAATCTATTCAACTGCTTATCTATGAGTCTACCTATGAAAAATTCTGCTGCACTGGTGAGAAGGCTGCTTGTCTGAAAAAGAAAAAAAAAATAATAATTTGTGTGAGAGACAGGAGTTGCAGGTCATGAGAAATGTGTTTCCTCGTAGCCATGACAACCTGAAGGAAGTTTACTTAGACTTTTAAATTTTATTGCTCTATCTCAAAATTAATCTGATCCACTGGAGCAGAAACACTTTGCTTGGAGACACAAGCTATTCTGGGACATTCAGAGCTGCATCTCTGAGCAGCAGCAGTGATGACTTATGCCTGTAACAACAGGTTCAGAAGCTTTACACTAAGGGCTGCTTCAGGATTTCTGCCCATCCTAATCAAAATTGATGCACATAACTCGTCCACTAGTATCTCCATCTGTTAGTGTGGCATACTGCCCACACAAAAGGTATTATGCCAATTTCAATGTTCCAGCCTAAGATGGATTTAGAAGGCAACAAACAGAGAAAACAACGCATTAAGAATGACAAAGAGCAGTCTATCCTTAGGGAAACCTGCAGCACGGGCTTGCAAAGTGTGTCTGATGCCTTAGCAATTTATTTTAAAATGCGTGTCTCCTGCCCTAAACTGGAGAGAATACCAAAAGAGCTTCAGAAAGTGTTGGCAGCTTGCTGTGCTACCATATAGCCAGTAGATCAAGAGAAGTTATTTCCCCCTTCAACTCAGTGCTCATGAGACTACATCTATAGTACACATTTAGTATCCATATTGGGCTTCCCAGGTGATCAACCAGCCCGCAAAGCTGATCAGAGGCAAGAACACTTGCCCTGTGAGGAGAAACTTAGGGAAGTGGGCTTGTTCAGGCTAGAGAAGAGGTGGCTTGAGCGAGACCTAACAGCAGCCTTCCAATACTGCTTGAGATTATGAGGAAGACAAGGCCTGGCACTACCTGGGAATATGAGCAGCAGGGAGCATAAATAAGAACAGAGAAGGTTCTGACTGGGTCTGGGGAGAAACACTGTGCCCATGAGGATGGTCAAACAGTGGAACAGGTTGCCCCAGAAAGCTGTGCAGCCTCCATCCTTTGAGGTTATGAAAACTAGGCTAGACAGAGCGCTGAACAGCCTGGTCTGACCTCAGAGCAGACCTTGTTTTGTGAAGGGTGCTGCCCTAGAAGCCTTCCGAGATCCCTTCCAATCTGGACTATCCTGGAATCCTATGTGTAGTCAATAAAGAAGGTGATGTCTTTCAGAAGATTCTTTAGAGCATCACATTCTATACTTTTGTGTCTCTTCTGTCACAACCTACAAGTTCCATGTAAATAGAAGAAAAATGTTTTTTCACAGAACTTCCTGCAAACATGATGAATAAGGAATTCAGGGTCCAGCTTCATTTGTGTTAATGTAAAGGGGGAGGGCCTGGCTGGCTGAGATTTGTGTTCTGTGAAAGAGCAAAGACAGCTCCTGACAAATCAGATTTCTGTCTGATTCCTATACATAAGCAGTGATTGCTACTGAGACTGAAGAAACGCACTGACGTTGGGTGGTGTAAAAATACCCATGAAGAGGACACAGCTGTAGCTGAAGCATACACAGGATTGATTTGCTACTGTTAGTCTATGGTACAGATAAATCTCTATTAGATTCTCATTATATAATAGCTAAAAATTTAGCAAGAAATCATACCTCTATTCAGTGATTCACTATCACTCTAGAGATGTATTATTGTAAACATACGCAAATATCATACACACAATAAAAGAGAGGTAATTATCTAAATTGCATCTTGTTTTAAAAAAACTAATTTCTGTGCTGTTTGCACATTTTTCTTTAAATTGGATATGAGAAATTAGATAGAAATTTCAATTGCAAAGAATAAATTGATTTTATTGTATTTTTTAAAATCAGTATTATTGGGAAGTAAAATTGAGGTCATTAGAAGACAGCCAACAGAGTAATACAATGATCTTATAAAGAAAAATATATCAACAAAGTAGTTCTCAAATAATTTGAAATCTCTGAACTACTTGATAAGAAAATTTTTCCAGTAATCCAGTTCTGGCTATGAAGATGTTTAACCATACAGAGCATTAAGTGCTTCAGAGTTCAAAGTCAACTGGTAGGGTTCAGGATGCAAGTCAATCTTGTATATTCCAGCAAAAAAAAATAATATAGATAACCTGTGACATAGACACAGTATAACATCTATGAGGTAACTGTACTGTCTTGCTTTTGTTTTATTTTAGTGACTTAAATAAATTTGCCTTCAATAGCATCCACACAAGATTATTTATACACTATTCTTTATTTTTAGAAAGAATTTCAGTATTGTAGACTGACATATTATTCCAATCCCAATAACAGAGCTGAAGCTTAAAAGATTAATTTCAAATACATATTAAGTTCCTCCAGACTAAGGTTTCAGCTGAAAGCCAGTGACCTTAAGATACACATCTTTATTCTTGCAAAAACTTCTAGCCTTGACTACAAAAACCCAATTTATCAGAACAGTAAAAGTTTTGAACTGCAGCTTCATTAACTATTGCAAGACTGGACCATATTGTACCCTAAAGGATCTCATGAAATCTCCAATATCTTTCTTTCTTCTGCTTGTTATCTTTCTGATTAGTATTTGGATCACCACAAAATAAATGATTTCATGATCTATATGAGTTCATGGAACTAAGTGACATATTTTACAGCTAAATATATAAAAAAAGTTATACTTAATCATCTTTCTGTTTTGCTAAAGATCAGTTTAATCATTCATGGAATGCAGTAGAGTAGGACATCAATTTTATTCAAATAAATGCAAAATCACCTGTTTAATTTTTTAAAAAATCATCAGAACTGTATGATGCAATAAACACCACCAGGACTAAAAATCTCCAACTCTTTCTGCAGCCATTATTTAGATTGTTATCTTCCATTAGAAACCCCGCTGTTTACTTATATACATTATAGCTAAGTTTCCAAACACGAAGAAATAAACCTTAGCCTGTGAAAACTTTCAGGAATCCTTTCTATATGTAGTCATTCAGTTAGTTTTAAAATACATTTGAAAGAACAAATAATGACTAGGAAGTTCCTTTCCCTTTCTTCTGAGAATCTGAGCCTGACTCTTTAGACAGTTTTCCAGGGTGTTGAAACCAGATATCTGAAAGTAACAGAAGACACGCAGCAACTACCATCAGCATAACCACAATGTCTATGTATTTTAACTAGTGAAGAGGGAAGCAAGTATGTCATGCTGTCATTACCTGAGTATGAGTGAACCAAGATCTGAATCAGAAACATAGAAACATAGAATCATTTAGGTTGGAAAAGACCTTTGACATCCTCAAGTCTAAACATTAAAGTCCTTCACTAAGTCATGTCTCTAAGCACCACATCTACCTATTTTTAAAACACCTCCAGGTAGCATGTCTTTCACATGCAAAGTTTTTTACCGCAGTCTTTCATAAGCACAGCTGAAATACAGCAATTAGTTTTATAGCCCTTCCTGTCTCAAAAAAGCTTATGAAAAAGCAAGCTACTGTGTATGATAGTCTACAAATATTCAAAGGACAGAGCTACCAAGGAAGGGAAGTAATTACCTGGAATAATAAAAGGATGGATGATTGTAAATTATGGAATGAAATTAAGGAAGATTAAGTCTCATTTTGAAGAAATATTGGTTTGCTTCTCCTTTAAAAAAGCAATAGAGAGTTCAACAGCTATACTGGGAACGTAACAGCAATAAATGTGCAATCTGAGACTACCAAAAGTCCTAGTAGGCTCAAACTGTCGCTTCCTTTGTATTTTTTGTAATATTCTAGTTTCACATATAACAGTACAACTTTAAATAAGGTCTTTATCACTGGCAATTACCTTTTAAATTGATGGTTTGTAAAAGATCATCTCTATAGTGTGACCAAATCTATTTCTTCTCTTCCCTAAAAAGGGTGAAACTACAGTTTGGAATCCGAAACTTAGATCTCGATTTTACATGTTTAGTTGTATTGACATCTGAATTGCTGCAGACATTTAATTGCCTGCTACACATTAATGACTAAAATAAACAAGCAATGTTAAAATTATTGTGTAAACTTAACTTAATAAAAATTATTGTCAGTTTGAATTGTCCTGGATTATAACTTGCTTGAGAGCTTGTTGACACTGTAAATGTCTTATTCCAAAATATTCACTTTCTTAATCACTGAGGGGTTTAATGTGGAATGAAAGTCTAGGCATCTTGGGGATCATAGTCATCAAGTGAAACATCAAATGGACAGAGAGAAAACAGGATCAGAGTATCACAGCTTTGTGTGCTACATGCATGGCACAAATACTGGGAGCACTGGTACAATGTTGATTAAACTCGTGGAACAATGATTTCTATAGCTCCTCTTTTCATCATCTGTCATCCTGGGTCTGAAGAATGGGGCTAGAGGCTTAATTAAACTGCAGTACAACACCAGAAAATCCTTGGAGGTCTTCTATGAATCTTGAAATAGAATTTCAGAGATTCTAAATGAAATAATATCCATAAGAAAAATGAGATGTAAGGATGGGCTTGAGCAGGGGGGCTGGAGAAGGTGACAGCCAGACACTCCTTCCGACCTTAACCATCCTGTGATTTTGTGAGTCCCATTAATGAAGATGTATGTTTGCATATACATTAACTATTCCAAAAACTTTTTTGCCCTTTATTTTTTTGTTAGCAACTGTGATGCCTGGTCTCATATTTCAACCATTAAATACTGATGTTATTCTCTTAACAGTATCCCTGGAAATGTCTGTGAAGCCTTCTACTGGCTGAGTAGGAGCCCTGCAGAAAATTATTTCAAACTTATTGTGAATGTACTTTGAATAGTCATAAAATGTCTGTTACAACTAAGGCAAGCTGCACGTTAAATACATACTAAATTCTAGACCAGTAGATAAGAGGAAGTTATTATTCCCTTCTGACTCATGCTGGTGAGGGGAATAATGTTCCTGTTGTCCCCAGTTCAAGAGGGATATAGAGAAAACGATGCAGGTCTAGCAGGCGGCTATCCAGATACAGAGCACATCTGTAATAAGAAACTGTGAGAGTTAAGCTTGTTCATGCAGGTAAAGAGAAGGATAAAAAGTAACCTAATGATTCTCTACAGTTGCTTGAAAGGGTGTTACAAAGATAAGGGAACTAAACCTTAGTAGTCAGACAAAATAACAAGTTGAATAACTGCAAAACTAGGCATGGGACTTTCAGTTTAACATTAGGGGGGGAAAATGTCAATGGCACAAAGGACTGTCAGTGTTCAGCACTGGAGAAAGACGTTCAGAGAGGCTGTGGGAATTCCAGCCCTGCAGATATTCATGACTTGGGTAGACAAAACCATGACTAACCTGATCTAATTCTGACAAAGATCCTGCTTTCAGCAGGACTGTCAACCAAATGATTCCTGGAAGGCCTTCCAACCAATATGTCAATTGTTGTATGCCCTTCTTGTCATAGTCCTCCAAGCTATTGATATTCAATCACCTTTTTGCCATGTTCAGTTTTTATCACAGTAAGCAATGTTGCTCACCTTTCTGTAATGCATTCCATAGTTAATTTTCTCTGCCTGAGACAAACTGAATTTAATTTGCATTTGCCTCCTTATTTCCAGAGAACTTTTCCTCTGACATGCCTTGTAACACCTCCAAAATCCTTCCACTGTATTTTCATAGTTCATTTTACTTTTGGTTGTTCAGTATTCATTCAGAAACAAGGACTTTAATTCAGCTGTCATAACTTCAAAGATCTACACTTTGCACACATACAGAAGTTGAGAACTAGGCATATATAAAATAACTGTATTGCATCTATTTTAGATATCTATGACTCTACAAAATGAAGCACTCCTAGAAATATCAGTTTATCTCCAATGACTGAACAAAAAGGTCTAGACAGCTAGTGCAGATGTAAACATCGAAATCTGATCACATGAAGCCAGTGCAGGAGTGGCAAGTAGTTTCTGAGCTCTCCTTGAGCTCAAACAATAGAATGAACGTCTGTGTAAATAGCTAATATTGACCAAACAGTTCATATTATATCCTCCTAAAGCTAAAATTCCCTACCTCAACAAAGCAGACATTATATTGTGTTAACCTGCTATTAAATGACTGTTTTTAATGGCTGGGACATCGTGCTATGAGCAATAGTGACATAAGCCAATATCAAACTATATTCATCAAAACTTAAGATGGAGAAATTAACTACTTTTTGATCAGGTCATGTTCCTTAAAAGAAACATTTCATAGGCAGCAGTTAAAATTGAGGTGTAAAGTATGTTAGCGCAGCTGATCATATCAAGAAAGAAGGTACATACCATGAAATGTAGGATCATGAAGGAGGGGTTGCTAGCATATTTTTCCTTCTTATAGGTGTCTTGGAATGTGCACATTATGAGTAATCCATTAATCAGTAGCATTAACTCCATGCATGTGGAATTCCTCCTCCTAATTAAAAAAAGTAAGGAAGAAGTTTGTTTCCAAGGTTACCTGAAAGTGTAGAGGAATGAAGCTGGGTTAGTTATCATTGATAACATACAGCTGTGGGCTGGCTTCAGGGTCAGCGGGTTGGCTGATGTAGATAAGGTGCAGCTGTGGCTGGGTAAGTTAAGTGGTTGAGAGCCAATGAAGGGAGAGCAGCTGAGGAAAAAGCAAAAGGAAAGAGAACACGTGCTCTGGATGAGGTGTATGCTGGTATGAGGTGGTGAAAGACCTTGTTGCAGTCTGATACTTTGGGGAGTGCTGTGACATGAAAGAACACTTTGTATGGGAATACACTTTGAAGACAGCTAAGAGCTGGTTGCTCAGAACTGAATCCAGGTAGTGTTTGAGTATCTTTGCAGACAGAGTGTCTGTGCCAGTGTTCTGTCACCTTACCAGTAAAAAGGTGTTTTCTGGTGTTCAGAGGGAATCACCTGTATTTCAGTTTGTGCCTTCTGGATCTTGTCCTGTCACTGAAAAAACTTGGCTCCAACTTCTTTGCACCCTCTCTTCAGATATTTGTACATACAGATGACCCAGATACCATACACACAGCCTGCCAGGACTTCCCCAGGCTCAACAGTCCCAGCTCTTTCAGCCTGTCCTCCGAGTTGAGATGCTCCAGTCCCTTAACTATCTTAGTGGCCTTTTGCTGGACTCTCTCCAGTAGCTGTAAGTCTCTCCTGTACTGAGGAGCCTAGAACTGGACACTGCACTCTAGGTGTGGCCTCATCAGTGTTTGTTAGAGGGGAACAATCACCTCCCTCAACCTGCTGGCAATACTTCAATGCAGACCAAGGTACCATTAGCCACCTTTGCAGAAAGGGCACATTGCTCGTTCATATTCAACTTGTCCTTGTTGACCAGGATGCCCTGGTCCTTTTCTACAAAGCTGCTTTCCCAAACAGTCAGCTCCCACATACTGACGTATGGAGTTATTCCTCCCCAGGTGCAGGACTTTATACTTCCTTTTGTTGAACTTCAGGAGGCACCTGTCAGCCTATTTCTGCAGCCTGTCAGGGTCCCTCTGGATGGTAGCATAACCATCTGCTGTATCAGCCACTCCTCCCAGTTTTGAGTAATCAGCAAACTTGCTGAGGGTGCACACTGCCCCATCATCCAGATCATTAATGAAGGTGTTAAACAGGATCGGGCCCGGCGTTGACCCCTGGGGTACACCGCCTGTTACTGGCCTCCAGCTAGACTTTGGATGAGTGCCCAGGCCCAGAGGGTGGTGATCAGTGGCAGTTTTCAATCCACTTCACTGTCTATGCATCCAACCAATACTTCATCGGCTCCTCTGTGAATACCTTACAGAAGACAGTGTCAAAAGCCTTACTGAAATCTTGAGAGACCCTACCCACTGCTCTCCTCTCATCCACCAAACCAGTCATTTAATCATAAAAGTTATCAAGTAGGTCAAGCATGACTTCCCCTTGGTGAACCCATGCTGATTGCTCCTGATGATTTTCTTGTCCATCAAATGCTTGGAAATGATGTCTAGGATTAGCTGCTCTGTTACCTTCCCAGGGATCAAGGTGAAGGCTGACCAGCCTGTAGTTCCCTGCATCCTCCCTGATGCCTTCTTGAAAGTAGACATGGCATTTCCTTTCCTCCAGTCCTTAGGCACTTCTCCCAGTTGCTATGATCAATCAAAGATTACTAAAGCAGCCTTGCAATGACATCAGCCAGCTCTCTCATCACTTTTGGGTGTACTTCCTCAGGGCCTATGGATTTATATATGCCCAATTTGCCTAAATAGTCCCTAATCCTCTTCCCCCAAGGCTATATCTTCCTGGTTCCAGCCCTTCCTCTCAGTCTCTGTGGCCTGCGATTCCTGATGGCTGCTCTTGCTAGCAAAGACTGAGGCACAGAGAGCATTATCTCAGCCTTTTCCACATCTGGTGTTACCACCCCTGCCCCTCTCAGCAGTGGGCCCACATTTTCTCTCAACTCCTTCCTTTTATCACCTAGGTACTTAGAGAGGCCCATTGCAAGATTCAGCTCCAGCTGGGCTTTGTCTTTCCTAACCACACTTCTACATGTTCATTGTCTCTGTATTCCTCCCAGGTTACTTGTTCCTGCTTCCAGCTTGTGTATACTTCGTTTTTATGCTTTAGTTTGGCCAGGAGCTCAATGTTCATCCATGTAGGCCTCCTGGCATTTTTGCCTGGCCCTGTTTGTTGTTCACTCTTGAACTTGGAGGAGTTGATCCTTGAATATTAAATAGCTCACTTGGGTCTTTCTTTCCTCTAAGCCCTTATCCCATAGTTTACTCCAGAGATTACTAAAACTGACTCTCAACCATTAATACTAAATTTATCTTTTTTTTTTTTTTTTTTTAAAAAAATGTACATAGGCATTCTCCAAGGGTGTAGACATTGTATATATTTTCTCAATTAAAAACAGAAGACAGACTGGAAGGCCGACAAAACTGCAAATGAATCATGTATGTGTCAGTTAAATAACAAAAAAACCCACATACATCAAAAATGCTGCCCAAACTCAGAGAAAATGCGACCTGCAAGAAACCACAGACACTGCGGAAGATACTTTAGAAAGAATAACTATGAAATTAACCAAGGGCAACCAAGACAGAATAATTCCAAATCCTATTATTGTTTTAAAGGCTGGTCTCAGTATTAGGTGTGATTTTCATTGAAAGCATGTGGACAACTTTTCTCAAATGTTACAGATAACTACATTAAAATTTCCTGAAAGTTAATTAGAAAAGTAACAACTAAAGAGTCTAAGAAGTGTTTCATACTCCTTCTCTGCCAACCAGGTGCATCTAATTACTATATATATATTTGTAAAGTAAAATAAAATAAGGCTTGGAACAAAGTCTGCATATATCTGCGAGTGAACACAGGATTGCTTTTCACTATTGTTCTTAATAAAGCTTTACAGCTAAATAAGTATGCAACCTTACTTCTAAAATTCCTTTTTGTCACACTTTGTACATCAGATAGCAATGTTTGACCATGGACTGTAGCTCAATGGACACAAATACAAGTGTCTTTCGTAAAACACAGTAAATGCTTGTCCCTGTCTCACCTAATATAATGGGTTCTAGAAATAACATAAATTCTTTAGAAGGAATAAATAACTGTTTTACTAAAGAAATCCACTGAACTCAGCCATTAGCCTATATTTAGTAATTTAAAATTATAGAATGACATCAAGAATGCAAAGGTTGTTACCTGATGACATTTTGTTCTGTTTCATAGAAAGCTGAAGACAAGACAGTTACACACCGAGGTCAGTCAGGAGGAATTTGCACATATGTAAAAAGGAAAAGAAACCTAATAAAAAATCTACCTTGATTTGGAATCTTAAGAGATACAGTCATTTTGTAAAAGTGACAGTGTCTGTATCCACAGGCAGAAAAAAATGGTCACAAGGGGTCACAAAAAATCAGGTCTACATATCAATCTGCTAGAGTATGCATGGGCTGCAGGAAAGACACAGCCAGGAATGGCAGTCAGAGGGGCTGGAGACACTGGTGGAAGAAATTTTCCCCTAGAGAACTCTCTGCTTGTGAGCACCTGGGTGTTTTTTGCAAGGCTCAGCCCAGCACTTGGATGAAGATGAGAGTTAGAGTTGGGAGAAGACAGAAGAGTTCTTGTTTTCAGCCCTTATTTTCTTCAGAAGCAGGTTTCTAACCCACTGCAGCTTTTGCTCTGGGCTTCCTTATTCTTTCAGCCCTAACCCTGACACTAATCATAGTTTAAACATGACACCCCAAACTGGTCCTAGAGGAAAAAGTGATCTGAAGAGAACTCTTTTGGTAGCCTTAAATTTCCCTGAACAGCCATTTATAGTCCCTTTCCAAGTACACCTGTGAGCTCAGAAAACCCAGAAACTGAAGGCTTTGCAGAGACTTTGCCTCAAGGCAGAATCATATGCCTGAAGGAATTTGCTTTTGGCAAAAACTTTCTCAGACACCCTAAAATGAAGCCGTTGGTTTTCTCTTTCTTTCAAACATAACTTTAACCCTATCTATAACCCTAATCTGGTCCATACACACAACATCCCTGGTCTTTGCTTAGATGAAGAATTGCTGGGAGCAAAATTCTTCTGGCAGTCCTCAGTTTGATTTTTTAGCCTCTTTCTAACAGAGGTCCAGATGGATCTCTGGATTTCTTTCTGACAAACCAAACCTGAGTTCACTGTGATCCTAACCATAACTCTAACCCTAGGCTGAGTCACAGACCAAGGGAACCTAGACCTTTCAAATAGTAAATGTCCTTCAGGGGAGAAAGTTTTGGCCGTCACATTTTACCTCTGGTGGAAGTCTTCCAGTTCTACTGCAATGGGAGCCCAGGGCTTGCTCTTCCTCTAAATTGTAATTTTACCTTCAACACTAGGCTCAGCCTCACAGAAGACATTCCTGAATTCTCACAGGTAAAGAATTATTTAAGGAGAATATTTTTGTAGCTAGAAGTTTCTTTTGGTAGCTGTTTCCAGCCCAAATCCAACTGCAGTTCTTGGCTTTCTTTTTTCCACAACCCAAACCCTAGCCGTAATTCTTACCCTTGCCTTAACTAAAATGTTAGCCTATGGCTGATCTGTAGGAAATATTCCTTAGGAAAAAAAGTCATTCATTATTCCTCACCTTATTTTGGTAGCCTCCTTTTAGTCCTACTCTCACTGGAGCTCTGGGCTTCCTTCTACACACCCCAGATTTTCCCCAGACTCTAGATTCTTTGTGGTAGGACTCCCCTGGCAGCAGTGCATTTGCTTTGACATTGCATTTTCAGACCCATTCCAAGCTGAACTCCAAGTTTTCTATTTCTCCTAATCCTAACCAAATCCCTGATATAACACTACATGCAATTCTGGGAACTGTGAATCCATGAAGTTCCTATTGTAAAGGTTGCTTTGGCAGCTCTAGCTTTCTTTCAGCATCCCCACTACAGATGGATTTACCTTACTCAGAGAGCCAGCAAAATTTTGAGATTAAGGTTAGGGCTGACAAAAGAGAAAGGACAGAACTCCAGCAGGAATAGGTAAGGTAGGAAAGAGGCTCCTGAATAACAAATGGCAAAATGCTAGACTCTGGGTGAAGTTAGGATAAGGTTGCCAGAAACAGAAAGCTATGCTATATTTGGGTGTAGTTTTGGCTGGGAAGTGATTCTTTGGACTGCTATACTGGTAAGAGGTTCAGACATAAGCTATGTAAGACAGGTTGTCTGTTATTCAGAAATTTCCTCCTGCAAAGTTCTGAATAAATAGATTTCAGATGGTGAACAAAACAGATTTCAATCTGTTCTCACAGTTGTGTAGATGGAATTAGTGTAGACACTTTTTAACAGCTATAACAAAATAAACACAGGAGACAGAATGATTAACTGTGCTCAGTATTGTACCTTCATTGTTTATTCCTTATTTTAAGTATATTGTTTTCCTAAAGCTCAGATTTCCCGAGATTAAGATCCTTATAGTTCTTATTTACTAATGCATGTTTATGACTCTTTATTAATGTTTGACTTCTAATAGCGGATTTTCTTGTAAAAGGTTAAGTGATGGGAAGGCATTTAATCAGTATCTGTGGTTAAATTAGTAATTCATATAAAAACAATTTTATCCAAAGGAAGAACAATATGACTAAATAATATCACTATTTAACAACTTTAAACTTCTAGACTGTGTATTAGATTTAGGACATTTTTTCATCAATACATACTTTGCAAAGATAGGCTGTGCATGATGTGAAAAATACCCATTCTTTTAACTAATTTAACATAAACTCTCTCAGGATTTTCCAGCTCACTTAAGTGGCTAAATATGTTCCTCTGATACACAAATTGCATACTTTTTGCTATAGTTTCAGGAATTCAGAGTTTCATTATTTCCAGTTTCCTTTTTTACAAAGGATTGATTATTTTCAAAGGTGTTTGGTTTTTTTTCCCCCCGAATTAGTCTTTATTTCAGGCAGATTATTTCTCTAGAGTGTATTAAAGAGTTGTACTATGAAGTTTTGCATTTTATTTTCTGCTCCATGGGGAAATGTTTTGTTGGTCCTTTTTTTTTTTAATATTAAATGATTTTACTATGTCACATTGAATAACAAGTATACTTTGAATATATGAGAGACTAGTTAAAGTTACAATATATGCAGAGAACTATAGTATATTCAGAGAGAGGAGAAACAGACTTGTGGAAAACCATTCCTCTACCTTTGGTATCTGGGAACAGCAGGCCTGATCTAAAAGGTCACTGCCATTAAGATTTTCCATTTACTTCAGTGGGATCAGTCACAAACTGCTGTGTGTAACAAGTATTTCCTTGTTGTCACGGTCCAGATTTCAGCCTGGGCTCCATTGTTCCATGCCCAGACTTTCCAGTTCTGTGCTGGTGGTTACATACTCCCTTGTAACTCAGTGTTGAATACTCTACATACACCATGACATGCCACTGTTACAATACTGCTTTCACGTTTTTTATAGAAGTTTCTGTGTCCTGGGTTTGGCTGGGATAGTTAATTTTCTTCTTAGTGCCTAGTGCAGTGCTGTGTTTTGGATTTGGTGTGGAAACAGTGTGGGTGCGGACTTTTTGGTTTCTCAGGCTTTGCCAGTGGGAGGGCTGAAGGGGCACAGGACTTGGGAGAGGACACAGCCAGGACAGCTGACCCAAACTAGCCAAAGAGGTATTCCATACCATGGGACATCATGCTGAGTATATAACCTAGAAAGGGACTTGGCTGGGGTGGGCCAATGGCTGCTGGGGGGGGCCCTGGCTGGGCATTGGTCAGCGGGTGGTGAGTGTTGTGCGTCACTTGTGATTTTTCTCCCTTCCTTTCAGATTTCATTCCTCTCCCCTTCTCCCTCCTTTTCATTATACCTGTTATTGTTGTTATTATTATTGCTCTTTCATTTTTATTTTATTTTAATTACTAAACTGTTCTTATCTCAACCCTCGAGTTTTACGTTCCTTTCCAATTCTCCTCTCCACCCCTCCGAGTGAGGAGGGAATGAGTGAGTGGCTGCGTGGCACTTAGTTACCGGCTGGGGTTAAAGCATGCCACTGTGTTACAAATAAAAGTTTCTCCTTGACCGTCTCCCAGAAGAGTTTGCACAAAGCAGTATAACATCTCTTGGTTTAGGTTGGGAGTAGCTAATGAAAATGAGAGCATTTTTGTGTACTCCATCACATATATTAGTGATGCAACACACCCTGAGATAGATTGTATTTATCTCTACATATCTGCAGCAGAAAGGAAGGTATTCCATGTAATTTCCTTTTTTCCCCATTCATTCACCTCCACAAAGTATCAGGCCAATTTTGAACTTTAGGGCCAGCACAATGTTGGCCTTTCCACAGCAATTTAGCTAACTGCCCAAGAACAAAATCTCTTCTGGTTCTTCATGCCTTCCTACTTCTTTATAACTTCAACTTACAACTACCTATGGGGTATATGACTAATTTTACCTACTTTCACACAATTATGAGAGATTAATCTAAGCTTCTAGTCACGGAAAGGGACTTCTTCCATCTCAGACAGATTAATTTCCCTCTGGAGGTGTCTATCTTTCCCCACTGGTTATAGAAGGAGCCAGCATTCCTAGACAAGCAGAATGATCCTGGACTCAACTGTAAATGCACAGCCACTCTTCGTCTATTGTTTTCCCACAAAGGCAACTGCCTAAGTCACTATCCTGCTGAATGATTTTATACTTTCATAATGGATATTGACATAATAAACATCTGTTTATTAGCTGGTGTCCTGTTCATGTCATCTTTTACTTTGCAGTTCATGCTTAAAATATAAAGTACCAAGAACAGCATAAGAGGGCTAAGAATTTATTCAAGGGCACATGGCACATGCTTTGCTGTTATCATGCAGAAGAGGAAGGAGAGTTTTGGTGTGTTTGACTGAGAAAAGGGTGGGGGAAAATATTAGCATTTCAGATATTGCAGAAAGGAAAGAAAAGAAAGGATTAATGGAATTAGCCTATGGAACATTTCCAGGGAATAATATGTTGTGTAAAGACACTGCATACGTATGCATGTTTTATGGAAGACAAAAAGAACAACAAAAGGAATGCAGAGATATAAAGGAAAACAAAACTCTGAAGGGATAACAGGGAGGAAAAATAAGTAGCAATAGAGCTAAGGCCTCACACCTTTTATTTGTTGCAAATTTAAGAGCGAAAAAGAAAAGAAATGTACATTTCAGGAGCTCAAAGACTGCAGCCTATATTGAACAAAGTATCTTCTCTTTTACCTTCCAGCAGTAAGTCAAAATATAAAGTAATAGAAAATCTCTACCATTGCTCCTATCTCTAAATAGTACTTCCATTTTTGCCAGTGAGCAGCTTATGCTGAGAAGTGAAGTAGCATACTGCTGATGCTACTTTTTTCCTGCTGAAGTACTGTGCATCTGCTAGAAAAGCTAAATTTAATGTGAGTACTGCCCAAGTTCTAGAAATATATTCTTTTATGTATATATACACACACAGACACATACACACACACACTGAGCACCGAGGTCCAGAAAAAAATATTAAAGCCCAGAGTGTACAGCCTAAAGGATACTTTATTTTCAACATCAGTACTATGTTAGCACCAAAAATCAAATCTAAAACAATGGTTCACAATTGAGAAGGAACTCTATTAAAATAGCATTTAAGAAAGGTACATGCCACTGTATCTTTCCAAAGACTTTAAGAAATGGGAAGTGAGAGATAAATTGGCTGCTACTCCTGTCAATGAAATATCTGTACTGAAAGTAGTGACTCAGGGAACGTCAATCTTGCTTAGCAAGTAGAACCATAAAGGAATCCCCCAGAGTGACAATTTTCCCATTAACATTAAAGATCATCTGGAATCCCATTAGTAACACACTCATGTCTAGAGCATATAGAAGGTACAACAGTAATGAAGCTAACTAAAATGTGAAAGGAATGAGGCAAAAGTCTGTTTTATTCTCTTTTGGAACTGATTCCTAAAATATAGCTTTGAGGACAGGCATGACAAGAGAGATGAAATGAAGATATAGTCAAATATGCAAAAGGGGCTAGTGGCTCATGAAAAGACATTACAAGCATGGCAGTTGGAAGGAATGACTTCAATAAAATATCCCTAAACCCTTGAAGTGGGCCTTTTTCTGTCTAAATTTTCCTGGGTTAGCTACAATTACATGGGGATAAATCTGAAAGGTGATTGGAAAACAGCAGTCTGATACAGAAACTTTGATAAGAAAAAGTGACATGAAGGTGACTGTACTTTAACATCCACCAACCGGTCTTCCATCTTCTGATCCTCAGATTAAAATGACTGAACTGTCCAAAAGAATAGAATAAAAATTACTTCAATCAACATGAATGCAGGGTATCTAGGAAGCAGAAGCGTATGGTCTCATCATTTCACAATTATCTGTCACATTAACTTATGTTCTGCTTATATAAAGCAGATATGCCACATGCTATGCCCCAATGCTGTGAGCATAAGAAATCCATCTGAACAGGCTCCTGTGTCTTGGTATCACAAAAGAGTTTCTGTAAAAACAGCATTTACAGAGGTTGTTTATTTTATCCTATTTTTATTTTATGTTTGTGAAGTTTTCTACCTTGGTTTCCTTACTTTAGGGAGTTTTCACATGCTGCTTTCATCTGTCCTTTCACAAAGTTTCAGAAGTATGATAGTCTTCAATTCTCACAGCATTTAGAGGAAGTTTTTTAAACACACTTCTAAAATAACTTCCTACTATCTAGCTTGGTGGGTGTCACTGTGGATACGGAAATCTCAGTCCTTTTCAAATGTGTTAGTATGTCTTTAATTAAGAGAGGAAATGCACCCAAAAATTAAAAGAGGACAAGTCACTCAGATCTAAAAACCAGGATGAAAGAAAGCTCAAAGAACAAGCTGAATCAATCTACAGAAACAGGTATCTGATACATTTCACTATTATGATGTGATCAAAACAACTCTCAATCTTTAATGAATTTACTGACATAGCACATGTAATGGAGGTAGCTACAAGAAAGACTGAGACACGCTTAGATAATAAGGTGAAAGGAAGGCAAGGAAGTACGCCTAAGGTACAGGGAGAAACATTAAGACCCAACTGAACTTGAAATATCCAAATAAACCTAGACATGAAAGGGTGTATTCCTCACTTATCTATAATTGTTATAGATTTTCTTTTGCAATATAAGCATAGAAGAAAAATTGCTCACAAAAATGAGCCATATTCATTCCCACTAAGAATTATTTAACTTCAATAGATTTGCCCAAGTGATTAATTTTTCCCAGTCTATCTATGTAATATTCAAGGCTAACTCTTGCTCATTTAATGAACACAAAACACTTCTAATTATTCATTGCAAATTATCCATTATAATTCTTTACACTTTCAGTGGCAACTTTAATGCTAGAATTTCCTAACTTTTCAGAGGTTTTTCTTTAACATTGGAAATTTTTGAGTGCTTTACCAAAAAGCTTACTATATTTCAGAAACAGTGTAGTGAAAAAAGAAAAAAAACTTCCATCACACGTAGCGTGTGAACTCTTGCTATTAATGGGTTGACAATTTTTAGACTACAATCCCTTCTTAATTTAACCCCAAAGCTGTATAACATCATCAGTGAAGTTGTCAGTCTCCAAAGACATCAGGGGAAAAAGAGATATCTGCTTACCAGTGGGTTTACCTAGCTATTAGTATGTTGTCTTTCTTTAAGATGCAACAGTTATGAATCTTTTCCTGAAATGACAGTAGACTGTAGTACTGAGTGACTTCTTGTTGTTTTCTTTGTCATGATTCTCAGCCTCCTGGATTTCTCAGGCTCAGGTTCTGCTTTCTCCCTTTTTCTTGAAATGTCCGATTCCACATTTCAGCTTTGTTTCTACAATTATTCTCAGTTTCAAAATCCAATTACTACTTTTGATCCAAGGTAACATCTCGATCCCTCTGGATTATTCAAATCAAGTATCTTCCCACCCATTTTGCCTATTATCCTAAAGGTTAGAATTAAAAGCACCTCTGTTTTCAGGTCCCTCCACAAGCACCATGGTGGTAGCCGGAGAGTGGGAGTTCTGCTTACTTGCAACAGCTCACTACTTACTTGAAGTGGAGATCATACACAACATTCTTCATGTGCAGTAAAGGGTGGCTGTTCAAGACAGAAGTATTTGAGCATATTCTTTTCACATCGATCCTTCAAAAGAATTTAGTATTAATCTAACCAGCTCTGAAGTGAGCATGAGAGGATCACAGTTCTTAAAAAAATTAATAGATTGTCTGAATTGGGATTGACTTTTCTTTTTCTGCAAAAGTTTTATTTCTGTCATCACAAATAAATTATACCTACTACAAAATCTAGGAATGTTAGTGCTTCTTCATGAAAGAAACCATAAAAAGGTGACATGACTGTGCAATCTGCTTTAGGTGAACTTGCTTTAACAGGGGGATTGGACTAGATGATTTCCAGAAGTCTCTTCCACCCCTGACCATTCTGCAATTCTGTTATTCTGTGACACAATCAAATCAGTTTATCTAGTCTGAGAAACAATGTCCACTCCACTGAAAGTTAGTTTAAGTTTAATAACAGCAACAGTTTGACAAAGTTATAAGTAGCTGAAAGCACGTCTTTATAATGGAAAATGTCTAATGACATTAAATATAATAGCAAATGTAATACTATGGATATCAAAAGAGAATACATATGGGAAATACTGACATGGTTTACATTGGAAAGACTGTTTTATTTAATTCCCAGTTCCCAGCAAGATCCGCTTTCCACTGATTCAACACCTAAATGGAGGCTCTACTCTACCTGTCCAAAAAGCAATGAAGTCTACAATGGTTCTGCTAATGCATTAATGCAGGGACCTGCTTCTTCATCTTTCTAACTTATGTAAAGTGTACATCAAATTAAGCCAGTGGTGTCCCATTCATAATGCTGAGAGACTAATTTTACAGAAACCTTCCACATCAAGATTTTACACAATAGTAAAATTCACTGTGAAGCTCAATGGAATTGTACTAGTAACTTTAAACTGTTTACAAAGGAAAAATAGAATCAAGCTTCCATTTCACCAGAATAGTAGTGAATTCACCAATTACTTTTCATAGGTCAATCTTTTTTGGTTTTACGTGTATATGGAAATAATTGAAGATAAAAATTCTAGTAATTTCCCATTTAAGATTTCCTCTTTTAAAAATACTTAAATGCAGGTATCATGCTTTTCATCCTTCTTTTATTCAGCTCATGAGAAAGTTATATTAATATTTCTTTTTTAGAAGATTCCTACAACTCCATTTATGAACTTGAGTATGCACCTGCTCATATCACATCTATTTAGTATTTTATTTAGTATTTAGAGATATTGTCAAAACAATGTCCTTCAAGACATTAGATTTCTAAATATGGAAAATTTAACTGTTATTCCTGACTATGTGTGCTGTCTTAAAACTCCCCATTTTGATCCTGTTACTATCAATGTCAGGAGACAATTCTTCAGCTGATGCAAACTGTCATCATTCTATTAACTTCAAAAAAATTATCATAATTCACACTGTCCGAATGTCATTTCTAGGCTGTCATCCATGTCATGCACTAAATAGCATTTTCAGCAGCATATTGGACTGCAGAGAGCTCCATACCTGTTTGTTATTCCATCACAGTAAGCCACAAGTTTACTTCTTTTCACCATTGCAGGAAAAAGAACAAACAAACAAACAAACAAAAACAAACCAAAAAAGCAGCTGATGAAGTATTCTGCGGAAACTTTGGAAACCCTGAGACATTTCCTATGGTTCAAGCTGTTCATTACATTCTTCAGAATGATCCTACCTGATTTCTAATTTACAAGTTTCAGAGATGCTTTAAATACATAGTGCATTGATAGCTTTGGGATGTTCCTATTAGTCAAGTAATACCATGGAACATGTGCCAGCCACCAGGAGATTCACTGAAGCATGTTCTGAAAAAGGTACATGTTAACTTCTGAAAATACCATTGTGGAAAATGCTATTCAGGTGAAGGAATGGCATGTCAAGGTAGATTTATTCTCCGAAATATGTTAAGTAATGTTCACAATTAAAATTTCAAATAAATCTCTTTAATTCATGAATTTATGTTGAAGACAGACAAAAAACTTTGCAATGCAGTGGAATTCCAACTTTTGTCAAGTTTAAGAGCTATTATAACAGAACCATTCACTTAATGCCAAGCAAGTGGAATAAGATGGCATTGATAGATGTTTGAAACTGCTTTTTTCTATGACTATATAAAAGAGCAGTGAAGGTGTTTAGTAGGAAATTTTTGCCTCAGCCCGCTACTCAATGATAACACTTTTGATGGTGATACCTGACGAAGAAAGTCACCTTTCCAGTACTGGTTTTTCTTTATACTTTTACACATATTTTTTCAATAGTATATACCTAGAATGTCACAGTCAATGGTAGCTGAAAAATGTCTAGATATTAAAGATGTGGCTTTTGAAGCACAACACAAACATTTTCCCAAATGTCCATCTGTGTTAGAAAGACAATGTTGTCAAAAGGTAGGTCTGAGATAAACTTTTTACAGAAATCATCGTCTTACAAACTATACTATATATTTTTGCAAGTGTTAAGAAAATTTCTACCAAACATATACATATAGGAACATATGCATGCAAAGACATTAAGACATTATAGAAGTTCTGTCAAGACACTACTACACAAAATGTAAGAACTTTTTTTTTCTAAAGAGGGATGAGCCATCCACAACAAACACACTGAAGGCAGTTAATACACTGCTAAACATTCTGATTATCATGATTTTGTGAGAACACATGAATAGAATACAAACTCAGAAAACCTCTCCCTCTTGAATTAAGTAAAATAGCTCTAGTGAAATTGGGAAAAGACTGAATAGGGCCTTTGGAAAACTTCCTCATAGGTCTATATCTATAGAGATAGTGAGGACCATCCAATGGAAGTTCAGAGATTTTAAGTACTTTTATACCCTCCCGAGGTAGGCTACTGTAGCAGGCAGGTCTCTGCAACCATTACCTCTATTTACAAATATAGCAAAGCCAGGGTATGAGCTCAAGCACTAGCCAAAACTCATCAATGCCTAGTAGCTAGAATGCAGCCAGGTTTGTTTTTGGCTTATGTCAGCTAAGAACCTCATATGGTGTCTGAACCTTTAGCTGGGCTGATAGCAAATGCCAGAAAGTGTTTCTTGGGGGCAATTTGTTAAGGTCCATCTTTTGGGGAGGTGGAGGAAACAAAATTAAGGAACATATAAATGCTGCAGCATGCAACTTGGCCCCAAAGCACTGTTAAAATTGTAGCATAGATGATAACTGGATTACACTCATCTGACTGCAGAGTAACTAAAGACTGCAGAAAGGACCCAAAGGTGAATGCTTTCTTTGCCTTAGCTCTCCCAGATCTTGGGTCTGTTGCTTCCAGAAAAGTTTTTTAAAGCTTCCACAAGAAATTTTATTCCGATCCCTTCTATTTAAAGTCAAATCATGCCTCTAAAAATGCCTAGATTCATGCATATCATAAGATTTCAAAACAGTTACAGTTGGGTTTGCAACTGTATAGCTGAAACTATCAGTTCTGTAATAGTACAGTCAGCGCTTCCACTGACAGCAACGGGAGTGAGGCCATGCCTTAAAATAGGAAAACCAGAAATCTATGAGACACCTCCACTGTTTTCCTCTGCTATTCTAATATTGCTAAATTTTATGTTAGAAACACTGCTAGCCAGTTGGCAAATATATTGAGTTTGATATCGTCAGTATGTATATTTTTCTTAGCTAGCGGATATGGGAAACATTGGGTCAGTCTGTCAGTGGGTTCAAACGACCCACTGACCCACGACAAATGAACTTGTAGGATTCACAAAACAACAACATGACAATGCCATTTTCTTGTGCCAGACTCCAATTTGCTCCTGAAATAGTTACTTGCATTCCTTCCACACTGAAGATGTCTAGAAAAAGGATTCACAGCAACCAATACAGCAGGTGATGGAACATCCCTAATTTTTATTTATTTTTTTTTTAAAAAGAGTCATAAGAAGGTAGATGAGAGAAGAGATGTGTTAAAATCATGGAGTGTCATTTTTTGGGGGGTTTTGGAACTTGAACTGATATGGAACTGCCTTCATTAAATCTTACATTTCCTTTGAAAGCAGAGCTTTTGTACAACATGACATTTATACAACATGCAAGACCATATTGCCTCTCAGAAATGAGAAATTTGAAAGGATTTTTTTTTTTTTTAAATCTAAATGGTTTCAAATGCTTCCTTCTCTGCAGAATATCCTGAACACCTTACTCCAGGCAGCTGAAGCAGAAGCTTAAGTTTTAGTGCATTTTCTATGAAGGAATCTTCAGCCAAAAGTGCAAGATTCAAGAATCTGGGAATAAACAGAAAATTAAATTGCTCAACACAGTAATTTAGCAATTCCTGCATTAAATTGTGAAGGACAGTTCTGGGCTCTAGCATCTGGTTTAATGGTCATGTATTTTTCACAAGTATTAATAACGAATGCAGAAAAATAAAATCATTATTTTAACAAGAACCAAACCCCAGAAATTCTATGGATTCTTCAAATGGAACCCAATAGTGTAGGTTCACTCAAACAAGCTCCCTGGATGAGGACTCTTTGGGTTTACAGTCACAAAAGTACTTAATTGTGACTTGCAATTAAATTCAGGTCTCTTTTAGGTGTTGAGAAACTCGGCTCATCTGGGATGCACAATACCTTCATTTTAGTACCATTTAGTACCACAGTAACATTCATATGCAGAAAGGGTCTATGGTTCTTCAGACACATGAGAGGTTAAAATATTTTTAGAGAATTTTTGTCTTATACTTCAAAAGTGCGTTATATCTAAGCTGAGTGCCTAAGCTCCTTGAATTAATAGGAAATGCCAGCATTTCCTCAACTGAACTAAGCAAGCAACAGATACAGCCAGACTCTGAATTTTGATTCTAAGAAAAGTTAATCCTCAATAAATGTATTACTCAAAAATAATTGAAATAGAATATAAAGGAATATAGAACATACTTCTCACTTTAAAATGTACTGTCTGTGATCTGACGAAAAAGGAAAAACATCAACTAGAATTAATAGTTTTATCAATGAAAATGGAGTGTATTCATTGCCTTTTTTTTCTAGTAATTGACAATAAATTGCTCCAAGGGCCTAGATAACACCCAAATCCTGATGCACAACAATATGATGTAAATTGCTGTATTTAACCCCTTTGACACTCTGAATAAGAGTCTCTGGTGTAAGATGCTAATGCAGCATTTATTATTGTTTGGTGGTGACAGCACCTTCTTCACTAAAGATTTATTACTTACTCATGTGACCAATTTGTGCTTAGAAAACTGACAAAAATGACAAGGCAAATACTTAGTTTGATCCCACATATGATTCCTCCTGATGTGTATTTTGATTGTAAGTGTGAAAAGATGACATGTTTGAGATGGCCTTTTTTCCAGCATCACAACTTCCTGTTGTTTTGTTGCATCTAGGTAAAGCAAAAGCAATATTTTAGCTGTTTTGTTTGTCTGGCTTTTTAAAAATCTGGTTACTGTAAGAAACAGACTAGAATAATACAAAAATTAAGGGTAAAACTCATTTTAAGTCCCTTCTTATACCTTTTTTTCTCAGAATTATTCCTTACTAGTATAACACAGCAGAGCACAAATTGGAATAACTAGCAAACCAGGTAACTCATAGATAAAAAAAAAAAAAGTCTTAACAGTTCTCCCTAAAGGTCTATTAACTATTGACACATCTGAGTAAGACACAGGTCATAGTAACATATAGTATCTGTAACATCCTTCTCTGTATGTGGATAGCTGTTGTCATCTGTGGATGCTGAAGCATCACTCCTGAAATATCTTCTTAAGAGAGAAACATGATTGACACTTCCATTTAAAAAAAAAGTCAAAAAAATTTCTCCCCAATTTTCTCCTCAACTTTTCTTACTTCTTTTGTTTACTTTTTCTGATACATTTAATCCTTCTGAAAGTTCCTGGATCACCAGCACTTAGTTATAAAATTCTGCTCTAATCAAGTATAACACAAGTAAAAACTTCAGTCTATACCATTTATATTTTAATCTTCCCTGAAAAAAATGACAACACATTCCAAACGTAGAAGTCCATTCCCTGAGCCTATATATTTTGTAGGTATGATAATCACTAATAAATAAGGATTTGTGGAATTTGGCCCCATGTTAGCAGCAGAATATACTTTGGTCATTTGCTATAATCTCATTATTTCTACTCACTATACTACTCCATCCTCAATTGATAGAAAGACTTCTTTCATATTAGGAGTTTGACATTTGGAATAAGAATATGTAAAAGGAAGTAAAAGGCTTTTCTAACTTCAAACAGCGTTTCTATAATGTACATGGAAACAAAAGACTGTATTTTCTCAGCACTTAAATGGGTTAGGTGTCCAACATCAAAATGAAATCTGAAAATCATTTTGAAAATTACAGCCTATAGATCTATTAAATGCTCTAAAGGAAGATAAATAGCAGCAATCCAAATTGAAACCATAATTGGATTTTAAGCATAGAATGTAAATTAAGAACCATAAGCTTGTTCTTCACATGGATAAGTAAATCAATCAGATTTTCTCGATTTTTTTTGAAAGTAGTAGAGTGAATAAATGAAAAACTAATATAATTTCTGAATTACTAGACACATAACTGAAATCTATCAATTTAAGATTCTTTATTTGTAAAATGAGCATAATCACAATTATACACTTTGTATTGCCACATACCATTAGACATTATTGGTAAGTTTGTTGGGCTGTATGAAAGAATTTGCATTGTGTTTGTGAACTTTGTCTCAAAAAAATTGCTTAATCATCTACTATTTTAATTTTTGAAAAAGATAAAAGGTATGGATGCATAACAATTAAGAAAAAAAAAGACAATTAATTTATCAAGATGTACTGCTTTAAGTTTATTAGTTTTCCTTACTTAATCTGAAGAAAACAATTTAGAAATACTTCAACATAATCACAGAATGACAAACCTGTTGGAAGCAGCCTCAGAAGATCTAGCCCAACATCACTGCTCAAAGCAGTTTCAACAGCAGGTTGCACGGGGCTGTGTCCAGAACGTATCTCCAAGGATACCTTTAAGTATCTCCAAGAATGGAGACTACACACCCTCTCCAGACAACATGTTCAGTGTTCAAACACCCTCACAGTTAAGAAAGTTTTTAGTTGTATTTAAGTGGAACTTTCTGTATTTCAGTTTATGCCCATTGCCTCTTTGCATTTCACAAGGCATCACTGAGAAGTCTTTATCTTCTTTACTCCTTCCCCACAACGATCAGGTATTTATACATATGGATAAGATACCCCTGCACCTTCTCGTCTCCAGGCTAAGTAGTCCCAGTGCTCTCAGCCTCTCTACATAGCTTACATGCTCCAAGCCCTTCAGCATCTTCATGGACCTGTGCTGGATTCCAGTGTTTCCATGTCCCTCACATGAGGAAGCTCTGGACTGGACACAGCACTGCAGCTGTGGCCTCCTCAGTGATGTGGAGAAGTCCTTTTCTACAAATTATTCAGAAAAGAACTCCAATTCTCCTTATGCTTCTCTTAAGCTCCATTGTTAAAAGTACAAGATTATATTTTCTGACTTGAACAAGATTTCTGTTGAAGGCTACTTGACCCCATATGTTCTAATTACAACAATAGGTGAATCAAATGTTAACAAGAATAAAATTAGCTTAAAATACAAGGAAAAGTCAGTATGGTCTCCTGGGTTGAGTTTTTCCTCCAAAGCATACTAAGTCAAGCAATGTAAATAGAACATTGACAGCACAAGGCTTGTGTGACAGGAATTTCTGAGAAGTCACGGCAAATTATCAGCCTACTTAATATGAAGCATCACAAAGACTGATTACACTCGTTTACTTGCCCTGCTCTACATTTGTCTGTGTCTTCTTTTGACTGCACAGCTTGTTTATGGGTTTATCATTACAGTTCCAGAACACTTGATCTATCTTTTTCAGTTAGTACAGAGTAGCTGCTAAGCAAAATATTGTCATACAATTAATGAAAATTTGAAAGTAGTCTTGCTTCTTGTTCAGCTGTAACCTGAGCTGGACATATTGTTTACATTCCATGAGACTGTGCTTGATAAACAGAAAATTATTTCTTTTACCAACCTTAGTAGGAAATGGATAGTGAAAATAAAGAAAATCAACTATCTCAAAATATGTAGCTAAACTTTAGTCAATACATTCAAGGGGTTATGCAGTATGTACGAAAACAGTTCTCCAGATCCTCCTTTCATCTCTGCATCTACAAGCCAACCAACATCAATGAGATTACATTAATGTGGAAGAAAGTTCTTCCTTTAAGCCTTCAAAATGTTCAGATTAGTAGTCAGGTTAACTAGGAGAGTTTGTACTTTTATAATAAACCCACAGCTCTTTGGTGAGAATGTCAAATGAAAATATTAAACGGAGTTAATGTGTGACTGGATTGTGTACCTCAGTTTTTAGCAAAGAGATGACAGAACACAAACTTAGAGATATGCAAGAAAATAGGGAGAAGAACTGAAAATGAGTCAGCATAGCAACAAATGTCAAAGATAATAATGGGTAAAAATTAGGAAAGCTTTTAGAAAATGTTCAGCTTTGGCCTTGTGCAAAATGAGCAGCACAGTATCCTTCTGTAAATATAGAGGGAAGACAATGCAGAATAAGATGAATAAAGACAAGGTAGAAGCATAAAGTAAACGAATGGTTGACAGAGAAATCATAGTTGAAGTCATGAGTGGCTAAAAGGGATCAAAAAGTGTGTAGAAAGAGTTGAGAGTGGATCATGTGGGAAGAAAGAGGAAAGGACAATCCAAATAAAAGAACTACTTAAAAAAGAAACAAAGTCATGCATGTGACTATTTGAACTGTGCTATTACTCACAGTGTGCTTATATGCTTGCTTATCCAGAGAAGCTGACAAGCAGAGAAAGTAAGCAGTATAAAGAAGATAAAGGAGAATAAAGCTTTTACATGTATATATATACACACACACGCATATATATGTATATATATATGTTTATATAAAAGCTAAACGTATCCATTGATCTTCAGTCTAATGATGCACTATGGTGGTTAGGATGGCACTTTACTGGAGAAATAGAGCAGGAGGAGAATCAGAGAGAGAGAGAAACAACTTATTCAACATGTTTAATAAGAAAAATAGGTTCATGTCAGCTCTGATCATCTATGGATTCCCATTATCTGAAGATGACTCATCTGGATGACTTGAGAGAACAATTGGGTTGCTACAACACAAGATTTTATGTAAAATAGGAAAGTAAAAAGTGAGAAAGTAGTGAAACCAGAATCTTCTTGTCTGTAGAAAATGGTGTGGACTGCAAGTTTATATTTCTGTTCTCATTACAATCACTGTCACAAGGACAGATTCCTGTTGTGACATGCTATGTTCTCATTATAACCTTTGCCGAAGAAATAAAATCGATACCTCATGCATTTTTCAAAGCAAGTTTACCTGTTGATGGCTGTGGAATACACAGCTAATCTATGTATTCAGAGCTAAACACACTACTAGGTATATTAGACCACTGTCTTGTATACTCGAGCAGTTATTAAAATTGTACTACCTTGTTCTCATAATAACAATTACAGTAAAGATGAGGTATAATGTACTGTAGCTTGAATTAATTTTTATAATATTTCATTATAATTGGGAAGAAGAAAGTTTGGACTCTGTCCCAGATGGCTCACAACAATCTTCTAGTAAAAAAAAGACACAGTTGCAATAGTTATCCTTTGTGAATCACTTTAGGAAGCCACTGTGAGTTTTGTTACGCACTTCTGAAGGCTGAAAATTAACAATTAATGTAAAATTAAAAAAATAATAATGAACACAGAATGCTGGAATGACAAAGCTGTGACATCCACAAAAGAAAACCTGCAGAAACATGGGATTATTACAATATGGACTTTTTTTCCCATCTAAATTATTTAATTTCCATCTAAAGTCAGAAAAAAAACCTGTCATTGATTTTCATGAAGGCAAGATTTAACTAATTGATCCTGTAGTGTGAGATCAATAAGATGCCTTTTCATGTGCTGTCCATGTTGATCTGGTTCTGTTAAACTCTTTCACTTCTAAAGTAATTCATAGTTAATGACTGAACTGGGAGATTATCTCTGACCAATCTAGATGCTGAATCCTCTGGCAAGCTAAATGCTATCACTAGAACTCAGCCACATCTACCAAGAACTAGGAGGCAAGTGTCAATACTTAAACTGACAACCTCCAAATCTATTGTCTGGTAGCAGTAGATAGCATAAACCCATGGTTTACTAATACTACTAGTAGAAGTAGTAGTAGTAGTAATAGTAGTAGTAGCAGCAGCATAAACCTTTAATGGCAAAGATCAAACAAACAAAGCAAAACAAACCCCTATTTGGGCTGACAAGATACATTGCAAATACCCCTTTACTTTTAGGATGTAACTGTCTTAAATCATACTTAGTAAAACCAAATATGACCAAAAGCAGACCCTTCCCTGTTGTTATCCTGATTTGTTTGGCAAGAACTGTGAAAAGCCTGTTCTACAATACTTCTAAGACCTTTCATACTACCTGTCTCATAAACCAAAACTTGAATACTAGGGTGTTTCATATTCTCAAGGCATCTGGCCTGATTTCAACCAACTGACTAACCGCCACATGCCTGTCCATCTCACCAAGTGGCAGGCTGAGTGGAGTAAAGCACTATGGTAACAACAAAAGAGGATAAGACAAAGAGTATGTCTTGTCTTCCAAATTCACGATGA
Source organism: Falco biarmicus (assembly GCF_023638135.1). NCBI lineage: Eukaryota > Metazoa > Chordata > Aves > Falconiformes > Falconidae > Falco > Falco biarmicus. The sequence continues at coordinate 11,431,313 of NC_079292.1, read as the reverse complement.
TATCCCTAATACTTTGCTCTGCAATCACTTATGCAGCACCCTAAAATAGTTTCACATGCTCAGAAACAAAGACAAAGCTCATATGCTGACAAACAGCTTTCTAACTAATTAGTACATATTATTCTAGAGTCACTTAGATTGTCTGTATCACTGTTTTTTCCTTGTAGCTAGAAAAGCAATATATTTATGAACAGATCGTAGGTAATTTAAAATTTTAACAATCACTGCTGTTCCTTCCTTCTTACTTATTTTAAACCATACAGCTTACATTTTAATGGCAACAAAAACTGTGTGTTGGTGTTTTACCAACAAGTCAGCCTCACCTCCTTGCTTGGTAAGATCATGGAACAGATTCCATATGTTGGAACATATGGGAGACAGGGAGGTAATTAGAGAGCCAACGTGGCTTCACCAAGGGCAAATCATGCCTGAGGAATCAAGTGGCATTCTACAACGGAGTGACTGCATCAGTGGACAAGGGAAGAGCTACAGATGCATCTACCTAGATTTCTACAAGGTCTTTGATAAGGTCCCTGACAATATTCTTGCCATTAAATTGGAGAGAAAGGGGTATGACGGACGGACTGTTAGATGAATAAGGAATGGGATGGATGGCTGCATCCAAAATGCTGTAGTCAATGGCTCAATGACCAAGCTGAAACCAGTAACAAGAGGTTTCCTTCAAGGGTCTGTAGTGGTACCAATACTATTTAATATATTCATCAATGAGAGACAGTGGGGTTGAGTCAGCAAGTTTGCAGATGACAATAACTGAGTGGTGTAGTTGATGTTCTTGAGGGAAGGGATGTCATCCAGAAAAACCTTGGCAGCTTTGAGGAGTGGGCGCATACAACCCTCGAAGTGCAACAAGGCCAAATGCAAAGTCCTGCCGTGGGGTCGGGGCACTCCACAATATCATTACAGACTGGAGGATGAATGGGTTGAAAGCAGCCCTGACAAGAAGGACTTGGGCATAATGGGGGATGAAAAATTAGACTTGAGCTGGTAATGTGCACTTGCAGCCCAGAAAACCAGTTGTATCAGAAGCATGGCCAGCAGGACAAGGAAGGTAATTTTTCCCCTCTACTCTACTCTTATGAGACCCCACCTGGAGTACTGCATCTTGCTCTGGCATCCACAGTACAAGAAAGACAGGAGGAGGGCCCCAAAAATGGTCAGAGGGCTAGAACAGCTCTTCTATGAAGGAAGGCTGAGAGAGTTGGGGTTGTTTAGCCTAGAGAAGAGAAGGCTCCGGGAAGAACTTATTGCAGTCTTTCAATGTATAAAGGGGTCTTAAAAGAAAGATGGATAAAGACTTTTTACCAGGATCTGTAATTACAGAACAGAGGGCAATAGTTTTAAAGTGGAAGAGGGCATGTTTAGATTGCGCATAAGGAAGAAAATTTTTCACAATGAGGATGGTCAGGCATCCATTTTAAAAATGCAACACATTGCCCAAAGAAGTTATGGATGCCTCATCACTGGAAATGTTCAAGGCCAGAGTGAGCGGTTCTTTGTGCGACCTTATCTAGTAAAGATGTCCCTGCCCGTGGCAGGGAGGTTGGACTAGATGATCTTTAAAGGTCATTTCTAACACAAACAATTTTATGATTTTGTTTCTATATTAAATTGCTACAATTGTCCTGCCCACCCTAAAGATAACTCAGACTTATTTTGCAAATGAGAAACACACTGAGTTCAGGCGAGATTCTTGTTCTCCTCTTTTTCTCCTTTGACAGTTATTCCACTGTAAAACACAACCAATTTCTCAGGTGTACCTGCCTCTCATGACAGAATATATTTGCTCACAAACCTCTAGCAAACCTAAACATTATGCTGGATTCTGGGTATAATAATAATAATAACAACAGTAATGCTTATTCCTGCATATAATTGAGTGGAATACTTATCTGCATGCAGACAAATAGACCAGACTGCAATGCAAGCACAGCTGACACCAAATCTTCTGGGTCTTTAACATGTAATTTTTAACACTGCCATTCACTGTCAATGAAAGAGTGATACCCAGTCTAATTATATTGGCTTACATTGTCTTAGCCAAAGATTGCTCAGGAGACCTTGAGAAATGTTTAAAGCAGTTCTGAAATAAAACATCTATGGTCATATTTCAGTAATAAAAGACTTCAAGCTACTGAGCAGAAAGGGGGAATTTGTAGTTAGAGAAGTACATCTGCCTTCCATTATGCAAGGCACCTGTCACAAAACCAGTGACAAAAAGTCAATATCCTATTTACTTCTTACTTCAGAGTATTTGCAATCTGAATCATCAGTTTCATCTATGATAAAAAATGGCAATTGATGGCAATCATCTTTTAATCATTATTTTTCCTTGCAAGTCAAACAGAAAAACAATGAAATACTCCATTTATGTGAATGTCATTTACTTATTTAGACATCAAAGATAAATTGCCTTTTTAGCACAAAATTAAAAGTGGGAATTATTATTTAATCAAAAGTAGTATCCACAAAAAAACACACAAGCGTATCTTTTCACAATAATTTTCATATTAGTTTTTCACATTAATTTTCTTAATTTTCAAATGTATTTCTGTCAATTTGTTTTTCCCAGGTATTGCTGAAAATGTGGTAACACCACAGTAAAGGATACTCCCTTCTTGAAATAATGTATTAAAAGTAAGCAGTAATATTAAAAAGAAGCAGAGAAACATCTTGGCTTTAGTCTTTGACAAGAAATGAAATGAGAGAAGGTAAGAAATCTTTAGATTGGCATCTCTGCTTAGACTGGATCTCAAAAGGTATGATTTTTTTCTTTCTTCTTAACGAGTTGTCAGCCTTCTGTGCTTTGCCAATGAATGCCAACTGTTTGCCTTCAGACACTTACTCAAATGAAAAAACACTGACCATTTTATTCTGAAAGCTGCTTATCTTCATTTCCCTGGCTATAGTAATACCAAGAAAACTCAGAACCTTGCAGGAATACCTAAAACTTTCAGAATTAAATACAGACAAATGGTATGGGACTTTTTAAATTAATTTGTTAAGTCTAGCTGAAGTTCACATCCCAAGATATCTTCCAGAAGAACAGACACTTTTCTCTGCCTTAATGGTAGTGTCCTGGTGGAAAGATTAGACAAGCCCAAAGAACCCCCATGACTATTTAACACACTCCTGAAGAAGAAAACCTGTCTCAGGAAATCCCTAACTTGCTGATTGCCAGAAAATGGGACATAATATAAAAAAGTTATTCATATTTAACCTGTTTCTCATAGTCTGGGGGTTTTGTTTGTTTGTTTGTAATAAAACACCAAATACTGGCTTGGCTTGGAGGGAGGCCTGAACACAGTGTTTTGATCTGGTCAACCAGAATAATTTTTGTGTGCTCCCACTGTCACATTTTGGTCTTATATACTAAGGGTCATAGAAGATTGAAACCAGATGAAAAGTATAAATAGATCCTAAAGAAAAAAGCATAATATGGTAAAAAAAAAATTGAAAGCATATTTAATATAATTCTGTGTAAATATTCAGAATACTTCCAGCAAAAGTAGAAGTATTACAATCCAGGAAGAATCCTGAAAGCAAGACTTACAAAGCAAAAACAGACGGTAACTATAGTTTACAAGATTCAGCATTAAAGTATGTTTCACAGACTTAGAGTCTTTGAACTTCTGCTTATCACCAAATTTCATCAATTTACTAAACATTTGATTATTAACATAAACATTTCTTTCATTCCTACAGTTCTCCACTGTACCAGCACCAGCAGCAGTTTCACCTGGCTGGCTAGATAGACATACCTCCAAAATAAATCCTTCTGGCATCCAGGAGCAAAACAAAGCCATTAGCTCATACGTAGACACTGAAAAGCAGACATGCACATCTATATGTTTTAATATGTAAGTTAAATCCCACTCCAAGTGAATAAAAATTTGGTACTGTTGCACCAACCACAATTTTCCAAGTCTTAAATGAAAAATCTGCAAGCAAAGAAAATGTTTTTAAAATATGCCTTTTCAGCAAGAAAGTAATAAATTTCATAGGTTTTGAGCGTATTGGTCTGTTTTCCTTGGGGCAAAAAAATAATATCTTGAAACACTAAGCAGCTTTTAAAAACACTGTGATTCCAGTGGACTTTAATCTCCTTACCATATACTATAAGCAGACAATGAGGGAAAAACGCTAAATAGACTATACTTTAGAAACCTTTTAATTTTAAAGTATTAACTTTTCAACTGAATAGCATTCCAAGGTGAATTGGCTTGTTTTACCATGACGTTTTCTCTTACAAAACTGTGAGAGAACAATGTAGGAACAAGTAATACAGGAACATTTATTATTTATTATTTGTATAGCTAGAGCTTGAACATGAGGAATCAGGGCCCCACTGAGCAAACATATCATAACAAAAGTAATTCCTCCTTACAAAGTGTAGAGTCCAAAAGCCAATATTGCAATCTATGTATCCTGTCATATGTAAGAGAGCTTATTAAAAAAGTCAGGATACCCATCGAATAGTTTAATACTTTTGGATTCTTTCTAAATTCAGGGCAAAAAGCCACATCATGCATATATATATGCCTACCAGAGAGGTTTTTACAAATAAATAAGAGCTTTTCCATCTTCTACTAAAATCAAGCATACCTTTATTCTACACAGGCTATGCTTAGATTTGCTGAACCAGACTTTCAGAATTCATCACTCATATGTTACCTTCCACCTTATTTTTCCTAACAGCTTATTTACCACATCAGAATATATGTAAAAAGTCCTTATCTAAGAGCATGTCTCCCCAAACAATACTCACATTGTGAACATGGCTAATATTCTTATTTATTTGTATGTGTAAATTTGTAGTATTATCAATTATTCTTTTTTAAGTTATCCACCAACCTGTTTTGAAATGAAGAATTTTAGTTGTCAGTTTTCATGCAGATAGACTTTCCAGTGCCTTTGGTTACATATTCCTCAGTATAATCATATCTGTAAGAAATGTTTCAAAATCTAGCTGTCACTCAACTGAACACCTCACTAGGTATCACGGAAGATGTCATTTCCACTATTAATGCAGAGCATTTTTATAAACCTCTTTGCATACACAAGAGGTCACTCTACAGAAATAAGTGCACAATAAAACAGAATAATTTTTTACGTTGTTTTGAAATCTTAGAATGACATTTTCTAAAATATCCAGAGAGGTTTGTGTTCCAGAATCTGAATGTTTAATCCGAAAGAACTTTAGGTGTATGCACATAAAGACAGGGCTGAAGCAAAACCCTTGAAATGTAGTTTTCAGGTTAGACACCCAGAAGCGAACACTTCTTTTCTTTTATCGTTTTATTATCTTCTGCATTTAACTTACCTATTTGCAGAAGTGAAACATAACTTTCATTAAATCCATTAAATAAGAAAAAGCTAAGTGTTGGGAGACTGTGTCGTGAGCTATTGACTTACTGCACTAATACAGAAAGAGGGGCACATTGCTTCTATAGACATATTTTTGTTCTGACAAAAAAAAAAGATCAACCTTGATAGACAAGAATGTAAATAATTAAAATCTCAGAAACATGACAGAGGAATTAATATGTTGTGTAAGTGTATGGCTGAGTTAAAGATCAGAAAATGTGACGAAGTGAATTAAGTCCTTTGAAATGTTGCTTAAAAATTGTTTTGGTCTACAAGCAGAGTTACTCTGACATACATTCCATTGGGATGAGAAGAAACTTATTTTTTATTATTCTTAAATCACTTACAGTATGTTTTTAATCACTTTCAGATTAATGTTACTTTTATGTAATACCAAACATCTGGTGCGCATTGTTATGGATTAAAGTCTAAACCAAGGTCAGCACACATGGTCAAAGATTCCTGGTAAGTACTAAGTGTTTGCTTCAAATATGAACTGCCTATGCACTGATGGAGCTGTGTTTCAAGGATGCAAACTCACTGATTAAATGAGACATACCTCTCAGGTCACTGGATGTCCTCAGGAGTTTTATTTATGAAGTAGCTTTGCTGGATTTTGAAGCTGGACACCAGGACAAGATTGCTGGTCATGCAGAATTGAAATAAAATGGCAATTTCTCCTTAATTATTAGCTAAAGGCTGTTAAGGTCATGTTTTATTTATACATAGACTCACACTGTGACCAAATCAGAGCCCTCCCAGCACAAAAGCTTAGTCTAAAAAAGAAAAATATAGCAAATATTTTTGCTACACTTCTCATGTTCTCTGGCAGGTGAGTTGTTCTGGATAGGATAAAATTGCTAATTTGTCCTGCAAATGACTTTTTAATGGCACCTTCCAAAAAATCAAATGAATGATACGACACATAAAAATGTGGGATTTTTCTAAGTAATGAAAAGAAAATCTAAATGGATATGATGAGCAAAGCTCAGTAGAAAATAGGCTTGCAACAAATAACTGTTCAAGGTTCAAAGAGTTTACTACCATTTGTAGCTAGAGCTCCTGCTCTGGATTTTTTTCTCCTGTGTTTCAACATTCATACTATTTGGAGGTCTACACGCAGTTTAAAATCATATGTGTTGGATTGTGATCGGGGAAGAAAGCTAAAACCACATTGTAATGTGGCATTCCAGGAGATGAATATTATTAACTGTGAAAAAGTTCACACAAAGACTGACTTTGCTGATTACATTTTGGCTTCGGTTAAATTAAAAAAAAAATAATCTCATATTTCAGGCCTGGAAATATCTCTTCCATTTTCTGGATGTCATTTAACTACTAACATCAAAGATCTTTCCATTTTGACATGAATGCTTTCTAGATCCATAAAGTTCTGCTTGTGTGCATACCAAGAATTATCTCAGCCCTAAGAGGACTGAACAGTTTGGCACCTTGCCCAGACCTAACAATCCATACATTAAGCAATTCTCAACCTAACTTAAGAGAAGCTTGATTGAGTCTGAAGGGTTTAAATAAAACTGTGTTCCTGCCTGCCAGAGAGGGTTCAAGGAAAAATTCAGTTGTGGTGTGTTTTACAGCTCAGCTGAAGGCTCATGTAGAGGTGATCACTTAAAAGCTCTTTGGTAGAAGCTTCCTCTGGGGATATTGGAAACTATGGTTTGATTTCTGCTTCTTCTTGGATTCAGACATTCCTTTCTGGATTAGATACCAGTCATGATGACACAAACCTTTCTAAAATTCTGGTATGTGTTCACCCCTTCTTTGAATGATCTCTGTTTCAAGAGAGCATTTTTCCAAAATCAGTAATATTAATGAAGACTAAGAAAGAGACAACAAACCTGTTAACTTAGTAGTTCTATTGCTGGGACTTCGGTAATAATTCACTTCAAGGCGCACCTTCCTTCAAAGATCTGATATATTTCAGACAAAACATTCATTGGATAAAAAAATAAAAAAGAAAGACTAGTTGAAGAAGGAATAGGAGCTAGGAACCCCCACCACCTTGGCAACTCTTCTAGCCACTAATGGTTTTGTTTTTTCAATGTCTGTATTTTACTCCCACCAAATAGTTTTCAGATCTTTTTTGAACTAAGGAAAAGCTTGAAAATTGTATTACAGGGCACCCTGGCAGTGAAGCATTAACACTAGCAACTTACATAGCTGAAGTACTTTCAGAAGTAACTGGAAGTGTAGTGAAATTCTCCATGCTCCATGTTAGAATTAGTGAAATTCTCCACGCTCAGTGTTAGAATTGTCACCACTGAAATGAGAGGGTAAGTGTCGTTATTTTATCTTCCCTTGTGCCTGAGTTAGACAGCTGAGCTTAAAAGAAGAGTGGTGGAGATAATCTTTTTCTCTAGAGGTTTGCAGCTGGTTAATGCAAGCATTTACTTCTCTGCCCGGCCCCCACCCCACCCCCCGAGTTCATTTTAGCTTGCAAGTTGACTTTTGTGGTCTCTTTGGGGCTTCTAGGCAATTCAATTTAACCTCTGGTTTGCACCGAGGTGACTAGGCACCTGGAAGTTAGATGCTCAGCTTGGCTACCCCTGCTCTTCCCCAAGTTCCTAACTGGATCCAGCTTTTTATCTTACTCTTCTTTCTCTCTGTTTCAGATGCACAATGTTTATTCAATCATTGTGTAATTCAGAATGCATCAAATTTGATTTTCACAAGGAGTCTCATGGTCTGAAGGAGAAATCAGAGGATTTTCTTGGCATGTGTGAACAACACTGACTACTGCTATAGACAGCCATTAGCTATCTCTAAATTTAACAAGAGAAGAAAATTCAGGGTAAGACATTTCCAGGAAACACTGAATTTCCTTTGCCTAACAGTTTTTTATTATTAAAAGTTTTCAGTGGATTTATGGTTTTAGAGCAACTGGTTATGTTATATTGGTTTTGGGCTGATTCATTTCTGTGTACTGTGGGAGAAAGGCAGTAAATTTTTAAAGTGACAAACCAGTTAGCATGCTTTTTTTAGGGGCAAAACAGGTAAATGAAGACAAAATAATGACGTTAATAAGACCACTTTTTTTAAAAAGCAATAATTCTGTTAGTTTCTGGGACTACAAAAAAGTTATTTAGAAAAGATGAGGAAACATTCCAGCAACAGCCAAGTACAGACCTGAAAATATCCAGTTATTCAAGCTCTCATTTACTTCAGTAGATAATCTGGACAAGAGAAGTTAGTAAACCCAAGTACACTCAGAGTATTTAATTTTAAGGGGATTATTTAAGTAAAGTGTATTTAAACGACATGGTGAAATAGGTAAAATACACTGACATAGGAAATTTAGAAACAAGAAAAAGCATGGCTATAAAAGCACTGTATGGGCTGCACATTAAAGACAACCATAATGAATTAATTATGTGAAAACTTCCTCAGAAGTCATTTTTACCACAAGTAGAAGATGACAGCAAGGAAAGGAAGAAGGGTAATGGAAAAATATTAAAGTGATACTGGATGAAGATAAGACTTGGTCAGGGAAAACGGCAATGGATTAATTCCTTTGTAAATTACTTTAAACTCGTTTCTCCTAGAGTTCCATCCTAGCCCTTAAGGTTATTTTAAGGACTAATATACACATTTTGAAAGGGATAGAAAAGAATGCTAGGAAGGAGAGAAGATGAAAGAGGCAACCATTGAGGGGAAAATAATGGGACCCTTTGCTGCAAACTAAGCGAGTGACACCATCTAAGCACTATCGAGAAATACAAGCAATTGCTGTCATCTTTGTTATGTTCTGCCGCTGCCTTCATGAGAAGTTTATAAATGAATAAAAAAAGCTAGAGGCACCTGAACTAGGTTATATTAGAATATTAAACTGAATTAAATCAACTATGTATGAAAATAACTTTGGGGCACAGAATCACTCTAAGCTCGTAATTACTCTCCCACAAATTTAAATCAACATTTATAGAGAAGGAAAAAGTGAAAGCTATGTAAATATGCACGATAATATTAACTGGAAACACATCCAGAATTACATTAATTATAAATTATTAAAATAAGAGAATAGATTAACTTTGTTTAGGGACCTTCTGTTAACTTTGGTGAAAAATTCTTGACCAGTTCTTGACTAATATAAAATTCAGCAGATTTCATTTTTTCATACCTGGACAGATTTGCAGTTCTTAAATTTGCTTTAGACTTTGCACTTTGAACAAACTCAAAATGAAGCTTACTCCTTTTAAATGTGAATCACTGAATAACAGGAGGTTAGGACAGCGCATCCTCATACTGACACTTACGCAGAGCAGATTGGGAAATGATAGTCTATTGCACAGTAATGTTTGTAAACTGTGAATCTTTATTAGGAAAAAAGAAAGTACAAGACTAGTAGGGGAAGCAACAGTGTAAAGAGGTTGGGTAATAAATTTACATTTTAGCCACACGCCCACTGATAAGGCTGTAAAATTCATGCTTTGGGAATGACCCTTTTTCAGTTTTGGCATTACATGAGGAATATGGGGAACCTACATTTATCCACCATCAGCCTTCCAGGGCTGGCAGAAATTCATTGTAATTTTCTTCTTCAGGGTAGCAGCTCCTCACTTGCATTTATTCTGATGGCAGACAACAAACACACATGCTCTGGTATGCTGTTAACTGTGAAAATCTGTTGAAAGTGAGGTCAGTTTGCAAGCTTTTGTGAAAAGCAGTTGGAAAAAATCTGAGTTATGGAAAAAGTAATTACAGGATTGCTTCTAATTAGATTACACAGTTCTCTGGGGAAACACAAAGATGATGTGGTTTGACATTTTGGCCCCACATACTGCCATGCAACCACATTTAACAAAAAGAAAATTTCACCAGGATGAACAAGAAATCTCAGGAAGAAAGTGCATTGCTGAGAGAAATGTGGATTAGACTTAAGTAAAGCCAGATTTTTAATTAGAAGATGCAACTCAGATGACTTCAAAACCCCATAAAAAAGACTTATTATTTAATCTAAAAACGAGTGTTGAAATAGTAGGGTTTTATTTTCTAATGAAAAGATTTTAATGAAAATATAGCTACTTTTTTAGCTTTTCATTATTGTTGGTATAGTGTTCTTTAGCTGACTCTTAACTCTTTTGATATTCCCTAAATCATTTGTGTGGATTGCAATGTATTTAATGAGAAAAGCAGTGTTGACCGTTTTGCTTTTCATCCCCTTTTGTTATAGTCAACAGATGAGGCAGACATTTTCAGTGATCAATCAGTGCCAATTTGCAGAATTATTTTGGCTGTTGTTGCAGCCTGAATGTCTGATTTTGTCCAGAAATAATCCCAAGAAAACAGAAGTAGAATATAAACATTTCTAAAGTATCTGTCTCTTTTGAACATATATGTTTTCCTTGAGTTGCAGAAAGCAATGATATCAATTAGAAGGCATAGTGAATTACCATAGCTTTTGCTGGTTTGATTAACATAACTTACCTTTGGAAAAGACTATGTCTGGAGTATTTAAGGAATTATCTGATAAAGATATTTCTTACAACGGAATTCTGGAATTTCTAAGGTTTAGACTTTTGCAAGTCTCTCTCCATGAAGCTATTTCTTTAAAGACTTGTTGAGAATATTTGAGCTGGTGCATTCACTGCTAACTAACAGAAGTCAGATCATAGATAAGGTGGGTCACCAGGCTACCATTGTCCTGTCTTCCTGTGCATTTGTATCAGGATTTGTAACAACAGCTCTCTTAATAATTGGGAGGTAGAATACACTGAGCATCACTATGATTGATCCCAGTTTGGGGAAGTAGAGACACGTCTGCTGAAAGCTGATTAGGAATCAGAACAAACTGACTAGGAAAATAGTAAAGCAAATGGAAATAGAAATCCCATTTCTAAAAAATAGAATTTTTTAAAAAAATATGTTTTCAAGTCAAGAGATATTTTGTTTATTCTGTTTTATTGCTAAAGTAAAAATCATGGGGCAACTTCTGACTCTAGATTCAGGTAGTTGATTGGAGACAGTGGGCAAAACTTTGCAAAAGCGTTCTTGAACACATCATAATAAAAGTGGAAATTCTTGTTTTCCATGGAACCATAATTTTTCCTATAACATTTTTCTGCAGGTGTTCCAAAACGGGTAATTTTGAAGTGTTGTTTGTTTTTTTTATTCTCTTCCTTTCATAATACACAGCGTTTAAAACAGAAAAAAAATAGTCTGATGAACAAAGATGGGAAAAGAACATTGCTGCTCGTGGTCAGTAGGAAAAAAAAAAAGTCAAGACTTTTTGAATGCCCATGCAAGCACATCAGATACGTACCAACCAGTTCTGTGAATTCACCATCCAAAACTCTTCATTTAAATATATACTCATTGACTTTGTTAAAAGTGTCTTAACTACACTTGAATCCTCTGCCAGTGATATGACCTACATTATAAAGAGGCAAGTAGTGCAACATGGCCAGCACCTATTAAGTATCAGGATCTTAAAATCTAAACCCACAAAATAAGAATGAAAAAACCCAACAACCCTCAAACAAAAAATCTACAGCTTCATGAAGCACAGAGTTCAGACATATCCCAGAAGGTCATCTCTTGGCTTTTAGTTTCTGCAACTTTCAAAAACATGTGTTGTTTTATGATAAAGTTTAGAAGAAGATGCTTTTTATTTAAACACATTGAAAGCTGTTAGAGAATTTCCATTGTCTTGAATGTTACTGAAGCAGATCGGTGAACATTTATAGACTTTTATTTTTACTTTTGGCCAGAATAATGGGAAGGATGCAATTTTGAGCTATAAACCAAAGACTTATTTCAGTGAATAGAGCCAATAACTTGTTTTTAATCGCTAGAAAGAGCAAGATATGGGTAGAAAAGTGGAGATGACTGGCTAATTGTTTCTAATGAACTGCACTGATGCCATTAACTCATAATTGAATTTTTACTAGTTATTGACACTTGATATTTATGGAAATTGAAGTAATATCTACTTACATCTTAGGTATTCTGGTTTGCATTACCAGCTTCATCATTAACCTATACCTTGGTTTAAGATGACAAATGTGTCTGAACATATTTTTTTATGAGATAGCTGTTAAAGACTGTCAATAAATGAACCAGCTCAGCCTGATGGTGTGATGGTTGAAGCCTAAGAAAACTAGTTCTCCTCTGAAGAAGGGATGAAAAAGCCCCAGGAAGAAAATAAGCCTGAGCTACTGGTTTCATTGTAAAAAACAGAATTGAGAAATTGAAGGATCTGACATGGGGACACAGAGAAGCTTTCTGAATAAGGAGGTAGCTTCAGTAGAAAATTACATCAATATTTTATTATTTTGCCCATCCATTTTTTCCTGACATCTGAGATAAAGACTGATATACATTGCAAAAATCTGGTTACATTTGCTTCAACTATCAAATAATCCTGATGTGGTAAATCATATTTCATGTTGTTTTGAAATCTGGAAAATAGCGTGTTTATAGCATGAAAATTGTAAGCACTACCTTTGGGGGGTCTACTGCACGTCAGACATCTCTTACAGTCCTGCTAATCAAATTCACCCTTGTTAAATTCCAGGAATGGAATACTCTGGGAAAGCCATTCCTTCAACTGAAAGCAGGATTATACTCACCTTCTTTAAAAAAAGAGATGAAACTAATTTTATGGGAATCATATGCTATATCTGTAGTAGGAAATAAGACAAGGCCAGCAGACATGGAACAATATGTTTTTGCACTATTAAGCTCATTTACTCCGCTAGTGGGAATGATCTCTAGCCTATGTAAAGTCCCCAACTATGTCTGGGAATTGCTTGGGAAAGTACAAGTTGGTACAGATGTAAACAAGGGATGTAAACAAGAAATACAAGGGACTGTTCAACTAATTTGACAATACTGATGAGTGTGTGCCAACTTCTGAGTGTTCCCAGGCACTGGTTAGTGTATTAGTATAGGCACTGCCAGAATATGAATAGAATAATAATTTTAAATGGATTGTATTGCAGGAAATAAATAAGAGCGAGACAATTATTTATATACAGATGTTAATGCACTACTAACCTGAATTCCTAAAGACTTATATAAAAGACAATTTTTCACTCCTGACAAGAGAAAAATTCTAGAAGAGTTGTCTTATAACAAATATAATTCTGTGCTGGCTGTGCTAGCAGGGTGGTGCAGCAGGTGACCTTAGAAAATGAGAATACAAAATCCAGCATCCCTGCAGGGAGTCACCGTTCACACAAACTGTCAGCTGAGGTATAGCCAGGAGCCAAGCTGTTATGTTGAAAAACACAGATTTCTGATGGTATACAGGATATTAAGGTGTACCTAGTTACTCTTTCAATGTGTAGAAAAAGAACTGGAGAATCTAAAGATCTTTGGAAAGAAACACAGCTGCCAAGCTAAATTTTATAAGCTGAAATATAAATTCCAAGCAATGGAAATATAATAGTTATGAAAGAAAGAAACAGAGCGTGATGCTTAGATGATCACTTTAGCGATGACTACAGTACCTTGCTAAGCTGCTGTGGAAGGTTTCTCCTCTAAAGGAGATTCACGATCAGAGATCCCCTGCACAATCAAACCGCAGTCCCACTGGCTGCTCCACTCATGTCCACGCAGTACCTGGTGCTGGAGTGTGTCACTCATCCTCCAGCGCTCTCCTGTGACAAAGCTACCCTGCCCTGGCTTTGCCTGGCCTCTCTGCACCAGTCCTACCCAGTCATGTCACCTCCTGCCTCCCCATATGATTTTACTGGGACGAGAGACCAGTAATGCGCTAGTTACTGTTGCTCCCAGAGAATGCAAAAAGAGTATTACATTTCCTTAAGGTTATTTATATTCCTGTGTCATCAACAGTTGTACATGTTTCTTTTCTCAACTTTCAGGAACTTGATATAAAGGCTGTCAGTAATCCTTTGTGTAGAGTTTGACCACTTACAATTTAACTTGATCCTTTCTATTAGACAGGTTGATCTGCTGAGAATTGCTGCAGCAGGGATAAACTTTTACCACGAAAGGCTATATGGAGGAAGGGAAATTCAAAAGAGTCGGAATCCTTCTAGTATGTATCGCTATAATGTGAACTGGAAATCAGTTTTCAGCTTGACTGTAAATCTATACAGGCATGAAAGTAGTTATTCCGCTTTGCATAATGTCCTTTGACTTCTGAGGAGACACTTTTTAATAGCAGCTAAACCATCTAGGATTGCAAAACTGAAAGGTGCAGCTCTGGCTATGTAAAGCTTTATCTTTTGTAACAGTGAAGTGTTTCTGGAAAGTTAATAATGGCTCACAAATCAATGCCAAATGCATAGTCTGGGCTTCTCCCTCTTCACAGTTTGTGTATTTGCAGGCTGTAATTAAACCCTGCACTTCCTTTTACTCTCCCACTCGAGCGCCTCGTCATTCGCTGTACAGTTTCGACACAATTACCATTTCTGCTGCCCTGCCAATATCACCCCATCCCTCAGGAAATGGTCCGTGTACAAAGGCATAATCTTCAAAGAACAACTAGATTTGGAAACATCGCCACAACCACTGCTCAATATTAGTCCGGAGTCCCACAGAATACTAATACTGGTTCAGTAGCATAATGAATAATTAAATACAACTGGCATTGTTTCAAACACTTTTCCGATGTCTTCGAATCATGGCAGAAAGGCAAGTGTTTGAGAAACATAAACCTTTGAACGGCCTGTATCATGATGAGAGTTCCTTGAAAATTACATACCAAAAATATGGCATCAGAAAAGTCTCCCAGGTTGACAGGTTAGAATTAATCTGCAAATATTGTTAAACTGTATTTTAGCTTCTTCTCATAACATTTTTGTATTTTAGTTTGTTGCTTGGCAACACTATTTTTAGATATTCGAGTAATGTGTATCTTTGCAAATTAATCTCCAAAACATGGTTGCTGAATCCTTTCTAAATAGCCCCTTTTCATGATGCTGAAGTACAAATCAATATAATAGCCATCTCTCTAGCATTTAAAAATGATGAGTAGAATATAAAAAAAACCCCAACAATGGAAACAGACATTTTATAAATCTGCTCTGGGGCATCATTATCTGCATGTTACAACACATAGAAATTTAGAACCACACAACTGTGAAACTACTTGAAGGGTCATCTATTGAGACTTCTCAATGTGCTGAACAGTTGCTGAGAATTCTTAGATAAATCAACAAATTAATTTTTTGCCTGTAACTGCTGATTAAATATGTGACCAAAACATCTCCAAAATTTCCAAATGCATAATAACTGGCAACAATATATATTGATGAAATTTTTTTAACTATTATTTTGTGGATGCACATTTTAAAGCTAGTCAGGATTTTGCTTCAGTTGCATTCTTTTTGGTGGAACAAAGCCCATGGAATAAAATGTAAGCTAAGACAAAATAAATGCTGTGTCACAATATTAATTTTTAAAAATTTTAAATGGGAATGTAACAAAAGAAATATTTTTGTTTTTTTTTCATTTCTAGACTAATAGTCTATTTTGATATACTTCAAAAATGTTCATGTGAATATTCATGTATTTAATTCTATGCAGTATTTTGGATAGTTACAGCCAAGATTTGACTGTTACGTCAATTTTATCTATGAAAAAAATGTTCACTTTAAAACTAAGATGTGGTCAAATGAATCATAAAATATTTACAGATGAAACTTTTTAAGAATTTCTGTTATCTGGGAAGCAGCTAGTACTAGGTAATATGATCAAAATAAAAGAGTAAAAATTGTATGAGTAATGCTATTTTTACATTATTATTTTTTAGATTTCCTTTAAAATGCTGATAGAAATGTCAGACCTTATGATCCTCAGTTAAAAATCTTAATTAACTTCGGTTTCAGTTGCCCAATATATTTGCAAAGAAACCACTGAAAATGAAGCGCATTGCTAGCATATTGTTAACCTAAGGACTCTACCAGTCCCATCTTGTTTTACACTTTCTTGATCTCTTCACCACAATAACTAAACAAATGCAGATCGTGCAAATTATGAAAAAATATAAATTATAAAATTATAAACAAATGTAATCACCATGAACTCATCTATTTACGTGTTCTTCAAGAAGTTTACAGCAAATGTTTTCTATAGAACTATAACGGGGAACAGGGTAAAATCTTTGCTTTAGATCATTGCAATTTTCAACACCTCATAACCACTACAGCCGCTTTCTATGACCTCCTTTTTCTTTGGGATTGTAAACTATCACTTAAAAAAATACTGCTGTGCATTATAATAATCTATGTATGACTTTCAGGCCAGATTTGGAGCTACTTAAATTATGTTATTGTGGTCTTGAAGTCATAGTCTGGATTTGAAAAAGGTTTACAAAGAAAGAGGGGAATTAAATCTGCAATTTGAATAGGCCTACTAAAAAGTTGAACAAATAGGTGGGGAACATCGGCAATATTGCACTTCTAAGTTTTCAATATAGTTTTCTGTATGTTGTTTTCATGAAAAAAAGGTTATACCTATATATGATTTTAACTGCTCTATTTCACATATTTCTGACAACTTTTGCTACATAATTAAGGAAATCTTGAAACTTTTATTTGCAGTTGTATTCCACTTTTCATATTCAATGCAAACAAAGGCTTCATTTTTGAAAATCCATACTGTAAACCAAACCTTTTGTGATAATGTTGGTTATATTAATGCAATGGGATAAACAAATACGAAATGCCCTGGGAGGCTCATGGAAAGCTCCTGTAGCCAGGAGAGAGGAAACGGAGACTATTTCATGCATACTCTTGCCTATTCAATGCACCTCAACGATTCTCATATGCATCAAGGTCATAGAATCCAGCCTTTGAAAGCTCTAGTATCAGCTTGCACCTCTTTCAACAAATAACTAAATGAAAACTAAAATAAAATTACTTTAAAGGTGAATGCAGAAATTAAGGGATGGGACATGGTAAAGGGATTCAAATTTGATAGTCCCATCTTCTAGCTACTGTGTCAAACTATTTTGGGTGTTCATTAATCTACATCCTTCTCCCAGAGCAAAGGATAAAATGGAGATTTCTCAACTCTAATATGGCAATGCAGTCTTGTACACATATTAGTACCTCCTACTTTGTCAAACTTTATCTAGCACAAATTCTTACCATTGACCTTAAACCTCCTTATTGAAATTAACACATTTAGGAGTCCTACATTAAAAACAAACACTAAACTTTGTTTTTTGGCAAGGTGCTATATAGCTGTGATGAAGCTGAGGTAAATGTTGCTTTAGCCATATGGGAATGACCACATAGTATGGAGTCAAGAAGATTAGGAAGAGTGAAGAAAAGAAGAAGGTAGGAAGGCAGCTGGGTAGAGACAGGTAAGGCTCAAAGGGTGATGAAGTATAGATGGGGTGCTAGGGCTATAAATGTCAAAACCATAACTGACAGCTTTTTTCGATTTATGAGTTTTAACCTAATAAACAACAAACATTTTTCTCATATTTTGTAAAACAGGAATTTCTGATGAGAAACACTTCCACATATGAATACATAAGAGCTAATTTCTTTAATTTTAATGCACATAGCCCATTTTTCTTTTTCTGTTCTGGAGCGCAGGCATGTTCTCTCCACAATGAAAAAGGCAGGAGTCACATAAAAGATTACCTTGCATTAAATTCAGAGTATGCACATACAGGGAGCAACAGATTAGACAGAAGCTGGTCATGTACTCCTAAAGTAACATATTTGAGACAACACAGAAATTGTGTTCTTGTTGAAAAATAGATTTACATAAACTTCCAAATGAAAATATGATCTTCTTTTCATAGTAATAATATTACTATGGAATTCTTATATTAAAATACGAAAAAAGAATGTTCTAGGGGTGTTTCCTATAGTTTACTTTTATTTTTTCTGTCTTCCTATTGGGACAACTGGTGCATACTTCACTTTTAAAGGTATAGTATACAAGTAGAAATTCAAATTGTCTTTTTTGCAGATCTTAAAATTAAGATATGGAAAATAAGAAGCAAGAGGAGAATAAAAAAGCTAACAAGAGAGATAGTATAAGATACCATTGAGGACAAATATGAGTCTTTTGGTAGAAAGTAATTAGAATGATCAGCTAAAGCATAAAACATAACCCTCTCCCTGTTTTCTTAAAACTTTTGCCCGGCACAGTCAGCATCTTCATATTCCAGTCTCCTGTTGAGATGAAGACCGCCGTCTCAGGACCATTAAGGGCCACTGACCACTAAACAGTCCATTTATACTGTTTTTATAACATGGATACAAAAGGGTCAGCCAAACATCAAATCTCATTTCATTATTCCTTGGGTCAGATGAGTTCCAAAGGCCCAGAGGTTAAATGGAAAAAACACTTCAGTCCATTAAAATGCATTCACTCAAATAACTGAGTCTTTCAATAAATTCTGTTCAACTGGGATTAAAAAAACCACATTTGACAAGAGTACATCTCATTCACAAGGAACCTTTAAAAAGTGGCTCATGGTTTAGTCCCGGCCAGCAGCTAAACCCTGCACAGCTGCTCACTCACTTCCCACCAGTGGGATGGGGAAGAGAATCACAAGTGTAAAAGTGAGAAAACTCATGGGTCGAGATAAAGAGAGTTTAAAAGGGAAAGCAAAAGCCATGCACACAAGCAAAATGAGGAATTCATTCACCACTTCCCACGGGCAGGCAGGTGTTCAGCCACCTCCAGGACAACAGAGCTCCATCCCATGTAACAGTTACTTGGGAAGACAAACACCATCACTCCAAATGTCCCCCCTTCTTCTTCCCCCAGTTTATATATACTCAGCATAATATCAAATGGTATGGAATATTCCTTTGGTCAGCTGGGGTCAGCTGTCCTGGCTGTGTCCCCTCCCAGCTCCTTGTGTACCCCCAGCCTAATTGCAGGTGGGGTGGGGCGAGAGGCAGAAAAGCCCTTGACTGTGTTTTGGCTGGGATAGAATTAATTTTCTTTCTCGTAGCTGATACAGTGCTGTTTTGATTTAGTATGTGAATACTGTTAGTAATACACTGATGTTGTAGTTGTTAAGTAGCGCTTACTCTGAATTAAGGAGTTTTCAAGTTTCCCATGCTCTGCCAGTGAGCAGATATATAGGAACATGGGGAGAGATCAAAGCCAGGACAGCTGACTTCAGCCAGCCAAAGGGATATTCCATACCATGGAGCATTGTGTGCCGTATATAAACTGGGGGGGAGATGGCTGGGAGCTGCCAGTTGCTGCTCGGCGACTGGCTGGGCACTTGTCAGCAGATAGTAAGCAATTGTATTGTGCATCATTTATTTATTGTTTCCTTGGGGTTTATTCCTCTCGCTTTCTGCTTTTCATTACTTACAATTGTTATGCTTACTATATTTTGGTTTATTTCGATTATTAAATTGTTCTTCTCTCAACCCACAGGTTTTAACTTTTTCCTATTATCGTCCCCATCCTGCTGGGGATGGGATGGGTGAGTGAGTGGCTGTCTGGTACTTTAGTTGCTGACACTGCTCAGCATTAAAAAAAAAAATATCTCTGTATTAACAGTTTCCAGCACAAACGCAAAACAGCCCCACACTAGCTGATATGAAAAAAATCACCTCTATCCCAGGCAAAAGCAGCACACAGTGGAATACCAGTATTCATTGAACTTAAGCCATAAGGTTATAAACTGGCATAAAGGTGGGTGGGCACCAAAATACTTCATTTCTCATCTCTCCTATGAAAAACAAAACAAAACAACAGTCCATGGGAAGATAACAGTAAAGAATTTCTTAGTAAGACAGAGAAAAATTTTATGGGTTTCTGCTCTTTCTCAGAGGGTAAAAATGCTTTGGAGATCAAAGATCTCCAGCAATTAAATAGCAGACTCAAAATAATTGAATCTCTTGTTTCAGCAAACATGGTATTATGATATTACCTTTAAATTTTTTGCTCTTTCTTTCATGTTTAAGTAAAATTGCATCTTTCTCTATATATGACAGCATGGTATGGGTATTGTGGAATTACTTCCCCCCCCCCCCCCCAAGTTGATTCAAACTGTGAGCATTTTTCAAGATGAAAGATCCAGAAAGAATGTGTTACCTGTTAGGGGTGCAGGGTGGCAGTTTTTCCCAGTCAGAAATCACAGCTTTGCGTGTGCGCACGTGTCTTTATTAACGTGCAGTTACTAGCAAGAGAATATTAATTTCTCCAAAACCTGGTACTATAGAGTGGTCATTCTTTTCTTATATATAAATTTAATAGCTTCTCAATGGCCCAATTATCATTAATTTACTGGAGTATCAAGAGCAGTAGCTCCTTACTTTGTTAAATCTAATTTTTTAGGTATTAAGAAAGCATTGTGATATCTAGAATCTGTTGAAAGACAATAATCATTTAATACCTGCACATAGGTGTTGTTAGCCCTAAGTAGAAATTAATCTCTATACAACAGTTTCTTATGTAGCAATTGTAAAACCCCTACGAAACTCACAAAATTACTGATTTTTTATATTTACCATATTTTTAATGTCTTTGATATTCAGGATAACATATCTTATCAAATCTGACTACCTCTATTTTCTTATACATAAAATACTCAGAAAGGATGTGTGTATGTTTTTAGTTATAAATATTTCACAATATTAGAAGAGTACCCCAAAACAACAGGAACACAAGATAAAAAGGGGGTCTTGTACATCATCTTTGACCTTGAAGGTATGACAATTTATAGGTTTGCCCTGTTTATACTACTATTCTTACATCAATATACCTTCAAAAACTCTGAATAGGATTCAAGTGGAAGGCCTACTGGTCCTTAGTATGAAGGAGAATATTTTTCCTGCCACCTAAGGTGCAATGACAAATTGAATCAGATTAATATGGTACAAGGACTGCACCTCAAAAGAAATGAAACCAAAACTCCAGAACCAGATAAAATTGTAAATATTATTGCAATAACAATGCTCTCTCCTGAGATCTACTGGGTTCTGTATCATCTAAATGGTTCACCTTCAACATAAACAGGAATGTAAAAAAAAATATTACAAATTACTTTTTCTTTTTACCAAGTATGGTATTTATCTCGGATGACAAACTTAAGAATAAGAGAACAGCAGTGTGATGATAGACCTTCAGAGCATTTTCTTAATAAATGTATAAAGCACTATAGAAGCATTTTCAGAAAAAAATAACACCCCAGAATATTTTTTTTTAATATACCAACGTCTACAACTAGAGTAAGATCCTAACTTTATCTTTTACCTCAAATAAAGTAATTTCCTTTAACAATTCAGAAGATAATATGGCAACTTTTGCAATTTGAGATTCTAAATTAAATCACTGTAAGAGAAAGAAAAATTCAAAGCTCCTCTTTCAGAAAGGCTCTCTCCTGTAACTGTCATTATTAGCATCAAGAATAGAATAATCCTGCATTAGCAGAAAGATTATTAGATGAACCTCAGGTCAGACTGATGTTACGGAACTGAGTGAGCTGTTCTCAACATTATTCCAATTGCTGCAAATTCATCTAGTCCCACAAATGGGAATTTGCTGCTAGTTTGCTACAGTGTAGTCACATCCCTTGTTTGCATTTTATGATAGACTAGGAGACAGTGCTGCTCAGCTGACTATGGCTGTTCCTCTCAACATTTTGTCCACACTGGAGAAACCCAGAGACTAATTCTTGGGTAGGGGTGTTCTGCAAGTGACAATGACGTATGGCATATGGCAGTGTACATCAGAGACCTCACTAATTCATAATTAATCAAAAAGGGCTAGTGTTTTCAATGGGTTTTGCCACCCAGAACTGTCTTACGAGTTCTGCCACATTTCACCGATAGATTTTTGCTGTCTGCTGCCTAATGTCTTTCAATTATTATGACTGCATGCTTCTTCAAACCAGCTGGGCAATTCTTGGGAGACATGGTGACAGTTAAAGGGTATTTAATGATTTGGGATCGGTCTTGGACCTGCTTTGATACTGTCAAGTTGGATCACAGACCAGACACGGGAGCCTATACTGGTGTGGTTCCACTCTGGCCAAGGTTGCCATGTTAAAGCTAGCTCTGTTTTAAGATTGCGATTAACATCTAGAGTTACAGTATGGATTTACCTTAGGACATCTGCAAATGTTCAGAAGCACACACAAAGGCAGTGCTGAAGGAACCTATCAAAGCTCAGGGTCTGACATAGGCACATTTTTCTTTTCCTGGTCCTTTGACTCCATAATTGCTTTAAATTGATTTATTTCTTACTGAGGAAAACACATGCAAGATGAGCCTAGTTCAGACGAAAAATTGGTAAGCATCTCTCAAATCAAAAGCCACTGTCTTCAAGGAGCCAAGATGCCTTTCTCACACGTGGCATAACTTTTTTGAGTGTGTGCTGCCCCTTCTGCTGACATTGGTGGTGTGGTGCGTTGAGCCTGGTTGGATGCCAGGTGCCCACCAAAGCTGCCCTGTCGCTCCCCTCCTCAGCTGCACAGGGGACAGAAAATAGAATCTTAACATTGATGATCTTCTTATAGCTTTGCAATGTTTCTAGAACATCCCTGCAGTATTTTACAAATCCAGATGGAAAAACAGATGAAAGAAATTTAGGAATCAGGCCCCAATAAGAATGTCTAGAGGGATTGTATTGCAGGTGCAACTGATAAATACTTCTGTGACTCCAGCGTGGTACCTTTTAGAAGACGAATAGTAAGGGACAGGTTTAACATTTTCCTGATTTTGTGAACATATATATGTGGGACACTTAAACTTTGCATACGTACAGGTCATGTTCCATTTTCTAAGTCAAAACAATCAAAACATCCATATGCTCAAAGTAGTAAAGGAATGATAAGAGGTAAACAGTAACTTGCCAGTGACTTGATTGATCACCCACTGTAAGAAACAAACTCAAATGGTATTCTGCACAGATAATCAATTCTGTAACAGTCAGCATCAAATGTTGAAGAACCATTAAGATGTAGGTACCATATATGCTTAAAGAATAAATCATGAGTGAAAAATTTCTCAGCCTAATTGCAATACACATGGCCTAAGCTGTACACCTGTCAGATAATTTCTTCCGAAATAAGACAAGACAGAATTTGTGAGCAAGATGCCATTTGGCCTCTGCTTATGACATAAAATGCACCAGCCTAATTTTGCTAGGATGTGCTCACTGTGGTGAGGTTGCTTCATCTTTTGAATAACTATGGTCTTGTGTTAAAAATAGTTGTAGCTCTGTTAGAACTAAATGATCTAAAATATGCTTCCAATGAATTTGTGCCTGAGCACTTTTTTTGCGTCCTTAGTATTAGCCTTTTTTGTTGAATAGTAAATTAAGGCACCTGTAGTCAGTAATAGCTTTTACTGACCATGGAGAAAATCAGTGAGGAATTTGTGTAAAGCGATTCTCTCAGGATCCTATTTATTTAGTCCTGTTCAGCAGTGGTGGTCATGCAGGTTTTGTTATAATTATATAGTAGCTAGAAAAATGCACATAAGGAGAATCAGAGTGTGGTACTGGTATCTAAGCACTGAGTGCCATTTGACATTCCCTAGGGCATCTAAGACATCTGCATGGGGCTGGAACGTATGAAATTGGATGTACAGGAGACCAAACTCTGAAGCAGCGGGCAGAAGCCAGGTGACATACCCCTCAAGGAATAACACTGGCATGATTGCTTAGTTTAAACAAGAGAGCTCCCTGTATCAAAAATGAGAATACTCTTCTACACCCACTGGAAACTGGCTTACTCTGCAGCCAGGAACACGACAGCCATGGGAACAGCTGGAGCACAGGCAAGTGGAAATGGCTGGCATTCCCACAATGAAAACAGAGGAGACACTGGAGTGCAGGTACATGTTACTGACCTATTTTTTTTTATGACAGTATCAATGAATGTAAAAGCTTCCATATGTGACATACTTTTAACTAAAGAAAACTGTCGGCTTTGGTATTGGAATGAATAGGAACGTCTTTCATTCCTGAAAAAGTTGTTCTTCAGCAAAACCTCCGTGTTCTGTTAAATGCACACAGCAGAGGTTCATAAGTCCATGTCTTGCAGGTAATCCACTTAACTGACATTTCTTAAGTTGAACAAATAACAGGAGGACAACAATTGTATTTAGCACTGAAGGTCAATCATGTTCTTACATTGATATTAAAGAATACAAGGAGAGAAACCCATCCTACAGAGACTGCTAACAGCTTGAATATTTTTGAAGCTATATATCAACAGAGAAAATATATAGGCGTTCTAAAATACATATGTATATACTTTATATACAAAACATTAAAAATTAATTTAAAATATTCTAAAAAATATCAAATACTGTGTTTTTCTATTACATTACTTTCTTTTGGGGTGCAAGTAAATTTTGCCTGTACTTTGCAGGCTGGTCATGTTTTACTTATATTTGCTTTGTCTAATGAGCTGCAATGGAACTGTCTGCATACAAAGATGGATTTATACTCTGGGTAAAATTTCTTGACAAATTCATTTGGGGAGCCTCTCCTAGAGCTAGTCATTGAATAAGCATTTTTTTCTGAAAGAAAAAGGTTTACAATAGTCATTAAAGTGATAGGTCTAAAGAGATTAATTAAAATCCTCTACTGGAACATTTAAAGTTCTTGTTAGCATAACATCTGACCTTTGTCTTGGACTTTATTACGCTAATGAGAAAAATTTCCATGATCATGTTTTCTTTCTCCTTGCTGTTTTTCCCAGGGAAGAATGCAAAGAAATTTTGACTAATCACTTATGTCAAAAAGATGTACGTTGTGCAAAGAGTTAATTTTTGTTTGATCAGTAAAATTAATTTTAATGATAAGCCTAAACCAGTAGTTTAAGTATGTTAACGATCAGTATCTAAATACTATACTAGGCATTTATCCAGTATATTTTATTGCAAAGTTCAAATATTGATTTTTTTAGCATTAAGTAATAGCAAACAGTTCATTTACAAGCTGTAGAACAACTGTTCTCCTCTGACCCAATGTTTTACAAATAAGCTAGATGATGTTATATTTAACAGTTTGGAAGAGTCTAGTGTATTATTGTCAGTCCCAATTATTTCAAAATAGTAAGGCAGTCAAAAAAATCTTAAACTTGGGGTTTTTGTATTTTTTTTTGGTAAGGTTTCGGTTTTGGTTTTTTAGATGACTATGTAAAAATATGAGGGTAAAGTATTTGCTTTTTAGGTTTTTGGATCATATGACACAGTTGGGGCAGTTTTCACAATTTGTTTTACTGTTTTGAGAAGTAGAACTTTTACAAATTATAAGTTTTCTTACTGGCATACTGTATTCTTTCAGATGGTGTGATTCCATAAGCTGGTGTTTCAGATCAGAATTACAGAAGCCTGAATAACTTTGATAATTGGGTTTCCAGACTCCAAGATGCTGAGGTCATCTTCTCACATGTTTGGGATATTCATTAGAACCATTTGGTACAAATCTCAGGGAAAACAAACGATAAACTCTTTTCTATACCAAGGACATTAATTAGACAAATATGAGTAAAACACCCATTTAGCCAGCTGTCCTTTTTCACAAAATTTGTAGGTACTTTATGTCCTTGAGGCCTCTGCTTTTTTAAAGAAAACAGTTTTTCAAAATTATTCAGATAGGGGACACAGATGGGCACAGACACACCCACACATGAAACCAGGCTAACTACCCCTAAATTGTGTTTCACTTCTCTTGAATTCTGAAGAGTTTGCACAAAGTGCATATGAAACACCTGGAGAAAGGACGAATTAAAACTTTGATTTCAGATAAATTGCCAGCAGGAAAAAGGCATTGCTTGTTATTGGTCAGGAAGCATTTACCTGACAACTTTGCACAGTTGTTTCAATGGCAATGGATGTTGATTTGTAGCACTGCGGTTTTTCCCAAACCACCCAGCTCTAGAACTGACGATGTGTGACTGAGTATGGTTCTGCCACCATGACTTAAAAGCTTACCCTGGCTTACTGCCCTAATCATTGTACAAATAACAGCAAAATCTTTGTCCACAAAATATCTGTTATGTCAACGAAGGAAAAGTTTTACTATTGAGTATAGCACTTCCTCCAACCCCCATCTGTCTTTCTGAGGTTAAAGAAAGATCTTGAGCTGTTGCTCAATACTATTCTGGTCATGTCTGCATTCAACCTTGATTAAAGCAGACTGTTTCCAAGGCATGGATCTTTTGCCATTTTCTCAGTTATTCTGAAACATTGCACAGGAAAACTTAGCAGAGAACGAATAGCCTGCTTTGAAATGCAGGTTTTGGTGATGTTCCTAAATCAGTACAGCATTTCATTAAAGTTGGCAAAGATCTATTGGATCATCAGGTCAACCTCTTTGAATCAGCACTATATTTCTCTGAAATAAAGGCTCTATCTTACTCTGAAACTTTAGTTTCAGTTTAATGGCACTACTCCAAGCACAGAATCGTTAGCAAGCCTTGTCTAAGAGCAGCAATTATCATGAGTCCATTCATATTCCCAGTGAAAAGAATCCATCTAGTTGAAAGTGCAACAGATCTTTTACTATTCTGGTTAATAAGCTGAGGGGTCCAGTCAAACAGTGATAAGTTATCTATAATTTAAAGTTCACATGCACAAAAAGATGAGTGGCAGCTTCAAAGAAGTTGACATGGTTGCCAACTTGTCAATGTAACCTACAGGATGGTCCGTAGTCACAGGGAAATACAAAAGCACTTCATGCTGTGTTTCTCCCAGCAGGGACGTACTCTATGATCAAAGGCTTTGCTTCAAGTTTAAGCACTCTCCAGCCAGAAAAACTGGGACTTCAGCTCATAGCCAAGCGTGGCTTTCTGCTTTGTGGCATCTTTTGGATTCCACAGTGTAACACAAGCTTTCAAGATATATTTAATAGTACAAAATACAATGAAAAGGGGGGGTTTAATTGCTCTTTTTTTTTCTGATCGTTTTCTCTTTCCCTCTTGCTATCTCTTTGCCTAATATTTCCAAGGGGTTTATCCTTCTGGGCATTTAGGCAACCACTTCATAGCATCAATAGTAACAGCTAGAGTCCCCGTGAAGGTGGTGTTTCCTTTGAAAATTTCTGCTCTGTGAGCTAGAATCTTTTTAGAGTATTAGTAGGTCTATTTATTTTCAAGTTTTATGTTTATTTCACTGTGTTTATATAATTGAGTCGTAGAGTGGATAGCATTGCTTACTGTGTTTTGATACATTACAGAAGTTAGTTGAATGACCTTTTTCTGAATCTCCAAAACTACTCAGACCCCAGGTTCTTTAAATTGCTTCTGGGAATCTGAATGCCCCGAATGAAATGTTTTGTCCCTACCTATACTACTTACCCAAGTATTTCTAAATATTGATTGCAATTACTTATTGATCCAGCATATACTAGCCCAGTTAAAATAATGAATTAGATGTGTCCCCACACCTATAATGTCCATGTTAAACACTTAGTCTTAAGGTTTGTCCTGTTAGTAGGTGTATTACCATAGGAAGAAAAAATATTTGGGAGTCATTTCTACTCTTCAGTGCTAGGAATCACATGCTTTATTTATATAGTGGATACAACCATGGCTCTTATGATCTTTACTGCAGAGACTGGAGCTCTGCACCAGTCTGATAAGTTGTGAGAAACAGCCATTTTTCTGAAGTGGTTATTAAACAGGAGGCAGTAGATTCTTAATCAGCAGAAAGGAAGAAATAGAAAAAGAAAACTGAGGGTGAGAACTGATTATGCTAATATTGATGGTTTAAATGAGGTGATGAGGTAAAAGCATTCAGATAATATTGTCATAACTCTGAAAATAGCAACAGCTTTTATTTCCACACTGTACAGAAAGCGTGACCTGTGGTACCTTAAAGAGAGGCTTACCTATTAATGCCTCTTACTCTCATTCCGGGTTTTTCCATTCACAGTTTAAAAAAAGCACATGTCCTCAAGCTTAAACAAATAAATACGATTTGAGGGGAAAAAAAAAAGTCCGAGAAAATTAGTGAAGCTTTTTGACTTAAAGCTAATTTTCTTTAGTTTACCATCTTCATGATTGTATATAATCGTTTCTTTAATGACCTTGAAGTTTTTGCCTCAACAGTATTGCCTGGGAGGTTTGCTCTACACTTCAATAATTCTTTGTGTGAAAAAACATTTCTTCACATCTGTTTAAGTGTTATTTGTCTTTATATTCCCTTCAACCTCTTTGTCCTACTGATAGTCATATTAGCTGGAAAAGTTAACAAGCTAACTATTATCAGTATACAGTTCCTGATTTTTACAGAGAGTTTTAATAAAATTCTATTTATCTGTATTATGCAGTTTAAAAATAAGCAAAAGATTTACAGTACCTTCTTTTGGGCTTATACTACATGCCTTATGTTAATGTTATTCTCATTTTTCCACAGTGTTACTTATATATAATCTTTTCATTTAAATTAGCAATGAGAAAGTAGCAAAGCAAAATAACAATAAAACCAAACAAAATCCAGCAAGAAACCCAGTACTCAACTTTCTCTTTATAATCCAGATACTCTGTGAGGTTCTGAATTCTGCTGTATCTTGAAAAGCACGTATGGTCTTTATGAAGTTCTCTTGCATTTACTTTCTACTTAAACTGGGTTCTTTTTAGGAGACCACACATTAACACTGTCGATAATCTGCAATTTCACTTGACAAAAGTCAGGTTTTTTTCTTGGTATATTCACATTAAAGCTGTAATAGGCTAGAACAGTTTACACTCACCAGTATGTCACAGACTCTGAAAGATACAAACTTGTATAACGTGTGCTTTGGTGGGATGACCAGAAGCAGCTTAAACTATCAGTGTTAGAAAAATAGTCTGATCTTTGATGGAGATACTTAAGAAAGAGCTGTTTATCAATACATAGAGATATTAAACCTTCTTTCTGCTTCCTTTTGCCATGCTTCTGTGAGAGAGTTTGAATCCAATAGCGCTGCAGAAGAACAGCACAGTGTTACCTCTCTTCCTCCCGAGGACAGAGCCTAGCTCCCTCCTCATGCTATTTAGCCATGTAAGTCTCAGAAATGTTTTCTCAGAGGATGCTTATGAGACATGAACATTATCCCTATGTGCATCTAACTTCCTACTGTATTTTCAATTTAAGAAGCCATTTTGGCTTTCATAAAAAACCTTTTATTTGCTGTTTCAGGTGCAAGCTGGCTGCTGACTTTCACCTCTGAGACACCTGTATTTCAGAACTGACCAACTGTTCTGCAGAGTCAGGAAAGCACTTTGGAATCTTCTTGGTTTAAAATTATCATATAAGACTAACGTACTGTATTACTAGTCTATTTATTGATCCACTTGTCTTTA
This sequence comes from Falco biarmicus, assembly GCF_023638135.1. Taxonomy (NCBI): domain Eukaryota; kingdom Metazoa; phylum Chordata; class Aves; order Falconiformes; family Falconidae; genus Falco; species Falco biarmicus. The sequence continues at coordinate 11,401,705 of NC_079292.1, read as the reverse complement.
TTTTATGGTTTCAGTTGGTCTATCTTATAGCACACAAATGGAAGCATTGACCATGCTTTCACAATGGCTACAGCAGGGCAATTGCTCAAGTCCAAGCTTCCCCACGTTGTGTCACTGATGGGAGGAAAATGGAGCATCTTTTGAGATAAAAAGCCAATTAAGGCTTCAGGTTCATTAAACAACAAAAGAACTGCCCTCACAGAAGAGGCTGTTGATGCATTCAGTCTACTTTCCTGTCACTTTGTGTTGTGACACCACCATTGGAACACAGATGCAAAATAAGTAGCCAACAACAATATTAACCTGAAACTCACATTTCAGTCTGGACTTCTTATTCCCATAGCTTTATAGGGGGCTGGCATTTTCAGGGGGTTGTTTTCCATTTTATTTAAAGTTTTAGGAAGATTCAAGTAGTTTCTACAAAAGGATCAAAACAGTTAAATTCACCTCAGGTAAGTCATGGACTACAGGTAGTATGATAAAATGGATAGAGCAAGCATGAGGCAGGGCTTTTGGAGCTGGTGTTGAATAGATAAGGTTTTTTAAACTAAGGAAATGTTATTTATTAACGGATTTAGCTATTTTTTTTGCTCAACATAGTTAACATCTTGAATAAATGCCTACTATGAGCAGAAAAAAATGAAAAATAGAAATGGATTTTAAGGAAAAATAGGAAAACTGTTGGAGAAAAGCTACATTTTTGCAAGTGTATGCTGAAAAGATCTTGAAAAAAATCAAGCCACCTGTTTCGGAACAGTATTTGTAATTACTTCTTGGGACATTATTTTAGCAAGGACAAGTAATAGCAAATTAGTTAGAGACTACCCATTGTCATCTATCACAGCACTATCAAAACTAGGCAGCTGCAGCAAGGCTTTTACCATCCCATACCAGGTTAACTTCAGTAAGTAGTTCCCACACCTCAACCCAGCACAGCCACCCATCCCCCACAAGGTTTCAAAAGTTCATCTACCATCTGTGCTGTCTCTTCATCCTCTTCAGGCCAGCCCACCCTGCTTCTTGCCTGTGCTGTGTCCAGAATCTTCTTTCTCCAGGCTCCTCTTCCAGCCAGCCCCTCCTCATCCAGGCCCCCTTCTTCTCCCAGAGCCTCTCCTTCATCCAGGACACCCTCTATCCTCCCTCTGCTTCTTCCAGATCTCCCTTCATCCAGTGCCCCTCTTCTTTACCCCTTAGAGCTATTTAACTACTTAGCAGGAACCAGCCACAGCTGCACCTTATCCACGTCAGCCAACCCACCGCCCCTGAAATCAGCCCACAGCTGTATGTTATCAATGTTAATTAACCCACCTTCATTCCTCTGTAATTACTCTACAGTTCCTCTACAGTCATCTGTAAGTCTTGTGTTGTCTTAAAAATGAGTTTATTACCCAGTGTGTGAAATCAAAGAAAAAGTCAAAGAACACATGATATTGCCTTTAATACAAAGTTGTGCATGTTTGGGTGCTAGGTGTTCTAGCACACAATGGTAGTTTCCACAATCAGATTTATACAAAATTACATGAAAATTAATTTGTTAACTTCCAACCCTCTAACACTGATTGGATGGAAATCTACGTAATGGTTACACAGTCTTACTAGTTAACTACATGCGCTCTTTGAGGAAGGGTGTCTTTGTGGGCTGGGGTACCTTGTGTAGGGAGTGTGATTTTTGGTATTATAATGAAGGTACTTTGCTTAAGGACACAACTTTGGCTATCTGTCCAACAAGTATCAGATCTATCTTGCTTGTGCTGCCAACTTTCATGAAAGTAATTGCTCTTCAAAGTTGCCTTACAATAAGCAGCAATTACTGCAGTTAGTCATCCTTGATAGTTCTTTGCATGGGATGTTCTGAGTTGAAATAATGTGTCCATTCTGATTCTTCAAGAATATGTGCAGATTGTTAAACAAAATCATAAATCCATACAGTCTGGTTACAAAATCTGATAACACTCAAGCTGGAACGATTTCTTGACTTCAAGAATTAGAATATCCAGGTCTTCTATGAAAGTTACTTTAAAGCCTTTTTTTTATATAGTCACCAAATGAGACTTTGAAATATTTGTATTTATATTAATATCAACTGACTGAAGCTCAAGCCTACAGCAATAGCATTTCCAGCGAAAGTCTGTTCTTGGTTAGACTATGGGAAAGAAAAGTTTTGCAAAAGTGTTATCATTTTCAAAGAAGCATGGCCAATAAAGCTCATCTGTTAGAATTCTCTAGCCCTGATTTAGGTACCATCAAGATTTTGCTGTGCTGTTATCATGTCCCATGGACTATTAACCACACCTTCAATATCAAGTCATCAAAAAAAATCCTCATTTGACTTACAAAAATAAACCAGTCCTTAAGCTTGCTGATACCTTGTAGTGACAGGATGTCAGATGTTGTTTTGCAAATCCTCCTCTATTGATGATGTTTAAGTCTATTCCTGTATCTAGTGACACAGGGATACAAGATCGTAATCTTGCTAGTTTACTTAAATAGCAGTTGAAGACAGTTCACATGAAGGCATGTGAATATACAGCCAGGATAATGTAAAGAGCCTCACTTACTCTTCTATTTGTTCCTGTCATTACTTGTTTCCCTTCTTCACTAACCAAGACCTCAAGGCTGGTATTTTGTAATCGGTACCCTTCATCATGCTAGGACTACTGTATTTTTATTAGAACAGACAAACAGAAACAAAGCTCAATTTTTTTAAATTTTTTTTTTTGGCAATTCCTCCACCTTGGGTTAATTGAAATTGTCATTTTACCTCAGAACAGGTTACAATGCTTCTTTATGCTGACTTGCAAGCCCCAGCTGAAAAGGCAGGATTATATGATTTCAAATTGGAAATCTAAAAAAGACATGGCTCTGTAAGCTTCCCACTCCTCACTATTCCTTAGGCCACACTGAAGACAGATTTCTCCTCTGTCATTTCTTTTTGAGCTGCAAGTCATTAATAAGGGGCTCCTCGTTATCTCTTTAGTAGGGAAAGGAAAAGGGAAAACTTCATGTTCTAAAAGACTTCTATATTACAGTATCACTAAATAATCTGTTACCAGAGAAAGACTTAAAAAATGGGCATCAGTTCAGATATAACCATTTTGGAGACCCAATGACTATATTAAGATATTTAAATGGATTCTTTTTAATGCAAAATTCATTACATATATTACTAAAATATCTCTTGGACTGAAATAATAATTCAGTAATGCTCCTTGGAAGACTGAGACACTTACACAAAAAGAAAAAATAATGTCAGACACAATGGGCAAGCAGAATCATAACTAAAAGAAAATAATGCAGTTATGTGAAGGAACAGCAGCATCTGCCTTGACACATGTGAAGTTATATAAAAATGCATTACCACATTCCTTACTGAATATATCACCTCACCAATTCCAGACTATTTAATTCCTGGAACTGCAGATAACCTGCAAAAAGCAAGAAGTATCTTTAGCGTCACTCACTTCACATGGAAGCTGCTGCAGTACAATATTTGCTATATTTACTAAACTTAGTAATTTTCAATTTGATTTTTTACAGCCTCATGTATTAAAAAGGTTAGATCTGGCCTTTCTTCCTTAGAAGTAAGTATGTTCCCCTGAAAAAAACATCTTTTTCCTTTGAATCACACTTTTTGTCCAGTATCATTGTTCAATCTTGGATCAGAAGCTTTTGTATCAATGAGAACATACCTAAACACAGTTCTATTAACTTACCAATATAACTCTTCAAAATTTGGGCTTCAGAACCACTATTTATCTGTTCTATTACACAGCAAGTATTATTTTTGATTTTTGTTTAATCTGTTCAGTTAGTCTGGTTATATGTGGAATCAAATATAAGAATATAACTTACTTATACTTGGACAATGTAGGTCTGTTCATACAAGCTACAAAATTGTTTATAGTCACTTAGACTAATATTAAGAGGTTGTTGCAACTACTTTGCCCTAAAAGGCCTAGCAAACACATGAACACACATGACTGAAACTTTTTCAGTTTGCTAGCTGCAGCTTGAAAGGATAAGCAATAATTGAAAGTAGCAGGCATAAAGCACAACCAGTACAGAATGGAAGGGTTTGCACTTACTTTGCATAGCTGTAACTAGAAGCATTAGTTACAGGCAAGACAGAAGCATGCCCAGAAATTGTATATACCAGTCCCTCACCAAATATAAATTTTCCCACCTCCATTGATTTCCAAGGAGGCAGACAAATTTACAGCAGCGAAAGCTCTAGGCCATTTTATTGCCCAGATTCTTTTCTGAACAAATCCTGTGTGCAGCAAGGATGGAAATCAGAGACCCTGATTCAGTTCTGACCTTGCAGAAGACAATTTTGTTCCCAGCCACTTTAACTTGTTTTGCTAATGAAGTATGAGCAGTAGTAGGACCGGTGCAGAACAGGGGCATTTCGCACATTGCAAATGCTTTTCATTCTCACCTCATCTGCATTTGTGTGGTACTGGTGTGGGATAACCATACATAAGCAGAGGCATGAGCAGCAAATACCTCTTGAAGAGCAAATCATCTGCATGGCCTCTGGGAGCCTAAGAAGCTGTGAAAATCCAGCCTTTATCTACTTGCTATAACATAGTTTTGATTGATGGGATTAAAAAGCAGTTTAAAAATCTTGGGGCGCTATTCTGCATAGGCTTGCATGTCATTTCACATAAGGCAAATTTCTCATAATTTATTAATTTTTATTCATAATTTAAATGAGAAAGTTGTAAAACATGGCTCTAGCTGAAGTTGCGAAAAATCAGTATTCTTCAGCATAACTCCTTTGTTCAATTCTCTGCACCATGGATCTGACATAAAGGTAGAGGAAACTTAAAGGAAGGGAAGGTTTTTTTGCCAGAAAAAAAGGTACAGCCAAACAAAATAATGTGAGTTTGTTACTAAGAGTCATAATTATTTTAAATCAAGTAAACGGCCTTTTTTTGCCAAAATGTGTTGGTAGCCAAATGAAGGGCCCAGGAACGGATCCCTGGCAATCATGACACACAGCGACACATCAGTTCAACAGCCCTTGACAGTGTGTTTTTAATTGTCTGTGGTGCAAGGTGGGCAAATGCAACGAAGCAGAACTTGTAGAAATATTTAGGAATACCTTTAAAGAGTTGCGAGTGGCAATATAGGAAACAGTTAAAGGTAGAGAAAAGACACCTCATGAACTCCTTTTCACCTCTTCTTATTACACAAATAGAAAAAGATACTGAATAAAACTCAATGATGGGAAAGTAAAAATCATCATTATTTTCCACAGCGTATAATTAGCCTGCAATACTCATTACCCCCAATATCAGCAAGAGTAAGGGTGACAATTAATCAGTCAGGTGCTTAAAAATGCAGCTCCATTTCAATAGGATTTATGAAAGGAATACGGAGATTATGTAGTAAATCCCCACTGGTTTTGTTTACACTCCTCTGAAAGCATGATCCTTGGAAAACAGCTTTACATGCAGTGTGTTATGTTACCTACCTGCCTCCAAAATACATGACAGAGACACAGAAAACACACAGACTGCCTGTGAGACATTTCAGTGTATCTGGTAATATACCAGCACCCTGGGTATGCTCTGCCACAAAGGATCCCCAGTTTTTTAAGGGTGTTCTCTGGTCAACACAAACACCCAGCTCGAATGCTCAATCAGCAGCCGTGGGGGTGGGCTCTAATATATAAATCAAACAGCTGGGTGGCTTTCGAGCATTTCAGTAGATATTAGACATCACTATTTTGAGGCATTTCAGCACTTCTGTGAATCAGACCCCATGACCTCAGGAGGCTTTGAAAAACAGACATTTTTTTTTATGGTTAGTTGAGGTAAGAAGAAAGATAGTGAAGTGAAACATCCAAAACAAATAAAACAGAAGAAAGAAAGCACTTTGGAAGGAATAGAAATGCTTTTGATTTAGGGCATGTGCCATTTTCTAGTATCAGGTAATAAAGGGAAGGTTTGAAGTGAGAGAGCTTTTCCGTAGACGGTGTCTGGAGTGCTTTCCACATGTGGTCCAGGAGTAGCAGGTAGTGCTAGTGCCAGTAAAGGGGACTGTATGACCTGCTGACCTGAATGAGTGTGGCCACAGCTGTGTTCATACCAGCAAAATCCGGGATCTGCTAGTTGGCTGTGATTAGCCCGGCTCAGTTCCTTTTCTAGTGAGGGCCTTTTCACCCGTCCAGCCACTATATTTTGTCACATTTTCCTTTTGTTTCATTTTAAACCTCTCTCACAATTTTCACTCCCCATGCCATTTTTTTTCCTACTCTGAAAAAACGTGCAAGAAAAAGGACTTTAAACTAATTTTTTAGAAGTGCTTAATGTAGGTAGTACATGAGGGCAGACAGAATTCAATTTTGGTTAAATGTAAGCTCATGCATACTTGCAAAAAAATGGTCTGAATTTCTTGTGCATTCTCAAAGGCTCTGATGTCCTGATTCAATGAGTGTTTGAGTGCTCCTGAGAGAATAAAGCCCCTTAATTTCCTTGTCAGGAGTTAAAGGTTCTCTTTCTACTCAATCAGCAATGCAAAGCCCTTAGCATTGATCTTTGACCCCTCTTAAGAAGAACGTAAGTGATTGTTGTTCAATGAAGACAGCTTTTTGGTGTATTGCAGCAAACAGGTTGCACGGATGAATTATGGGGATTGAAAAACGGAGTATAAATACCATAATCCTGTTATATGAAGCAATGCTATGACCTGGGTAGGTGCTGAGTCTCAAATTCATAGGAACACTTCAAAAGATTTAATACTAGAATTTTGGAGAAGGTTAATGAAAGCAGTAAATGATATGCTAGAATTCGCAGGAAACAAGGCATCACAAAGAGCAAGGTGCTCAGTTCCAGCCTCACTGTGGCTTTTTTATGATGGCAGCAAAATAGTCAAGCTGACCATTACCCAGGAGAGAGAGAATTTAAAGTCACTATAGGCGATTTTATTGCATTGCCCTCTGCAGTCTTCAGGATTGTTGGAAGCGGGCCTGGAAAAGGAAGGAAAGAGCAAGATCTCTGTGCTGGGTACTCCAACTAGACTGGCAGCCCAGCAGAGTCTGTGAACAGTCACTCTCAGTAGAACCCTTCTAAGCAGAATATAGGCAGGAGCTGCCCTTTCTTGGTGCTGCAAAAACCAGCTTTACCTCCTTCCCCATCTTTGTTCCTTGGTAGTGGCAAGTAGTGGATTGCTGAAATACAAGAAGATAGACAAGACACTGAGTTTGGCCAAAATTCTGATTTCTTTCAAAGTTCTTTCATTTCCTACATATTTCAGCATAGAATGAAGCATTGATGAAATTCCTTTTGCCCTTTACACACTCATTTTATTAGCTATAGACATTTCTGCCAAATGCCCTTCTCTGGCTAAACATGGCAAACGAGGTTTCACCATCTTCAGACACATACATTCACATTATGAATTAACAGTTGCGTATCTATACATTTATTTCAGAACTTGTAATATATTTCATAGTCTGAGTATATGGAAAAAATATAACAATTACCACACCAGAATATATGTCAAAGATTCAGGACCTTTTGCTGGGATTTCAATTGAATTTAGTTTCTCAATGCTTATAAGGAGGTTGTTATGGTTTTAAATGAGATCTGTTGCTAATGGCAACTGTTTCAGTAATTGTAAAATCTATAAAATAGATAGGGCTATTTAAACTGCTTAAAAATTTATAGCATATTAGATTTAATTAATACATTCAAATATGAGAAAGGATTAATGATTTAAAATCTGAATCAATATTTTTCTCTATGTGTATGTTTTGTATTAAAAATAATATATGCAACTCTCTTACTAGTATTAGAATGAACAATTTGTCTATGATGGCATAGTGGCTTAGTCCACTGTTGTATTTCTTGACCTCTGTATGCCAAAATTGAAATCTGGGTTAGGCAGGAAGGAATTACTGTGGAAGATTCAACAGAGCTCTTTGCTGGCCTGTGAAAACCAAGTTTTATTACCAGGGCTGTAGTTGTATAGTCATTGCAGTGTTTATAGTGCATTCAGCTCCAGGTGCAATTACCATACCTAACCTTACACATATTAATTGGCTTTATTATAAACTACCTTTCACCTCCTAATAAATAAAAAACACAGTTATTATATTTCCTTTGGCATAATTATGTTTTTAAAGGGTTATAATGGTATATAGAGAACTCCGGTGTTCTACTTAAAGTGATATTTTTAAAGCTCATTGAGGTCACCAGATAAATGGAGCTTAGTAGTACAAAATTATTATTATTACTGTTACACAGGAAGTGTAGGTAAGACTGCATATACAGTATGTATATACATATATGTCTATATATTTGTTCTAGTGGTGTCTGAAGTACTTGTAATTACATTTCAGGGTTATTTGGTTCTACTATAAAGACAAATAGAAGCTTATTCTTTTCCTAAAACACATTCCACTTGAAAGCTGGCTTCCTAAACTATAAAAAAAGAGCTAATCTCTAAAAGACTGAGTTTGTGCTAGCAGGAGATGGCATGGAAACTTAAAGCTGTAGTATTTCCCTGAGTTTCACCTGGCAAAAGATTTGCAGGAAAATTATGTAGGGTTTTCCCTTGTTAATATTTCTCCAAAGCCTCCAGTGCTGAGTAAAGCACGGGATGTATTTTTTTCAGAGACTCAGTGGTGGTAGCCACCCATTTCAGACTGGAAGATCTCTAGAGATTTGTATCAGTCTCCACCGTAGACTGTCTCCAAGAAGATCCAAGACCAAAAGGACAGAGTCTCTATTTCAGTCACTTCCTCTGATGTGATTTCAGGTTAATCAGATAATTCTTGTCCTAAGATGCTTTTCTTCAGCGTGGAAATTATACTGCTATTGCTTCTCTCAGACTCTAGGATGAATTTAAAGGTACGTGAAGAACTGTAAATCCATGGGAGTGTAGCAGGCTGTATCTTAGAGAATACCTGCAGTGACTGCAGTTTGTACACGTCTAACTTTAAACTAGTCATCTCTAGCCATGTAGTATGCTACAACACGAGGTTCAGCAACCGACCGAGTTCAGAAAGGTTTTACAGTTTGTAATGAATGCCTCATCATAACTGCACTGCTGCGAGTAGTTGTGTTAAAACTAGTGTGAGCGTGTTTACAGAAGCAGCAGTACCACCATGTGTAATCACAGAGTGTGTACATACGGATTGATTCCATCCAGTTGGAGGTGCATGCGAGTTAAACATATATCTCTAAGCTAATTACTGTTCTCGATGGAGAAAATTAGATACATGGAGAGAGTAATTGATTTAACTGAATTTCTGACTAAAAGACACTGGCCACAACTGATGGGAGCCTACACAACTACCTTAAACTCAAGACGTCTGACTTCTTGGGCTTCATTAGAACAGGCAAATTCTATTCATAATGCTTAATGGATGAGAAAAAGATAAAGTAACTTCCACTAAAGATTCACTACTTAGAATTTCACACCAAAGCCAAAGATAGATGAGCTACAATGTCCAGTAAAGGGTGGAGGCCTTGAAACAACGGGTATTCCTGAAAATAAAATATTTGAAATCAAGGCTATTGCAGGAAACATTCAGACATAGAAGAGGTAATATAATTTTGTACCTAAGAAATTTCATAGAACAAACAGGAAGACTGGAAAGGTTCTAGACAATCTCCATACGAATCTGTAAGCATAAGAATACAAATATGCTATTTGTCTTTCCAACCTCTAGGTCACTGAAAGGAAATTGACTGTTGAACTTGGAGGGAAATCTAAGGAGGGAACTAAATTTGAAATAATAGCAATAGATGTTGGTGGCTGTCTGCATAGATGCTGATGAAGTGTTACAGGGGGGAAAGGAGTGAGACACTATCTCAACACTTCCGTCATTTCCACTTAGGAATGCAGTCTATATCACCTATCAGAAGGTGATAGTCTCAAATTCTGGTTAAATAAGATGAAAAAACTACTTCAAGAATACCTATAATTAGTGGGTCACATGATGTGACATCAACTCAACACAACTTTATCCATGAAATCTCATCATTTTAATTTTAACTGATAATCTGCTCTCCAATCGATTAGAGAAGCAGGTTTCTCTGTTTCTGCAGAGTAAGCCTTCCAACTTTAAGGCAGCCCAGCTATATCGTATAGAAAAGACCAGCTCCTCCTTCATGGAAGGAGAGATAAGAATTCGGATGGCAGAATCTACAGTACTCAGTGAATTCCCAACAAGATAAAATATGACAGGATTTTACCCTGAGCATATTCATGAATGATAAATTATTTAAAATGATTTAAATGATATATTTGTTTATTGAAAAAGGACCTTCCCAGGACTCAACAAGTGAGGCATGTTCCAAAACTGCAGCAGAACATAGGCTACATGCAGTTGAACATGTCTCCAGAAGTGATAGGCAGAAGTCCAAACCGCCAGAAGAAAATTACCTGCCCAAGAATTTAATGTTGAAAATGGAGTTCCTAATAGAATATAACCACTAGTTCTTTGTAGTCATCATTAACCTTTTGAATTTACTTTCCTGGGTATATGATCTGAATGTGTACAGCCCATTGATTTGCCTGTGTGATTCCAGAATAACAATTATGAACATTTTGGTTAACTTCAATCAGCTTTGTCCTAGAGGCAGATGTTTCAAAAATAAATAATGTCTGAGGAAAACAGATGATGAGGCAGAAGAGAAATCTGAGTAGTGTGTCTAGGGGAAAAAAAAATTAAAAATCATGAGAGGATCAGGGGGTTTGAGCTATTATATATTCCCTGTGATTTTGAATGTCTCTTTAAGGATTTTTGTCTTCCCCCAAATCTATGAAGCTTGCAGAGACCCAAGAGCACATACCTTTAGGGAATTATTGTTGTCTTAGATCAATGCTGGTGCAGCCAAATAGCAATACAATATATTAAGTGAAAGACAGCTAAACAATTCACTCTTATTAGCTAGATGTTGTGGGCTTATGGCCAATAAGTATATGTTAATTAATAATTAAAATCTTCTGTAATAATTTTATGGCAAGCTAATCTCTGATTGTCTTGACGGAGAGCATTTATGCTTTGCATGTAGTCTACACACTCTGCAATAATCCTCTGGCTTTGCATACATTGTTGTGTTAAATTGCTTCAAAATATTTTCACAGCAAAAGCAGCTGGTAGAGCTCCATCAGCACTTCACTGCAGAAATTTAGTGCACCTTTAGAGAAATGACTTTTCACCCCTATTACACTATACACGGACAAAATCTTATAATCATTTGTCCCATAAAGCCTGCCAGCACCCCTTCCAAAGCCTTTCCAGTACCATCCTTCACTCACCTGCTCATCATCTATACATTTTGTCCCTGGTTTTTCACTGCGTTCATGGGCTGAAACAGCCCAGATCTTGAATTTAGGTCAATGCAAGCTCTAAAAAAAGAAAAAAAAACAACAAACAAACAAACCAAAACCCCCAACCCTCAAACAGCAAATAACACAAATAACACCACTACAACAGAAAGCACCCAGAGGGGTACTTCAGGTGTTACAGAACTACTAAAGGTAGGAGGTAACTGTGTTATGATACAAATTATATGCTGTGGCTGAAGCAGATGCCTTACCAAGCACCTGAGAAGAACTGATGAGCAGAAATATGCGTTGCCCTATAAAACCTACATATGCATGGTGAAGGGCTTCTGTCAGTCACTTCTGAGTTTAAAAAGTAACTCAGATTTTGAGTACTTCCCAATGTGAAGACACAGTCACTAGAAGATATTGTGAGATACATGCTGAAGCGTACTGCTGGGTTGTGTACACTCAGCACCTTTCACAAGAAAAGAAAAAATAAAATAAAATAAAGGAAAGGAAAGGAAAGGAAAGGAAAGGAAAGGAAAGGAAAGGAAAGGAAAGGAAAGGAAAGGAAAGGAAAGGAAAGGAAAGGAAAGGAAAGGAAAGGAAAGGAAAGGAAAGGACTGATTGAGAAGGTAAAAACAGACACGTAGTTTTTAAATCTCCAAATATACAATTTCTTAATGAAATAAACTATGTAATTTCTGTCAGGCCTTTATTCTTATTGGTCTTTAGAAGGCACAAGATGCAATGGAAGCAGGGAAAGATACTTCTGCATCACCACACCTTGATCCTAGAAACATCTGGGCTGATGGAGCACTTCCTTAAACTGTACTTGGCTCACTGAGTGCAGCCTTGGTAGCAAATCGCTAAAACATTCCACAACCGAACTTTTTTTTTTTTTTTTTTTTCTCCTTAATCTGAAGCAGCTAGAGTTTTCCACCACCAGAGGTCTGATACTGGATTTAGCAGACTAGGAAATTGCTACAGGTTGTCACTTCCTCTGTTAGAACAAGTAAATGCCAAGCTGCCTCTAGAGATTGTATTAATCATCCTGCTGATTCTCTTTAGGCGGAAAAGGTTGACATAAAAGTATGTTAATTGACTAATCAAAAGAAAATAAGTTTAATGTTTTCTGGTATCTCAGCCTCGAGACTCTCTTGTCATGGTTTTCCTATCCTTCTATGAAACCGAGAGTTGTTCTTATTTCAGGTCTGATTCTCATTATTGATATGTCAGGTGGTTAAAGGTAACAGCTGGGAGAAGAAAGGCATCTATTACATTTGCATTCAGACTATCATCAGGATTATAGAAATCTGTAGCACTTCAGGGCTAATTTCTGCAGTAATGTTAACTAAATTCAGAGGCAGGTTGGTGAAATTTCCATGACAATTTTGTAGCAGTAAACGCTGCATAATTTATAACAGCAGGCAATATAATACATGCATTTTAAAGCTTTTTATTATTATTTGGTTTTATAACCTAGTAATAAATCACACAATGAAGACTGGTTGAGCTAACAGGGAAACCTCTAGCAAACTTAATATTTGCTATGAAATCTCACAAAAGAAACATCTTTTCCTGCTGGCAACATGTGGTAGAAAGCTATTTCCCTCAAAGCAGGATAAGCTTGTTCTTTTCACTGCAGTCATTGTTTTGGTCAGGTATTTTTATTCATGTGTGTATATTCCATTATTTACTTATACATATATTAGAAATTACTACAAGAATTTTAAAGAAAATTATCCTGCCAGAAAATACAATTTGTTAAAAATGAAAAATAGAAAAGAAATTGCAGATTATAACAAAACACTTCAATGTTAATAAAATGAAAAAAAAAATCCATATTCAGTTTCGGTGAATTCAATTGAATGTTTTAACTGAAGTGTTTTAAGTTGGTATTGTTGTGTGCCAGATTTGTATTGCTTCCTCTATGACATTAAAATATGTAATAATAAATCATCAACAGTTGATAAAAAAGGCTTTCAAATTGAAATATTTATATATTTTTAGAGATTAAAAAAAAAAAAAAATCCAGGGTGTCTGAACTACTGGTATACACAATACTTAGTCAGTCTTACATGCTCAACTGCTTATTTCCTAGCTATGGAAAATCAAGTACTGAAAAAATTTACATAAGAAATTGTAGGTAAAATGGACATGTGGAGCAGCTGTTGTTTTTCTCTCGTAGTATGTGAAATAAAGGATGGAATAACCAAGGGGGTCGATGTTTTACTTCATTTTACTGCTTGCATTGATACAGATTATGCCATTTCATGTATTTAACAAAATTAGCAAACAAGATAAGCAATTGGATAGTGAAAAAGGACCTACAAAGGCACCCAGAACTCTTGCAATAGGATGTACAGAGAAGTAAAACAGGTCACATCTTTGGACTTTTCTTAGACTGAAGGAGGGAAGAATGTCCTCAAGCTCCGTGTCACCCAGAACTGAAGAAAGCAGGAGACTAAGGAATCTACTAATTAACATAATTCTGTGTACTGTATTGAATTTGTTGCCTGAATCATATTTTCGATTCTCATAAATAAATCTGCCTTTTGACAGACAATAATTTTATCTCTTTTGATATGGGAAAAACTCACACCAAAACTCCTAAATGATGTTAATTGATGACAACTGATGTCAAACTGCTGCAGCCTGAAACAAATTGTGTCAACATGTTCCAGGGAAGCAAAATTCTGCCTGTTGACAGGTGTATGTAGGTTTCTGACAGTAAATAGCAATAGATTTGAGAAAATTGCCTGATTACAAGAAAATGGGATTAATTTTACTGCATGTTTATGGTTATAGTGGTGACCACACACTGAACATACAAACACACAGATGCAAAGATCTGCAGTTAGTTGTCAATTGTGTACGTAATAATTGATACTTTTATCTTTATAGTTCATACTCATTCATAAGATAGTTTTGATATATCAAAACTGGGGGCTAATTACTTTCCAAATAACCTCCAGTGAAGACATAGTTCAGGCCTTTTGAAAACAAAACGTACTGTCTGACAGTTCTTCCAGGCTTGCTGATGTTCTGGGAAAATAGACATTTGGTATGACTTTCCTTTGTAGAAGCTACCTTGTTTCTACCACATTTTCTTATATTTTCAAACCAGTGCTTCTGGCTTGAAGTCAAACTTGCTTCTCTCCTAGTCAACTGCATTACCTCTGATACCTTTTACAAGTTAGATCCAGATCTACTATCCTCCATTTGTGTGGCAAATTACTTGTTCTTACTGAGAGAAAGCATATCTTCGGTAGTTACTTAGCCATGTAACTTTACCAGTTCCTTTAATTTCTCTAGTCCTCTTTTTATGTTTAAAAATCCCTCAACTTTATATTGCTTTAAAGCTGTAATTTGGTACTGATCTCATGTTGTTTATAAATGGATGCTGGCCAAAAGTAAAGTCATCCCTTTGCTAATGTATGTAAGCTAAGAAAAGAAATTTTGCAGATTTGATCAATAATTTGCTAAAAGAACTCCTGCATCAGGGATGATATAAACCACATGTAAGCTGGGCAATCTTATGGCCCAGCATTCTCTGCCTGTTGATTGGTTAAAGTTTGACCACATAACACATTTTATTTTGAAATACTGTTAGCAGGACAAACATCACAGAAACTATTGATAAAGAGATAAAGGAAATTAGACTTTTCCTTTGGTTAATTGTTTTATAGTGTTTACATAACCAAGTCTGTGATAAGCATATGACATAAGCATATGAAGAACCATTCTCAAGCAGTTTCTTGTGTATCCATCTATTATTTCCTGGGTGTAACACAAGAAATGTTAATTACTTTTCACATTTCTAAAGTCATTTTGTTTCTGAGTTGGTAAACATACCTGATTAAAATGTCCCATTGAACTAGACAATACAGAGAGCAGATCTGCAAGCTTTCAGGTGCTACCAGTAGCACTGTGACACTACCAACTGGAACAGGAGGCAAGTGTAGCTGTGTCTGACCTTTTTCCTCCCTTGTCACCATTCCTAGAGGGCCACTGAACAGAACTATTTATGATGAGGGTATTTTTAGTGTGGTGAATACCTCTCTTCCAGGCCATAGCCTCTAAGTCACTTTGGATATGTCATTAAAACTCCATCAAAGCATTAGAATAAATAATTATTTTTCCCTTGCTCTATCTATGGAATTTTTATGGCCATGCACAGGGCCATGAAGAGTCTTTGTTTGACTTTGTGACCTTGCACATTGCTGTGAATGCCTCAATTTGCATTCATTCATGAATACAATTGTCATGCAGAAATAAGACATTTTTTCACCTTGGTCCCCTAAGCTGCTAAATTTTTAGAGTACATTTGAGATGCACCAAAACAAGTGGTATTAGAGTCCACAGAATATGCAGCTATTCCTGTCTTTTCCTTAAAAGCAGGTCTGGCATATACAGCTGGTTATCTTCTTACAAGAGCCCACTTGCTGACGTACCAATTCAGGAATTGAAATATCCATGTCTTGAAGATTTCAACTTGCATTTGCCTAAGACATGCCGTGGCACACAGGCTATTAAGCAGATGTGGCAACAACCTCCATTCATCCTTCTTTGAAATCTCCTTTATGCCCCAAATTTAGATGAATAAGTGACATGAAATCAATCTTACCCTACCACTTTACCTGTTCTGTGATATTCTGTCATTTCATATATATATATTTTTACTCAGCTAACTTGTCTATAAAAACACTTACTTTCAGCTGTCTATAAAGAATGATTCGTTTTCCAAAACTGCATATTAACTACTAGAGAAGTAATTATTCATTTTTCTTGGCTTAGATTCTTGGTATTGGTAAATGGGAACTGGTAGGTAATTTGACATACATGGTAGCCTGTATAATAAAGATATTTGTCACCAAATCATGAGCATTCATGGTGGTTTCATGGCAAATAATGTTTAATTTGATTGCATATTGCTAGTTTGTGTGATCAAAAGCTCCTTTCCACTAAGCCAAAGGAGCTCAGAGGAGCAACTACTGACAGGGGAACCCCAAAAACATCATCAGAGCAAAGAGAGTCACTGAGGTAGCTGCTCCGCAAGCAATCCCAGGGGACTCTCAGCTTGTGGCCCTGTGATGGCACCCACCAAACTCAGCCAGCTGGAGAGGCTCCCTCATTCACCTTACAGACTGAAGAGGGGACTTACTGCCCCTGGGGATATGGTATGCCAGAAAGATCCTTTTGGGGTTGATCCAGACTTATTCTAGGATGTTCAGAGCAGGGACCAAAGGCCTGGAAGGAGGGGTGGACTGGGGAGGTACAAGTGTGGGAAGAAGAGACTAAAAGGAACCAGTTGTGTGTAGGCAGGCTCCTGGTCAGCATGCTTCTCTGGCTGTATTCTGCACCTAATCCCAACAGTCTGTCCCGTCTTCTCATTAAACTCCTTTTCCATCTCTGCTCCCAGCCGCAGGGATCTCTGTCCTGTGTGCGCATGTGTGCCTGAAGGCTTGAGTGCAGCAGCTGGAGCGGGACCAGGGGCCTTGGGTACCTGTGTGTCTGTGATGGGATGAACTAGAGAGATCAGAGCATGTGTGATTGTGTGCAGATATGTGTGTTGGTGTGTGAATACTGGTGTGAATCAGGCTGGGCTAGCCGGTGAGGAGGACAAGAGACTTGGCAGACAAGTATGGGAGTGGCTGTAGGTCTGGGCTGTATCCTGAAGAGACCAGGAGGTCTGAGTTGGGTATCGGAGGGACTATGGGGTCCATGCCAGGTACTGGAGAGACGATGGTTTCTGGAGGTGGGATGTTGCGGGGGTCTTAGAGCTCTATCTTATGCTGGTAGAACTTGTGGTTGCATGTGTGTCTGTGTGTTTGTGCATGAGGCGGCTGGGGTACCAGGGCCAGCTACTGAATAAACCAAGCGTGCAAAGCTAGTTAGTGAAAGGATCCACATGTATAGATGCCTGTACAAATGTATATATTTTACACTAACAGGTTTTCATCCTGAACAGTCAGAGGAGGTAACTGGAGTGTGACTGGCCATGCTTGTATGTACAGATGTATCGTGTGTATGTGCCTATTAGGAATAAATAATTTAGACAACTGAGGCAAGTGTCTGAAATCAAGGGGAATGAATTTAGGCTTTTTTTTAGATGTTAAACTGCGCAAATACATCTAAATAGTAAATATGTGAGCTGAGAAAGTAACCATTTAAATCTCCACACCATAGAGGTACATCTGTAGTACCTTCTTCTAGAAAACTGAAAGTCAGGGGTGCACCAAGATCGTAAAAAAAAAAAAAAAAAAAAAATAAGCTGTGGAAATGTCAGGCTTGGAGAAATAAATACACACTATTTCTGGGTGTAATTTATTTGGCAGCAGCTGGTAATCTGAAAAACAATATAGCCTCAATGATTCATGTGTACTGAGAAAGCAGGTCTAATTCACCTCAGGAGAGGCTGTCTCAGTCGCAGTCATTAAGCCAGGCTGAGTTCAGACCTGTACGCTTCTGGTACACCTGTATGTCTGCCGTGCTTCAGGCTCTGTCTCAGTTTGGAGATTACCAAGTAACAAAAAGCCTGCCTGGAGAGCTTGTTCTCTGCTGCACACCACCACTGTCTCTGTACCCCGCTTGCTTTCCTATGGCTTTCAGTCACGATGGGGTACAGTAGCTACTCTGGGACCTCCGATACCTGTGGATGGCATGTACACAGGGTCAGCCTGCATTTCGCATGTGTCTTGGCTTTGTTTTCTGGCAACAGGGAAGTACTTTCCTTCATGAAATACAAGAAGTCAAAAGAAATGAAGCCACCTTTGTTCAAGGTGTGCCTGTATTCTACCTAATTACTCTCTCCCTTTGATGAAGAACCAATAAATAAATATTGAATATTATAAATAATATAAATATGAAGAACAAAAAATAAAAATAAGAACCCCACCCACCCCACCCCCCACACGTTTTCAGTATTCTAGAAACAAAAATAATTAAATACTGTAAATAAGTATGCTCAGACTAAAATAGATTAGGATGGACCTCAGTGCCAAACAATTCAAGCTGCTAGAAGAAAAGAAATATTTTGCCACAGCTGCTTTTATTTTCAGTAGTTGTGGCCATTTTCCTTCTCCAATGAGTTACTCGAACAACAAGATCATCCTCTGGGCCCTGAAGGTAGACTTCAAAGTATCAAGCTGGTTCTTTGGAATCCAGTCTGAGCTGCGTGTTTTTACTTGGAAATTAGGACTGTCTGGTAGATCCTAAGGGATAACTTGAACTGTGTAATTCCTTG
Organism: Falco biarmicus; assembly: GCF_023638135.1. Lineage (NCBI taxonomy): Eukaryota > Metazoa > Chordata > Aves > Falconiformes > Falconidae > Falco > Falco biarmicus. The sequence goes on along the minus strand of NC_079292.1, from coordinate 11,383,167 downwards.
ATAGGGATTCATGTTTTACAGGAGATCTCTGCTGAGATATCTTATTTCACAACTATTGGAGCTCTGATCACCAGCTGTGCTTGTGACACAGACTGGAGTTGATCATGCTATGATCAGCAGTGGCACAAAACAGTTAACGGTGATCAGGCTGCTCTGCCCACTGGACTCACCAGTAAGGAAAACTGTGAAGAACAAATAAAGGTGATAGAGTTTTGATTTAGCACAGGACTGAGCAAAGATGAAACATGATATTCCACATTCTTTTTTACCCCCTTCATTGCTTTTGAAGAATTCTTTATCTATTACTATGACATTTAAGCAAAGCGGTAGATAATACTGCAAATCTGGATGAGAAGGAACAGAACAAGTGGAATACCTAAGTTGTAACATTCATTGCAATTGGAAGATAATACTGTCCATTGATAAAAATGCTACCTATGCCAAAGTAAAAGAAATAATCAGTGAGAGAATGCTTGGACCTTATAAACCCTATTTGATTTAAATGGATTAATTGCAAGTATGATAACATATGTAGTAGATTTTTTTTTTGTACACACGAAAGTCTATGTTTACATAGCACGTACTGAGGAACAGAACATACAAACATACATACATGAAAGCTTCTAATCTGAAATACAGAATCCCTGTATGTTTGTTTTGGTGTCTGTCCTTTTGACAAGATGGGAGTTGGTACTGTGTAAACAACATGACAATATGTTCAGAAATGGTGACTGAGGTTTGTTGTAAATCTTCAACATTTGGGGTAATTATTTCAGTTACTCCTCTGAATTTACCAAAATGCTTTAGGAAAATTAGGAAGACTGTATACACATGAAATCAATATTGATCATGAAAAGTTTGTTTGAAGAGCTGGTTCTTTTGTTTTTCTTACATATTGTTTATTATTATCTTCAGTTCTCCTGCTTCGCTAAGTTCTAATGTATAAACACTAAGTTGCAACTACAGTCATACATAAAGGCTGAATTAGGTTTTGCTACGTAACTTTATTCTGTGCTCTGATGGAAAACAAGTGCTTGATTTAGTAATAAATAATATCAATCTATGCATCACTTTCTGTTGTATGATGTAATAGTTTCAGCTTGATTGATCAGAGACAAGCTAAACAAAAGTAATGGATTCACTAAAACCTGAGCTGATTGCTGCTAGCATGGAGGTAGTAGACTTGTGACAGGAGATGGTGTACGGTGAAAGACAAGAAATTTGCAGACAGTCAAGAAGAGACAAGGCATGATTTTCACTTATGTTCTCATTAGACTGGAGCCAAACATACCTAAGATGAATGTTTGACCAGGGCTCTCGTTTGAACTTCCATAACAGACCGTTAGTTTGCTGTTGCTGCTGGGAGAAGTGGGTGGGTGGTCTTCAGAGGTGGGATGCTTATTCAACTGAAGCACAGAACTTTTTTACCCAGAACACTGTGGCACTGGACATGCTCTTCGTACATTGATGTTACATTATTTTCTTATCAAAATATTTGATTCCCTTTGCCCAAAAGTTTCTTTTACATTGAACAAACTTCCTGATTATAAGTGGGAGAAGTATGGAGTTCTCAGGGTATGCGGTAAAGACACTTAGTTTTGCAAAGTCTCAGGGTGGGAACTCAAATCAGTTTGTTTTGCAATTTTACAGAGAAATTCTAGTTTTTTGAGCTGGCTGCTGTTACCACCAACTTTGGCTGGCAGAAAAGATACTCTGGCACTTGGAAATGGAGCAAGGAATGAGAAAGAACTTCTAAGGCAGCTATTTTTGTTTAGTGTACAGCATTTAGTCCTTCCATTTGACAATAGAGGTGTTTTAGCTTCTGAAAATAACGTTTAAAACTCATCCAAAATCTTCTGTAAGGGGAAGCATACATTTCACTTTTATTCAGGTTTATTCATGTTAAAAGTTTCATACCTGAACATTCACTAGTATAGGACTATTTCTGCCAGATTCTGACTCTTCTTGAGTGCTGCTGAAAACCCCGAGTCCCCACTGAGATGTATGTGAGCTAAAGCTCCTATGTGCCTACATAAGGTGCTCAGTCCATCTTGCAAATTCAGATCCTATGTGAAGTGTCTCCTTACAATAAAAAACATATTATCCTTTGATGCTCTTCCTTTTAATGATAGCATTTCTAGCATTCTGACATTGCATTTATCACTTTTTCTATTTCTCAGCCTCATTTATTATCTACTGGATGAATTAGGTTTTTTACTCCACTCTAGATGGGGGAAAAATAATTAGGCTACCATGGGAGATACTAATTTCTTCTATCTTTGCCCTCAAAATGTAATGTCTAAATTTTAATTAGGATCTGTTTGATCCCTTCCAGACTGGAATGTTGTATAAAATTTTTACTGCTTCTAACCTAATTGGTCATTTGGTTATTTTTTATGTGCAGTGGTTTTATATCCATTTATAATGATTTACTAATAATAAAAATATCAAGAGAAAATTGAGACAAAAAATGACACAACCCTATCTGAGACTATCTGGGGGATACTGCAGTTCTGCTGTTGTACTTTAAGGCTGTCCTGTGAAACCTGAACTTGTCATGCTGGTCTCATCCATTGAAGCAAATCATGTCCAGGCATCTTTCCTGCCCAATCATTACCATGTGCTGAGTTTGTGCCACTTATTATGGTATTAATTAGGCTACCATTACATTTAATATCATCTAGGGAAAGTTTCTTGGTAAAAAAATGGCTGGCTATAAATTTTGTACATGAGGAGGGAAAAGAAAAAGAAAAAGCAAGGTGAAATTGGATTTTTAATTTATAGCTGGTTTTGTGGAAGTCGAAAGTGAGATGCCTCTATTTCTATTGGACTAAGCATAGACTGGAAAATGGATCCTTACAATGTTAGTCTTTCTTTCAGTGTAGTTGTGCAAAGAACTATCTTAACTTCCTCCTAAGTTACGGAATAAAGCATAAGTTTTCATAGAGATGAGTATGGGGAGAAATGGTAGAATATTGACAAAAAATTTCTAACTTTCTCCCTCACCAAAATTTCAGAGTAGTCATGAACTCAGTGTAAATTGTTACACAGTAGATAAGTCTAATGTTTGAATTAGCAGAAGGATTTTATTACTCTGTCAGGATGAAGCAGTATTCAAGCCAGGTTAATAACCTATCAGATATTTAAAAACAGCCATGAAACATCCCAGAGGTCCAGCCAAGAACACTGCATGAAGCAGATGATATACTACTGTTCTCCAGTGATCCAGGCTCTTTGGAGGTGAGGAAGAGGGCAGTTAAAGTTTTCCTGAAGCTAATTTAACAAGTGTAATATAATGTCTTGCAGAAGAAAGGCTAGCAGATTGTTGCTGGTTTTCCTTATGCCTTGTTGCTCTCTGGCAGATATTCAGAATATGTTAATTTGCTCTCTGGTAAACCCCAGTGCACAAATAAGTCTACCACTTTTGCAGCTTACTTATTCTAAATTTGAGACTACTATTCTAAATTGAGATCTGAGACTCCACCCACAAGCCAAAGAACAAGCCACATTGTAGATTTCTAAATGACCTAAGAAGAAGCAAATCAGAAGAAAATCAGGCTCACAGGCTGTAAGCAGGCTTGGAAGGTATATCACCAGGGTCATGAAAAAGGACCAAAGTAAAACAAAACCCAAAACAACACAAAAATGAAGCAAGAAAATAATTAGTTTCTGATATGCTTGGCTGGAATTATTGGAAAAGTTAGATCTTTTTTGCTGCTGTTCTTGAAAATTTAAAGTGCTTTTGGCTTTCTGTAAAAATCATGTTAATGGAAGATTTTCTATGTGCATTTGTTATATATATGTACTGGATATAATCTCATTAAAATTTAAATTCTATAATTCAGTATTTGAGTTACTCTAAGTTGGACATTCATTTATAATTTTCACAGGTACTCATCAAAGAATAAACTTCCATCCTTAAATTGTTTATAGCCCAGAAGATTTGCAAGTCCCTAGAGAGGTGTTGCAAAAATGCTTCAGAATTTCAGAAGTGAAAATACTTAGAAAATGGCAATACCCCTGGGTAGCTGCTGTGGCATTTGGAAGATAGTAACGTGGAGAAAACTGCTGGAGCACAATCCTTTAAAACTTAGCTAGCCTCTGATTTTTTATTTTTTTTTTTAGCATCCTCATTAAGAAAATCTAAATTCAGAAAATGTGAATTGTCAGGTTAACTGAGCAGTCAGATGAAGTACTGACTTAACTTGGATTTGGAGCGGTACAAGTAAGACTTCTAAACTGTCACAAATTGAAAAGCGACTAAACTCTTTCGGCCCAAAACATATCTATGGTTAGGTGTTTGCCCAGTTTGGCTTTTCAATCAGTGACAAGTAATAGGTATTTCCAAGGACAATTCATTTGCTTTTCAGAGAAGTATCTGCCCTCAGACAAAGCTAACTGACTTTTTTTCTCCTGCCCTGAAGCTTATGTGAATCTGATATTTAAAAGTTCCAAGGTGTATTCTGCATTCTAATTCTTCCCTGTGACAAAAATACAACATTTTCTGATTTGAATGTATATTGAAGAAAACCAAAATATTGAGAATGGGAATGCATGCCTAACACATTGTGTCTGTGTGTTACAAATAAGTGATTCCTTAGCACTAAATGGATATCTGACTATTTAGCTCCATGTATATGGTTATGAAGCAAAAAGAGGTTTTGAGAAAGACATTTAACTTGTTTTGCAATCTTAAGAGTTTGGCCACAGGTAAGGTAAATTATTTAAGTGTGCTAGACAGCTAGATTAAATTTTTCCAAAGAAACGAACTGTTCTGCCATGTTTTGTCATAGACATTAAGTAAACTTCAGAAACATTCCTGGAAGCTAATAGTGGAAACTAATGGAAAGCATTTTAGAGGACAGCACTGTATTTTGGTTTTAAATGCACAGTGTATAAACTTATGTGAAATCATCATAGATTTGAGAATCAAACTTTTTACTGATTTTTTTGTTAAACAATATTACACCAGAAAATGTATTTTTCTACTTAGAGATGGTCAGCGTTGTTGCTGGGAAATAAATATCTTATTTTGTGTTACCTCTGTATGTGGACAAAGCAATGATACCGATGGATAACAATATATACAAGATATTCCATTAAAATATTATACAACAGTATCTCCCCTAATCGATCCAAGTTAACATTAATTTACAATTAATAGTGTTACATAAGATAATAACTGGGGTTGGAGTGGGAGGAACTGAACGGTGAAGTTGAGATACTGGCTTCTAGAGGCATTGTAGCACAAAATATGTTCACCTTGTCACCACTGAAACAGCCTGTTGTAGTGCATACAGAGTTATGAGATATGCTTTAATTTTTCCAATATTATTCATGTGGTAACAATTAAGGGTCATATTGCCACTGAAGAGGAAGTAGATATTTGTGAGAAATACAAAGAGAAGAAAAATGCCTTTGCTTAGGTTAATGTGTTCTGAATGTAGAAGGAAAATGGAAAACGAGATTTTTTTTTTAATTCTATTCACAAAATATCTGGCTTGTTTAGGCAGTGAGATACAAAAAACCCACGTGTGTTACTATGAGATAACACTCACCTCTCAGGCTGTTGCAAAGGGAAAAAAAAAGAACCACAACAAATTGCTTTCTAAGGAGAGCTGGTCGCCTTCAAAGCATTTGAGAAAATCGGTGTTACAGTTATAAACACTTCAAAGTACCTAATTAGGATTTTGGGGATGGGATTAATGAACCATTTTTAAGAAAAAGAATACACGCTTTTTAGAACAGTGATAGATATTTTCACTTATTCAAAAAAGAATAGTGAAAACATAATGGATGAATCTTAATGCATTTTCTTTCAAATGTGCACATACATATGACTTTTTAAATATATAAAAAGAACATCAGGATTTCAAGGAGGCAAGTGCTCAAAAGTCAGGCTACTATAGTAACTTAAATTTATCCCTTGTGCTCATGTCTTGGAATTTCTGTCTCAGTTTAAGATCATGACTTGTTTTATCTGTAGTGGAACAATTTTTTCATTATATTCTTTGCAGTGATCTTTGATACATTTGAAGACAGTTGTTCCCTCCTGTTAGCTCCTATTCATACTAACCAGATGGAATGAGGTAATCTTTCCTCTCCAGCCTTTCTATTTTTTGAATTATTTTTACTGTTTACCTCTGAGCCTCTTGTGCATTTATCTTTCTTTTTAAAAATATGTGGTAGCATTCAGAGCTTGGAAAAAAATGACTTTGTGAACTAGCAGAGGCTTAATGACACTGAGGAGAGTGGGCTTCACAGAGTTTACATATGAACTTGTATTTACGCATTCCAGTACAATAACAGTTTCATTTCTGTTGGCACTCATATGACATTGTTGGCTTGTACTCAGTGTCTACTCCCAGAGAATTCCCACTTTCCTGTGCAAAACCACTGTTCTGTGCAAAAGCAATTGTTTCCCACCTTGTTTCTGCGGCTGATTAACCCTGTTGTAGTAGATGGAATATGAAACTTTGCAAGGCATATTCCTGATCAAAACACTTTCCTCAGATGAAGCAAGTCCTCTCCAGCATTCTAGGTATGCAATATCATCTGTACTCAACAATCAATGTAATTGACATCTGGCCTTTATGGGAAGAGTCCAACTAGCTGGAAACACCAAGGTTTTCTTTGGTGAGCTGCAGTTGTGGGCACTCTGAGATGCAGAAGTCACCCTATAGCAGCTCTTGGTTCTTGACAGCATATGAATATGTTTCTCTCAATGTTCTTCCTGACTGATCAAGGCAACAGGGTCATGACTGCCTCATCAATGATTTATGCTTGTCAACTGAGAAGTTTTAAGCAGGTGTAGGTCACGCCCCGCCCCCTCCCCAAACCTTCCCAAATATCAATATCTTCTTGTCTTTTACTGTGTATTTAGATCTATTAGCACATAGCAAAGCTCACTTAATATTAGTCCCCATTGCAATGATTCAAAGGACTGAAAGAAAAGGAAGACATAATAAGCAATGACTCAGTCTGAGTCATTAAAGGACATTAAATAAACCATGTCTCATGTGAGGCCCCGTGGTCTTTGCAGAGTGATCATTTATGGAGATACACCAACCAGCAACTTCATCTGACTGAGGCAAGTTACGTTCTTTGAGATAGTGCCTGTGTCTTTTAATAGTCCTGTATTGCCAATGAAGCCAAAAGGTAGGATGTTTGTCTTCAATTGTACTGACAAATGTTTAATCTAACACGATGAACAGTAGGTGAACTATTAATCCCTGCAATGTTCAAAAAGAAAAACAGTTTTAAATATCTGACCTACAGTTAAAATGGCACAATTTGAAAATCAAACACATAATGTACCTTGAAATATATATATGTCTGTCAAGTTCTACTCAAGGCTGTTATAGTTTTGGGTGGGATACCATGAACTTTTAATTTGTTTACTTCAATAGAGTTGATTTGTTTATTTTGGTTTGGGTTTCTGGTCTAGTTAAAAGCTACTTTCCATCAGTTAAAATACAGGTAAAAATTTGAAATGTCTAAAACTGTCCTTTCCAAGCTTTCTACTGAAATTATTGTGTATGTATAGATAAAATACTAGACTACATGACAGGTACAATCAAATCTGGAAAAGCAATCAGAGAAAATAGTAAGTCATGCACATATGAAATACTCTTTCTTAGACATGGTAAAAACGTGAATAAAATGTGAGAAAACACAAGCAATTTGCTCTGCAGGTGCATCCTGAGTGGCAGGTTGACTTACATTTTCCCCAAGAAAATGGATAAGCTGTGTTTATTTGGGAAAGTAATTACCTAAACTATAAAAACTTTGAAGACTGTTGAAAAACTTAAATGAGATTTGAGTTCTTTTTCCTTTTAAAAATCAGATACAAATTTCAAGAAACAGAATAATATATAAATTGCAGGAAAGTATATTTTCTTCATTACGTTAGCTACAGACTACTTTAGTATTTCTTATCAAGCCATTCTAGAAAACATAAATCATTAACTCTGATAAGAGTTGGTTAAAATTTGGCATGCATTATGCGTCTGAACTTTTTGCCTGCTCCTGAGATAATGCTTACATTACTGCATACAGCTGGTAGCAGTTTCTGGTAATGACCGTAAGAGAACAGAAGAATAAAATACATTGCGAAAGGTATGTTTGTTAACAGTTTAGAGAAAATAGTATTACTATGGCAGCTGTAGGTTTTCTCTGTTTTAATCAAGGAGCAGTCCCACCTTAACAAGTTTAGTAAACTTCCCTTTTTTGTCCTTGAAGGAAAGTTGTGTGAATTCCAGCCAGGTACACTGTTTGAAAGAGATGAGACATCATTGATAACAGTTACAGAATTTCAGACTCCTTTCTTTGTAGTAAAGACAAACTTCTTGCCAGTATTATAGGCTACCTGAGGACCCTGGAAGAGTCAAAAGCTGTTTGTGCTCTATAATCTCAAGCAGTAATTTCCATGCTCATTTTGAAGGTAGACAACTGGCAGGAAATGGCACGCCTCCTTTCCCAGGCAAGCTGGTAAACCAGAAAAATGGCATGAAGCAGGTTAACAGCATCACAAGACTTTAACCACTATTTGCATTCAGTGCTACATGTTGCTCAAACAAAATCCTCCACAATGTAAAATTGATTATGACTATATCAGACTGGAATCTAGGGGCTCAGATGTACTTCGCTTATTGCTAGATATGGGAAAACAAATGAGATTTTCAGAGACGAGTGTGTCAATTTGTTTTTAAACATACTTCTGTTTTGATGGATGCAACTGGCCTGTTTGACATTGAAAACACTTGTGAGTACAGAAGCATGTGAATATACAAACACCTCACCCAAAACAAAAATTTTGTATCCAGCAATTTAAACTTCGGCTCCTTAAAGTATACTTGCTTTGGACAAAGTTAATGATTTATCACCTGCATTTCAATGGTGGTTAAAAACAAAACTCACAAAGCATACAGATGACCTACATTATACACCTGTTATAACACATGTATGCACATGGCAGCATGGAAAACCAGTATAGATTTCTGTATCTTAGTATGTAATTAATTAGCTTGGCTTCACAGAGTGTACTGCTTTCTAGTTAACGAAGCACAAGATGTAAAGTTTATAAGGTGCAGGATAAAAGACTGTCCAAAGGGACAGGGCCTTCTCAGCAATGAAACAAATGAAGGGTATGTCTTAATGTGTGGCCGTTAGCAAGGCTGCCAATTTGCTGAAGTAGGAACTGCTCAATGGGAAGAGCTTATAGGATTAACTATTTTATTTTTTAATCACTAGGTATGGGTGCCACAAAGAAACTCTAAACTTATGTGAGGAGAATCTTACCCAAAAGAGATGTTTTTCATTAGCTGAATATACATTAAGCAAGTGAGAGTTATTTTTAAGAAGCTAGTATTGACAATACAAAAGGTAAATGTATGTTGTCTAAAATGAGTAATTATTTTTTTTATAGAAAAAAAAAATCTACTCCTGACTCTATCTTTAACCTTACTTGGTTATCCAGTTAGTCTTACAGATTTTCAAAGTATTTTCCAAAGACATTTAAAACTTGTTTCTTATACTATGGGTGGGACAGTGATGATTTAGTTTGTAAAAATTCTTCCAGAACTGGAGCAACCAATGATTTCTCAATGGCTGCCTGTCCTAGCATCCTGCCTTAGCCTCCAGGGTTGGAATTTATCTCATCTAAGTTTAGACATCTAAAATGTATACATCTACGTTTGAGATAGTCACCTATGCTCCACTCACGGTCAGTGGAGAAACATGCACCTCCTGAGAGCCATTCATCTGACCTGTCTTACACGGCTATAGCAGCACAAGACAAATGGTGCTTTGGTGCCTATTTCTCTTTGCTGATTCTAAAAAGAGACTCCTGTGAGTACAACAGACTTAGATGTATAACTTTTAGATACTTAAACTAAGGCAGATGTGTTCCACTTTAGGTTCTCAGTTGGTTCCTTTATTGTCTTTAAGTTTATTTATTCAAAATCAAATGGTTTCAGCTGAAAGGACTGAGAAAGACCTGCCATAGAAAACCCTACTGGGTTTGTGCTCTTCTGGAAGATTTGCATTGATGTTCTCATCATTGAGAGAACAAGCTGAACGTGGATCTGTTGACTCCCAGGGCAGTTTCTGTCTGGTGGTTCACTTATATAAGGCATTGTGATATCTGACTGACTCATCTCTGAAGCCTATTTTGAGAAAGAGGTTGATGGCTGTGGATTCAAAACCAGGAGGATCCAGCAGGGCAAGAAGTGATGGGTCAATAACTTTTCGTATGAAGAAGCTGTGGAAACTAGGGTCCTGGATTTCCCTGGGGTTTATTACAATCCTTTGAACACTGTGCTATAAAAAGTAATTTTGTGAATATATTTTTTTATGAATTAGCATCAAATTATTTTACTGGCTTTACCTTGGAATGTGTTACTCAAAAAACCCCCTCCCATTCTGAGTTGCAGACTACTGAATATTACAACCATGAACTTTTCATGTATACAAGTATCTTTACTAAGATATTTTTTTCTGTTATTAGGTATTTAATTATACTCCTGGCTATAAAAAATAATATATTTTTCTTAATAGATATTCATTTGCTCATAAACTGTAAGGAATAACATCATGATTAAATATAAACAAACCTACTACTCCTAATAAAATAGAGTTGTCAGTAGCAATTTGCAGTAGTGCGATGACTTATGTTTCTTCCAATGGTGGAAAGTCTTAATGACATAAATCAGTAACCCATCAGGAATGGATAAGTTTTTCTATTCATTTTTTTCAGTCTGCTTTTGTTTAGAAGGCAACTGATAGCTCAAGGTTTTGATTTCCTGGTCCTTGAGTGATTTGGCATTCTATAACATTTGGAAAAATTCAACCTTAACAATTCATTAAATTAAACATGGGCAAGAATGGAATGTGGACCATTATCCAGGTGTGCCATTAGTAGAATTTAAGTTTTGCCTGTGTATGGAGCTAAAATATAACTTTCTTTCTTTTACTTGTACATGCAATGAATATTGAGAATAAGTAGTAATGTGTTCACTTTGTGAAATAGTCATGTTTCATGACCCATGATCCGTTTACAGCCACATAAAAGACAGATTTTTATCATAGACATGACACCTGAAACAAGGAAAAAACTACTGATTGTATTAGATGAGGCACTTGTAGAAATTGCAAGTGATTGGCTATTAACATGCTGTCATAAAATCCAGCCCTACTGAAGAACTACTGAAGAATTCACTATTTTAATCAGAGAGGCAAAATTAATGAAGAATAAGGCTATTAGTATCTACTGCAGCATAAATCACTTCAAAGTAACAAAATAAGCAGAAATAATTGCTAATCTTCCTTCAAGCTGTTTTTATTGGCGATCTAAATTAGTTTAGATACACTTTTTAAGCTTCTTGGGTTGTTTCATACTGTAATTTTAGAAATCCCTCATTTAACCTGCTAGGGGAGGTTTACTTCTCCTGGAAGAAGTCACAGTTTTTATATTCATTTCACTACTCAAAGACATTATTCAAGCCATCAGATGCCCTTTCATAAATGTTCTTTCCAGCCTCACACTAAAATCTGGCTGCCACCAGTTCTTAGATAAATGATGCATGCAATGTGTATCTGTGTTGCCACAGAAATACTGAGCAGACCACATCATTTGCTGTGGTCTGGCTGCCCTGATTAAAGAAAAGATGAAATAACTGTAAATGCTATAACCTCCTAGTGCTACGCTAGGACCTAAAGGTTTTTACGCTAGGTAAATCCTCTTTCCTCTCTGTCAGTGTCTTTGAAACAATGCACCTATGAAAAGCATATTTATACTGTCTGCTTTAAAAGATGGTGCATCCCTGTAGAAAGGAATTAAGGAATTAATGTATACAAGAACCATTTCTTTCTAATCATGATGAGATATTTTCCCTTGCCCACTGTGCCAGGCACCTGGCAAACACATGTTCAGACTTGGCTTGACAACGTACAGCACAGTTGTGTGGCTCTGTTCAATTTTTATTCATCACAGAACATTGAGTTTGCCCTTGCTAGAATGAATGGAAGTCTATGTTTAGGTACCCACAGGGCACTACAGATCAAAAATAAAGGTGTCATACAGTTATAGTGTTCCTGCTTGTGTCGGTACATAAATTATATGTCTCTACAGAGGAAAGGCTCAAACTCAGGTTATTTGAGAAAGGAACCTAAATTAGAATGGATTTGGTCTGGATCTGTTGCCACATATTCTTGCAGAATCTTTACCATCCATATTGAAATGACATCATGTCTTTAATAATATAAACAATTAGAAAAGCAAATATGTTTTTCTAAAGGTAATTTTTGAAGTTACCAAATGCCTTTGTGCTTACAATATAGCTTTAACAGGATATAACTCTTACTTAGTCTAAAGGAGTTAGAGATCAAAGAACTTTTGTGGATCTTGCTCTGTCTCTAGAATTCAAGCTAAGCTAAGTACTAGAATGTATCGACTGAGATGAAATTGGAAGATTTGTATGAATTTAGTATGAACTTTGCCGTTGGCATAAGACATTGATTTACAAATGAGATCCTACTTGATAAACCTGATAAAGGATATCAAACCAAGTAGACTTGTACGATAATTCAGCTTTTTTAAATACAGCACTGTAAAAAAGGAAGTGGTTTCCTCTTTGAAGAAGATTGCTCTAATCATTCATATAACCTAGGGTAGGCATCTTGATGCAAGCTCATTTGTAGCTCAATGCCTAGAAAATTAATAATATTCCATTTCCTCTAATGTCATTACAGATTTGGACTTTGAGAAAAATAAACTATAGAGATTCAAAGGTAAAAGCCAATATAAGATACACCAGTTAGTGCTCATGTCCTTCATGTACTTCAGTTTTGTTCACTTGCTGGTAAAAATAACTGGAAAAGAGAGGTTAAAAAATAGGAAAGAAGGAAGACAGAAGAAGCACAGGCATCTTGGTTTGCTATAATCTGCCCTTTAGTTTTTAACCAGTCAGTGGAATAAAATCCACTATATAGGGTTCATTTTCCTTAGTAAAAATTGTACAGTCAGTTGAAAGAGCAGCTGGTGACATTGTAGTCAATGCTCTTCAAAAGCTAATTGAGAATGATAGGGAAAAAAATCTGATGTAATATATAGCTGCCCAGACTTCCATCTCACCCCAGACACTCATTACACACATCTGTTCTTCATTCCCAATGAACAATGCAATTCCTCTGAGCTTCCTCCAAAGAAACTCATCAACAACCCAGAAGACAGAGGCATACGTGAAACACATGTTGAAACAGTTGCTCTAACCATGACCGACTTCCAATGTAATTTGAAGTATATCATTGATGTACATTTTTTTAATTAAATTTAGCAATATTTTTATGACTAGTGTTATTGTGGTGCCCATAATATTAAAAATTATGTTCATAAATACAGGGAAATTATTACAATGAAGTAGTTTGGAATGTAAAAGGTACAGGAAATAGAAATGTTGATTCAAATCTATGTTTTGAAACAACAAAATCTATTTTGATAAGTTGATGGGGTTCTAAAATTTTATGCCATCCTCCTGAATATTTTCAGGCGTTTAAATTCCCACAGAATATTTTATATTAGTTGGCATATTAAATCAAGCAGTATGTAAAAAAATTAAGAAAAAATACTTTCACTTCTCACATTTTCTAAAAGGTCATAGGTACTGAGTATTAATTTATCATTTGGTTGTTAATGTAGTAGACAGCTTGGTGGATTTAACAAGCTATGTGCTACCAATAATACCCTTCTTAATGCACCAATGACTGTATTTTTTGTCACCTGATACTAAAAGTCAGATTTTCTGCTTGTACATAGTCACAGAGTCCTATTCAGACTGATTTGACACAATTTTAAGCATGCTAAGAGTCTGGCCCATGGACAATGAAAATTGCTTTTTGCAGTGTAATGGGAAGCACCACAGTATTCTTTTCTAGTTTCATACCTCTCTATGACTAAGCATATCAGCTGAAATGGAGTCCAGAAAGTGAAGGAGTCTTGTTTCCAGATGCTCATCTCTACCATAAGATGGTCAGTAGTTGGGATTAATTGTAATGGGAAAGTTTTCCTGTGTGTGGTTGTTGGAGGCACTAGAGCTCAAAGATGCAGAGCTGTCCTGTCTCATACTGAACATCACCTAGAATCATCTCCCATCTCTTAAACTTTCACAGCTGGGCCTGTACCATGACTGTTTTCACTGTTGTGATTCTGGGGCTTCACGTCTGATATCGCTTAATTGATGTGTTCTGCAATTTATTATTAATTTTGGGAACACTGTTGGTCACAGATATGGAGTAGAGGCTTGCATGTATGGGGCAGAGTTTTAGGGCACTGCTCTGAAGCTTTGAGTGTGCTTATTCAGTGGGTTTCACATCTGAATGTCTGCTGTTATGATTCACACTTCTGTTTAGTGCCACAGCCTCGTCCCAGTCAAATTAATTGTCTGTAACAACTCGATACTTTTATTCTTTCCATAAAATGACATAATGCATGGGTTCTTGTCTTTTGGGAGGAAAGAAACTTGAGAATTCTGCACAAGAGTTGTAGTGGATGACATTAACAAGGCAGCACTTAAACTCCTTTAGGAATGTGTAGAGGAGCCTACACCCACTATTGGATATTTACCATCAACACTGCACCATAACAAGGAATGATGCTTTGAAAAGGAGACCCAGAGGAGTAATCCCATGTCAAAAAGTGATGAGAACTCTTATTCCAAATACCAGAAACACCTTTGAGACTTAATTTTTCCTCCAATGAAATGTGAGAGGCTAGTTAATGCATTATATTTACCATTGCAACTGTGTGTTTTTATACTGCCTTACACAGAAAATCCTTGAACAAACTCCTTGGAGGGATAAAAAGTCACCAGAATTAGTAAATTATAGATTGTTTCACCGGAAAATACAGATGTGAGCAGTGCTTCCAAAGCATATAGACAATGGCAACGGTGTTCTATACATCAAAGAACGTATTTTATATCTGTGTGTGGCTGTTCCTACTTTCAACTTACATGCTAAATCTGTAGAAAAGTTCAGAAACATGTCTCTGCAGTCATACAGTAAGAGTTAACAGAATAAACCCAAACCCTACATTTTCCTAAAGATTTTCACTCACTTAGAGATGAGTTAATTATCCTATCTAATTCAGTAGGGCTCTAAAATTCTGAAGAAAATGCAGTACTTACAGTGAATGCTCATTTACTAACACCTACAGACACTCTTCTAATCCAATCTACTAATGACAGTTATGTTGGACTGAAAAGACAGAGCAGCCTGGTAAACATATAGAAAAATGCAGATTTCTGAAGAATGGCAGCTCTATTTCATCCTTGTGTACCTAGCATCATCAATTAGCAGTCTCATAGTGCAAAGATAAAACTTAACATGCTCGTTTTACAAGCAAGTCCTCCTACAATAATATCATTCTATCCTGTTGCTAGGAACACTGAAAATCTTTGACACAGCTTCTTTGTTCTGTTGTACTCTCCAACATATTCTACTGTGAGGCAGAATGATAAACTAATGTTAAAATCTCAACCTTATAATGTTAAAATGTTATGTTTAAAGCTTCCACCACCTGACAAGTGCACTTGTTGCTTGGTAATGTTGGTTTTTCTCATTCTGCTGCCTTTTTGATAATTTCCATGTTACTTGGGGAATGGTAAAAAAAAAGGAATCCTGTGCTTTTTCTTGTTCTGAATCACCAGCCATCATCATCTCTCCTTGCTTTGTACAGAGTAGAAGGATCTTCTTCTGTGTCTCTTTTTTTTTTTTTTTTTTTTTGTATTAGTTCTTTGATCATAATGTTATGAGGTCCATGAGAAAAAATTAGGCAAAGATCTTAGCAGAACCACTGAACATAAGCTTCAGCTATGCCACCAGGTTTACAAACCTGTAGAAAGCACAGGACAAGCTCTGCCTGTGCCAGGTCAAAGCAAGATAGCTTTGTTATGTGGTTGCAAGGGGTAGACAATTCAAATTAGGACCCTTCCTAATAGGATCCCAAATTCAAATGCCACAACAGAAGCTAAAGCTTGAACTGCTGTTAAAATCTGCTAATAAAGCCCACTACATGTCTTACAGGCAGCACTGTGGGTGTATGGTGATGGGCTTGGGAGCCTGCCAAGCCTTAATTACAGACAGGACTACAGGATCCCTGTAACAAATAAATTAGCGAAGACTCGTGCTGACTTTCTGTTCTCTGGCCACCCATAATCTCCCTACAACGTATTATCTGAGTAGCAGCTATAACATCTTTCTCAGTGGAGGCATCCACAAGTGGCCTCATTCCTTCAGATTTCTTGTTTGGAAATTGTCTAACGCTTGAAACAGGATACAATTTCTTAGTTTTTAGGAGCAGCCTTCTTCTTCAAATGGCAAATGTACAGCAGAATGTTAGCTGATAAACATTTAGGGTAAGATTAAATTCCCCATACACGGGTTTCTTAAACCACTTTATGTGCCTCAAGTACCTGCATGGGGCTGGAAAACATGAGACAAGGACCCTTCTGCAGACTCCTGATTTTCTGGAGCAAAAGTTGGTAGCGAGATGAGAAGCTGCAGAGCAGCTCAAATTGTAGCAATGCCTGTATTCAAACAACTGCAGCCCTCCTGCAATGTCTGATCCATGCTTCTGTATCCGTGGCAATCGATAAAAGGCAATCCTTCATATACTGCCAATCTGAGATGCCATCAGCAACACACTTCTATTATAATCTGTTTCCCTCTTTCTCTCTGCTATTTTTAGACAGCAGTTCCTCAGACAGATGGAAAGCCTCTTGCTCTGGCCAAGCCTGTTTTGGAAAATGTTATGTGACTGTAAGCAGTTGGGTCATAAAGATGTTTGAAAAGTAAGCTTTCTGAAAGACTTTCCAGTAAATTATCTCAAGTTTTTGGCTTTTATTGGGCTAATGCATACATATTCTGCTTGAAAACAAACCAGCAACTTAGCTGACCAAAAGGAAGGCTAACGCTCTTCCAGATACAGCTGGGGAAATTCCATTCTGAAGCACTGATTCCATTTATCCACATTTTATGAAAGACAATATCTATATGGGATAGTTTATCCTTCTCCAAGATCATGCTAAGAGGTTTGTCAAATGGAGCCTGATTTAACTGTGAGGCCTTTCTGAACATCTATTTTTGGACTTCCAGCTGAAACATCAAAGTATCCGGATCAGAAGGTCCTCTTGCTTCCATCTAACACCTGCAGTTTTGTAATTCTGTGTTCTAATGGAACTGCATCGCTGTAGCTGACAGTGGGTTATGTCCTTTATTTCTGGACTTCCAGATGCAACCCTAGGGGTCTCACCCTTTCTTTGGAAAAATAAGCTCATCAATTTTTTTTTTAACCTAACAGAAATAAAGCCTAACTATAAAAATCTAATTTAGAAATTACAAGAAAATGCACCTGAAAATTATCTTTCCCTTGCTTCCAAGATTTGATAAGGGGTATCACAACCTTCAAAACTCAGCAAACGTAAACCTTTGAATTCGCCTTCCCCCCAGATTCAGCCAGCTACAACAATTTGTACCTCTATAAGCTTAAAGGATGCAAACTTCCTTTAAGAAAGTAGGGATGACAAGATTTTGCTGTCCTCATCAGACAAACTCTTGCAAGAACTGTACTCTGTCTTCCAGCAGAAAAGAATGGCTTGCATATTCAGCCTGCTCTCTGTGAAGTAAATAAAGATTTTAGGATTTGCAGGTTCATGATCAATGTGTGGTCTGTGAAGCATTGTCCCTAGGTCTGGCAGCACAGTTGAACACAAAATTGGTGTAGATTTTGTTACAACAGAAACATTTTCTGTAGCTTTAGAGAGTCCACTTACCAAAGATGCACATACTACCGAATTCCTGTTTAAAGGAGTTCCCTCTCTCCTCCACACAAGATTTAACTAAATGAGATTCAACTCAATATAATCACCTAAATGTGTATCTCTGTCTTGAGAGAAACCAGCAACATCGATGTAGGTTGAAAGCCACCCTAGCCCTCCTTTAGACTAAGAAGAAATAAAGGAAATTTGAAACCATGTGTAAGAGCCCAGAAACAAAGACAATACAAATATTAAAAGTGCCAGGTAGAGTAAGTATGTTTTCTTCTTAAATATAAAAAAGATATCAGAGAACAGATTTTGGTTTGAGTTTGCTTCTCAAATAGGTCAGCTGCTTATGGCCTTAACTTTGAATAGGTCTAGTAAAAATTTGTTCATTCCAGTCAAGGACAAATGTCCTATGGTTTACTCATTCTCCAGAAAGCAAAATGGGGCTTTAAGACAATCAGAAGAGGACTTAAGACAATAACACTATATTTCTAGATCAGAAAATTCTGGGCCAGGTTTTTGATAAATTAATAGGATGGGGTTTAAATAAAGTGAAACAATTTTCTGTATTGAACACATTTTCAGAACATTTGACAGCACAAATTTGTTAGTTCTTGAAAATTAGGTGTACTGCTGTGAATAAGTAATTAGATATAATTGGATAACAAACTAATGAGCTGAAAAGCTTACAAGTAATGAAGAAAAAATATGGCTTAAATTACAGTAAAACAGATAGATGACAAAATGAGGTATGCAACACTTAATCATTTGCAAATATTTTAAAATACAATTACAAATATTTTATTCCTATATAATGTTCTTTTATTTAGTTAGTAGGCAACACGTGGTTTTCAAACCACTATTATATTCTTTCAGGCGTCTTAGATAAAAGTAATAGTCTACCTCTGTGTGACATGCATGAAAAATGCAGAGTATTTCTTGCAAATGCTAGAGCACACATGTCGGTGTGTGGCTGTGCACATGCATGCACTCACATGCCTATGCAATCACTTGGATTATGGTGTTGTGTCTCCTCCAGCCCCCCGTACATGAACTCCAAGTTCTAACTTCCTAAATAATATCTACATTGCTCTAACATAATTACTGTGCCTCCATTGCTATTTTGCTTCATGAAGATTGCTCATACATGCTGCATGCTAATTGAGGATGCATGTGCCATTGGTTGTGAACGAATAATTTATTTCAAGCTTTTTTGCTCAAATGTAAAAATGTTTTACTAATGTTTTCTGCTAGGTAAAAAGCCATTTTTTCATATAAATTTCTCTTTCATTTTTCTTCTTTTGCCACAAATGCCAGTAGGTAGAGTGATAATGCCCTGGGATACTGCAAAAATTCCAGGAAGATTAATGTTGCACCTTTCACAATAGACTAGTTATTAATAGAAAATCAAAAATAAATAGTACACAATGTTGAGATACAGGGTGATGTATAGTGTCCAAAATCAATGCATACAGATACGGGTTATGAGGCTGATCCAAGTCAGAACTGCCTTTTCAGTTGACTGAACAGTACCAATACTCTAATCTAACACCAATTTGGCAATAATATTTGAAGTGCAGAATAAACATGATACCCAGAAGGAACATTCATGTACATTCACACCCATATATTCATGTTCTTACATGAGTAGAGTGGGTTATATTTTTTATTTTCATACTTCTTGGGTATCCTTCCATTGAGTTACATTTTATTGTCTTCCTCACAGGAAAGGTTGGTGTTTGTCATAAGCTTCAACTCTACATCTCCTTTCTAGGTAATAATTTATTCACCTGCATGCAGTTGCTTACTAGAGCATATTTGCCATTATTCCTGCAGACAGTGCAAAAAATGAACAAAGGAAAAAATAAATTAATTTTGGACAAAATCTCCCGTGTGTTAACTAGCACCAGCCTAGGGGTCTCACCCTTTCTTTGGAAAAATAAGCTCATCAATTTTGTATGTGCAATAGAGGAAGTCCTCTTATCTCTATCTCTTTATACTCTTATCTCTTACCTTTAGTTCGTAGGAACATATTGCTTCCCCTACCATGCAGTATGCTGCCTTCTGACTTCTTACCTCACCAGTAGCTAACTGGTTGTGGGCTTTAAAGCCTAATAAATGAACTGGCATACCTCCTCCTTGCACTCTGCTAAAAAGGATGGAAGATATAAATGCAGTTGTCATGCATACGTATTGCTTCTGTTTTCTTGCTTACTGCAGCCAGAAATATTTAAACTTGGACTGTTTGCCCCACAAAGACCCATCAGCTCATCAGACTTGATCATTAAAGGTAGAGGCAGATATAGGTTGGTATAGTGCATGCACTTGTGAATGTATGACATAGTTTCATGGATCAACCTCTAACCCAATATCTATGTTGTTCTTGTTGAAGTTTTGTGGGCCATTCTTCTTGAGCGAAATGAGGGAAAAATGTTAGCTTGAATAAAGGCATTTAAAAAGTGGATTAGTATTTGTGCTATAGGGCTGCATAAGGTGGTTCACTAAATCAAGGTGTGTATCTTCAAGTACTAGATGTTCTCACCGGTACCTGAATGTCTAAATGGCAATGTAGCTGACATGTTTATGCTTTCAGGTTTGTGGATGAGTATAGGGGAGCCTAAAGTTATTTTACTTTGACACCACACTCATTCATATCACATCTTAATAAACACAGCTAGCAAATATATGTTTTAAAGCAATTAAAAGGAATAATGTGAAAGGAATATAAAATTATATGTTACACACATAGCACCCGATTTCTGGATGGATATTTAAAAAACCCAGAAGTTACTAACTTAAGCTGATGTCAAACACTCTCAGCTTGACATCTTTTAGCAAATAACGCTCATCAGAATATGCTTGGTAGGGAAGATGCACAATGCTATCAGGCAGTGACTTCTATTCCCTATGGTAAATATTCCCTTAAAATCTCATTTGGCCTCACCGTGGAATTGCGTTGGGCTCTGATAGGTTTCCTCAAGCTACATGAAATTTTTTTCTTCTGCCATTATAGTGGGTAAGTTCAGTGGGTGAGAACTTTAGGAGGTTTGAAATGTAAGAATAGAAAGTTTAAGGCTGATAGATAGAGCAAATGGCTCTTCGGATATTTAGGTACTGACCATATTAGCCTACCACTTGGGTATCCTTGAAAGCAGAACTATTACATGAAAGAACTATTACACTAATGTTTGCAATTGATAAATAAAGCTTCTCACCATACATGAAAGTAGTTTGACTCTATTACAGAGTTCTGCCAGAAAGTTCATTGTGAAAGATAAATTGTTCTTAAATTTTGCATGTATGCCTAGCTATATAGCAAGAATATTTTCCATTTATGTTCCATAAATGATTTTTATTCAGTGTTTTCTTAAAAGACAGCAACAACAACTCCCCTTTGGGAGAGTTTTCTAAAACATAATCCCAAGGTATAAAAATGAGGTATAATTTTTATAGGGACATATAGGAAAGGATTAGCATAGCATGCCAGAATTCTGAATTCTGGGCCGATGTCTAGAACAGAAAGTCTATAGTTATAATTTGGAAAATATATTAAATTGAAAGATCACTATGCCTGTGGATTACCTAATTGCTCTTCAAATGTGCAAGAAACATTAGGATTTCAAAAGTGTAACTTTTTTTCTCAAGGGAAAAATGATTAAATGATGCAAGATGCTCTTTCATAATGTATTATTCATTGGAACATATTTGCAGTTCCTGTTATTGCCCTCAGATATTGAAACTGAGTCAACATTTATAGGAAATGTTTTGCATTTTTTGTTAAGGTGTAATTACTGGGCAGCACAGCAATAGTGACACAAAGACTGTTTTGCAGTATTTTCTAAATGGCCCACCCCAGGTTATTCTGGCTTCGTGGCCATTTTTCACTATTGCAGCCGGGCAAAACATTTAAACCCAATTTTAAAAGCAAACAACTTAGAGGCAGTTAAATGCTTAAAAGTTTTCCCTCACAAGTTGAAACTGCTCAAGGATATTTCACTGATTTGAAGACCTGTGGTCCACTAATGAAAGTACACAAAATTAATTTGGGGCAGTATCACTCTTTCAAAACACAGCTCATTACTGAGGTAAGAGAAGACCTTTTTTTACCAAAGGTAAATGGTAATGATGACTTGGTCATTGCTTGTTATTTCCAAGGCAGCCAGCTCTCTGAGTATTCTGATAACAGGTAACTTTAGCAATGAGATTGTCACCTCTAATTCTTCATCCAGCTAACCAGCAACTTACACTGAAAGTCAGATAAGATTTATTTCAAAAGAGGACTCAAACTGGCACCACATATTTTTTCCTTTTTGTGAGACACCTGGATTCTAAAATACTTAAATTATGTTTCTAAAATGCTGATGGGACTCATATTTTCAATGTAGTTAAAATCTGGGACGAACAGACAGACAGACAGACAACACACTACCTATGTGTGACAAGTTATCCCATCTTTGGATGTTTTTATGTGATTTCTTGCAGAACTGACATTTGGGGGATTTTCATTATGCACGTGTGTGTGTTTGTGGCATCACTTGTATGTTTCTAAATCTGCTTAGGTACTGTTTCTGAGTCTCCAAAACCACGGACAAATTCAATTAATTTGACAGACAGGAAGTGTCACGAATTCATGTAAGAAGCTGGCAAAGAAATGGGGGAAAAGACAAGAAGCCCTATAAGTTTAATGAAAAACATTATATGTATGTAAATAAGATGTATTTAAAGGTCCTCCACTCATCCAGACACCAACAGTATCATGCAGCAATATAGAATGCATGAGCAACCCACTTTGCAGGACTGAAGCAAACTAGATCTTTCTGTAGAAGTCTTAAACTTCTACAGTCAATGGAAAAGACAAGTTTCTTCCAGGAGCTATTCAGATTGGAGGAATTTAAGTTACTGTGAAGTAAGTCTGTCTTTAGCTGGCTAGAGTCGGGGCAACTAAAGTCCTAACTGTCCAAGTTCAGCTGCATCTAGTTCATTAAAATTAATTCAGAGTCACTATTTGAACTCTCAGAAGAATATCTTCTTTCAAAAAAAAATCAATATTTCCATTATAGATAGAAATATTGTTTTAGATTAGAATATAATTTTGGTTATTACAGTAGTAATAGTAAAGTAGCATATTTGTAATTTTGTTATAAAGGCAATAGTAAATTGTTAAAGACCAAAGCAAAGAGGTTAAGACGGCAGGTACCAAACATCCTTTCCACTACCTAAAAGAAAGAAACAAATTAGATCCTATTAGATGATCTACAAGTGCTTACAGAAATCATGTTGAACACTAGTACTTAAACTGACTGAACTGAATGTTTTCATTATTATCTGCTATATGTCAAACTGGCCTCTGTTCAAAACAGGAAATTTCTTGGTTGTCCCAAAATACAGAGGAAGTATTTGGTTTCTGGTGCACAATGGATTGGAAGGTATTTTAAAGTCAGTGAAAAGCTGGTGAAATATGAATAAAAGACTCATTAAAAATATTCTGCCTCAGCCAGACACGGGACTTTACAGGAGTAAAATGGAAAAACAGATTGACCTTCTTTGCTTCCACAAATCCATCAAACTGTCAACACATCAGACTACCACACTTCTTTCAGTCCCAAATGGAAATTCAGGTAGGTGGCTCTGTATTAAAGCGCTATCTATAGATGTCATTGGTGCATTAGAACAGGTTGCCTTTGATGTTCTTATTTAGTTTCACCATCCATCTTTCTGTTCTATAGAATCAGACTGAAGAAGGACATTTGTGGATGGCTGGTGAAATGAATTTAAGGATACATTGCAGACTGAAATACTGTCACGAACATACGAAGTTTTGCACTAGTGATGCAGAAGGCAATCTAAGCACCTGCTTAAGACATTGAAGCATGTTGTTAAGCCATTTTATATAAGTCCAAAAAGAGTTTTTTGCACATGGTTCTGTTTTTTAAATGCTGAGTACAGAATTTTCTCTATTGAAGAGCTGATCTCCACCATTTCAAGTACATCAGTGTTATGCACTTTACAATTGTCTATCTCTGTCACTCTCCACCACACCCTGGATCCAGGCACTGACGCATTGTCAGTCCTTAGCTAAGAAAATTTGGATAGCTCAAAAAAATGCCACTCCTTCTCTAAATAAGACTGGGATTAAACTGAAAATTAAGGAGAAGGAATATATGTCTTTCTGGTTTGGGTTTTTTTGATTGTTTTTTTGTTTTCCCTTCTCTTTAGAACAGAGTTCCGCTTGTAAAAGTTAAATCTTACATATTTGGATGGATCTTTCCAAGTCAAATGGATCTATGACAGGAAAAAAAAAATGCCTCCTAGAATCATTGTTCTGCCAGAAGGCTCATCTAAGCTCATCAGAAACCTTGATCACCTTTCGAGATGTATATGATCTTCCCTGGCAAAGTTATGGGATTGCTAAAATCACACACAAGCCTATGATGTATGCTGCACAGTGACGAGTTTAACCTAGAGGCTGAACCAAGACCAGGTCACTAGCACATAAGGGGTGATACTAAGCTGTCAAGAAAGGCAAAGGTTTTTCTCTCTCATTCTTTTTCTTAAGTCCATCCATCCCTGTCGTCATCCCCTCATCGTCACCTTCCCCCACCGCCCCACCCCACCATTCCATCACATTTTATAAAATGTTCACTGCTTACTTGGGCCCTTAGGAAACTTTAGATAGCTTTCAGTAACTTGTATCCATATGTCAACACACAATTGTACTGTTTGAGTCTACAGTATCTAATCTTTCATAACTCACATCTGCTAGCTAGAAGATGCAAACCATAGAAATGTAAGAGAATTCTCTAAATTACCTAGACATAATCCCTGCCCCCCCAAGATTCTCAGCAAGTAGTGTCAACTATAACCCTTGCAGAAAAGAGCAACTTAGTGTAAATAACACAGCAAGTCAGCTTGCCCATCACCTCTAAATGAGGTCTTTATTGATGACTTTAAGGAAATCAAAATGAGACAGGAAAGATTAAATCAAGTTGGAGAGAGTCTAAGCAGTTATAGCCTGTATAGTAAGTCCCACATAAACCCCATGTAAATATGGCAATTTTTATTTTTCAGTAGTTTTGCTTAGAATTATTTTGGTTCATGCATTAGTTTTCATTTCATACTTGACATTTCGCTTGTTTATAACAATTGATACTAACAGAAGCGGGGTAATTTTTCTTGTTCTTTTTTCTACAGAATAAAATTAGGGATCAGTTCTGGGGAAAGCAATGCAAATTTTAAACTCAGAATAGCCATAGAAGGGATAGCAGTGTAGATTAGCATGTATATCAGTATGGTAATTTGTCACAATGCTTCTGAATCAGTCTTTCATTTAGTGGGGGTTATATATCTGGTTAGAGAACATGATCTCCTAACCGTTTATCTTGTGGTAAGAGATTCTAAAGTAATGGGGTTACTCTGATTGCAGTGATGAATTAGGATCACTGTGGCATGTTAGTGAATTCTTTAGTTTAAATAATAGCCTTCACTTGTCAACAAATTGCTGAATCAAGCTAGCAGTTTTTTAATGAACTGCTTCTTCATGCTGGAGTGTTATACATGTCCATTTCTACAGGACCAATTCAGAAACTCCTGAAAAACCATCTTAAATAAGATTTAGCTCATCCTTTCCTTCTGTAAAGGTAGAACTAGGCAGTGTTTATGGGTCTGTCTTTACCACCTGAGTTCACGAATGTTTTTACTCTTTGGCACAAATAAACAAAAATTGATTTTACTTATCAGCATTTTCATTTAAAACATTAAAGTGGCCAAATTAACAAAATGTAGTTCAGCTGAGTAGTCAAATGCTGACAAAAGTTCAATAGTTAAGCATCCTGGGATGTTGGCTCTAATGTTTTCTGTCATTAGGTCTCAAAATATTTTAAAAAGAATAATGCTGAGATCTAATGGCACAAAAACTGTACATAATTACAAAACAACTCAAAAGTCTAATTTTTAAACTGTAGTAATTGATCCTGCAGTGAGATTTATTTCGTAATCATGGAAGGCAATGGCATTTACAACTAGAATAAATTAAAGTAAATGAAGAGGAAAATTGTATTCTGTATAACATTTAGTTCATTATAAGCTTAAACAACTATGCCAATCCATGTTCATCAATATAAGTTATGATACTCACAGACATAATTAAATAAAAATGTTATCACCAAGAAACAGTTCATGTTACACAAGCATAGAAATTGTTACATTATAAGAGATTTGCGTTTTTAAAGGTTTTATTGGCAGTGCTTGAGAATACGAGTAATAGATAGTAGTATGGACTATTTTTGTGGTTTGTTATTTGTTGGGGTTTTGGTATTTGTCTTTTTATTATTTTTTTTCACTACTGGTCATAATATATAAAATTATAGCCTTTCCTGCACACTCTGCTACTGGGTCTTACTCCCTACTGTGTTGATACTTGATTCCATACCTCATTAAGTGCCTCTGTGGCTCTTCATTTGTTCAGTTAAAGTCTCACTGGAGTTCATTAAACCACGTTAGACATCACTGATCTTCCTGAGAGAATGGCAGCATAAGATGTACAAAAGCCTGAAAGAGATTTCTGGAACTTTGCATGGTGCATACAAGCAAGTCTGTAAGATTGGGTTAAACTGTGTGTCATGTTGTCTACATATCAGATTATTGTATAGCTTCCCAGGACCTTGAAATAAGAAAAACTATGCAGGCTTAAAAAGCTTTTTCTGGGATGTCATTCCAGAAGTCATTCCATTGAATTTTTCATTTACTACAATTTTCAAATAAAAGATGGAACTTTAAATCACTTTTCAATATTTGCATACACTGTCAAGTGGAATGAGGCTTAAACAAACATATAACTTAAAATAAATATTTTCCTGTAGATAAGAAATGGGTTCAGATTCTTTTCTATTAGTCCTACTAGTATTTAGTATATGAGGAATATTTCAAGGTTCTGGTAAGATACAGAAAAAAAAGTCTTTGGTAGTGTTGACATCTTTCTGTGGAGTGGAACAAGAGAGAACAGTTATTTATACCACTACAATTTTCAAAAGAAAGGAATAGAAAATTACAATAATCGACTATCTACTTAACTGAATTTTAAAATATTATCCAGTCAGGTGGTTAAAACATTATTCATGGGAGAGACGAGCTCAAAAGCTCTTCAGGTAGAGACAAGAATTGAAATACAGTTCTAATCACCCTTGATGGATACCCTTAGACACTGTGGTTCTGAATAAAAGGAACATTACTCACGTGGCTCTTCAGCGACACTAATGATTTCTTTCATTTGTTTCTTTTACAAGTACCCAGTATGGTATTTTTGTTCCAGATCAAAATTGCTTCCCTTGTGAAGTAAGTAGTAATTACAATTATTTACTTTGAAAAAAAAAAGGCACAACAAAATGAAATTTTCATTAATTTTAATGTAGCTTCCTCCTCCAGTTTTCCCTTTTTTTTTATTATTGATGAATTACAGCAAAACCAGTAGTTATTTCTCAGCTCCTAGAGATGCCATGAATGATGCTTAATGATTGGCTTTACAGGGAATAGAAGAATTCATAGCAGTGCAGTATAGCACCAAAATTTTTATCGGTTTGTTATTGCTGATGATAAAAAACAAAACCTCTTGTGACACAGGTGGTTTTTCCAGAGAAAAGACAAAGCAAGGACTGTCTAACACTCAAGAGTCATACTGCATGTTTCACAAACTATTTCAGAACTGCGTGATGAAATTGTACCCATGTGAGTTCAGCCTCAACCAGCCTGTGGAAGGTTATAAAGATTTTCTAAGGTAAAGATTTTCCGTATTTTCTTTTAAGTTTCTGTACTATCTGACTCCCAGTTCTGATTTAATCTCTCTTTATGTATAGTTAGGTTATGGGGTCAGCTGTAATAATATAGGTTTTGATTTATATTTTTCTACTTACACATCTATTAAAAAGCAGTCATTCTAATAGATATACTTAACAGTAATAATAATAAAAATAAAGATTAAAGAGGATGTTAAATCTAACAGCATTAATAAAAAGACAAATATGTTAATGATTGCATCATGGCTTATCTCCCTTTTATTCACTGAACTTAAAAATGCGCAATTATTTCTTTTTCTGTATGAAATTGTACTTAAACAGTGTTCTCATGTCAGTACTCTGTATACAGCTACAAATACTGTATAAATACTACATACTGTAGGCAGTACCTACCATCCTGATTTTGCTGGTTTGTTCACTAAAATGTAATAGTTCCAAAATGGATAACTTAATTAATTTATTACAAATAAACATACATTTACTTTAAGAAGTACAAAAGAAACAAACCTCAAAATACCACCTCATTCCATTTTTATGGCAGCATAAAAATAGGTATATTCAATAAAACTGAACATAAGTAGTTTTTTTAAAAAAATCATAATTAATATGAAGAACACACTGCAACAAGACTTTGGCACTAAAATGAATAACAACAACATATGATTTTTTATTGGTATAAAAATTTATGCAGAAATTGTCATACCTCAGGACCCAAACCAACTAGTAACAGAAGGGACTGTTGAACAAACTTCCCTTTTTGGCAGATCAATAAAAATAATGAAACTTATATAACTATCCCCTGAAGTCAGCAACACTGATGTCTGCCCACATCATCTGCAACACAAAGACATTACTGAAATACAAAAAAAAAAAATATCTTATTGAACACAACTAGAGAAGAATCTTATTATTACAAGAAAGTAATTGGGAAAATGAAACCATGCATGATAAGAGAGTTAATGGATGACAAATTCAGAGATGGACAAAATATATTTGGGCCCTGAGTGAATCTGTGTACACTGGATACTCACATCAAAGAAATTAATACAAATACACGTAGAAGAGGTCCAACTCAATGCCAGATTAATTGATTTTCTCAAGATGTGTTTGCTTGGCCATACAACGTGGTACACATTTACCATCAGCCTGCTAAGTGAACACCAGGCAGTATCAGTATCCATCGGTAAGGGCATCATGCATCATGATGCTCAGGAGACACATACCAAACTTTAGTCGGTGCTGGAAGGTAGAAATTCCAGATTGCACTGAGTTTCTCTCTACATTTGAATTTAGCCATTCTGGATCTAGTTCCATGGATTTACTGAAAATACAGAAATAGACCACATGGCTTGTTTATATTAGTAATGGTGGAGAAAGTTCTTAGAGTTGTGGTTGGATTTGCGGTGACACCACCCCCACCCCCCGTAGAGAAATGAAGCTGGGTTAATTAGCATTGATAATATACAACTGTGGGCTGGCTTCAGGGGCAGTGGGTTGGCCGATGTAGATAAGGTGCGGCTGTGGCTGGTTCTGTTAAGGGGTTGAGAGCCGATGGAGGGAGAGCAGCTGAGGAAGCAGAGAGAGGAAGGAGCAAGAAGCAGCAAGAGAAGAGGGAGCATGCCCTGGAAGAGGAGAGATAGGGAAAAGGCAGCAGAGGGACTGGCTTGAAGAGTATGCTGGTATGAGATGGTAAAAGACCTTGTTGCAGCTTGATAGTTTTGAGAGTGCTGTAACACCCCCTCATTTGTTTTTATCAGAGTTTAATAACCAAATTGTTTCATGGTAAGTAGCACTGATAGAGCTTTATCCCTTAGTTATGACAGAGGATGAAGCTAAGGTTGAACTTTATTTCTCTGTTTCATTCATTTGATATGGGTTTCAGATTAATGTAGTTGCTGCACTTTTTTACTTAGTGGCAACTGGTTGAACACTGTGAGATAAATCAATATGATAGCATGATTTTTACACTAACTTGCATAACACAGGCAAATATGTATTTTAAGTAATGGTGATTGCTTACATCTTGTATCTGATTTCTTAATCAAGGGATCACTGGAGTAATAAATAGATTTGAAACAATATTTATTCTTTTTCTATTAAATATGTAGCATAGCCTAGAGAATTGCAGAAAACTCATGAAAAGCCTTTCATCTATCCATAATCACATAAAATCCAGTGATTTTTAAGTACTACGCATCTCAAAAATGCTTGTTTTCTGCCATTTACTTCATTTGCTTTTTTGTTACAGATTTTACCAGAATAATTAAAACCCAGAGGATATAACTGAGCTTTGGCTAACTGCAGTTTGTTAGATTGAATTACACTATTAAAGTTGCCTTTTTCAATTCTATACATTCATGAATCTCATTTCATTGTTATTAGAACTGACAGTAGAATACTGCAATGACAATTAACAAAGGATAGTTTTAATTCTAAATATTTAGTAATGCTAAACTTGTAAACTTCAGAGAAGCAGCAATGAGAAAACTACCTCACTGAGAAATACAGACAGACCTTTCTAATACCCTTCTCGCTTATACTGTGCAGTATAAGAGCTAGACATCAAAGACACGAGAATCATAGAAGTTCTTAATTCGTAAATGTAGTTGGTGCATGGAAAAATACCCTAGAACAATCCTACCAAAAATAGCAGTTTGGATCTTTATGACTAAGCAGTGGGCATGAGCCGTTTTTTTGATAAATTATGAATACTCATTAAAAAAAAATCCTTCCCAAAATACATCCATTTATTTTTGTCCCAATACAAATCCTCCAAACAAAACAAGTTTAAACTCTATGGAAGAAAAAAAAAAAAGTTACCTTGACCAGTTTAAGAGTTTGGAATTGTACGTTGCCAAAGCAAATTAGACATGAGTATTAAACATAAGGAACACCAGCTGAAGAGTTTTCTTGACTGGAATTCATCCAAAGTTTTTTTAAAAGTCTGTGACTGAGGAGCAGATGTATGTGTGTACATAAAGTATAAACAATACAAACTCTAGCCATTCAGACATGTCTGCCTTTGAATTATAAAGACTCCACCTCTTAATTGCAGCCAGGAAAAGACCTGCGTGCCATAAATTTATTGTGAGAGTCACATCCAGAGGGCATCTCTTGTAATGGGGTCTCCCTTCTCACGAATCTTGAGCAAGTGGTCCAGTGAGTTTTAATGTGGCTCAGCTTGGAGTCACGTGTTGGGGTTATCTAAAAGTAACAGAAGCAATGTCTTGCTTGCGTTTATTTCAGGGTTTATAGTTTCATATTACTAAAAAAAAAGTTGTGTTACTTAATAAGCATTCTGTAGAAAGTTAATGCAAAGTTGGCAGTTGGCAAGAAAAATATAATGTTGAACTTTATGTAGCCATTAGAGAGAGATGAAACTTATCAAAGAGCATGAACATGTAATGTTTAGTCTTCGTGCAAGCTTGCAACCTAAGTTCATTTTTTTACAATTCCATTTTAATCATATTAAGTATTTATAAACTATTTGAAATAAAAATGCATTCATATGAGCTACACAATCTCATTTTACTGAAAAATTACAGCCTTTTCCAGAAACCTATAAAAAAGCAATACAAATCTAAAAGTAAACAGACTTAAGTTTGATTGAGCTCAAGACATTTATATCACATTTGAATTACAATACTTAACATAAAAAATATAATTTTATTAAAACAATAATAGCAAAATATTGCAAATATTTTGACTGAATATAATTTTCATGATGCAAAGGATATATTTGGGTTATATTTGGTTTACTGAATTAGTTATTTTAAGTTTTATTTGTGTGTCTCTCAAAAGACCAGCTTGAATAATTTCAAAAATTGAACTACCACATATTTTGGCAGAGATCAGAATTTTCTTTGTGTTTATGATATTTGTTGACATATCAAAATTTTGTGATTGTGAACGTGTATTTTTCAAAAAAAACCCACTCGATTTATTAAAAATCAAACCTAATATATTGACTTCCTATTAGTGTAGCACTGCTTTAAATTTGCGTACTTTGTAATTACACCTGTCAAAATATTCTCAAAGTACACTAACAACTATAAAAATAAAGTTTGGGAACTGAGAGAAAATAAGAATTATAAAAAGTTCAGCGCACACATTTTCATTATGGGTCCATTGTCAGTTGGCAGCTTTCCATGTTGCAACGTCAGTAAGGTCCTCAAGAAAACAAAAGAATTTGTTAATGAAACTAAACCTGTGCTTAATGCACATATATTAAAAGGTTACTGTGATCATCTGATCTGACCTTGCATAAAAAAGGCCAAAAGTTTTCATAGAATGACAGAATCATAGAATAGTTTGGGTTGGAAGAGACCTTAAAGAACATCTAGTTTCCTGCCATGGGCAGGGATACTTACCACTAGACAACTAAAATGTATCTATTCTTGATATAAATACTTCAAGTGATGAAAAGTCCAGTACCCTATCCTTCAGTAGCTCCAGAGTGCCATTATGATTTAAAAAAAAAAAAACCAAGAAAGAAACCCGCAAACACCACTATGCATTATTTTTATTCTTAGCTCACTTGCATAAAACTTCCCTTGACTTTGTCTCCCTATATTATTTACTTCCCATTTGAAAAACAGTGTCAGGAAATCTCTTTCTAGCGTGGATGTTCACAATACTAGGTGCCTTCTACTCATTTACAGGGTAAATTACCAAGGCTGAGCATAGTGTTACATGAATAAGTTTACGATATGATGCGTTTTCCAGGAGTCAGATCACTACTGTTAATACTCCTTTCTAAATTCATTGCAGCTTTTCAAAAATTACAAAATAGCTCTGCTAAAATATCACCTCTGTGCTCATGAGTAGTGGCCTGTGTATGTATACACATAAAGTCAGTGTTTGTGGTGCAGTGCCACAACACTTCCAACATCCGCCACTCGGGAGCATCACCAAAGGCTGCAGAGCCTTCTCAGATCCAAAAGATGCTGAATTTTCGTGGTTTGGTTGAAACAACGATAATGTCTGTATTTCCTCAGCTCACTTTGTACAACTGACTTTAACACCCCCAAAGTAGATGAGATACCATTTAAAATAATATAGCATGCTTCCTTTAAACTTTAGCATACTAAACTTATGAGAAAAGTCTATTTGTATGTTTTGAAGCATATTTGAAGTATGAGGGGAGATATCAGGCAGCCAAGGAGACTGCTATTCCCATCTTGTTCGTGACTATCTCTCTGTACTTTGCTGTCTTGAACTGCGACAATGTTTGATTTCAGGTTCAAGGGAAAACTTATGTTCATGGCAATGATAAATCAAGGGGCAGGGAGTGCCATCATTAGCTTACCACTGAGCTATTTGTTATTCTACCCTTTCATCTGTGGCCTATCTTTGATTATTGTATTTTCTTATGACTTTAATGCTATGTCCCTCATGAGCAAATCTCTTTCCTGTAGCTCAGTGTCTTCCCTAGACACTCAACTTCCTTCATTGATCAGATGGCTTTCATTTTCACTCCTGATTTCAACACTCACAAAATATTTGGGAAGGGGAGAAGTATTATCAGCGGGGAAATTGTACAGCTTAGTAAAGCACAGAGACACCTCAGTAAGTGCAGAGATCAGCTTCAGGATCTAGGGAGAATATGTGACAAGAACATAGGACCAAGGTCATTAGTCCAGGTGAGAAGCAAAGTGCACAAGCCTATCAAGCAGTGTATCAGTGTGGCTATGCGGTTGTAGAATCCCAAACTACCTTGACTGTTGTTGACAGCTGAGATACCTCAAAAAGGCCCCAGAGGTTCCAGATTTCATGGAGAGGTTAGCTTCTTGTCCAGCTCTCTCTGTTAAACTTTATTCTGATTTTTTCCCTGTTACATCACAAGCAAAACCTCTGTGCTTTTTTCAAAACTGTTACCTCCTACAACTCCTAATCTTTCTAACAGTGGTAGTCTTCTGTCTCAGGCCACAAACTTCTCCCTGTTTCTGCCATACATTTCATACAAACAGAACATCATGATGCTCACAGCCCTGAGGCTGCCTGAAACACCTACAAGCTCTTTAGATCCCTCCTCAGGACTGAACCTGTCCTTCCTACAGGAAACAAATTTCTATAAGTATCCCACATAATTATTTTACTTAATTAGCTACCTGAATATCTTTCTTTTTTCCTCTTCTCGAGAGTAAGAACTACAGGTAATGACAGATGATATTACAGAACAGAAATTAGAGATATATGGAACAAGACTGGACTGATTATGTTTCAGAACACCCGGGCAGTGAATTATTTGAAGAGGAGTTATTTTGGTCTTACTGAGAGCTGAAAACATTTCTAGAATGCTCTAGGAGGACTTTGTTACTTCATTACATTTATGGTTGTGCAAAATGGGGCAATTTCAGTAGATATTGTTTTCTGTTTCTTTATTTTATCTTTCAGTATTTCTTGGCTTACTCCATGTTCTTTTCCAGTTCAAAGAAACCCCAAAAAGCTTTTGATATCCAACTACATTTGAAATCAAATGCAGTGAATCAGATGAAATGCAAGAAAAGTTATTCCAAGACATAGCCTAGACATTGTAGAACATAAAAGCAAGGTCATTGAAGGACATGACAACCCTACTGTACTTGACTAATCTGTACCCAGGTGAACTTTACTAGTTTCAGGGTTCCACCACTGAAAATCTAAAGATTTCTAGTTAAAGAATCTGTTTCTCTGGTGTCTATGTACCAGCTGGCTCATGCAAGGGTAGTGTATGTGTAACCTTTTTAAAAATAGGATCTGCAGTAGCTTCTTTTTAAAGATAAATAAATCTGCCTCTTAAAGTCTTTCAATATAGAGTCAAGAAGTTCTCATTTGAAGGCTTATGGCTAATTGCTTACAATTTCTTAAAATTGTGTCTTTGGAGTATGTCAAGCAGGCATCTAAAATCTGTGAAAAGAACTTTCTGGTTTCAGATTGCAATGTCAAATAATATAGTTTAATACATTTAAATAAGCCTTTTAGGAACAAATTGCAACCAGGTTGACATCTTGTAAACTGAGTTCCATTCCAGTGGGAATTAAATTCACTGAGTCATAAACTCCTGAAAAGCAAGGGTTATAATAAGACTGTGCTAGTAAGTACAGCTATAAATACTCTTTAAATAATGACAATGACAAAGTAAAATAACAGGTTTAACACACTTCTCCAGTAAAAGGCAAACCTGGCTTCTCTGTGCCTACTGGTAATGACCAAATTAAACACTGAAAAAGGACTGAATGTAATTATTTTTTTTTCAGAACTTAGATGTGGCAGCATCTTGTTGGTTGCTTCATACTTCCTTCCTGCTGCCAGTGACGTTGAGTAGCTCACCATTGCACAAAAAGATACTACTAGCATTATTCAGGGCATAAAAGCTCCTGTTATTTTTAAAGTTTGCATCTCACAATTCCTGGCTCCTTTTCTTGCTATTATATGTATTACATTTGTTCTTCATTTGGATGGCCAGTATGAGGGATCCCACTGCAGTGCTAGTTAATATTTGATGACCTCCTGTTATTTCTCTTAATTTTTCAGTAAAGATGTGAAAAAGCAACAATATAAACATCAGAAAAGACATCAAAGAAAGATGTGACTACTTAATCTATGGGAAAGCTACTTAATTTATTATAGAAAAAACAGTCTTCAGAGAAGCACAGAACAGCTGAGGTTGGAAGGGAATTCTGGAGGTCATATGGTCCAACATCCCTGCTCAAGCAGGGTAACTTAAAGCCAGTTGCTCAAGACCATTTCCATACAGGTTTTGAATACCTCCAAAGATGGGGAATCTACAACTTCCTTGGATAACCTATTTAGTGCTGTCAGGCTCACAGTCAAAAAATGTTTCCTGATGTTCAGATGGATCCTCCCATGTTTCAGTGTGTGCCCATTGCCTCTTATCCTGTAACTAGGTTCCACTGAAAGAAGCCTGACTCCATCATCTTTTCAACCTCCCTTCATGTATTTGTAAACATTGATGCAATCACCCCATGAGCCTCCTCTTCTCCAGGCTGAACGGTCACAGTTCTTTCAGCTTTTCCTCATACAAGAGATGTTCCAGTCCCTTAATCTTAGTGGCCCTTAGTTGAACTTTCTCTTCAGTAGCCCCATGTCTCTTGTACCAGGGAACCCAGAGCAGGACACAGTACTACAGGTGTGACCTCACCAGTGCTGAGTAGAGGGGAAACATCTCCCTTGACCTGCTGGCAACATTCTTCTTAATGATGCCCAGGGTACCCTTCACCTTCTTTGCCACAAAGGCACATTGCTGATTCATGTTCAACTTGGTCCACCAGGACCCCCAGGTCCTTTTCTGCAAAGCTGCTTTCCCAGACAGTTGGCCGCATATATGGCATATGCTGCTGCACGGGGTGGTTCTTCCCTGTGTGCAGGATGTTCCAGTTCCCCTTGTTGAGCCTCATGAGATTCCTGCCAGCCCATTTTCCCAGCCTGTCATAGTCTCTCCAGATAGCATCACAACCCTCTGGCATACCAGCTACTCCTGCCTGTTTTGTGTCAGCAGCAAACTT
Organism: Falco biarmicus; assembly: GCF_023638135.1. Lineage (NCBI taxonomy): Eukaryota > Metazoa > Chordata > Aves > Falconiformes > Falconidae > Falco > Falco biarmicus. Next base: position 11,347,053 of record NC_079292.1, on the reverse strand, counting down.
GCTGTGGGTACACTTTGCCACATCATCCAGATCATTAATAAAAGCACTAAAGGGGATCGAACCCACTACTGACCCTTGGGGTTCACCACCAGTCTATAACTAGACTTCATGCCACAGGTCACCACTCTCTGGGTCTGGCTGTTCAGTCAGTTTTCAATCTACCTCACTGTCTGCTCATTCAGCCCATGCTTCCTCAGCTTTTCTGGGAGGATCTAAAGGGAAACGGCATTGAAATCTTTACTGAAGTCTAGCTAGACAATATCCACTGCTCTCCTCGCCTCATCTGCCAGTGTTCTATCATCTGTTCAACTTTTTCCATCCTATGAGAAGGGCTTTCGAAGTATCACAACACTTTTTCCTGGAAACGCAGCCTACAAATGTCTTTCATTGCTAGTGTTTGGTAATATCCAAAACAAACGAGTGTCTCGGTAACTGGAATTAGTTATTTGCTCTGTTTAGGACTAGAAATAAGCAACGTAGCACAGATAAATTATACCTGGCACCAGTCTAGTGAATGTGGCTAATGGAGGAAGGACATCATTTACCCATGGTAACAGTAACACATTTTTCATCACTAAGAATTTGGCTTAATTGTAAAAGAAAGTCCACTTTTCCTTTGGCTTGAGATTGTTTTCTTTTCAAGTCCTCGCTAAAAAGGAAAAAATATAACAATCTCTCTTTTCATAATATTGAAAGCTAGGGGATTTTCAAAATAAATATTAAGTTATTCTTATTGCAGAAATATGAAAAAGAGATTGTCAGAAGAATTTGCTGTTTGTGCCAGAAAAAAATAATCTCATGGATTCATCAACTGGTTTTCTATATAAGGTCTATAAAACTCAGCATAACGTTTCCATATCTAAAATTTTGTCCCATCTTTTTTCATGACTAGTTTCTGTCATGTCAAAATAAACTACATAGTTTGTTTAGCTGGTTGATTATAATACACAGATCAAAGGAAATTGAGGACATGGCCAGCTTCATGACTGTCAGTAGAAGAGCAAAGTTAATGTTCCTTTTCCACTATAGCTGTGGTTCAGTGAAACCGAATTAAACAATAATTACAGTCAATGTTTCCAAATGTTCAAAAATAAGTCAATTGCAGTATTGAAGATTTTTTTCTGGAATACATAATTAAAATTTCCTACTAATTTTGGTTTTCTTTTTTGTATGAAGTCACACTAGATCCCACCAAACAAAGGAGCCTTATTCTGTAAGGCCTTCCCTTGAATTCCATCAGACTATTTGCTATACAAGGAATCACTTATCAGGTATATAATGCTAAAATAAGAATTCAAGTCAATAAAAGTTTTAATAATTATGTCTACCTTCATTTGGAGTTATACTTAGCACATATATAATGCTAGGCGTTAGCTTTGAAGAACAGCAGTTCTTGTCCTTTTCTGTAAATGGCTCAAAGAGTAAGTTTACATCTCAGAACCAAAATTAATTTCCATTGTTAATCTTGCTGATGTCTGCCAGATTTGAGTTTTGTTCATTTTTCCAAGGATTGGAATCTGCAATTGCACAACCTAGCAGAGTGGGAGAGGTGGCGGAATGGTTGCAGTGTCTCACTATAACTTCTGATGAGCAAGTTTCAGCCTTATTCCTCATTTATATGAAGATGGTCTGCATTCAGCATCACAGCAGCAGTTGATGTTGGTCACAACAAATCAGTATGACTACATAGCAAGTAATGTTTTGTGGTTTTGAATATAAAGAGGGTGTCCCATAAAGGGATTTATTTCTGGAAAGGCATCAATTTTCTTGTTATTACATATATGCATAGAAAATGTAGTCCAGAATCTGATCTGATTGTAAATATTTCAGGTTTAACCATTGGTTTTAGCCAAGCATCCAAGTGTTCAGGTATATTTAGACCTTCGACCTGTTGAATCTCTGTGTTTCTTGGTTCTGAGAAACCAAAAAGGGAAAGTGTTACATTGCCTCTATTCTTCTAGATCACACTTATTTATGTGATGACGACTAATAGAATTTGTTCTGAAAAATACCCATGTAATGATTAAAAAAATAATTTAGTGAAGTGTCACTTGTTAAATCCATATACAAACTCCCCCCAAATATTAACTTTTTTATCCCTACAAATCTCCACCACTTCTTTATGTGGATTCATGTTGGTAAGAGCACATAGTTGTATTATACTTGCTATTCTACCTAAATTTATTTGGTGTGACAACAAATATCTATTTCAATGGACAGATTCTTTTCCCTTTCAGAAACAGGGGAAGAGTTGCGATCCATTTATAATTTACCCATTCTAAATTGCTGAAAATGTAATGTTGTTTACCACAACATGAGTTATTATTTTGGAAGTATTTGAAGGGCATTATAGTGGGCTGCCAAGGCTGAAAACAAACATTTCTATCAGTATGCCATGCATATAACCTATATTTGATCCAACTTTGTCTCACGATAGAACTTTTGGGCAGTTTTAAATACAAGAAATTAGTATTGTCTGATCTGCTTGTTCCCTGCAGAAGATCAATAGTGAAAATTCTGTTTTCTGCAATATAATGACATGTAAAAAGTTGCAGCAAGTGAAAGAACTCTTAGACCAGAACTAATTGTCAAGTAATAACAAAAGCCTCTGCACTGTACTAATAAAACATTGTTGAAGAGTCAAACATTGGTGATCATTCTTAGGTACATTTTTTAAAATAAAATCGTTAACGTGAAAAAAAGCAATGCTCTTTTAAATGTTATATAGATTCTTTGGAGAAGAATAACTTTGGCATCAGAATATTTTTAAACTCTAACTTTGATCTAACTCTTTTACGTTAAGTGAGAAATCCTGTTTGACAAATGAAGGATCATTGAACTCTTTTGGCTACATTCTAAAAATAACAAATATGGTATAAAAATAACTTTAAATTGAGAAAGTGATTAGTCACATGAAGGTTGATTAATGCATAATGCAAATATACAAATTTAAGTCCCCTACAAGTATTTTTTCTGAGAAGCTCAGTGATGAACTTACCAAACTTACATGGCAAGTTACTCAATTACTTGAGCTCTTCTGATAACGGCCAATTTTAACAATATTTCTGTGGCTTTTCAAGGTGCTGTCACAAAATGTGGGTAAAAATTCAAGGATTTGCAAATGCAGAATCCTAGATGCTCTCAGCTTGACTTTTAAGAAACATAATAGGCATAGGACCTTGATGCTAACTTCATCCAAATAAAGATACCATTGCTGGCACTGAGCTGCAAATGCTTTCCTTTGCAAGACATAAGAGACACTAAAGGGAGCAAAGACTCACACAAAGGGACTTACAAATGTTAAAAAGAATGTCATGCATAGTGACTCAAAGTAAAACATGCAAAAACATATTTACATTTTAACTTACAGTACAAATACCATCTTGCATAAAACCAGCTGGAAAGAAGTAATAAATCAGTTGCTAAAAGGAAGCAATGGTTCATGTATTTGCCAAGTGATATGCTAATAAAAGAAAGTAGTAAGATTTAAGGCTTTCTAAACTTAGTCAACACACAGGGTAGTCAATTTAGGCATGTTTATTCTTTATAGTATCAGTGAACCTTCACTTTTTAAATATCCTCCTGTTCAAGATACATCACCATCAACAGGACACTGACAAACTGGGGAGATGACAGAATTTATGTAGGAAAGCATATGTTAGCATATCTGCTAACAAAGACTATAAAAAAAACCCCCACCTTTTTACAGTTTGCAAGTCTTACAATTGTTTTTTCTTAATTAAAACACAGGAACAACCAAGTACTTCATAGCCTTGTGGATGCTTTATGATACCTTCAGACCTTTGAGAGGCATTTGTCCATTTTGGCTTCTTCCTTCTCTTAAAGGCAATATCCCATGATGTGCCGACATTTTACCTTTACATTAAACAGCCTCGCATTAACCCCTGATGCATTTCCAACACAGAGCATTCTTAGCATGTAGAATTTCACCAAAACTGACAACAACATCTCACAAAACAGTAAGTAGACACTAATATAAATGGCCATACCTTGAAGAAAACAAAACTGGCATTTATTTTCCGACTGTAGTTACATCAGTTTAATCAAGGTTAGACACATTTTTTATTTCCTAAATGAGCACCATAAATGTTACACTGTTAAATCATTTACATTTTTTCTAACTATGGTAAAAATTCCTTTACTTTCCATTGAACATAATAGTCTCTAGCAGCTGGTGACAGCTGATCTGTGCATGAGTCATATTGGATATAAAGCACAATTCACGTTAAGAATGAATTATGGAATTAAGCATGCCATGCTTCTGTAACAGTGAGCTGAACGAGCTTCAAGGTGACATTTCCAGTCAAAGTTAACTCTAAGCACAGACATCACAAATGACAGACGGCCTTGGAAAGGAGTGTGTTTATTCGGGGTGTTATGGTGAAAAAGTGAAACATGACCTGAAGTCCAATTTTCAGCGAATTCAGTAGCCAGTTCCTGGTGACACTGCTGGTACAAAAAGCCAGGAAGATTTGAGAAGCCCTGGAATAAATGACAGTGCTGTAAGCAATGAGGTACATAGCCATGGATAGGGCAACTAAATTTCAGAATACAGGTCTATTTTATACAATTTGTGTACAATATAGATACAATTTGTATGCAATACATATGGTAATACGTGTATTCACACATTAAAACTCAAAACAACAGAAGAAAGGTAAATCACAATAGTCCTTTTGACATTACTATTGTAGAACATATTTTTCTCCAAGACATGTAGGAGAACCTGCAACATATAAAGGGATATGGATTGTTAAGGCATTTAGCAGGGAGAATGAAAGTAGCTGCATTCATCTCTGAGGCCTCCAACATAAGAAAGGCATGGACCTCTTGGAAGGAATCCAGAGCAGGGCCACAGAGATGATCAAAGGGCTGGAGCACCACTCCTGTGAAGACAGGCTGGAGAAGTTGGGGTTGTTCAGCCTACAGAAGAGAAGGCTCCTGGGACACCTTATAGCAGCCTTCCAGTACCTAAAGGGGGTCTAGAGAAAGCTGGAAGGACATTTTATAAGGACATGTAGTGAAAGGAAAGGGCAGAATGGCCTGAAACTGAAAGAGGGTAGATTTAGATTAGATACGGGGATAGAATACTTTTCTATGATGGTGGTGAAGTGCTGGCACAGGTTGTCCAGAGAAGCTGTGGCTGCCCCATCCCTGGAAGTGTTCAAGGCCAGGCTGGACGGGGATTTGATCAACCTGGTTTAATGGAAGTTGTCCCTGCCCATGGCAGGGGGGTTGGAACTAGATGATCTTTAAGGTGCCTTCCAACCCAAACCATTCTATGATTCTATGATGCGTATTTCATTCTCCTGACAGTGATCACTTGTATTTTCTTGCTTATCACCACTCTTATTTCTAGCCTCCATCTGGTATCTGTTCCTAGGACCCTCCCTCCTCCATCTAGTTAAAGGTGATTTCTGTGACCTTGTGATTCCTTTTCCAGCAAGGGCAGGGGTAGATTCTTCTTTGCTTAGTGTATTCAGCTGAACAGAAGATTGTAAACTGGATGGGAAGGATTTGTTACTGTATCTCTGAAATAATATGTACGGCTCATTGGGAATCTTCAACAGTAAGTATTAGGAAGCCTAATGACCCAACAAGACCTAGATGATCTTTAAGGTCCCTTCCAACCCAAACCACTTGCCCTGGTTTCAGCTGGGATAGAGTTGGTTTTCTTCTTTGTAGCTGGTGTAGGGCTGTGTTTTGGATTTGGTGTGAGAACCATGTTGGTAGCACACTGATGGTTTTAGCTGCTGGGTAATGTTTAGATTAAGTCAAGGACTTTTCAGTTTGTCGGGCCCTGCCAGCGAGAGGACTGGAGGGGCACAGGAAATTGGGAGGGGACACAGCCAGGACAGGTGACCCCATGTGGCCAAAGGGATATTCCATACCATATGATGTCATGCTGAGTGTATAAGCTGGGGGAAGGAGGAGGAGGGAGTGACATTCAGCCTTTATGCTGTTTGTTTTCCCAAGTAACCGTTACACGTGATGGAGCCCGGCTGTCCTGGGGATGGCCGAACACCTGCCTGCCTGTGGGAAGCGGGGATGAATTCCTTGCTTTGCTTTGCTTGCATGTGTAGCTTTTGCTTTCCCTATTAAGCTGTCTTTATCTCAACCCACAAGTTTTCTCACTTTTACCCTTTTGATTCTCTCCCCCATTCCACTGTGAGGGGAAGGTAAGCAAGTGTCTGCATGGTGCTTGGTTGCTGGCTGGGGTTAAAGCTGGACACGTTATAGGATTCTATGAATGTTCACCCAGGTTTACTACATACTTGCCAAGAATTCATTGTATTATTCTGTGTAAGTAACTAAAGCCAAAGATCTCCATTCTTTCTTATTCACCATTGCTCACAATCTAAGATGAGTTTCTCAGTCTCAGTGTGTCACTAGCCTTGATCAAACAGCCTGGCAGAAGGCAATGCCAGCTTTTGAATTTTGACTCTGCTACATGTCATGTGCCATTGAGTGGGCAACAGATGACCCTAGTTAAATAGGCCTATCTTCTGTCCGCTGATTGTGTGACTGAAATGTTTAAGAGAAAGGAATAGTGAAATTACTTGGTGCATAGAAAATAGGGGATGTTTTCTCTCAGACAAGTTTCCTGGAAAATGGGTAGATATTTTGGAGTGCGTAAAATCACATATTTCACCCGTATGTAAGACTCCGTATGTAAGAATAAATTCTGAGATTCAGGAGGGTGGTGAAGCTGTCTTATCATTCTTAGACGTATCCACAAAACCTAAGCCTAGTAGAGGAAGATAATTTCCCCCATATTCCTTGTGAAGAATGACCAAGTAAACCAGGACTCTCCAGGCTAAGGAAAAGGCAGCTGAACAGCAGTATAATAAGCAAGAATGACAGAGAAGAAGTGAACAGAAGGTTATTGTTGTTCTTCATCTAATAAAATGTTCAGAAGTGATCACATCAAAATGGCAGCTGACATTTAAAAAAGCAAAAGGAGATGCTTCATTCATTTATTTACGTTTTAGGACTCCTTGTTATAGTGAGCAAATCATTCACACAGATGCAACAAACCAACTGGACAAACAGGGAGAACACCGAGTCTAAACCATACAAGCTCTGAACCAGGAAGTTTTTGAGACAGCAATGGCAGGGAGCTGGGAGAGGGCTCTGCAAAGTACCACAGTGTCCTGCTGACTCCGACCCATCTCTTTTCCGCAGGCATCCTCCATTGCCTGCCTCCAGAGGTGGCATGCTGGAGATGGTGATCTCTTGGTATGACCTGAAATAACTGTTCTTTTCAAGCTCCAGCAGAACCCTGTCTTTCTTCAATGAGATTCAATATCTCCCATTTCATCTATTCTCCAAATGCATATATAATTCCATTTCTTCATTCATTTCAAATTGAGAAACTGATTTCAAAATTATGAGTCCAAAAAGCCTATTTCTGTCCTGGTTTTCTTTATATATTACCTCGTCACGTTAATTACAGTACATGATCTATTGCAAATGGAACTACATTGGGGACACCAAATGTTTCAAACTGTTAAAGTGATGTGACACTGTGGGGTTTATGTCATTATTTCTCACAGCATTTTTATGTTCCAATATTTTTATTTTTAACATCTTAGAACTGTCCTCAACATAAATTGAACCATGTGAACATTTTGCTAAATGAACAACATATTCACTGTGACAATTCAAACAATATTTAACGTGAATTTTTTCCTCCACAATTGAGAATGATAAAAGACATGCCTTGTAATCCCATTATTTCATAATGCGCAACGTCCACATAGACAAAATCCTTTCTGAGTTGCTCTGAGTTAGCTTAGCAAACTTCTTCCTTCACACTTCTGTAGGCGTTCTACTGAAAGGCACAAGTCGTCCAGCAATTCTGTTAAAGTTTGTGATTTCACAGAGAAATTTAGCTCATGCAAGACATAAATTTCTTATATTCCTAGTGTTCCGAGAATAACACGAATGATTACAGAGCTCAAAGATTATAAATAGCAAAAAAACATAGTTCATGCTTACAGCACTAAACAAGGAAAGCAGGAATATCTGAAAGATATTTTAAATTTCTACCTGATTTACTGTGCTTCTACTCAGAAACTTTCTCAGACCCCTTATTTTGGTTTCTGGATTTATTTTTTAAGTAAAAAGAAACATACTAGTACTGGGATTTGTGTTAAAAGAAATACAAAAAACCTAAAGACATATGCAATTGGAAAAATGTTCATAGCAATCTGAAAGCTTGGAACAAATAATTAATTTGATGGATTTCACCTTTTATTCTGTTTGGGCACGGTTCTTGAACATACCACGTCTTTCTCAACTTTTCTCATTATTTCAATTTACAGAGATAACATAGTGACTGATCTATACTTGGGCTGCTGCTAATTCTTGAACAATTTATTTTAAATATCTGACACTGTAGGCAGGCATATTTACTGACCTCCAACACCCCAAAATTTCCCAGACTAATTAATGTAGGTCTGCTTATGTTCATCAATACTGCCATGAGTTTTCCGCAGGTTGCTGTCCCTGAAAGATGTTCACTCAAGATAGCTGCACAGCACACTGGGAAATTTGTTTTTATTATTATTATCATTACATTTATTATTATTATTTATGCAGACACCATGCTGATTCCACAGGATGATATGGCATTTATAGCATCTCAGTCTTTTGATGCACCTTCCAAAGTCTGGATGTCTGATCTCATAAAGCTCCTGGTGATCAGACATCCTACAGGCAACTGAACCTCAGAGCTGGAGTCATGCATGACTCTTGGAGAGTACATTGGTAAGTGCAATCCATATGCATGAGTGTTTCAGAGGGATAGTTTAGCTCAAAGCTGTAAGAAGATAATTTGTAGTAACAAATATTTCAATGATTCAGGCTATTCCTCTGCTTACTTCCATACTTGGTGCAGATGGGCCTCCCCTTACACAGGTGGAAACTGAGTCATAAACGAAGGACATTTATTTTGTATTCCTGGAAGTGTCACTGAGGAGTCTTGAGATTAAGCCTGGGGTTATGAGGGAAGGAGGGAAGAACAAGTCATCTTTTCCAGATGTGTCAGCCAGTCAGTTCCTAGCAAAGGCTAGAAGAAATTACTGCTTATACTGGCATCAACAGCAAACAAGAGCTTCTGTTCAGGGGCAGAGAAGCCATGAACCTCTTTAGATACAGCTTTGATCCAGACCTGGAATTCGCCTTTTTTACTTCATCTCATTATTTTCCCTAATTTGGTTAGACCGAAAGCCCTCTTCTACTCTGCATGCTTTCTTAGATTAATTGTCTTGATGACTATGAGTGCTCTCAGCTAATGAACTTGTAATATGACATTAATATGGTGGAATGGTTGGTTTCTTTCCCGTTTGATTTAACTCATCTGCTCACACACAGGAGAGAGCCAGTATAACTGTGTTGCTTTTGGTTGATTTAACTTACTGTTACTACATAACAATTTTATATATTTAATTAATATTGGCTTAAATTCTGCTTCAGATTTGTAGATTTAGTTCTTAGTGGGTTTAGTAGGCAGTTTAGTTACATGTCTTTGCCCATAATTTTGCACTGAATAATGAGTCATTACCACACATCATTAAATATAAATGGTGAAATAAAATAACCCTTACATTTCATGTTTTTGTACTCTAGGTATTCTACATTCTAATAACCTGTAATTCTGAATAGTCCAGTATGAGCCTTCTCTGTGTCAATCACGTAAATACATAATGAACCTCAAGTCTTTTTAGGTATTTGATGAACTTTTCTGAATTTTAGGTAAGCCTGTACATGTCTAGACATGTTTGCAATATAGACTTTCTTAAGGTTTGTTTTTGGAGGAGAGAGATATTGTATTTTTAAAACACTATTAGCACCAGCATGCTAGAAAAAAGACAATCTTAAAACTCAGGAGTAAACACTACTTACAGTGTGAGATCAAATCACAGTCCCAAGATGGAACGCTGGAGCCTTATGCATTGACAAAATGTTTCTATGCTAAAACTATCCTACCTCTCAACGGTGTATGCAAAGCCCCATAACACCAGAATAGCTTTTTTCACTGGTTTTCACAGCCAAAGGTACAATTTCACTATATTAAGTCCTTGTTTAAATCTTCCAAGCTTACAGAAATTCAGCAGTATAATTTCTTCTTTGTTTTTTAAGGAATAGTTTTTATCCTTAGACAGTTCTAATAAAAGCATAACCATTTGTGTGCAGGCACGTATGGAAATGCATAATTAATAGAGATTTATTGTTTCTTACATGTACATTTTCAACATTAATTTTACATTGTTTCACGGGTTTTATGATAATGCAATTTTCCCTGATATGTGATGATAATCATATTATAAAAAGACTTAGTTTTCTTTACCACACATGTCAGATCGCAAGCCATATAGATAAATATTAGGTAGTATTTTTACTTGGGTACCAAACACACATCTTGAAAAGGTAAAGCAAAGAAAACTAGTTTAAAATCATGATCTTCTGGTATCTGAGTTACCCTAAATGCAATTATAGATGCTTCAGGAAAAGGGAAAATGGGTGAAAAATTTTCCCCCTATTCAAACAAGAGTTTCCATTCTGAAATATCAAACTGAAAGCATATAGAGGTTTAAAACCATTCAGATGAAAATTCCATGTCCTGTACTTATTTTAAAGTACAAGATAGAAGACAATCCTTCACATAAGTAGTAGTTAGAATAAGTGTTCAATAATAGGGATAAAATTTGTAATATTCAATAGACACTTTTGTCTCTCTTAACTTTCTTTCTTTCAGAAGCAATCAAAATTTTTGGCGAAGATGGAGAGTTCATCCATATCAAGGATGCAATGGAGAATCCAAGGTCATTACTTAATTGTTTTATAGACACTTATGAAACAAAAGGACCCCAACATTTAAGTACTGGAAAGTACTGCAGTTCTACAGGGGATTCCATGTGGTATGAGAAACTGAGAGACAGAGAAAAAAATATTATTTTGATGTCTATAATACTGTCATTGATGAAAGTTAATCATCATAAGAAACTAAAAAGAATTATAATTTTCTCTTAAAATCAAGCATGTGAAAAAAAATACCTTTTATTAAAATATTAAGTATTTTATCATTAAAATATATATCTAAATCACTGTAATGCACTATTTACAACCATGAAGATATAATTTTAGAAATAATAAAGAAAATCATAATTTACTGGAAATAGTCTGCTCTGCTATGAATCAGCTGCAGGGTGAAATCACCAAACTGACTTTTCTAGACCTTTCTAATAAAACTCAGTCATGTGAATCCAAACAGTTAAGCAACTAATTATATATGAATTTATAAATCATGAAGCTTGAACCTTAAATAGTCCTAGAGCTCTTGTGAAAGTCCTCAGACAGCTTCTTCAGCTATCATTCTTACTGTTGTAAAGGAAGAATGGCCAGTTTGCAGACACTGAAAATTATATACTTCAAAGAACAGAAAGAACATATTTTGGGGTTTTTTTTCCCCAGTTATTTTCTAACCTTTTTTTTGGCTATTTTCCTCCTTTACATATATTTTGGATGGGCATAATCTGAAACATTTTAGATTAAATCTTTGATCTGTTATTTCAATGAGGCAAGAATTTTGTTTCTGTGTTCAAGAATTGTATGAAACATACTTTAAAATATCCTTGCACTATGGTATCTGAAATTCCCATTACTTAGCATGCCTGCAGAATTCCTTTAGTCACAAAAACCCAACAAATTGCACGTAATTCTTTCTTTCTGGAAGTTACTTGCACAATGCAGAGCAATCTCATCAGATAAAAATCAACATGCTTGATATTTAAAGTTCTTTTATAGAGTTTTGACTTGAAGTATTTTACCCACATATTCTTCAGAGACACACAGGGCAGGAACTGCATACATTTTACTTCTTTTTGTATTTTATTACAATATAACCTATACATAGATTTTTTAGCATTTTATTGCAATTTACACCTAAAGCAGTTACATCCAGAGCAGTTTTGACTTTAGTAACACTCCTCTTACAGCCAATAGAAATACTACTTAAATGGCAACTCTAGAACTGGATTATTTAAATTTGTTCGGGAGACTCTAGAAGTAAAGAATTTAGCTTTCTGATTTATGTAAGAGGGTATATGTCTCTGAAACATATTCCAGAACACTAATTTTACTAAAACACTCATGTAGATTGACATTATTTTTTTTCAGAGTCAATATAGAAATATGCATACATCTTTACATGGTGTGAAGTGCATAACAGTTAAATGTTCTTAAAAATCCAGGAAAGTTAGCACTACTGATAAATTAATGAGTTGCATGATTTTTCTGTACTGATCTGTGGGAAGCACTAAGGCTCTTAGTCTTAAGAATGTAATGGTTTGATACCTGGATTTGGACTCATCAGGTTTAACTTAGGTATCTAATGACTATCTGGTTACCCTACATACACTTTCAGGTCAGTGGAGAGAAATAGATACCTGGAGGAGTGATGATCCAATTTCTGCTAAGATAGGTGCCTATGAAAAACAACTCACCTTCAAGGGTAGGCTGTTCTTAATTTACCATAAAAGCAGCCTGAAGTGTCTTGTTTGGCAGGGATCCCATGCTACTTGTACATGTAAGACGACATCAGTGACCTATGGCAGGCCTACCAACATTCTCCAGTTTTCTAGAAGGTAGTCTCTTCTGTTTCGTATTTAAAAATGGGGAGAAAAGGTAAAATATGTCTATGGCTAGATTGTTGTCTAGCCAGTCCATTTGCTATTATTTAAAGTTTTCTGGTACAGAATCCTTTTTCGTTGAATTCTGAAATCTCTGGATAAAGTGTAAGGTTCTTTGCACATTCTCTGGCCAATGAAGGTTGAAGAAGGCAACTGAAAGAATGCACCTACATAAGCTAGTTGACTTAAGATATGAAATGTGTGAGCAGCCAGTTGTTCAGCAATTGCCCCCAGTGTGCTTGTCATGTTAGAAATTTCTGATGACTTTTTTCCTTTCTTAGTGCCATATAATTTTAACAAAAACGAAACTGAGAAAAAGATAGAATATGCATACGTTAACACAGTACTTATAAAACACTGGAAAGCCAAATTGCAATTCCCTCTTTCACCCATCCCTTGTGTGTACTCTGTGGAATAAGCCTTGCTTTCTGAATATTTAATGATGCCTAGTGAGAGTCTTGCAAGAACTACCTTTTAACCCTCCAAACTATCACATGGATTTTTAATTTAGGACACCAAGGTTCAACTCACTGCCTTCAGAAAGGGATAGGAGATAATGCTGATCTCTTCTGCTGTTTCCCCTCTCACACCCACATCCCAAACACATGTAAATCCCATTCAAATAACTCCTTAACTGTTTCATTGAAATTCTTGCCCTTTGGATGGACCCTAGTCATTTTCCACCTTTTTTTCTCACCAATTCTTTCCACACTCTTACCCACCCCAACCTTGCACAAAGAAAAAGCAAAGTGTCCAATAAATTATTTTTTTTAACATATACAATGAATTGGTTTAGAAGACAAGAAAATGTAGAATAAAATGCAAAGCATTTCTGGAAGTAATCTTTTATCTACCCAGTGGTTCACTGGTTACAGTATTAACTTAGGATGTACAAAGCTACTACAAAATAGTGTTTTAACAAATACATGATTTGTCTCCAAATACCACAGTTTCTAATTCTAGATGACTTCTGAATTATTAAGTGTAATTCCATCAGCATGCAAATTTTATCTAAATTTTGTTCTGTTCAATAAACAAATGTGCAATTGTGGGAACTTCCACAATTCTCAGAAAATTTAATTATTATTCTTCAGTCAGCCTGCTTCAAATATTAACTAATATCACTAATTTATAATATAATAATAGGGTGGGGTTTTTCCCATGCTGCCTATTTAGAGAGTGGTCTGGAGCTAAAGGCAATCAGTGATAATGCTAATAACTGCTCGGTTTAGCTGTCATTTTAAAATCCAAAATAGAGAAATATTTGTTTTATGCCCACATTTATTTTATTTCATTGTATGCATTTGATGGAGGTGTTTGTTAAGTTACTATTCTCTAAGTATTCACATTAAACTCAGGATTAGATATAATTTTGATGAGAGTAGGTTTCTTTTACAGCTCAGTTGTTACCCACTCACTATAAAAGCCAGAGCCATTTCTTTCCACTTTACCTACATCCTTCCAAAAAACCACCCCTAAATCTGTTATTAGAAAGGTTGCTGAATCAGAGGCTTCAGACATCTCAGTAGTCATCTTCTTCCATAATGATGTACTTTGACACCTCTGGATGCATTTTACTACTAAAATGAGTTCTAAATCAATCAGCTACTTAGAAAATCACAGCTGGGCATGTGAATGGAACAAATCTGAATCTTCAAATGTACTCCAAATAGCTCATGGCAAAAGAACACTTCGGCAAATGAAGGTCAATTAGCTTTTCTTTAAATATCATATTATACTTTTTTAATTAAAATACCAGTTGTTTGGCTTAATATCTTCATTCTTATTATATTTTCATCCAAGAATTAAGCTACTAGTCCTCAAAATCCTTCAGCATAATTGGTTTTGAATCAGTTCAAATCATGTTGTGCATTCAGAGAATCATATGATATCATTCTCTGCTTTGAATCAGATCATGAACAGAGCTGAAATCAGTGAATATAGGCATGGTAATCTTATGCTGCCAGGAAATTAATTCCTTTCAATTCTTTGCCCCATAAAGGATTTTACATTCTGTTTAGTTGTTCTTAAATCATTGTTCATGGCTTGTAGCTCACGTCTGTATTAATAGAAGTAAACATGTCACAGTAGAAACAATAATATATTTTAGAGTTTAGATCTGGACTTAAATTAACCTCTTTTTTTATTCCTCCCAGCTTTCTAAATTGGTAACAGACAGATGATACAAAATAACAGATTGTTTTAAATTGGTGGAGTCACTTCAGATTACATGGCTTACATTTTATGATGTTGCTAGCTATTATCACACGATGTAACATAATTTGTCAAAGTGACATATCAGTAACATGGCAGAAACACCAGATGTCATAGGAATGTAAGAATGGCCAGACCAATTTAGTTAATTTGACCTTTCCAGCCAACCTGTCTCTAACAGTGGCCAGTACCAGATGCCTCAGAAGAAACAAAAAGCCTTCCACAGTGAAAAAGATTTGAAAAAAATCAATGTGAGGGAGCCTTTTCACCCTATCTAAATCTCACTCAGCAAATGATGGGCTCATTTCCTGCAATATGAGGATATAAATTTATTCTGCTTTTATAAACAGAACTAAAATTCCTAATGTAACTGTTGATTTATTTCCTTAGTAGTATCATCATGAACTCTTTCTGAATTCTGTTAAAATCATGACCCCTGGAATTCCCTGTCATACCCATGACAAGGAATTCCATAACTGATTTGAACACTTAATTCCTCTCAGTGACTACTTCTTTCCTATTAATTTAAATATGTACCCCTTCAATTTCATTGATTTTCTTTTTGTTCATTAAGAGAACAAAAAGAAACAATAGCCTTACCTTTTCTAGAAACCAGTGCTAAATTAATAAAAAAGTGAGCACTGACTAGGGATTAATAAATCAAAATGTTATCTTCATTCAGCTGAAGATTAAAACCACCATATACCTGAGTGCTTCTCTGGAACACTAACTCTTAGATTCGTCAAGTCCCCCAAAAGTCTTCAATTCAGTCTGCTTTTTATTATGTTGATTCTCACTTTCACATCATTCTCAGCTTCTTTATTCCATGTCTCAACTAGTTTATTCTGTGTCATTTAGGATGGGATTCAGCAAACCAGAGGAACCATTTGTGCAGGTTGCAATGCACACACACTGAATTAATTGCATATTTAAAGAACTTTGTATTTTTTTATTTTAAAAAATATATTTATATTATTTATTTATAATAAATAAATTTAAAGAACTACATTAATCTGTTCTCTGAAGAAGTAGCCCCTCTGTGAAAAAAAGAAGATTTTTCACAGAAGGATTATTATTTAAAAAATGTTTTTTAAGGTAATCCAAATTATGGGGGTTTTGAGATTGTATTCATCTAGTCTCTTACATCATCTGCCATGTGCATAGATGTCAAGCAGTAAAGTGATCCGCTTGCTTATATTTTGTTGAAAGTTCAGAAAACTTTCAGTAAGTTTCAGATAACCTTTGCATAAGGAAGTTTTTGACCAAGTTTGAGACAGACAAAGGAATGTAGTCAAATTGCCTTTTCCCACAGACAGTTAGAGAAACTGCAGGAATACGTGTTAGTAAAGAACATAGACTTCCCATCATTTCTTATCTGAAACAGTCTGTTAACTCCTAGTTTCCACCACCTACTTAATAAGCAGAAGACAGTTACAGTATAAAAAACTGGTTTTTATCCGTGAAAATTAATGGTTTACTGACATTCTGTTAAGTTAAATAGTAGAAATTGATTTCCTGACTTCTGGTAGGGAGTGAGTGATCTTCCTTTTACATCATGGGCTCCTGGGACAGTATCTGTATCATTCAAGGAGGTTGCTCATCAGTTCTTGCTGCCCTCACAGTCACAGGGAGCGTTATTTCCCATTGACGAGCACTACCAAGCAATGACATCCCTAGAAAGAGTGTATATGGAAAGCACCATGGAGGAGTTACATGGATGAAATAGGTAAAAGGGAGCAAAAATTCACTGAGAATGTAACTGGATTACATCCTTTCCCAGCAACAATTTAATTTCAAAGAAGAAATGAGATTCAAAACCAACTATTTGTCCCTAAAAACTGTATTAGTTTCAGGATGATTCCCAGACAAAACAACTTAGTGAAGCAGCACTGCTAGACAGTGAATGACTGACAGTGTGAGCATCCAACCTCCTCGGGGGCATCTAAACATAGTGCTTCATAGCAATCCAAATCCAGTAATGAACCTCTAAGCTATAAACTATCTACTTTGCGGCATTTTGTTAGGCTTCAGTCCCAGAACTCCAGACTATTTAGGGGAAAAAGAAGGTCAATATCATATAATGCAGTTCAGTCACACTTGATCACATCTTTCTAATAACTAGATGAAGCTTGACCTTGACTTTGATGTTTATAGGGTAAAGAAAAGGTACAGCACAAAGCTGAACAGGAGCAAGCAGGCAGGCAAAAGCAGAAAAACTTTTAAAAAATTATTTATAAACACAGAATACTTTATTTCAGGTTTTTCAATGTCTCTTTCTTTTATTTCCTATTCTGATAGATATGTAGGAGGATTTAGACGTCTATTGCTCCACAAGTTCAAATCAAGTATACTGGCCTGAAAGCTACCATTGGCCTGCAGCACTTCTATTGCTAAATTTATGGGAAAAGGGAAGATTTATTTTTAGCACTAATTAATTTTCCTTATTAATGACTTTGTGATACACTATTAGGCTATAAGCGGAGTCACAGGAAATGATGCACACCATGTCATTTTTCTCTTTCTGCTCCTCATAAATATATTTTTTAATCAGTCTTCAGTTTTAGACTAAGCTGGAATGTAAAATCCCATTTTTTTCTTGCAAAAGTAGGTCTAAAGTCATGTCCATTCATTCTGGTACAGATTTCCTGCTCAGGAATGGAGTTCTGCTACTAGAGATAAGGTTGTGCGTGATGCATGGATTTGCAGAGGCATAAGTGGGAAACTGCAGGGTTGTATGATGTTATTATTGATTTGGTGTGGTGGGTTGACCTGAGCCAGCAGCTAAGCCCCCACTTAGCCACTTGATTATCCTGCCCCACCCCAGAGGGCAGGGGAGAGAATAGGAAGAGGAAAAGCAAGAAAACTCATGGGTTGAAAGACAGTTTGATAAATAAAAGAATGATAAAAAAACCCCAGCAGCTTCAAGTTCCCGAAGGATTCCTTAGGAAGCACTAAAGATTAATACTGTTGAGGTAACGAGATGAACAAAAATCATTCTTATCAAACTAGTTGTCAATTCCTATTTCCACAGTGTCATAAACCCCTCAGACTCTACTGGTTGTCTCAGTCCAAGGACCCTTTTACTCTCAGAGGGCTTTTTTTCTGACTTTACTTACACTACTTCAGTTCTAGAAACATCTGAGCTGGGGAGCCAGAAGATTTGTCCTTAGAAGCCACCATAAACCCACCTTGCACTAGAGCCTGGTTTTTGAATATCAGGGTACAGAATATGAAACATTTTGACACAGTGTTCACTCCACCAGGAACCCCCTGTTCTCTCAGAGAGACTAAATTAATATTGCTTATAGACAATAGCATTAACAGAGGTCTTCAGGATTCTTAGCCAAAATTATTTGTAAAGAACTATGTAGAATGTCTAAAGCTTGTCAACTACATAACTATTAAATTGGCTTCCCATTAGAAAAAATCCTGTAGATGAGAAAGGACTTCTCTGCATGATTTAACTTTCTGTGAATTGAGACATGGACAGGACTTTTGTGATTTTAGTACACCTTGGCTTTTGTAGAGGAGGCATATTTGGTATCATAATTACTTGTAAATAGAATAGTCAAAATAATTATGCAGGACTGTGTGTAGTATGGCTGGTTTTTTCAGTAAGAAGATTATTAACATACCAAAAATGACCATTGAACATGAAAGCTTGATAATTTTAATTTCAGTCTAATCAAAACATTAGGAAAGGCAAAAAAAGATATAAAGAAAAAGAACTTTATAGGAAACAGGTCTTAGTACTATGCATGTAGCTTTTTTCTTCAAGAAGTTTTTAAGTGCTGGTTTGAGTACTGAGGTTATGAAGCTAAATTACAAATTACTCTGTAGACAATTAAATAATCCTTCTGGGAATTAGATAGGAACAATGGGAAGAAAACCACTGTAAGACATTTTTCTAAGGAAACCAAAATGAATTAATGAGTCTTCAACATTTTGAAAGTAAGCCCAAGTGAATTGCTATTGTTGGAGCTGGCATAAAGAGTTATATAGGGTTTTTTTTTTTCTTATTTTATTAGAATTAAATAAAAGATGCCAAGCCTTAATGAATTTAAATACTGATGTAATGTAGTTTCTGTGAGAAGGAAGGCATTCATTGAATAATTCCCTTGTTTACTTTAGCTGAAAACTCCCTTGCTTAAGGAGATGAAGGAAACATCCATATGTCGTTTACAACACTATAATGGTGAAGATGGCACTGTAAAATACCAAAATCTTGCAACTCTCTAAACAAACTGCTTAAAAAGCATAAAATGTGTATAATAAGGCAACAGCAAATCTATAATATGTTCTTAATACAATAGCATGTTGACTTCTAAGCAATAATCGGCTATTATTCCTGATTCATCCAAGGAAAATGGGTAGGCATTTTTCTTAAAATGTTATTGAGTAAGTGTCATGTACTTACACATTTATCCACTTTGAGTTTTATTGTATTGTTCTAGAGATAATAATCTCAGTCATGATTATGAACCTATCAAGGGAGTCAGCTGTTTCTGTGAACTGAAAAAAGAAAACAAGGGGCAGGCTAATTCCCTAGGTCCTTGTATCCCTGATACCTCCACATGCCTGCCTTCATTCATGTGTTGGTTTCATGGGTCAGAAGCTCACCTGGTGATTCCTCTGCTGTGCAGAACCTCACCTGGAGGAATCAGCAGCCATAGGCTGTCTATGAAATACACCATTGTTGATGTTATTTTACAAAGGGTTCTCTATCGATAGAGAGAAAAGCTGGGTTCAGTCTAGTATTCTCCATAAACTTAATTTGTCTTTATTACCATGTCATTTGCTATCTTAGAAATTCTACGATACAGGTTGAAGATGAGGCATATTCCAGGTTCCATACTTGCTTTCTCTGGATTTTCATCTTCTCCCAGCCCCCTTCTTAGTTCAGCCTACTGAAGAGGACGTGTTTAGTCCAATTTCAGGGAGGTGAGTTACAAAACTATTATTCAAATGAACAGCTCAGATTCCATTGTCTAATTTTTATTCGGCTGCTTTTCTTCATAAGACAGTACGTGTTTTTGTAATTGAAAATGGAAATTAAGGCCTTATAATGCACCTTCACATATCCAGAAAAGAACAAATGCTGTAATGCTGTTATGATTTTCAGTGTGTTTTCTGTGGGGCTACAATATGCTGTGCAGAAACATTTGTATTTGCAGCCCTGCCAATAATCCATCAGATATTCATCATCCCTTTCTCATGTTCCATCCTTAGGCATATTTGAATTTTTCATTTTTGTTAAGGAAACTATAGAAAGATTTAAAATTGCTATAGTACCTCAATTAAGCCTGCCCTTCTTTTTCTAGTTTTCATGTTCTGATTTTAGTTTGAATTGGAAATTGCCATGGAGTTACTGAAATCTTTCAGTACTATCCATGTTACCATCTCGTTTCATATTTTTGCAATATGAGAACACTTCACATTTGTCATTGTTTATGAAAATACTGGATAAAATTTGTTACATTTGTGACCAACAACAAGGGTAGTTTTAGGCACTGAGTATTATAAAATCATTAAAACAATAATTGGTGTCTTCATCTCCTCAGAAATTTAGAAGTGGTATATGAAAATGTACACTTAGGGATTAAGTTTCTCCTTGAAAAGGTAAAGACACCTCAGGCCTGCTAAGAGAAGATCTAGCACCAGTCTCCTGTAAGCCTACACAGATTAGTAGCTGGTAGAGAAAAGCTGTTGCGGAACATATTCCCAAGTAATGATCAGACTTGTTCCCCAATAACTGTTAGCTTTAAAGATAGCTACTAAGCCACTCCATGAGAAATGTACTTCAAGAAAAAAATCTAGAAGTTAGTTTCACAATAAATGTCAGATTTTTTTTCTGTAGCTGGGAATTTTTCCTGTGCTGTTTTCTCTTTTCAGACTAGACCAAAGGCATTTGCTGGAAATGTAATGTTCATACATATTCATAAATCAAACCCTTTCTTGTTGTAACTCTACTGACTTCAGTAATACAAGAGAAGCACTTGCCACAAAATCTTTAGCTCGGAAACCATGCTATTAATTCATAATAAGTATGTTCATAGATTGCTATATGAAAATTCAAATCAAAGTACTTAATTTTACATAGTAATGTATCCATCCATATTCCCACTTTGTATTACACATACAGTGATGGGGATTTTCCCAAATGAAAGGGGAATACTAACTAGCACAAAACAAGTGACACAGAGGATCTACGTTCAGTTTAGGTCTAAGCAGTAAAATATAACAATCTGTGCATAGCAAGGCAGATTATTATCAGATATTGGTTGTATAATTGGGCTGAATGGCACAACTAGCCCAAATAATATATTTTTCATGACTTATGGCAAGAATATTTTAATATTTACTGGTTTTTTTTCACTAGTATTCTTTTATCAAAAAGGATAAATTTCTAACCTGAATGCTCTATGACATTGTGATTGTGTCAGCAGGACTATATCCAAGATATGCATAGCCTTTATTTGAAGTTGTTTATTAAATTTGTTTAAACAGATTCAGACACCTAAATTTGGACATCTACATGCAAGCCGTGTCAGCTTCTGCTGTAGCCAGTGGAGACCTGGCTGATTCAGAGTACAGAATTTTTCAGCTCACTCATAATGAAGCTCAGTCTCTGGACTCTGGACTCCACTTGTAGAGGAATGAAGGCAGCGGGTTGATTAGCATTGATAACATGCAGCTGTGGCCTTGCCTCCAAGTCAGTGGGTTGATTGACATGGATGATATGCAGGTGTAGCTCGTTCCTGCTAAGCGTTTAAATAGCCCTGAGGATGGTGAGAGAGGGCTGGATGGAGGAGGAGCAGTGTGGTCTGGCCTCTGGAGGAAGGAGAAACAGCAGGGACAGTAGAATCTGATTGATGGTAAAGCCTTGCTGCAACCTGATAGCTTGTTTGTGCTGCAACATCGGCTGACTGTACTGACTGGGTGTCCATTGAACAAGCTGTCATTGCAGACAGGACAGCATTGAACTTCCTACACATGAAGCTTGAGTGCTATTTCATTCACCTTGGGACATCTGATACTCTACAAGATCTGTCAGATATTACATAGTTTCCTGTGAAGACCTACTTCTTTCTGGGGTGGCAGCTGGAGAACATACAGGGTATTCTGGGGGATCTAGACTTCACTACCATTTAGACAACTCTGTAGAGCTTCTAGCTCACATGTAGATCCACGTGTAGCCATACCTAGTTGTCTTAATAGGCAGTGAATCAGACCAGTAACCTAGAATCTGTACTGGAGATTACTAATGAAGAATACAGTATGTTTACACATCCCTGCTCCATTTAAAATGTATGTTCACAAGCTCTTAAGAGCTAATTATTTCGGGTTTATTAATGATGGGAAAACATGTATTTATATAAATTTATTCAGGATGAACTCTTTCATAGCTAAAAATGACATAGCTTAATGGAATTCAAAGTTCAACAGGAATGGCCTTGCTGTATCTAACCTGTAAACCTTTTATCGATACTGTCCAATGGCACATCCCTTGTATAAAAGAGAGGACAAGTACGCAGTATTGCTTCTATATGTTCCTTGAAATTGCAAAAGTAGGCACCTAGGCTCTCTGAGAGCTAGGGGCAAGGGGGTGGCTTTATTTTCTAACAGTCCTAGGCAGATTTTCCTTCCACTGATTTGTGTCTACGTTTTTTTGTGTAAAACTTAAACTACCACAATACCATGTGGGAACACATTCCATTAACTGTGTGTTATATGAAATACACATTGCTTTGTTTTGACTTTATGTCTGAAGCATTAAATATTGTGCCACTAGCTGTTGCACTGACATAAATATTCTAGCATGTGCATTGCTTCTGCCTCTCTGAATGGTCACATTTTCATTGTACTCATCATCTTTCTCAGATGAATCAAGATCTATCAAGTCAGTGAATGTTAGAAAAGTGGGGTTATTGTCAAATGTCCAGTTTTACAGATGAATTGGTTAACATTTTCTAGAACACTGATTCTTTCCAAAAAGCCACTGAAATTCAGCCTCCAAAAAGAATCTCTTCCAGCTGATGAACTTACTCTTGCCTCTCTATTCTCCTCATCATATTGTCATGGATGAGACACAGTAAATTACGGTCCATACTAGATTTGGAGCTTATTTAAGAACCAACTAGATTAGAGCTTTTAACTTACTTGATTATCTCACACCCTCATTTATCCATGCCCTCCTGACCCCCAGTGCTTGATTGTGACTTCCCTTTGCCACAGGGGGATTGCACCTGGCCCAGGAAGTTTTGGCAGCAAGTCATATCAGTTTGTGCTGTGCATCTAATTAAACTTACTAGTCTTGAGCATTAATAACCAAGGTGTCTGGGAATCCTCCAGCATTCATCCCCACTCCATTTTCTGATCATCTGAATCTTCTCCCACTTCCAGAGTCTTTCCTCCATGCAGGACCTTAATTCTCTTCTTTCCAGGCCCTGTTCTTTCTGGGTACATTTCTTCTTGGGAACCCTTATTTAATGCACCAGCTCTTCTTTCTGGATGGAAAACACATCGTTTTCCAAATCTAAACTGTGTATGTGCAGAAGCACATGATCAGCCTTCTAACTGATGGTTCTGTCTCATGTCTCTTTATTTATTGAAGGACACAGGACAAGTTACTTTTTCTTAGTCAAGGTGTTACCAAAATTTACAACCAGCCAGTCAGTATCGGTTGCAGTCAGCAAGTAGGAGGTGTCTGCTTGGGAGTTAAAAAGTTCAGTTTTGGACCCCCTCATACACATACACACAAAGATACACCCAACTGTGTTGCCTGTTAGCACCCACAATCTAAACTGTTTTTCACCTCAAACACATATATACAGTCCTTGTGTGCATTTCTTAAGTCCCTGCACACCTATCCCTCCTTGTCATTAAAATAATGTTTATGGAAAAAGTTGCTTTGCTGTCTGGTGAATTGCTAAGCAGCATACTTATCACCCTCAATGGATACAAGATCATAGAATGATTTAAGTTCGAGGAGACCTCTGAGATCATCAAGTCCAATCGTTAACCTAGGACTGCCAAGTCCACCACTAAACCATATCCCTAAGCACAGCATCTGCACATTTTTTAAACACCTCCAGGGATGGTGTTCACCTCCCTGGCCAGCCTGGTCCAGTGCTTCAACACCCTCTCAGTGAAGAAATCTTTCCTAATAACAAACTCTAAACCTCCCCTGGCTCAACTTGAGGCTATTTCCTCTTGTCCTGTCACTTGTCACCTGGGAGAAGAGACCGACCCCCACCTGCCTGCAGCCTCCTGCCAGATAGTTGTAGAGAGCAATAAGGTCCCCTGAGCTTCCACCTCTCCAGACTAAACACCCCCAGTTCCCTCAGCTGCTCCTCATCAGACTTGTGCTCCAGACCCTTCATCAGCTTCATTGCCCATCTCTGGACACGCTGCAGCCCCTCTGCATCTCTCTTGCAGTGAGGGGCCCAAAAATGAACACAGGGTTTGAGATGTGGTGTCACCAGTGCTGGGTACAGAGGGATGATCACTTCCCTAGTCCTGCTGGACACACTACCACTGATACAGGCCAGGATGCCATTGGCCTTCTTGGCCACCTGGGCACACTGCTGGCTCATGTTCAGCCGGCTGTCAACCAGCACCCCCAGGTCCTTTTCCTCCAGGCAGCTTTCCAGTCACTCTGCCTTAAGCCTGTAGCATTGCTTGGGGTTGTTGTGATCCAAGTGCAGGACCCAGCACTTATCCTTGTTGACAGTCATACAACTGGCCTCAGCCCATCAGTCCAGCCTGTCCAGATCCCTCTACAGAGTTTTCCTATCCTCAGGATGAACACTCCTGCCCAATTTGGTGTCATCTGCAAACTGACTGAGGGTGCACTTCATCCCCTTGTCCAGAGCATCAATAAAGATATTAAACAGGACTGGCTCCAATACTGAGCCCTGGGGAACACCACTTGTGACCAGCTGCCAGCTGGATGTAATTCCATTTACTACCACTTTTTGGGCCTGGCTTTTTATCCAGTGTAGTGTACACCCATCCAAGCCATGAGCAGCCAGTTTCTCCAGGGTAATGCTGTGGGAGATGGTGTCAAAGGATTTACTAAAGTCCACGTAGACAACATCCACAGCCTTTCCCTCATCCACTAAGTGGGTCATCTGGTCATAGAAGGAGATCAGGTTAGGCAAGCAGGACCCGCCTTTCATAAACTCATGCTGGCTGGGATCAGGCCCAACCTGATCCCCTGGCTGTCTTGCACGTGCCATATGATGGCGCTAAGGATGACCTGCTCCATAACCCTCCGCAGCACCATGGTCAGGCTGACAGCCCTGTAGTTCCCTGGATCCTCCTTCCTGGTCTTTTTGTAGATGAGTGTCATGTTGATTAACCTCCAGTCTTCTGGAACCTCTCCAGTTTGCCAGGTCTGTTGATAAATGATGGAGAGTGTCCTGGCAAGCTCTTGTGCAGCTCCTTCAGTACCCTTGCGTGGATCCCATCTAGCCCCATAGACTTGTGCGTCTAAGTGGAGCAACAGGTCACTAACCATTTCCTTCTGAGCTGTGGGATGAAGACCCCACATCTTCATTCTGCTCCTTGTCCCTGTCTTTCAGCTCAGAGGTTGAGTATCCCAAGGGTAACTGGTCTTACTGTTAAAAGACTGAGGCAAAGAAAGCATTAAGCTGTATAAAGGTATGACAGCATATAGGTGTATGTGTATGAGAATAATCATTCTCTTTTTACTTTTACCATGGTTCTTCATGATTTTAGCAGCTGCATCAGTGTTACTAAGCAATGTCATTCAATAGGAGCAGAACCATAAAGTGAAGTGGTTGGTGCTGAGTGTTAAAATATGCAACCCCTGCATGAGATTTAGCTATCTGAACAGACTCTGAGAAACTATGGAACATGACATGAGAAATTGCTGAACACAACACAGTGAGAAGCTGGCAAAAGTTACAGCTAGTGCTGTAAGGAATGGCTGGATTGCACAGATGGCTAAGGAGGAGTTATGTGAGAAAAGGCCAAGATTCACAGAGAATTGTGGGGAGTATTGGGGATCTTTGGGGGAGAAGCACTTAGGTAACCATATTGGTAATATGAGGTAAGACAGATGACCTAGGTAACAGCAACAGAAATACCACATTTGGGTAAGAGTGTAGCAAAACTGAGATCACTGCAGAAAAAATAATTATGTGTGGGTTGTTTATATGGGAGGAGACAAGGGTGGAGAAAGAAGGATTGAGGTGGATGAGAAGTACAACTATGGGAAAACAAAGAGGAGGGGAGGAGGCTTATTTTATGTAAGCAAGTGGCTGGACAGTATGCTTGTCTGACTGAGCCTCACTACTTTTTCTTTGTAATGTCACTTTCTTTCCTTTATGTATATGTTGGAAAGTCTAAGTGACAACAGCCAAAGGCTGGGTTGTGTATATACCTACCTAGTGGACTTCAGCCCTCTGTACATTGTGTGTGTGTGTGTGTGTGTGCATGCTTATCTGCCCCTCTGAAATACATGTTCAGTCCTGCTACTGGCTGGACCTGAAAAAAGGAACACCGGGAGCTTTGGTAAATGTGGAAAAATGTAGGAAGTAGTGATAGTCAAGAGTTTAACTTCAAAAAAAAAAAAATACACTAAATTGGAACTAAGACAGCAATGTAGCCAGATACAATGCCACTTCATACATTCTCATTAATTTTTTGCTTTTCTAAGGCTGATGGGTCATTCCAGGCTGATGGTCATGATGTTTTCCCTTGTGATTCTACACATTTGGTCATCCATCACAATCCTTTGTAAACTTTCTAGTTCTCTTCATGCCTTTCTTTGAAGAAGAGTGACAGAGTAAGAGTTTCTGCACAGCACTGAGCTGTGATGAAGTGATGAGTATCACCATCATGCTGATGTTTTCCATTTTGTGCTCTATTTCTTATACTTAAGATATTTTTAATGTCAGTTGAAGAATTTAGAAATATTTTTTTTGTGTAAATTATCAAAGACATTAAATTAACAGATATAGCCTCTCCCCAACTGGACACCAAATTGGAGGGTAGCACAAAAAAGAAATATCCTGAAGGAGAAACACAGAATTTGAGATCTGATCTGAGGTGAGCATTCTTGGGTGCTGCTTTATGGCTGGAGCTTTCAGAAGTAGGGAACCTAGGCACAGAAAGATTTATGCAGACCTTGCTAAACCTGAGATGTACTAAGCTGGGTGCTGGCAATGATATCTATGAATGTATAATCTTTGAGATATCTTATCTGATAACTCAGCCACAGGAGCAGAGACATCCACCAAAGCAACAGAAGGTACAGCTAAACAATGAATCTTCGAACAGCAGATTTTATGGAATATTTCTATGATGGAAAAACAAAACAAAACAAAACCCTGAAACAAAGGCTTCTGCTGCATTTATTAAGATGTATTAAGATGTCTACTTTGCTGTCTCTCACGAATGATCTCAAAAAATCACTTGCCCATGTTATAGCAACCATTACTGCAGTAGTAAGAAAGAAGGAAAGACTAGGAGAGCTGACACAGATCATCGAAAGAGCAAATACTAAGCTAGCAAAGGCATGCATATTCAGCTTTTCATCTTCCTGGGATAAAAGAATCTTACTCACTCAACTGGAACATGAAACAAATAAATAAATCAATAAATTACAATTTCAAAATTCAGGAAGCTGCATTTCTTTAGCAAAGAATAAAAGCAGTATTAGAATATTAGTTGGGATCCCTTTGCTTCGGGTAAATTCAGTCCTTTAACTGAATTCTTAACAATCTGTTCTGTTGAAGTCCTTACATGCAAGTGAAATACTAGAATTTTATCTTGGGGAAGATTTTACTAGCTCTGAAATTTCCCATGAAAATAAAATCCACAACACTGCTGCAAATTATTCCTTGTTCAATTCTACTTTATGTTTATATTTATTGACCATTATTAGCATGAGAATATGATAGGGAAGGTCACCATAGAGCTATCTACTTACTGTATACTTTTATCCTTTACCTATTACTACCAATTTGCTAAGTTTACATGTCAAAACAAAGTATTTCCAACCTCTTCTTTTCCACTGACACCAGAAAAATATCAGCTTTGACTCTTACTTTATGTATCAATTCACTTGTTACGAGGATCTTATTTCAGAATACTAAACTCTGCTTTCAATTTTACTACATAAAGAAAATTAAATTGACTGTAGCTTGCTTTCATAGGCTATGAGGTAACGGCTGTGCAACACTGGCAGTGATATGCTTGTTTCAGAAATAGGCACAGTCCATATCTGACCACTTTCTATCTTCTCCAATACATTGGATCCAGCTCTGAACATTGTAGCAGAACCTTCTATTTTAGTGGGCTGAAGTAAAGGTGAATTTGGAATTTTGGCAGAAATACCTATCAGTATGGTAATGTGTGCTCAGACTTTTTAAAATGAGCTGACAGAGAGAGATAACAACACAGAGATGTTACTATTTTTCACAGGCTACTTCATAGGACTGTCTCCTAGCTCCAGGGCTTAATTGCAGATTCTTGCTGAATCCAAACTGTGTGTCAAGCTGAGATAGGCATTACTAACCCCAAACTTCAGTTTACCTTGAAATGGAACTGGGCCTGCAAGAAAAGTTTGGCAGGAGGCCCTTGACTGGAGAGAACTGGTGGAGCTGATCACAGAAAACCAATGTCCCTCAGTTCAGAAGCTTCCATAGAGACCTTTTTCCTGATCCCAAGTTCATTCTGCTTCAAAATTTGCTGACTGGGGCTCACGTGTACAGCAAAAAGTCCAGCTTCCAGTATATTCCAGTTTCTGATATTTGGCCTGGACATTATTCTTTTTCTGAATATTACTGATTTTTATATATATCTGTTCCTTGCAGTGGGGAGTGTGTCATGACTGAATGCTAACAGACAATTGACAATAGTTCTGAAGTCCTAAAGGGCTGAAAGGTTTGGAATTCTCTGCCTTCAGAAAGAAACTAAGCACCTGTTCTGCAGTTGGAGGAACGTAGAAGGCTGAGGTTTGCTTTATAGCTTCAGGGCAAATTTATCCTTTTGTCTTTTTAGAGGTGGTTTTCAACAACCAAAACCATATCTTTTCGGTAAGATCCAAGAATCCTTGATTACTTTGGTTAGTCCACTGTACTCAAGACGGGTGTATTTAATTTCTGGTGTGTAAGACAGCAATGTCTCTGTGGCATTTCAGGACAATGTAGATTGAAATGGACTATGCGGATTTTCAATATTAATGTGATAGAGTACAAGCTGCACATAACATTAAGAATTATGAAACTTTGCTACTTAGTCCAAGTACTTTCCTCTCCCCTTGTCTTTTATTTATATTTTTTATATTGAGCATATATATAAAACAACAATGGTAGTGAAATCAGAAACTCTGGTTGCTGGTAATTTCTTCATAAAAAATTACAAAACACAAATTTCCAGAGTATATTTCTTGGTTTAACTTGGCTATGGACTTGATCCTATAAATGCTTGCAATTAACAGAATCAAGTATTTTCTCCTTGAAGTGTTTCTTGCAAGATTCATTTTCCTAATGCTTTTTACAAAGTGAAAGATCATTGCTTTAGATTGCAAAACTTCAACTTGCAAGGTATCCCTCCCCACAAATAAAAAAAAAATGCAGGACAACACTGTTGCAATTCAGGCA
Source organism: Falco biarmicus (assembly GCF_023638135.1). Taxonomy (NCBI): domain Eukaryota; kingdom Metazoa; phylum Chordata; class Aves; order Falconiformes; family Falconidae; genus Falco; species Falco biarmicus. Next base: position 11,317,487 of record NC_079292.1, on the reverse strand, counting down.
TTTCCTCGATTTACGTTATCTGCACTAAAGCTCAGACAAGACTATGCAAAGGCACTTGCCATTTGAATGAAAACTGTGTTCTTCAAGCTCTATAGATATGATCTAGCTGAAATGATGACTATAAACACACATACACAGCCTACCTTTCTGGAAATTCTCTCATTAATAAATAAAAGATAATTCAGTGGAGTGGCAACATCATTCTGTAACCAAAGAAGTAGTAATGCTGACAGATGTTCATTGGACATGGGTGAATGGCGGTACGTTTTCATCAAGTTAAGCTAGGGAAATCTATATGATTCAGATGCTACAGTCAGAAAAAATGACACTGATTTCTTGCTGCAGTGTTTGGAGATATGCAATAGCCCAAGCTGTTGTACAAATATAAGGAACAGACATTTATATTCATTTTCCCTTCACAATGTATCTCTAATTCTTCTTATAGCTGAGAATTCTTACCAGGTCAGTCAGCAACCTGTTCATCCCTTTTCTAATAATTTTCACTGCTTGCTCATACACAAGTCTCCTTGCAAATTGCATTTCTGTCTTTTGGAAACAAATGGTGCCAAAGTACCATTTTAAAGATACAAAAATGCAAAAGGATTTTTACAGTGAAAGATAAGACTTTGTATAGAAGAAGAAAAAAGTTAAGCATATCTTAGTGAAAAATACAAATGTACAATTTGTAGTGAACGTGTTCTTCTTCATGTTATTATTTCACAACCTAAAATAAAACCATCTTGTATCAATATAGTAGCTGTTTCTAAAGGCACCTTTTTTTCCTCAGTAAGACATACCAGATTCCAGAGTATTGCTTCACAGTTGCATGTTGCAAAAATTATTCTTAATTACTATGTATCTAATTAGCCAGATTAATACTTCTACAAAGGCAATATCTCTACGACTCATTCTTAAGATCCATTTGCCCAATTCTAGAAAGAGGTTTTTTTAGCAAGTCTAGTCTCACCAACTTTGATTATTTCTTACATAGGAAGTGGATGGTCCATTAATGCTATTAGTAGTTCAGAATTATAATCTATATGCTTCCCTCTTGTGTAAAACTATTTCTATCCAAATTATTATTGCTGCTATGAAGCACAGATAACAGCTATGCAAATATTTTATTCTCAGTGTTTCACAATAGGTTTTATGCTGTCTTTTATGACATACGTAAAGATGTGCTCACTTTCTTAGACCAAGGCTTGGTATCCACTTTCAACCATGCAGTAAAATCTCATAGATGTTTTTTTGTAGGCCTGCAGAGAAGAGCTGAACAACATTACCTTACTCTTACTTCTTTTTGGATTACATTGAAGATGATACCTCAGGATTTTCATCCAGAATTTTGGCCAAAGGCAATAAACAGTATGACCCACAAAGCGTTCTGTCCTGGAAGAGGTTGCTAACTATATTCACATTGATTAAAACATTATTTTTGAACCAATAACTGGTGAGAAGACAAACATATCCGAGCTATTCTTCCACAAAAAGCTGTGTAAGAATTCAGATTCTACTCCAGTTGTCAACAAGCTGCCGTGTGATTGCCCAGAAGAGAAGCTTTTCTGTTTAAAAAAAATCACAGTTAAACTGATGTCAAGAGAAATACAAAGGGAGATCTGGCAATGAATAAAACCTTTACACTTTATTACAAAATTAATATAGATTTCCAGATTTAACTATAGCTTTCTGATTGTAATGTCAAAGCCTTATCAAAGAAGTCTAGTGAGAGTCCGTTGTTTTTCTGTATGAATTCTAAATTATAATGACAATAAACTGCTCTAGGCACTGTGTATTTCAGGTCCATTATTATACTTCACGGTAGGCTAGAATCACTTGGGTCTTCAGTCTAATGTTTTATTCCACTACCCAAGGTATACTAAAATTGGCTCAAAATGCACTGCTTTTGATGTTTAATTATTTAAGGAATTTGATTATTCTCAGTAGGTGCTATTCAATACTTGTTTAAAACTGCAGATATATGCTTGTTGGAAATTTATACTTCTTTTTTATTTACTAGCTTATCATAAAAAAAAAATTACTTATGGAAATCAATGCCGAACTGCACATTGTCACATGGGACTTTTGAAATTGGAAACTACATTCATTTTCAGATTTGGAGTATAGATAAAGAGTTGCTGACTGGATTTTAAAGAGTTTATTAATTATTTTTGCAAACAATGTAGCATTCAGTTTTCCAAGTAATTTTTTTCTTGAATGCCTTTATGTGCTGCATATGAAAAAAGTTTAAAAAAATATTTATGATAAAGGATTTTTTTTATTATTCTATTATTTCATGTGAACTAGAGAAGCTAAAAAAAACCAGCCTGGAGTGATCAGAGATAAGCCAGTGTCACACTTGTTTATTCGCTCAAGATATTTTTATTGGAACGGAAGTAACAGGTAAATTGCTTATTACACCAGATTGGTAGATACGGTCCCTTTTGTTAATGTTATAGAACAAAAAGCAATATAATCCCAGATGTGTTACTCTGGGAAGTTCTGTACTCAGAATTCTGTCTGTTTCTCTTTCCTTTCTCTCCCTCATGTCTAAATTTTCAGTTTTGTTCTGTTCCTAAGAATCAAGGGATTTTTTTCATCTGTACCACTGTAGTCGGACTTCTCTAAAGACAGAAACTGTGATTCCTATTGGCTGTCAAGTGGTGCATGAAGCTGTATGGCTACCAGCTGTGCTATTCCTAATGAAAGAAGAACATTTCTGGAGGCCCGGGAAGGTTGCATCTCTCCATCCAGGCTTGGGGAAGCTGGTACTGCCCCAAGACCTTCTCCAACACCCACATAACAAGAACCTGCAAAAGATGTGTGTCTGAGGCAGCTCTCTTCCATGTATTTGCATGGGAGAAAATGCATCAGTCTCTGTGATATAGCTCTGATTAGACATGCTGAATATACCTGGGTATCAGCTTGTATTTCTTTATGTTTTCTTACATCTTTTCCATAAAATAGGTTTTTAGCATGCTCTTGAGACTTCATTGTGGTTGTCGGCATACTACTGGCATGAATGAGGTTTGTATTTGTCTTTAGAACAGAAATACCCCTGTAGAAAATACTACCCGAGAAAGATGACATATTGACAGAATTATATGTCCCTTCCTTGTTGTCATTTGACCTTTCAAATTGGTAGTTTAGTTGAGAAGATAAAGCAAGCACTTGGACTAATTTTGGTAGCAGCTGTTTTTAGTACTTGGTAAAATTAGTCCAAACTAACACACTGTAAGAGGTATAGTGACATGCAGTAGATTATGAAATTATATAACTGAGTAACAGATAACAGGCAATGTTTGTGATAACAGATAAGAAAGAAGTAACAAACAATGAGCAATTGATAATTTGAGCCATATTAATGCAAGCCTGAAATCATTTTGCAAACTATTTCAGACATGCTGTGAAACACTAATATAAGGATAAGGTATAATAAATTTAAGATTTAAATTTCAGGCATTCTTATTCTTCTAAAGTAAACAGCATCTAAAACTACATCTTTTCTGGGATTCTACAGTTCAACTAAAAGGTAGGTATTGAGATTCTTCAAAATAAGTACATTAAAAATCAACAGAAAACTCTTAGCAAGTCAAATCTGCATATAAAAAGGAACATCCTAAAAATTTGGTAAGCATTCCTCTGTAATGCAAAGGACTCAGGTCTAAACTGTGCACTAACTAGATAATCTCTATTGTCATTAATATCTTTATTTCAATGAAGGAATGAGCTGTGTAACAGGAGCAGTTGGATGGAGTTTGCTAGATGGGCTTCAAATCTTGGCCAGATGGATGGAGAAAGGGAGTTATAAAGAGTGACATTATTACAGGATTTGCTTTTAAAACCACATTTTTTCCCCCTAAAGCTGAGCTTATTTAAATGATTAATAAACTTTGGTTCTGCAGCTGGCTTAATTTGAGTAATTTTAATAGCATCACATACAGAAGTCAGAGATGGGATTTGTGTCTTGGAATTCTAGGACATTTCTTTCTAGATGGAGACATGATTAACATCATAAAGTGTTTAATTTAAACATAAAAGTATGTACAGCTTTCCCTTTTAGGAAACATTAAAGTGTGACAGCCTTGGGAGATCAAGATAAATAAGTAAATTTTATTTGCTGATAATTTCATCACTTTCATGCATTACTGATTGTAAATGTTGTAAAAGAATAGGAATTATTTTAAAAATACTTCCGCTTCTAAAAGAAATGTCAGAAATGTCTACAATTGCAGACTTCAAGAATTGTCCTATCATGTGACCAATGTATTTCACATCTGGAGAAAGCATAATAAATGACTATTCTTTAAAAGACTTATTTTGATTTAACCCTGTATATAGTAAACCAATACTCAATACTGAACAGGATATGGACCTAACAAAAGATGAAGAAAGCAGACTCCGTTGAGGTGGAAAGAAGAGTGTAATCTGTGTCATAATAAAGAAGACCTTGCAAGCCTCAACCAAAATGTATGGGTTTTTAGAAAGGGGAAAATCCTTGAAAATCTTTTCACTGTTCTGAATATTGTGCTATTTTTCTTTGTATGACAGCCAGTAGTTCAGGTACTACTCATAAACCAGGCAAGAAATGGTGATACCCCATCCCCAGCTTCTGGCAGAGGTCCCACACCCCTCCCAGCAGCCTCATGGGCCATTAGCCCCAGAGTTCACTTCTCCTCCCTAGCGTCATCATCTATTGTGATTGCCTGGCAGGACCAGCCACCCTGCTGCTGTACCCAGAACACCAGGCCTGGAAGGCCCTTCCCCTGCCTACACAAGAGGGCGCCATTTTGTTTTGGCCACCATTTTATGACAAAGCACAGCCATTTTGTTAAACAACATAAACCACAAGTTTTCATGCTGCTTTGAGACTGGCTGACATCCAATTCTTGAATATATTGTACATAAATGTGTGTGTATATACATATATATGAAATTTAAAGTGGTTGGCTTCCTGTATGCAGTGATTGGGGTCTTCCTTTTGTTATTTTCTTCTGGGCACACTGCCAGGGACAGCCAGTCAATCACAGGACTGCCTGAGGACATGTGTGTATGACAATGTCAAGAAATGGCCATCAGGCTACGATATATATATGTATATAGAGATATGTATATATGCATTCAGACATTACAATATAGTCCATCCAACTGATGTTTTGGGAAGAGATATTTACATAGTAGTAAAAGATGACCTTTTAGGTGAAATGTGCAGGAACTCTTATAGGATGGATAAAGTGTATGAAGAGATGAGCACGAAGGAACGAAGGCAGGCAGAAATACCCAGAACCAACTACGGCTAAAAAGGCACTTAGTCCCTGAGGAGAGGCATTCTTTGCTTAAACTTCTGCTGCAATGCAAATACGTGCTATGAACTACACAACTGCTCTAGAGGTTCGTCGCCTTTTTATTGTTATTTTCTGCCTATGTTTTGTATTGAATGTATTTATTTTTACAGCCGAAACTTGAACAAGTGACTTTTTCCAGAGGCCTGCTGTATGAATTTTGAAAGGTGGTTAATGGAGGTCTGGTGAAATTCTAGTGAAATAACTACTTATAGGCACAAACTAGCATATCCATCCAACAGCATTTTCCTTTTGCATTAGATGGTCCAATTTCAGAGCATGCAGAACACTGGTAAAAGGTTCAGCTGAAAAAGAGGAACATTTTTAAAATGTTCAGCATAAGGTAGTCATCTTGATTATTTCTCCATTCTCAAACCTCTATAAGAATACATTCATTCAAGAAAGCTTGGCATGTAATAAGTTTGAGGACTACTTTTCTCTTTCTTCAACCAAGGTTTCTACAGAATTTGTCAACTCCTGCCAGCACAGAAGGCAAAACTGACCTTGTGTCCAGGATCAGGGTTATTTTCCTGTAGATAAACTGCTGCTTTCTTCTAGGAGAACTTCATAAATAAGTATCAATAATAAATTATCCTCCTTTAACAGTACAGGCAACTTTTGCAGGACAGCGGAAAAGCATTAGGAAAAGAAAAACATTAGCAAAATAACCTGAGAAAAGTAATGTTTCATCCATGTGCTCTCTGTTTGATTTGTTATTAAGCAGAAGGTGATACAGTTTCTGGAGATTTTGTTGTATTTGAAAAATGCAATGTTTCCACATTTCTCAGAAATCTAACCTAGGAAACAACAAAATATTAAGAGTTGTTGTATTACCTTGGTCTAATAAAGCTGCAAATTTACAAACTGCAGTAAATCAGGATCTGTGAAAGAGACTTTTATAGGCTGTTGGCAGAATTAAATTACATGTAAAATAGTCAAGAAATGAGTGTGTTCTCCCCACTGATGCATGTTACCATGTTTTTTCAGATGTGATGCATAACAGGAGTGTAGCTGATGCACAGGAGGATGTTTTCACACTCATACAGGGTGGAGCTAGCTGTAGGGTATTAAAAATTCACCTGTGTACTCAGGTTGCATATTTCAATATTAAGAACTTAAATCTATGCTAAATATTAGGTTTCTGAGCTCTCTAATGTAATTCAGTTCCTATTGCCTTTATTGTGAGTTGTTAATACACAGCAGCCTGCAAGATCAAGTGCTGTTAGCACTTCAAACCCATGAATCTGTCTGACAGTAGGCAATTTTACAATGGAGCTAGAGAAGTTAGTTTGCCCCCATGAAGAAGGCTAATTGTCTGAAGAGATAATTATTCCAGGCTTTTATTCAGCCTGGTAACTATTTCATCACTATCTAGTATCAACAGTCATGAAGCAAAGTTGCTTAAGGTTCTTAGGGCAGAAAAAGATTGGAAAGGGAGGATGTGTGCATATAAAGGAAGGCTGACAGCTAAACAAGCATGTGCAAATATGATCCCAAGGTTAAGTTAACTCGGTTACTAATGTCCCCTGTTCTCCAAATAAAATGAGCATACAAAAAATATTAAATCAATATTTATTTGAGCAGACAGGCAATGAAATAAAAGTAAGATTAACTGGGTATGAGCACAGGTTGGGTTTCACGGTTCATCACAGGCCGTGATGCAGTCAAAGCCTGATGAATATGAAAGAGCTATCTGTACCTCTTGCCCCTGTCTTGCCTGTTCAGACTACAAGTCCTCAGCTGCAACCCTCCTTTCTGGTTAAGATAGCAGAACCACAACCTGTGTAAGAATCACAACATGACCACGATAGCATGCCCAAGAAGCCAAATCCACACCTTTCAACTGATGAGAAAGTCTGGATTTACCACTTCGGGGACAACTATATTGTACATTGTTCTTAGCAGGCCTCTTTGATATTGCAGGATAGCTGAAATCACTCATGCAAATAGTCTGCCCGTTTTTCTGAATATGTACAGTCTACCACGGCTCCCAAACTTTGTCCTCAGCAGTGTTTTGGACTGCTTGGGCAGCCAACTGATGCAACCCCCGGCCAGATTTTTAACTCCATTAAACAGGAATAATTGATCCCATCCCAATAACACTCCTATTACTCAAGGAAGGGAAAGCTCCACAAGGTCTAGGAGCAGTAGCATCTTGTTTATTCATTGCTCAGAATGAAACGTTGGCTGATAAGCGAGTAGAAAAAAAAAAAAAACCAACAACAAAATGTTGCCTGGTAAGCGAGTAGAAAAAAACCCCAACAGCGTAGCACCCTCCCAGTGAAAACAAAAGCTTGTGACAGTAGGTCACATGTATCACTGTGCTTTAATGAGCTGTCTCTCCCTAGCCCAAGTAGGGTTCTCTGTGCATGGTACCTCAGCTAATAAGCATACCATTTGTCAACTGCTGTATCAATCATTTTGCTTCTTTTTTAAACTTACCTTGTAAGCTTCTTGAAGCAATTGTACCCTGAGCTCATGGCCTACAGTCCCACCCTGATCTCTGCTGCAACTTCTAAATACACCACAATGTAAAGAAATAATACTTTATAGTTCATTGGAGTATTAGCAGTCCTTTCTAAGCAAATGCATTGGTGGGATTTTTTTGGCTTACAATCATTAGTCTGATGAAAGAATGCACCACTGATTGTTAGTGTGTTTTTCTGTCTTCCTCTGTTTATTCTTAACAATTCTGACAGGAAGCCAGAGAAAGGCAGACTTAGTAAGTTTTGAGGGGAAAAACCACCACTCTTCTCTGATACAGAGACTTCAGAAAACAAAGAGAGCATGTTCCTGGGTAAGCTTATTTTTCATATTATTTATTGTTCAGCATTAAAAAAGAACAGCTTTTGTGCATTTTTTGTTTTAATCATTGGAACATAATCCTGTCTTGCTTTTATGGAAATAAACTCAAGAGAGAATAGAAAAGAGATGAACTCTTCTGAGCTCCAGAATACAGAAAGCCAGGTAACTTCCTTTGCAGCTCCAAAGCAGGTACTCCTCTGTACCTAAGCGATAGTCTGTGTTCTCACTTTGATTTGTGTTGCCAGAAATTCCACAAATAAGTTTGGTCTCCAGAGCCACACTTACCCAGTACTGCTCTTCTATCTAATCTGTTGTATAAGCCATATCAGCAAAACAGCAATCCTAGCTGGAACACGAACTGGAAGGAAAAAAAAAACCCTAACAACAAAGCCAAACATGCAGCTTTGCATTGTTAAAAGTCACTACAGCAATAAGTAGTGATGGACAGTTGATGTGAAGCTTATTCACCTTTCCCTAACGTTCTTATTCAGGGAGGTCAGAGTCATCCAACTGTGGCCAACACAGAGTTTTACTCTTAATCCTCCATTGTCATATTTTCTTCACTCTAAACCTTTGGCTCTGGTGTCATGTGGAAAAAACCCAAACCCCATACCTAATCTTTTACTTTTTAAAAAAGAAGAGAGATTTGGCTCTCAATATCTGAGATAAATCTTTGGATATTGGAACTCCACACAACAAAAATTAGCAATAAAATTAAGTCACTGTGGTGCCATTTTTAGGCTACTAAAGGTCATCCTTCACAATAGACCCAGACTGCAGTCAAGATTGTGGACTATGTGAATTAAGTGTGCTAGACACTACAATGTTACAGGTTTGGTTCTTAGGAGATTAGTTCAGATGAGGGGTGAAAGAGAGAGAGGGTGCACCCCTCTCTTTCCCCTCCACTCCTGTGGTCATTGTGCTTGCAGCTGTCCTGGGGAATAACTGTAAGGATTTCCCCTGTTTTCTTGAAGTGCTCAGACTGGTGAAAGTAGCATGGTCATTAAGGCTAATGCAGGCAACTTCTAATGACAGTTCTGAATAAAAGCCAAAGTATTTTTACATTACAGTGTGATAAAAAAGACCTTTCCAAAATACGTGTGGCTGAAAGGTCTGGTTTCACACATTGGGAAATCAAGCAATGAGTGGCATCTATCTCTAAATATTTGTGTTGCAAAAACACAGCAAGGCCTATCAAATAGGCTGGGATGTTAATGTTCACTGTTCTTCAGTTCTACGAAGAAATCATGCAGTAGTCTTACAAAATGGCAACCTCTGCATTCTCAAATGATTTATTCTTTTTCTGTTTACTCAATGCATTCTGTGTCATCGTTGTCTGACATGTGGTGATCAGAAAAGCAAATGTGAAGAAGAAATGCTTAGGTTTGCAACTCATAACTTCAGAGCTGATTACAAAATTCCGAGGTATATTTTGCGGTCTTTTAAAAGTTTACAAATGGTTATGTGAGTATTAGAACGGGAGTTAGAGATGAATCTGATGGAAATTCTGAGCACTGGAAAACTTATTTGGTAAGATAGAAAATACATAAAGGAGCTAAGTTTAGCTAATTCCCTTTTGTAGCACTTAAACATTAATCTAGGATGTTTATCCCTTTCTTCTGGGTAGAATAAAAAGCCAACAAACCCCAAATTGATCAGTATATTTTGTAATGTAGATTATAAAAAAGAACACTCTATGGCTTTTCTCTTAGACCTCTGAGTAATAAGTTGAGAAATAAGTAATAATTTATTCTGATACGTTTAAAGAAATGAGGGATTTGAATTATACTAAAGAAGACATCACTAATAGTCTGTGCAAACATGTTGGCAAAAAGTATACCCCACCTTTTCACCTCATGGGTATTTCTTGTTTGTCTGATAAATATGAATACAGTTAATATTTTAGTTCAAGTGATTTATTCTGCAAAATACTGGAGAATATGAAGATCTGTATTGTGCCAGGTTAAGTATAATCCAGGAATATCAGATACAGACAGCAGAGACCTGGATTTGGAACAGGTAAGAAGAAGACTAGGAAAAAAAAGTGATAGTTGTATTTAGAAAAGTTTAAAATGGATTTTAGGGAAAGATTTCTAGCAGAAGATATCTAAGAGGAAATGAAATTGTGAGTTGTAGGAATAAGGCTCATTACTCTCCAAATAAGACTAACGTGTTATTTATAAATAAGACAAAACTTATATTACCAGATTTATTGAACAGATAGCAGACAGCAATTTACACTCTTTTATCTGCATCAAATCAGCCCTGACCAAATGTTGCTTGATCACACTGATCTTTTGATATGCTATTTAATATATTCTTTTATGAAAACTAATGTCTTAATTTCCAGTCTCCATCTGTTATCCTTGTTGTACCTTAACAATATGTTTTTTTCTAGTTCAAATCTATTCTGGAGAGCCTATATTATCCCAAGCACCAACACAGGCTGGGTGGAGAGTGGATTGAGCGCAGCCCTGAAGAGAAAGTCTTTGGGGTGTTGGTCAACAAGAAGCTCAACATAACCCAGCAATGTATGTTTGCAGCCCACAAAGCCAACCAGATCCTGGGCTGCATCAAAAGAAGTGACCAGCAGGTTGAGGGAGGTGATTTTCCCCCTCTACTCCTCCCTCATGGGACCCCACCTAGAGTATTGCATTCAGCTCTGGGGGCCCCAGCACAAGAAAGACATGGACCTCTTGGAGAGAGTCCAGAGCAGGGCCACAGAGATGATCAAAGGGCTGGAGCACTTCTGTTATGAAGACAGGCTGGGGGAGTTGGGGTTGTTCAGCCTTCAGAAGAGAAGGCTCCTGGGACACCTTATAGCAGCCTTCCAGTACCTAAAGGGGGTCTAGAGAAAGCTGGAAGGACATTTTATAAGGACATGTAGTGAAAGGAAAGGGCAGAATGGCCTGAAACTGAAAGAGGGTAGATTTAGATTAGATACGGGGATAGAATACTTTTCTATGATGGTGGTGAAGTGCTGGAACAGGTTGTCCAGAGAAGCTGTGGCTGCCCCATCCCTGGAAGTGTTCAAGGCCAGGCTGGACGGGGATTTGATCAACCTGGTTTAGTGGAAGTTGTCCCTGCCCATGGCAGGGGGGTTGGAACAAGATGATCTTTAAGGTGCCTTCCAACCCAAACCATTCTATGATTCTATGATGCATATTTCATTCTCCTGACAGTGATCACTTGTATTTTCTTGCTTATCACCACTCTTATTTCTAGCCTCCATCTGGTATCTGTTCCTAGGACCCTCCCTCCTCCATCTAGTTAAAGGTGATTTCTGTGACCTTGTGATTCCTTTTCCAGCAAGGGCAGGGGTAGATTCTTCTTTGCTTAGTGTATTCAGCTGAACAGAAGATTGTAAACTGGATGGGAAGGATTTGTTACTGTATCTCTGAAATAATATGTATGGCTCATTGGGAATCTTCAACAGTAGGTATTAGGAAGCAGAACTAAGTTGCTTAGTTGTGACTAGCCACTACAATCACAGTCTATGATGTCCAGTCTCTGACTACAGAAGCATGACTCTAATTGGGAGAAAAGTGTACAGGAAACCCCTAAGGTTTTGTCTGTCATAGAGAAAAATTACCATGGGAAGCAGTGGCAGGCTGAAAAGCTGTTGGGAATCTTACTACTAGACTTACCTAAAGTAACATGCCTGAAATGACAGGATTCTTTTCTTTTGGGTGCAGGAAGAGTGTATGTTTCATTTTCTCACTTCACATTCATGAAGTGTAATTGCACATACTTTCACCAGCTTGTTTAATTAGTTTAACCACTCCTGCTCTTGTATTGTATGGAAACGTGCCCCCTGTTTCAGTGAAGTAGTTTACCATTCCAGTATATAAAATGTACTCACATAAAAACTTGCAATAGCCTAAATCACAGAATAGTTGGGGTTAGAACAGACCTCTGGAGATCTAGTTGAACCCTCTGCTAAAGCAGCTTCACCTACAGCAGGTTGCACAGGATCACGTTTTGGTGGGTTTTGAATGTCTCCAGAGAAGGAGACTCCACAGCCTCTCTGGGCAGCCTGTTCCAGTGCTCCGTCATCCTCAGATATACTTTCTGCAAATACGTATCCAAGGCACATAAACCTCTTTTGGAAGGAAACATACCAGCGAGCAAGAGAGGAAAAGAAACTCATTCAGTCTCAGGCAAACAGTGATAGAAATCATTTTGCTGTATTCACCAGTCTCTAGTGAGTGGCGTACCATGCATGTAGGAAGAGATGGAAAGTAGACACTCTGCCAGCCCTGTTTCCTTTCAAGTTTCAAACCAAGTGGCAGGCCTATTGGGCAGCTCTCAATGACAATAATGAAAGATTTCCAGTAAAAGACCATCGTTTTATGATTTTTTTACTTATCTATATAATCTTTTTTATCCAACAAAAACTTTGCAAGAACAGCCGTGTTTCATTTCTCAGCTATGCCACATGACACCAGGGTTTAAACAGAACATTTTTTTGCCCAATATCACAAGACTCCAAGTATTACAGTCCTTCATAGACTGGCAGGCATGTGTGTACTTCTTTTTGCGCTATATAAGAAATAAATTCTTTTTGCAGCAAAGAATTTCAGTTGCCTTCTCAAATGATGAGACAAATTTGTCTCTACTTACATACTTGTGACCGATAATTTTATGACATTACTCAAAATAAGTTACATTCTGCAGCTAGTCCGTTGCAGTATGACATCATAGCATAGGCAAAAAAGGCCCTTTCTCAGGTATAAGCTATAGGGCTAGCACTGGCAATTTCAAGCATGTCAATAAACACCAACTAAAATTATGCCAAAAGTGGAACTTTCTCGAAACTTTAAAACCAGAGTGAATGCTTTAGTAAGCCAACTTTTCCACATCACAAAATTCTGCATAATTCTGAAAATTCAGTTCCCAAATTAAAATCAAATTCCAAATAATTTCATTAAGAACCCAAAGTGAACTGGGAAATTAATAAGCATCAAACATGGATTTTATTGAAGCATGACTTACAAGTTCTTTGCAAGCTGCTTAAATAAGTGCTATTTCTTTGTTCAAGACTATATTTCTATTAAACACGCTGTGATAACTTGGAAACAAGAAGGTTTTTTATTATTTTTTCTCTAAATAATTTAAAAATCAATTATATTTTTGCCTGAAGAAACAAATGTCAGAAGGATTTTTCTTTGTGACAGGATTTTCCATGGATTCTGCAGAAGTTATAATGGTCTGCTGCAATATTTTGACAGTTCATAACCAGTATGACATTTGATACATTTGTACTTCCTTTGACTGTTGCAGGATAATCAAGCAGCTAAAATGTAAAATTTATATTGTCTTTTATTAAGAAATAGTTAATTTACTGATTCATCATGACATGATCCAGTGACTTTTCTCACTGTCTTAAAAGTTAACCTGATGAATGGAACTGTTAGATAGCCAGATGACAAAAGCTTTTCTTGCTTTACCTGCAATGGTGTTAAAATCAGCAAAATACTCAGTGGAAAACCTCCTCACTAGAGGGTCAGAAAGAGGCTGTTGTCCCCATTTCTCCCTTCTACTTACATCCTCTTATAACTGTCCCCGTATATGTCAGAAAATATGGAGGGGAAGGGATATTTCTAACCATGCAGGAGGGAAGAGGAGCATATCCACTGCAGTCAGTAGGATTACTAACATTGACAGCTCCAGCATGGGACAAAGTAATCCTTCCTGTTTGCTGGCTGACAGATTTAGCCTGCATAAAGGGGCTTCCTAGAAGTCTTGCAGAAGTTTGGACTGACTAAGCCTTGTTAACCCCCTCAGCATGCATCCTCCTCTAACTTCCGAAATCTGGCCAAGGCTACACTGCTCTGTTTATTTTGCAATTTCAGTATAGATATATACATGATATAGGGGTGGATTTGATGGGGAAGGGAGGTTATACCCCAGATGACGCTGTTTAGCATAACATAGAATGTTCTCAGTGCCACAGGATAGCACCATGGCAAGTTTATAGCTGTCCCCTTCAAGTTAAGTAATAATGAGAAATGGAACAGAAAAAGGATTTCTCTCCTCCCACATGTTTCCACCTACCTTTCTTTATTTCTATTGCATTTAAAACAGCAGATAAATGCTAAGGAAAAGAGGAGAAACTGTGTCAAGCTGAATAAACTGTATGAAGAGAACAGAAAACTCTGTGGGTAATACAAATGTTCTTCTAAAACTCCTGATAATGTGTTAAGACTTCAAAGATAATATTGGACTGTTTGATGAGCTTGCTTTTCTAAGAATGTATTTAATTTCTATGACTGTGGGTAAGAGCAGTTTGATCATAGAGTCAGAGAGCATATATACATATACTCACCTTGTATCTTAGCAGATCTTTTTAAGAGCAGCATAATTACTTATACCATGTAGTTTATACATATTCCATAGCAAACACAAGTCAGGAGACTTGAACTCTTTAGACTCTTCTAGTGAACAGCTTTACATCTTTGGGGTAACACGTAGACTTTACGTGCATGCTGTGGTTATAATGATTACACAGGAACATTTAGTAAAGTGACTAGAGTATTTTTGTTTCTGGTTTCAAAGCCCAGAAAGCACTGTATGTTTTCATAATTAAAACAGAGCTATTCACTCCAGATAGAAGTTTTATTTCATTTAACAAACACAGAGATTGAAACTCATGCTCCTGAACCTACTGGGATGTCCTTTTAAGTATGTACAGAAAAGAGTACAGATGGGCATGATTAACTCATCAGATAACCCACTAAGTATTTCTGGTTTGTATTTTTAATAAAGGTGTAAGATTAAGCCTCCATTATATATAATATTGGAAAGACACACACAACCCAACCTGAAAAAGTGTTGTATAATATAGTAAAATGCAGAAAAAATACATCCAGAAACAAAGAATAGATGTTTAGAAATAAGGAGTCAAAAATTCTAGGAGAGCATTGACTCAGACAAGGAATTAGTGAACACAGTTTATTACTGTCCCAAATAAAAGCTTCTAGTACAGTGGGAAAAAGGACATGTGAAGTCTTCAAAGACATAGGACAGGAATAACCAGAAGAAGCCTGGGAATGATCTTGCTACTTTGTAGAGCAGGCTTCTTGGATTTTGTGTCCTCATTTCATAAGAGATATGAATTAGTAAACCTAGTTATAAGAATGGCCAAAAAATGATTAAGGAATTAAAAATTGAGTCATTCATCTTGAATTTTAAGAAGCTGTTTTTTCTAACTCATCATAAGACTGAGAGATGACTAGATCGTTATATTTTAGTGCTTACAGATGAAAAGGATATCTGATGGGCAGCGAGGCCTTTTCAGTGTTGCTGACAAAGGCATAAAAAGATGCAGTGACATGAAATTAAACTGACACAATTTCACCACCATAACAGAATGTAAGTGCATAATCAAAAGTGGAACAGATTATCAAGGAAGGAGTTGAACTCATCCTCACTTGAAATGTTAAGAGAAGAGTAAATCTTTTTTGTATAAGGTTATGGTATATTTTGAAACTAAAAGGGTGAAAAAGTCAATATATGAGTCCAAACTACTCAGTTGTTTTATCATGGTAATCTCTTCTGACCTTACTTGGCATTGGTAATCATATTTCCCATGCATTTACTCTTTTTTCCAAGTGGGGACAGAATTATGGGAGTTAACGAACTCAAATGGTGCAAAGCTGAATCAAAGAAAGGGAAAAAGTAGAGAGAGCAGGGAAGAAAAATTTGGCTAGAATTATAACCTGAATAAGAAAAGCAAAGAAAAGCAAAGCAAAGAAAGCAAAGCAAAGCAAAGCAAAACAAAGCAAAGCAAAGGAAAGGAAAGGAAAGAAAAGGAAAGGAAAGGAAAGGAAAGAAAAGAAAAGGAAAGGAAAGAAAAGAAAAGGAAAGAAAAGGAAAGAAAAGAAAAGAAAAGAAAAGGAAAGAAAAGAAAAGAAAAGAAAAGAAAAGAAAAGAAAAGAAAAGAAAAGAAAAGAAAAGAAAAGAAAAGAAAAGAAAAGAAAAGAAAAGAAAAGAAAAGAAAAGAAAAGAAAAGAAAAAAGAAAAGAAAAGAAAAGAAAAGAAAAGAAAAGAAAAGAAAGGAAAAGAAAGAAAAGAAAAATGAAAAGAAAATAAAAGACTTCTGGCCTATAAAAAGAATGATCTTTTGATTGCATAGGTGAATACTATTATGTAAAGAGCAGCACTTTGGCTCACTTGGACCTGATTCGTTTTGTAGCTGCAGGGCAAATTTTGAACCAAGAACTAAGCTTACATCACTGCGTAGTTCACATTAGACATTGCCAATAAGCAAACAGTTATCAAGGGCCTGGTGTTCAGAACTGTAAAATCTCCAAAATGGTGATTGAAAGCACTGGGAGCTGAGGTTCTCAGCCTCTCCAGACTGCAGGAGTTACTTTCATCCTTATTAGCTCTGCATCACTGAACTGATCCAGCCATCACACTTAACTACTACTGTCTCTATTGACTTTAGGGGGGGAAATAGGGTCTCCACAATATAATTACATCGAAACACTGCATTTCCACAGCAATGAACAAATATTTGGTTTGCAGTAATTATGTATTTATTATATGTACAACACAAAGTCCATATTAGCACAAATCACCTACTGTGGCAGTCATGCATGTACAAACATTGGGGAAATCATCATTGTAGTTCAAATACAAAATCATTCAATAATATATAAAAGAAAATTTTACTCACTTGTTGGGCCCCAGCTGTTAGCACATTTTTTTAGTTTTATATAGGAAACCGTGATAGTGACTCTTGACGTTTTAACTCTTGTGGGCGCAGGTTTCTCTTTTGTCCTAAATTGCTGTATAACCTCTAATGTTGCTATGTTGTAGTCTAAAGTTCTTAAGAATTTATATTTTTCAAATTTCTTACCTCCTACAACTTTCAGTAATGTTCTACAACTGGTTTTGGGTTGTGAAAAAAGGAAGAAGAATAAAGCAAAATAACATCTTAAAGAAAACTATAAATATATTTTTTTCCTTGAGTAACTAAAAGCTACATAAAATGGAGCTAGTGTTCCATAAGACTCCATCTGGCTAAGAGCTCTTGTTCCCCTTGCTCTCTGCATTGCAAGCAGCCTGGAGGAAAAAAAAAAAATAATCAGGGTTTTGGCCAAACAAATGTAAAACAGTTTTGATGTCATGGCGTTCTGCCTTCATTTAATCATTCATAAGCCTTCCTCCAGATACTTAAGAGCCATTGATTGGGTTCATGTGGGCACGTCAAAACCAACAAAACTGATGTTATGGGCAGCACCATGATGTGAGATGTCCCTGATCTGGCAAATTTGTGTTAATCAAAAGAAGCAATGACTAGTATGCAGCTCTTCTCTATGACCTGCGGTGCAGTAACAGAGCCTCTAGCAGCACATCAGGAACTGTGGCTTAGAGGTGGTGCCAGACGGTAACGTGAGAGCAAAAGGATGTTAGCAATTTTGTATGTGTGTTCCTCTGCTACTGCATGTTATCAAAGATCCACTGCACTCTTACATAGCATGATGGACCTGAAAACTGGGTAGCTGAATAATGGGTCTCATTCATGGGAGCCAAGAACAAAGATGGTGTAACTTGTAATGGAAGTTTTAATAACTTCATGCTACCCTCTGCATCACTGAGGAAGAAGTTCAGACTTTGTAGGGTGGTGGAGTCAAAAGAGAGAACAGAAAACAAAAATCTTTTGATCAGCTACTGCAAATGACTGAAGCTTGGATTCAAATTTAGCCAAGTAAAAGTTTGCTTTTCTTGTGGTTTTACTAAGGAATTTGGGAAAATTGCACGTTCTGCACAGCCTGTGTGGGGGTGCTGCTAATCTTGGCATGTTGTTGAGACAGTTTGTATCTGAACTTCCATTTGAAACACACAGAAGAAAATCGTACAAAAAGCTGGCCTAAATCAAAGATACAGGAGGAAAATAATGTACTCAAAATAACTGAAGACCTCACATTGTCTCATTTTAACATATTCTGAATCACCTAATATTTTTGTAAAACGTTGTAAAAATACACATATATAGGTATATATGTATGCACACATACATGCATAGATTCTGTTATGTTTCATGATATACTTAGATGCTTATATAAATATATATATAATACAAACATAAACCATTATACATATTCTACTTACTTTTTACTACTTGCTTTTTAATATTGCTTCAACATGTCTTTGTTTCCATGTGCAAATTCTATCTCATGTAACATCTCCTACAACACAGTCTGGCCTGCAAGATAAGGGTAAGATCTGCTACCTAACAGATGTTTTGGGAGACTTTCATAGTTATTTCAGTGCCAATGTTAAAACTTTCAGTCTTTCACAGGAACCGAATTTGTGATAAGCTTCTTAATGAGTGTGCCGTGAAATTATTTGATACCCTAAATATTATGAAAATGCTTATGTTTTATTTAGTTATTTATACGTTAAATCACAAATATAGAAGTGCACAATACATGAATTACTTTTCCTATGAGAAGCTTATCTCTTGGATTCCTGTGTTTCTCTAATCAGACTGATACATTCATGCAGGATTTTTCATCTGCTTTATTTATAAGAAACACAGCTAAGCTATAAAATCGATGTGCTATATTAATAAACTGATACGCATTAGAAGGCAAAGCACCAAACAGAATCTTCCAGGAGAGTGAGAGGTTTTTTTCTCCTAGCTTTTTCTTGTAATTTGATTTCAGGATAAAGTGATTTAGAAGCACTGTGGCAGGGTATTGCAGTTAAAAGGCTGTAGAAATAATGCCGGAGACAGAATATAGGCATAACACAGCATGATCACATAGCAACCAAGCCAGATTTATGATTTCATAAAGCTGAACTAATGCGAATAAAGAATACATAAAGCATATTATACAAAATACTAATGTTAGAGATAATTATATGTGAGAATAAAGTAAAATACATCTTCAGATTTTGGAAAGAAAAAATACTGAACCCGGATGACATAAAATGAATACAGCAAAGAGCAGAAGTAACCCCGGCCACAAGAAAATTATTCTTAATGTCTTTCTTCCCCATGCAAAATACTAAGTGGTTATGTCCTTAGTTTTCCCAGTTAAAGCCCAGAGCATTTCTCATTCTGTGTGTCTGGAGAGCACATATGATTCATTCTGTAACAACCAAAGAAATATAGCCCTATACAAAGAGTCAGACATGTAACTGATTAGAAACAGGCAACGCGTACATCCTTCCTGTCTCTGGTCATGGACTCAGAGGCTGGCATCCTTATTTAAAATACATTTGTCCTAAGTGCTTTATTTTCTGCTGCTGATGTACAGTCCTCATTAAATTAGATTCTAGATTGGCTTATTTATACTTTACAAGAAGCTTGAGTTTTTGCCACTTACACTTATCTGCAAGCTGATTTTCTACATCCTGACTGTGCTAGGACCTTCAGAAAAGATGTTCTCTACAGACTAAGAGAGAAACATTCATATTTCTGGATATGCACTCTACTCCTCTTCATATGTACCTATTTGACCTGCTGATTTGCAGTTTAATTCCCAGAACTAGTGTGTCTGGACAGTGGTGATTCCCAGAAACATATTTCAAGGCAAAGCAAATCAATGACTTGATGGCTGAAATCTAATTTCTAGTAGTTGAGCGTAGTATAGGACCAGAGCCATAGGTCCAGGAATAATACAATAGAAAAGAAAAAAAAAAAAAAAAAAAAAAAAAAAGAGGGGAGAGGAAGAAACTGTCTCCAGACAGCACGTGATAGCATAAATAGCAACATTAAACAGGAATTCCACATTTAAATCTTCCTTAATCGAGAGTCTGCATTTTGGATACCTGAAATTCCACTTATTTAGCAAAAGGTGTGTAATTTTTTTTTTTTTTTTAGCTATTATACTCATGGTTTTCAATATTAAAACCTAGATAGACATAATCTAAGTGTATAAGAACATTATTTCTTTTGTGAAACTACCCTAAAAATCCACATTTGCAATCATTCCGTGCCATCATGTATTCTCCAAAAAGCTGCTTTATGTTAACAGGATAGTTGTCTCACAAGACATTTTCTAACACTGTGGAAATTATGTATGTTTAATCAGGAAATTTATCTATGACTAACAATTATAAATGAATTTTTTCCTCCCCCAAAATAAACCAAACCTCTCTTTATCAAAAAAACCCTGCTATTCTGGCTTGAAAATGGATACTTCAACCATCCAATTTTAGTATAATAAAATTCAGCGTCTCAAATCATTAAAACAAATGAATTGAATAAACCTCATACTTTCTTTTTCAAATTGATCTGCAAATAGACTTGCACAGTAGTGATTTTAAACAATGGTAGTATTTATTGAAAGACAATTGTAGTGATTCAAATTTTTTTCTGGGATTAGTGCACATTTTAAAAGGGATAACTAGAATCTTGAGAAGCATTCAATAAACTTGACACATTTTACATCATTACAATTATGTCTTTGTTCAGGTTTATCACACTCTCCATTTCACAATAACTATCGATCTCCTGTCTTCATTAACATCATAAAATAGCTTTTATTCTGGAAACACGTTCAGCATCTTTATGACAGGAGGCACCATAACAGCATGGTTAAAGATTAACGTTTTTATTATATTAAATCAAATCTTGTGTTTTTTTAAATACAATACAGCTGTATCATTCCCAAGAAACTCTGAAACTTTTAATAGCTATTTTTCTAGGGATATTTTTCCAGTGTTATGCAGTTTTTAGCATTTCTGGAGATTTAATTTGCTGCATTTTTCTAAGTTTCAGGTTTATCTTAAAAATATGCTACTAGCAGAACCACTACATAGTGGTAGTCCACTGTGACTACAAATCTCACCAGTTTCGTTCAGTAAGGAGTAGTTTCAGAAGGCACGTACTTTATAGGGATACCTTGACATGAGCAGGCAAATGTTTGTGAAATGTTTATGTGTGTGTGTGTGTGTGTGTGTTTGTGTGTGTGTGTAAGGGGTGAAGAATTAACTTTTGCCTGTTTTTGTCATGGGTGACCTAAAGAATGTGGCAATGGGAAGTATCTACCAAAGAATAAAGAGAAGCTGTTGCATTTCAGGTGCTAACCATTGTACAGGGAATGATTACCATTTACTATTATACTACAATATGCCAATAGAACCAAATATTCTGGAATGGAGTGAGGAGAATTTGGGACCAACTCCCAAAAGGTATGTAAATTATTCGTGAATTGTATAGGAAACATGCTATTACTGTCCTAACCGATTTGAAGAAAGAAATAATCATTTCCATTAAACCTCTGGGCATAGTTGATAACTGGAGACCAACGAAACAAGTGTTTGAGTATTCAGGAACTCATGGAAAGTTCCTGAAAGGAACTACTCATCATGCTGTAGTACCAAGGGAATTGTTATTTCCAGAGGATTTATCTCCATGCCACCCTTACAAAGGCCTATACAGATATTACAGAAACCATCCTTTAAGAGTTCATTACAAAGAAGAAAGACTAGAAGAAGAAAACAGGTTGCAGCAGGAATATCTCATTTTCACAATTGCTACTACTACTCATAGTAGTTATTAAGTAATGATACTATTGCTACAGTTTGTAAAAAGAGTAGCACGCAGACAACCAAGTATTAGGGTCAAATTGTTTTATGGAATATTCAAAAGATCTGTTCAAAACACATCCCAGAGGAGTAAAGTCAGTCAAAAAGCAAAAGAAGAAGCAAAAACATGAAATAACTAATTTCCTATATGACTTCAGGCAAATAAACTGTTCAATACTAGAAGACAGTGTTTGTGCAGTTCTGCTTAGCAAGATGTGCAGTGGACACTGTGCTACTCAGGTCTAGATGTATCATCAGGACTAAATGTTTCTTCATTTCCTGGACTCAGAAAGTAATCTGAAGTCTTCCTAAAACTTTTTTCTTTTTTTATTATTTTTTTTCTTTTACTTGTGAAAAGGGAAGTGGGAGAACAATAAGCAGTGGATGATAAACTGAATAACTAAGATGTTTGGATGGTCACTAGAATATTTTGCATGGTTAGACCCAAAGTAGTTTCTTTCACTATTTAAGAGCTGAGACAGGTGAAAAATTGAGTGAATTAATTCAAAATTGTATTTCCTTTTAAGCTGGACATTTAAAGATCTTAATTTGGAAGGTATTTAAAAGACACAATTTACAGATGATATTATTTTGCAGGAATCAATGGATAAATGAATTTTATTAACTTGATGCATCATTATTAGTTTACTTATTTGCCCCAAAAGTTTTTTAGTTAAATGAAGTATCATAGCCACTATGTCACCTTTCCCTTGGTACCTTTTTATTTATGGTGTATTTGTCTTAGAATACTGGAATATAACTTAATGAATTATACCATAAAATCTGGCAGAGATTAGGGTCTATGACCTCATCAGCAGATGATGTGCTATTGTACCTTCCGAAAATTGCAAAGATGGCTACAGGAAGGATCATTAAAATGCTACCATTTTCTTTATTGGAAGCACAATCGAACCTCATTCACAAATTTTCATAACAACAGTTAATATGGGTCTCATAATGCTGTTTTAATTTTGCAATACTAATTTTAAATGATAGTGTGGAAAAAAAAAACAACAAACCAACACAAAAAACTCTGGAACAATAATGGGTCTCCTATCGTTATTGTTTTAAGAACTTCTATTCCACCATTTCAGAGGTCATCTTCTGGCAGTGTTTTTGCATATTAACAACGCTGCACCGTGTGAAATATATGCTGTAGAATTCCAACAATGCATTGCTATGTTAATCTTTCTCTAATATACTATATAGTAAAAATATTATGTATTAATTCTGTAAATCTACCTTCTCAGGTTCTTCACAGTCAATATATTAATATTGCAATTAATTTGATAAAACGCTGCACTTTTACTGTTCCGTTGAAATATATTTATTAAAAGGATAGCATTATTTCTCTACTGAACAATAAAATTCTAGTTGTCACCTGACACTATTAATTAGATTTGATAGATTAAAGAAAAACTTCTATGCACTGTTCTATATGTTTCTAGATAATTAATTCAGAGTACATCAAATTAGAACATATCAAATAATAATTTCAAACAGAAACTGAAACTTTTCAGAATCTTCTTTTCTGATTATTTAAAGGAATGATAGTATAATCAAGTGCTGACTTTTATACTTGAGAGGCCTACAGAGTATTTCAATCTACTTATCCAACGTGTAACAATATGACAGTTTAACAAAAATGTTAAAAGGGAGTACAGTATGACTAGAAATCCTCTCTACTCTGTTTCATATATAGAAGATTCTTTAATTGCATACACATATGCATGTTTAGTTATTAATATACCTAACTAAAGTAATCACTTTTGAAATTACTATTTCTGGTCCATAATTCTGTGAATAGTGACCTGGATACTATTAAAAACAAAAAAATCCAAAGGAAAAATATATTTAATTACTTTGAACTTTACTCAGTGTTAACCTAGAAAGCTAAATACATGTACCTTTAAATCCACATTTTAAACATTCATATGAAAAAGACCGATTATTAATCATACAGCTGCTATATGTTATTGTCTTACATTACATTCAATGTTTTAAAGATATCACTGGACAGACTGTTACATTTGAAATTCCAGGTCTTCAAAAACGATAGGTAAAATGAACAGTTGTCAGTACTTAACCTGCTTCCTGGATGACAGCGTTTGCTATAAAGGAATTAGTCCTTCACACTATGAATGTGCTAGAAGAGTCTTCAACCAGAATAATTATACAGCAAGAGCACCCTCCTGATATTTTTTAGGTGAACTCTTTCTATGAGATAAATTGATGAGATGAAGACAAAGTAAAGTGGTAATCAGTGACTTAATACAGAAAAGTTATAGGGATCATTTTCACAACGTCAGTGTGCCATCTTACACTTCTTTGGTCAGGTAATGCTAATGTGCTAGATCTTGGTGTTTAATTCAGCTGCCCTTTGTCCTGCCACAACCCATTACCAACACCATTTGTACTGCAGCCCCACAGAAATGTATTTGGTTTCCCTTGAGCAGCCATTCACAACCTTTGATTTCACACTCTATCGGCTTTAGATCAGATATATTTCCCTGAGTATGGGACTGCCTTTTTGATAGATAACTCCTGCCTTGGAAAGTCTTCGTTCCTGAATCAAAGCCTGACAGCTGGGTTAAGGCCAGTTCTTTTTTTGCTGTATGTGATTCTGGAAGAAATTCAGGGTCACTTGTGAAACTACAGTTCCTTGGGGTAAAAGAGTGGCTGACCACCAGCTTTCTGCTGTAAATGGATTGTTTAAAGCCACCTAATAGCGTTGTTAAGGAGAACGCACTGAACAGATGGGCTGGATGTTTGTGCTAGAGTAAAACTGAAGGTAAAAGCAAGCGTTTCTTTCCATTAGACAATATGTAACTATATAGAAAGAAGCATAAATGTCTGACAAAGCACAAGTTCCCATGTTGATGTTTTAAATGTCAGCTATTAAAAAACAATGTCATCACTTGACTTAAAATTGGTCAACTTTGCAAACAGATAAACAAAAGGGAAACCCAGCTGAAGGCCTAGATCCAATTTGAGTCCCTGAATCCAAAAATGTGTGGAGTGATTGGAGAATGTTTGGAGGGTTGCAAAAAGCATGATCCAAGTTCAAGCAAACATGAACTTTAAGGGAAGGTTAAATGGACTGTGGCTGTTCAGAGAAAGAAAATTCAAGAGTCAACATGATTACAGCCTTCAAATGCATAAACGTCTTCTGCAAAGAGGAAGGGAACTGTGAGGCTGTGATTGCTTGGGAAGTCTCTCTTGATCTGCAATGAAGGCAGCATGTTCTGCAGGGTTACAAGAAGTCCCAAGTTATGTAATAGGGAGAAGCAAAATACATTGTGCAAGTATAGTGAGAAGCCTTGAATTGTGGTGGAGTGGGGCTGCTTACTGCAGTTCATAACAGGAAAAGAGACGGAGACAAGTTGGTCTGATGCACAGGTGTATCACAAAGCATCAGCCTGCCATTTGATTCCTGCTTTCTCAGCAAAAAAACAATTTCTGTCATGATGGGAAAACACCCAAGAGAAGTTCTATCCACCATGCAGCAAGCTTAAGAAAAGGCAAGCAAAAGAAAAAGGGTTATAAATTTCCCAAACCTTACCACTGGACCATTGCTAACAAAGTACAAGCAAATAATTGCCAGCAACAACACTTCTGTAGCTGATCATAACTTTGGTCAGGGGATTATCACAGACAAACTTTGTAGGATCCTGCCAGAATTGGGACATAGTGATCATCAGGTCTCACACAAAGAAAAGGAGGTTTATAAGCATGACTAGTCATCTTATGGGATGTATTAATCTCATAGAATATGAATTGAGAGTATAAGACAACAAAGTGAAAAGTGTATTAGGTGGTGAAGGCTCTTACATATGGTATCTCAGATCCCTGCCTTGCCATTTGGAACACAGCTGTCTCTGCAGCAGTTTTATTTTTGATATCTCAGCCCACTACTTTGGATTTTTATTTTTATAAAAGGGATGAAAGAATGACCCAGAGATCAAAAGTTAATGCTCTTAGAAAGCTGGTTAATCCTTTGTAGATAAGAATTGCACTCATGATGCACCCATCAACATGACCTCTAAAACATCCATATTCTTGATTCCTGCACAAATTTAGCCATTACCTAGAAAGACAAGGAAGAATTTTATACAACCACCAAATCCTATTTTTTCAGTTCATTTAATGACATATTTTTATCTTGTATTCAAAATACAAATAATAGTCTGATACCAAGACTTAACTTCCAGATATTACTAATGGTAAGAACTCCAGAACTCCAATGGTAACTCAAATGTGGTTTACAGCAAATTAAGAATATACATCTAAGAGGGGTAGGACAGTGTAGGGTGTTTTTCAAATGTGTTCAGTGCCTGAGGATAGTGTATTCTTAACATCGTGAAGGTTTGTCAAAAATAAAAACCAAAAAATAAACCTCACTGGTAGTGAGCCACTCTGCAACAGCTTTGTATGCAGGCTTTGGAATTAGTTTCACACAAGTTTTTCTTGTTGTGTTGTGTCTGGCTGGGGTGGAGTTAACTTTCCCCATAGCAGACTACAGAGTGTCCTACTTTGTAGCTAGAACAGTGTTGTTAACACACCAAAGTTTTGGCTACTGCTGAGCAGTGCTGGCAAATATCAAGGATGTTTCTCCAAACCACCTCCCTTCTCAAAAAGTCTGGGAGTAGGCAAGAATCTGGGAGGGAACATAGCCAGGACAGATGACCCAAACAGACCAAAGGGATATTCCATAACATATGACATTGTACTCGGCAGTAAAAGGTAAGAAAAAGAAGGGGAGGGGATGCGTTTGTTATTAAAACATTTGTCTTCTGAAGCAACCACTATGTCTACTGAGGCCCTGCTTCCCAGAAAATGGCTGGACATGATGTGCTTATGGGAATTAGGGAATAAATCTTTTTGGTTTCCTTTGCTTCCATGCATGGCCTTTGCTTTGTTTTATTGAACAGCCTTTATTTCAGCCCAGGAGTTTTTAATCTCATTTTCTTCCTCTGTCCTGCTGAGGAAGGAGAGAGTGGCTTGGTGAGCACCTGGTAGCCAGCTAAGGTCAACCCACCATAGTTGTTTCTGGCACCCAGTGTAGAGCTGTCAAGGAATTTGAGGCAGGGATAGGAATTGGGAGAAGTAATGGGCAAAACATGGACTGAACACTGCGGGGAATTTCTGTTGTAATTGTGGTGAAGGGAAGAGGGATGGAATGTGCATAAATTGCCCACCTTTGCTGGCATTGTGGTAATGTTATTTTGATTTTGGTCTGGGGAATTCTTTTATTGATGTTTCTGAAGATCGTAAATTGTGCCATGAATGAATACTTTAATAATAATTCTTAAACATGTTATTCACAAAGGTGAGGAATGGAATGTATGGGTTTCTATCAAAAGATTTTGGTAGTGGAAGGGGCTGCAGGGGTGGCTTCTGTAAGAAGACAATAGAAGTTGTCCCCATACTGGACAGAGCCAGTTCCAGTCATCTCTGAGATTTCTGTGTAGGTTATTTGAATCAGTTTTTTGAACATTTTCTTTTTTGGATGAACTATTCAATCCACTTAAGCTAAAGGAATTATTGTTCTGGTGCTGCTAAGAGAGATCCATGGATAGGTTACTGAACTTTGAAACTTCATTCCCAGACTTGTCAGCTCTGCTTAATCCTGAAAGACACATAGTGAAGTATTTCTTGAGTAATTTACACTTTATCTCAGGAATTCTTGACCCAAGAATTGCTGGAAGTAAGGGAGTGTGTGCTGGAGTTTCCCTTTTTTCTTTCTCTGTGCATGCTTTATTAGCAACTATGGGATGCAGGATGCTGGTAAAGTTTTTGATTCAACCTCTAAAGCTATTCCAGTTAGGTCTGCTGCTGCCATAGAACTTGCTTTTGTATCATCTCAGTCTTCAGAGAAGAAGGTGTGAGCGTCATAACCAAATCATATTGCAAGTAGAAAGGAGAAATCCATAAGGCAACTTCACCTTACTCCAGTTCTGAGTTGCCTCTGACGTAGCCAGGACTCTCTTAGCTCGCATATTTAGACTGCAATAATATTTAAAGTGTCTTCAGTTCAGGCACATTCAGTGCCATTCAGTCAACCAGGTGTCAGGGATTATAAAGTTTTATTGTACTTGAATTCTATTTTAATGAAAATGTAAATACTGGCACATGATCAAAATGCTAATGTGTCTGTCTACCCACTCTGTTTCTCTCCTGGGTTGAAAAATGTCTCTTTTGCAACTGATTTCTTCCAGTTGTAAGTCTCCAAGCAGATATGGATTATTTTTCTCCATGCTTACTAAAAAGGATGAATAATTAGATCCAAACTTTCTGAGGGTTTCAGATTACCGAGTTTTAAAAAAATAATGTTTGCTAAGTTTATTTCATACATTTACAGGACAACTATGAAGGATAACACTCGGAGGAAATGTGTACATACAACACTAAAACATAATTTTCTCTTGGGACACGGTTTTAATTGCTGGTTGCAACAATTTTCAAAGTAAAAATATTTGTTATTTCTGAACCGAAGCATTTAATATAGAAACTGTCAGGTGTCTTGATTCCCTTTTCCACATCACTCTTCAAAGTGGAACTTCATTTTAGATGCAGTGATTTGCACAAGTTATATGCAACTATAAATGAATGAATGATTAGGAATAAAATACCAGTGCTATTGTAATTAGTGGACCAAAAATTGTTCCTTACCATTCATATGTGGAAGTTCATTACAGTAACAATTTACTTAAATACTCCTTCTAACTTATATTTCTTATTTAATGTTTTACAGTACAGTATTCCTATGCAATTGAAATACACTGAATTAGTTTCTAATGAATATTTTTAGATAATAGGAGATTCTATATGATATTAAAATTGATGCAAAAGAACCTAATCAGAAGATGCATGCTCAGCTATTCATCACAAGCAATACCAACCATATTACTGCTGTTGCTAAGTAGAGAGAAGTGTTATAGTTAGGAATGTTGGGTTTTCTTTGAAGACAGAATAAATCTTCCAAGAAATCACAGACAGATTGAAGGTAGATAAACTTGGGCTGAAAAATAACTTCAGGCAAAATATTTTAATTATTTATTGAATAATTATTTTCTTATTACATAGCATAAATCAGACAACCTCACTTTGTGTTCACCAGCATGATAATATTTTTAAATGGATAGTCTGATATGAGAATTAATGTTAAAAAATATTTTTACACATGTCCATAAGGAAGGAATAGAAAGATTAAGTTCATTTGGTTTAGACTACCACATTTCTTTAAAAATAAGCATATTTTTTTTCTGTGTATTATTTGGTTTAGCATATTTTATGTTTAAAAGGTCAAATTGATTAAGTTAATAGAGTTGTTAAGTCTCTGTTTAATAAAAACACATTAACTTTCTAAGTTATTATCCCTTTATTTATGTAATGTACAATGAAAAATAATTCAAAACAGGAAAATTCCTAAAGGGGTTCTATTTTACTTCATTCAACTCACTGTTTCAAATCTGTGTGAAAAAACTCTTTCAACAGAATTTGCGTACACAACAGAAAAAAATCAGATTATATTTCTGCCTTGTTCCTTACCTAAAGTCGTTGCACTGATGTTAACAATGTAATTCTGTATTCAGATGGGACAGAAATACATCTGAATAATGGATGATTTTCCTTTCTTTTAAACTAACTTAAAATTGCATGTATTCTCAAACGTTGCAATACGAGCTCCAGATCAATGGTATACTTTATTTATTATTGCAAACCTTAAAGACACAAGGAGTTCACAAGATAAATAAACAACAGAACCCCATTATGCCTTTCTTCTTCATGGTTTCTGGTCATAAACCCCTATGTTTATTTTTACAGCAGATAGCTACTATTAAACTTTTCTTTTAAATACTTCCATGTAGTTTCTCTGCCTCTTCTTAAAATTTTCTAAAACTACTTTATAAAATTGTGACTAAAAATTTTTATATTTAGATTCAAATTTTTCTTCTGTGAGGAAGATTTCCATAATAAGTATATATATAGGGATGCTCAGAAGTCCTTGAAAAAACAATAAAAGGCAAAACAATAAAAGGATTCCATTTATGTGTATTATCTTTGGATCAAAGCTCAAGTCTTTAGAGATTGAAAGTGAGACTGGACGTTTTGGTCCTTATCCTGACTTCAGTACAATCAATATGTTTGCCTGGCAAAAGGCCAAACTAGTGGCATGAACTCTAACTTTTAATGGACAAAGTGCATTACAGGTTAGGTTTTAAAGCCTGTCTTGGAAAATTGATCTTTTTTACAGCCTTCTAATCTCCTCTTTTGTCATCAGTTGAATAGACTTATGGAGACCTTCTCGAGTTCACAAGATTTGTCTTTCTGTGACATCTTTTCTTTACTGTTAATACTAGACCCTTACTGTTTTTCTTCACAAGAAG
This sequence comes from Falco biarmicus, assembly GCF_023638135.1. Taxonomy (NCBI): domain Eukaryota; kingdom Metazoa; phylum Chordata; class Aves; order Falconiformes; family Falconidae; genus Falco; species Falco biarmicus. Next base: position 11,287,402 of record NC_079292.1, on the reverse strand, counting down.
TAATGAAATAGTAAAAATTGTTGACAATATTACTGCTAATATATATACTGAATTCTGACTTTGACGTGGATCCCTACACTTGTCTAAGAGCATGCAGAGAAGTGAAAGACACTAGAAAAGATGTTTACAAATTGTGAAGATGGGCCAGATTACAGCTATAATAATTGTGCTTTTTTCTGAAAACTGATACTGATGAAATACATCACTCACTGTGTCTTATTCTCCTATTTAAATTGCATCAACCATCAATCAAGGAGCAGAACTACTTTGTAGACTTTGCACGGCTACATACAAAACATACCTAGTCATTCACAGCCAACCTGTCACAGAAAACTATTTATTGAAACTATTCAAGGAGCAACTAAACCCAACAATTTTCAAGTGAACATTGTTGTCACTTCACAGTCAGTTTGGTAACAGAGAATTATTATGACAGATATTAATTAACCTTGACTAGCTCTGTTATTAAATTTTTATTCCACTGGAGTTTGTCTCCTGCAACATTCATTTTATTAACTTAAACAAAGAAAATAAGATATGAAATGAAATTTTCTTGAAAGTCAACTGTAATAAACTGTAACAGTTTATCCTATTATTTCCAAAAGAACCAACAGCAATGAGGTGATATTTTGTCATCTCACCTGCAGGTTCTTAATATAACTGAGTTATACCCTTACTGTGCTTTTAAACAGCTCATTGTATTTCCTAAACAACCTTCCACTAGTAGAGCTTAATAATAGACCCAAACCAAATTTTTGCTCCTAATCTCAGAACACATCCATTTTGTAGCACAGATGTACAGAAGCCTTTCTTTAGATCATCGTATAGCTGAAATTAAAAACTAAAAATTAGTGTTTACCTAAAAATCAAACCTAAACTTCCCTTAAGTTTTGGGCTATTCAGTGTTTCACATATCTGTGCACATGTCCCTTCTAAGAACCAGCCTCAAAGTCCCAAAATTTCAGACACAAATCTGTATGCTTGCATCTTACATCTATGTGCTGATGAGCAATAGCCTATGATAGGCTTCGAGTATATAATTTAAAGATAATGATGTTTGATCAGTGTCACTGAGATCCTAAGATAATTTGCAAAACTGTTCTTAATAATGATATAGAGAAAGTTGTTTGTCTCAGAGTGTTAGGCAAATTTGTGAGATTGGCATTTACAGATTTTTTAATCTAAAATTGACAGAGGACTGAGGTGTAGAAGTGCTAGATACCACAGTGCTGAAGTTGTGGAAACTCGGCTTTCAGTCTGAGTCCTCATCTGCAAAACCACTTTTTAAAAGATCAGAATTAACTGATAATAAATGCTTAATATAGTGGTATCTTGATTCTTTAGGTCATCTCCAGATCTGTAGTGCCTAGAGGGGCGTGTCTGCCCATTTAAGAGACAAAACGGTGTCTCTTCCCCACACCCCCTCTTTTTTTTTTTTTTTTCCTTGTTTTTGCATAGTGTTGAACAGGGTTTTATTTTAAGAGACAACTGTGGTTCCTAAAGGACATTATCCAAAAAATTGGGTCAGGCAGAGCCAGGTGTGTCTGTCTCCATGCTCTATCATTGCCCAACAGTTATTTTTTCATGTGTGAGTGTTTAGTATGCAAAGCAGAACCAGTCCTGGAAGCCAAATGCAGTATTTTTAACTAAAAAATGTTAGATGACAGAAGTAGGATTCTTCAATTAGAAGAATGACTTCACAAGCTTTGACCTTATGAAGTTTGCACAACTTCAGCAGAAGAAGGGTGGCTAGCAATCAGCACTGTCCACTTCCCTTCCCTCACTACAGTTTCAATTTGTTTAAAGGCACACCAATTGTAAAGGTGTAAATTTGATTCTCTAAAGCTGAGAAGACAACTCAGCTTGTATTTCTCACTTCATGGGTGAGTATGATACTATAATGCTGTTTTGTAGATGGTGTCAATTCTATTTTGTATAGTATGTACAACTTCATACTCTAATTTATCTTAGCTGTGTCCAGGGCACACCTGGGTATGGTCTTCCATGGGTCCCTTAGAGGATACAGATGCTGCTTTTCCAGGTTTCTGATTCCAGCAGTGTTTAGGCAAGATTTAGGTACATATCTTCATAAAATAAGGTGATTCTGGGGCAAGATTAGGAAACGATGCAGAAGGTACCTAGAAATTCTTGCAGTACATAATTGAGTGCAAAACCCATTGAGTAGCTCTTCTGTTCTACATTGTGTCTAAATCACTGTATAGATCTAACTCTGGATACTTTTGCTTTGAAACTTTTTAGAGACAAATCATGATAATATCTTCTTTGCCATTTTTAGAATCAATTAAATCATGCATTAATTTAATACTGTCAGCAGTACTAAGGGATGAGCTGGTTCCTGACTTGAGCCTTACCTAATATTTTGTCAGCAAAATGGCTGGTTCCTTGAAGTCTGCTCGCTGGAGGCTGCTTCTGATGCAGAGAAGGCATGTCATATCAAATCAGCTGTGATGCGGATGTGGGAGGAAACAAGGAACCTCACCGCGGTACAGTTGCTACCATAGTAAATGACAAGGATTCTGCAAGTCACACTGTACCCAGCTAACAGAGGTCAGGGAGAGACTAATGTTCCCTTAGCTCCTTGTTCTCACCATCCTGAAATAACTGTGTGAAATACAAATGGAGGGAAAAAAAAAAAAAAAAAGATGTAGGGATATGTATGAAGGTAAATAAGAGTCTAGATAAACACACAAATAGGTAAAAAATATAGAGTTCAGGATGACAGTAAAAAAAGAATGTATTACTTAGATTGAGCAGATACTCTGTGGTGAGCTTGGTAGCTTAATAGGAAATTATACCTTGCACTTAATTAAAATGTTTTTATGTGGATGAAGAAAATTAAATTTTTGCAGATAATAAAGAAGTGAAGAACAACTTACTCTGACTCACTTATCAGAAGAAGAATGTACTTGTTCCTTTAGAGATGCTTAAATTACAGTACTTCATTAGAACCTAGTATAAGGACAAGGTCCTATCTGCCAGTGTCTGATGTTAAGCTCAGGGAAGATCTTCTCTTGTTCAAATTACAAGGCCCAGAAAGGCTTTCCTAAGTTACTTCATAAACTTGTAATGTGTAAAACAAACTCTGACATAACTTGGCCTGGCCCAATGTAATGTGCTTTATTTTGAAGTGTTTTTTTGTTTGTTTTACAGAGGTGATATTGGGGAAAAGGAAGAGGAAAGAAAAACAAAGCTCGGTAATAAATAACTAGTACTATACAGAGCATGCTAGTGATGTTCTCTGGGGAAAAAAAAAAAAGAGATCATAATAAAGTTTAGGTTAAGATGAACACCAAAATTTTTATCTGGTCAAATTAAATTTCTCATATGAAAAATTCAGTTGGAAATCTAACACAGGAGAGCTTTCTTGCAGGGTTTTGTAACAATTCTGTTTATAGACCCAGTTACAAATAGAATACTGAAAGAAAAAGTGTCGGAAAGGTCTGTAAAATTCTGCTTCCCCAGCCACCTGAGGCAAATAAAAAATTAATGAGTACAAGTAATATAATATAATTAGAAGTTTGTTTTCTTTTTCATTATTAGTATCACTGTAGTACAGGGCAAACAAGAAAAATTTCAGTTCACACTGCTCTTTTCATAAACTTCCAGAAATACTCTCTCAGTACTTCAGCTTTTCCAAGACCTGAAATTTTAGGTTGTGCTGAGCTACCTGCCAGTATCTAGGAGCAAAAGAGATAAATACTTAAATAATGTTCACATATTATAGTCTTGCTTAAACTGATAAAGAATTCTTCTCAAATATAGAAAACAGAGTGCAATTGCTAAGTGATTGTGTGCCTTGTGTCACAGGACTGCAAATGCCACCTCACCCATGTTTGTCCCAAGCAAACTCCTGCAGTGGCCTATCCTGACTTCTTGTTTCTGCTCTGTTCCCATGTGTAGGCAAGTGCTCAGCTGCACCCCCAAAGTCAAGGGCTCTTGCTCTTCTGTTGCCTTCTATTCTAGTCACGAGAGAGGGTGAAAACTGCAAGTGCCCAGGAAGTACAGAGGTTGAGGATTTCTGTGGTTCAGTAGCACATAAACGTCTGTATCTGAGGAGAGGCAGCACCAAAAGACTAGGTACTGCTAACTGCCCAGCCTCACGAGGCAAGTTAATGGGGATCTCTGGAAACAAAGTGTAATGAGAAAACCTCATAGTCTCTGAGGAAATTATGACTTTGGCAGGTTTGTCTGACTTAGCAGTGCAAAAGCACCTCATTCAACTTTTTCTGAAGCCAAGTGCACCACAAGGTGAATCACACTTATAAGAAAGTTCAGTTTGTGTCCGACAGTGCTATACCATTCAGACCTACAGCAAAGGCAAGTTTCACCCACTACTACACCGTACTTATCACTAGTAATGCCTGCAGATCCTCATACTGAAGCTCTGCTCAATATCTCTTGTTCTGTTGAAGGATGTGTTTAAATAAGGCAACTAGATGGCAAAGAAAAAAGAAAAGATACCACAGATCTTTTACTGGTAGGAAGGATCCCTGCCTCCCTCCTAACATTCTTTTCCTAGTGAAAGAATAATTGTAATTATGTTATGTTATATTGTATTTTTCAGAAACTGCTGATTTTAAAACTATTTATAGTCTAGACCTTTTTTTTACTCAAAGTTTTTCTGCTTAATTATTTTGATGAAAAGGGAACAATGTTAATATTGCAATTAACTGAAACTACTAATTTCATTCTGAAGAGATGACAAAAAAATGTCTTCCTTCATATTCAAATTTTGTGTGTATAGCAGATGTTAAATAAGCAGTATCTAAAAAGAAAGGCTCACAAAAAGATTGGATTTTGCAACATTGCATTTCTTGTAGTATTGAATTAATCGACTTCTGATTAATCAAAGTTTAATTCCCATTAACAGATTCCAAAACTTGGAATTAAATGTAAAATAGATTCATTCTCAGAGTAATCTGAATTAATGATTTTGGTCTTCATATAGTAGGACTGTAAAAATAAAAGGATGTTCTTAAAGAAAAAAAAAAGTAAAAACCTTTTTTTGTCAGTTTACATGAATTAACAGTTTTCCTTTCAATTAAGTCATTCCCGAACAGCAAGAAACAACACAGAACCAGCAGGAGGCTGGTTGGCACACAGGAGATTGAAGATGAGAAGATACATTGGTGATTTTAAAGCAGAATTGTCGAAGAAACTCAAATGCTCAAACACAAAGAAGGTAGACAGTAACAAAGAAAGAAAAAAATCATAGGAGAAAAACAAAATAAAACTTGTGGTCAAATTGAAGGTTAGATTGGCAGATTAAGCATCACAGGATTGTGTCAAGTGGATAGCTCAGAAAGGCATGTTATGGAAGAGGTCTCTTTTGATTGTCAGTACAAACTGAGGGATGAAAGATGGCCTGCATTTAACAGTGGCAGTCTTATGGTTTTAACAGCTGCATGAACCTGAACTGGTTTTAATCTACTTATTGTGAAGAAATAAGTGGTAGATTTGAAACCAAATTTCTTGTAGCTTTCTCATATAGGTGAGCTCTCAGATCAGGTGAGATCTTTAAATTTGACCTACAACAATTTGCTGTAGGTTTGCTTTTATACAGAATTTATTGGGTTTGAGATAGCTGCTTACCTATGTCTGTTTATCCCTGCCATTTTTTCCCTGCATCTCTTTGCTATTTCTTCATAAAAAGGAGTTACCTTTTCAAATTATTCACTGTTTTCTGTACATGAATATTGCTGTTCTGAAGCGTATTTCCTGTAATACACATTCCCCCCCCACCTCCCACCCCCGCTGCTTAGAAATCTTTTTTTAAAGGTTTATTTTAAATTATAAAGAAAAGAATATGCAATTACATAAGATATTAAAGGAAGTCTTGTGCATACAGAAAATGAAAACTTCAGTGATCAAGCTCTGCCTTTCACATCCAAGAGCAGAACATTCTCCACAATGCTTACTTGTTCACAGTAAATTCCAGATTTAGTACACCTTTTCTTTCTACTGTTTCTAAAACATTAGACATTTTGTAGGTTCGCTAGTTGTTTCTTTTTGGTTTGTTGTTTGTTTTCCTGGTTTTGTACATGTATAAAAATTCAGGGAAAGATTGAAAAGGTTGCTGATAATTGCCTCATGGCAAAAGGGAATCAACTTAGAACTTTAACAAGAGTGCACACCAGGTTCTCCGAGGCTGGGTAAACTTGGTTATATGTACAAATAGGGGAATGAGAAGCTGGAGAGCAGCCCTGTGCAAAGAGATCTGGGGGGGCTGGGTTGATGGCAAGTTGAATATGAGTCAACAGTGTGCCAGGCAGCCAAAAGGGCCAACCACGTCCCGGGGCGCATCAAGCACAGCATAGCTAGCCAGACAAGGCAGGTGACTGTCCCACTCTACACTGCAGTGGTGTGGCCCCGCCTGTAGTACTGTGTGCAGTTTTGGGTGCCTCAGTATAAGAGGGATGTCAGACTATTAAAGTGTGCCCAGAGGATGGTGACATGTCTTGAGGGCCAGATTTATGAGGAGCAGCTGAGGTCACTTAGTTTATTCAGGTTGGAGAAGAGAAGGTTGAGGGGTGACCTCATTGCAGTCTACAACTTTCTCAAGGGGGGCAGTGGACAAGGAGGTGCTGATCTCCTCTCTCTGGTGACCAGCAATAGGAAATGAGGAAGTGGAATGCAGCCGAATCAGGGAAAGTTCAGATTGGACATTAAGAAAAGGTTCTTCACTGAGAGGATGGTCAGTCACTGGAACCGGATGCCCAAGAAATGATCATGGCACTAAGGCCTGACAGAATTCAAGGAGCATCTGGACGTCACTCTTAGTCATATAGTTTAGTCTTAGGTAGTCCTGCAAGGAGCAGGGAGTTGAACTTGATGATCCTTATGGGTCCCTTCCAACTTGAGATATTCTATTGACTCTCTGAGCTGTGTTTTACTGGTGTGTAGTATTGAGCAGGCTGTTTTGAACAATAAATGAGGAAGTTTTTAAAATGCTTACATTCCCTTGCCTAACCAGTGCTGGACGTTTTATCCTCATAGAGGTGTTCTGGTTGTGTTTGTCACTTGAGGTTTTTGGTGGCTGCTTCTCTCAGGCACTGCAGTCATGACACGAGTATTGTAGAAGGAGAACTTCACGTCAAAGAAATGGTTTCAACATGCTGGATATCAGCTTTTAAAGAGTTCAATTTTATGGATTTATTGTGGGTTTATTTTTATTATATAGTTACTGTGAATATTATGACCTATACAATTCTTTTGTTAACAAACTATACAGTATTTCTTTCACTGCTAATAATAATTTTAGCAAATTCAGCACTTCCAGTTTAAAATATTTTGTTCTTGTGAGTTTGATAAGTCTTGTTAAACTTTTCAATCTCAATTTTATATCATTATTTTGAAATAATATAATAATTTTTTCTAGTAAGTAAAAAAAAGCTGAGCTGGATTAATAAGAACTTTACCATAATCAGTAAAAGTATGAATAAATACTTATAAATAAATAAAACTTAAATATCTTACATGCTCCATTTGTCATAATTGAATGTCATAATTTACTAGGATTCTTCCAGCCAATAGCATTCAAAAGCACCTGAATTACCCTTAACTCTGCTAATTTTGAAAAAATGCATATCACTTTTACTTCATAAAGTTTATATTCGTTATCCTAGGATACCTATTTCTCTTAGCAACACTTTATTTTCTTTCTAAACTGCTTCTCAATTCACAGAATCACAGCATCACAGAATGGTCAGGGCTGGAAGAGACCTCTCGAGATCATCTAGCTAAAGCAGCTTCACCTACAGCAGGTGGCACAGAGACACGTCCAGGCAGGTTTGAATGTCTCCAGAGAAGGAGACTCCACAGCCTCTCTGGGCAGCCTGTCCCAGTGATCTGCCACCCTCAAGGTAAAGAAATTTTTCCTCGCATTCAGGTGGAACTTCTTGTGTTGCAGTTAGTGCCCATGGCTCTTTGTCCTGTCGCTGGGCACCACTGAAAAGAGCCTGGCCCCATCCTCTTGACACTTAGGTTATTTATACATATTGATAAGATCCCTCAAAGTCTTCTCTTCCCCAGGCTAAACAGCCCAGCTCTCCCAGCCTTTCCTCATTAGAGGGAAGTTTGGCTGAACACAGTCATGTTGGTCACCTTGCCTTGCCATATAGGCACCTTGTTTTATTGAATCATGAAGGTGGTCACTGCCCCATAGAGAACAGCAAGAAATAATTTACCTATTGTTTCAGCAGTTGCAGGAGCACTTGTAAATACTTTTTGGGTAGAGCAAATGAGTGTTGAAGATGTCTTATGTCTTGAATGTACCTCAATGATCTGAATTTTTTTTATAGCTGTTGCTGACCATTTTACTTTCTGCAATAGTTACAAAGCAAAAGATGTTAGTCAGGTTAGTGCGAGGCTAGAGGCAGCATGCAATCATGAAAGAATCTTTGCTTTAGTGCCGCTCAAAGAAGCACATCTGGATAGTTTGCCATAATCACACAATGAATTGCTCTGTGTTGTGTTATAAATGAAGTGATGGAAGTTTTAAACAAATGTTTTTAAGGCTGCTAGTTATTTGGAAGGATATGTGCTTTGAAAGGCAGAGTAAAGAAATTATGTTCACAGAATAAAGATTCAGGAGTAGTGAATACAATGAAAAGAATTATGAAAAGAAAGTACCCAAAGCAAGTAATTTTTACAGCAAGTAAACACCGAGTAATCTATACTTTAATTTTTTGTACATAAAAAAGGTATGTAAAACAACAAATAGATATTTTGATATATTAACTTTTTCTTTAGATCATTTGCAAACAAAATGCTTTTATTCTGTTATGAAATTATTTTGTAAAAATGAAGGAGAAGATAAGGCTTCATGCAGATATTTCCTGTGATGATATCTAATTGGGGTTTAGGTTTTTCTTTATTTTTCCAGCTGCAGATAAAAGAATTAGCAGGGCCACAAGAGCCTATAGATATGGATAATTCATTGGTTTTAATTTTGTGCAAACTATTATGAAGAACAGTTGCAACAAAACTTTGATGGAGATTATTTCAGACAACAAATGGAAGTGCATACCAAGATCACCCACAATCTGTACTATTAACGTCTGTCCAGTTCGAAGCCAAAAAAACACCCAAAACCAAAGCACCCTTAGGAAGCAGCAGATCACTTTTACACCTTTCTACAACTGCATTTAAGTATATAAATCCAGCTATGAAAATAAGTTTTTCTGAGCCAGAATTTTAGACTGGAAAATCAAGGCATATTACTTAAGATTACATTAGCTGCACCATTTTCCCCCCTAAAATTAATGTAGTTTGAATGACCAGTTACTAGATGGTTCACTTCAAATTGTATCTTCTTTAAAAGCTTTGATACTGGGTGCACTGTGTATAACTTATGTCTGCAATGCACAGATTTATGTTGCTAGAAATTCTATCTGCACTGCAAAAAGCATTCATTTGAGAATATCATTGGCTTGCTTATATTTTTCTCCTTTTTGTGAATGTGCCTTTGACAGATAGCATATATTGTTAAAATAAAATTCTGCTTCAAAAGGCAATTTCTTTCTCTCACCCTACAGGCATCCACCATAGCTTCAGAAGTGAAGGTATAAACAGGGTGTGTAAAGAGAAGTCGCATGAACTCTAAAGAAAGTAACAAGAGGTGAAACACGTACTGTATTGCCATTTCCTTTGTAGAAGTTAGTCAGATTACATTAATTTTGGAACATACTTGGACTCCTGAGAAAGCCTCTGCTCTCTCAGTGAGGTTTTCATTAGTACGTATATCTGGACTGTTTATTTCTCAGGTCTGGGACCATGTATGTAGTTTCTACTGCCTTTTGAGGCAGGTCTCAGATCAAGGAGGTTTGTACTTTTATGGCATTTATACCAATGACTTCAGGCATTTTGTTGTATTTCTACTCTCTTTGGCAGAACAGTTCACCCATCATTGCGATTTATGTGTTATACCCCAGCTTTCCAATTACCAAATGAAGTAACAACTAAATTAGCAATCCTAAAGGTTTCTTGCAACAGGTAATGCAACATTCAGTGGGCTTTGTTCCATGGTTGTTGTTTAACCCCAGCTGGCAACTAAACACCAAGCAGCCACTTGCTCACTCCCCCTGCATTAGGATCAGGGAGAGAACCAGAAAAGTGAGAAAACTCATGGGCTGAGATAGACAGTTTAATAAGCAAAGCAAAACAAGGAATTCATTCAACACTTCCCATTGGCAGGGGGCATTCAGCCACCTCCAGGACAGCAGGGCTCTATCCCATGTAACAGTTAACTTGGGAAAACAAACACCATCACTCCAAATGTTCCCTCTTTCCTTCTTCCCCCAGCTTTATATGCTGAGCATGACCTCATACAGTATGGAATATCCCTTTGGTCAGTTGGCGCCAGCTGTCCTGGCTGTGTCCCATCCAAACTCCTTGTGCAACACCAGCCTACTCACTGGTGGAGATGTGCGAGAAACAGAAAAGTCCTTGTCTCTGTATAAGCACTGCTCAGCAATAACAAAAACATCCCTGTATTTTCAATACTGTTTTCAGAACAAACCCAAAACATAGCCCCACACTAGGTTGTATGAAGAAAATTAACTCTTTCCCAACAAAAATCAGCACAGTTGTCCATGATAAAATAAAGCAGTTCAACAAGACCAGTAAATCCGGTATTTTTTGTGCCGTATTCCGTGTTGCATTGCCACACAGAGAAAATGGTGCTGTTTCATTGGTAAAATAGGTTTAATTATTTCCCCTCTTGCTCTGGGGAAAAATATCTTTCCATATAATGATCCTTTCCTCTAATGCTCTCACTATTGTGTGGAGGTAAAGAAAGTGCTTCCTTTCCTCTGCTTCCTCTCCTGTAATCTCTCTATGTGACCACGGAGAAAAAACACGACACAACCATAAGGTATGTATGGTCTTGAATGTCTGCCCTACACCAGCGCATTCAGCTGTTCCCTTAAGTCAGCAATGCTACTTTCAAGAGTATCCGAGTTGCATTTAACTGAGATTTAAATATAGATACATACACAAATATATCCAAATCATCTCTAACAGACATATTTATATATATGCATGTATATATTTTTATATATGTGAGAGCTGATTTGATACCAGCCAAGAAGTTTCTATATGCATGAGTAATAAAACTTCATAATTTGCAGTTTGTTGCATGGCAAGTAACTTTCAGTCTGGTTTATAATTATGGACTACAAAACCATCAGTCAGCAGTTTAATAAGACAAGTCAGGAGAAATTAAAATGCAACACTATTCATAAACATTGAAATTTATATAATACGACATTGATAGTGAATAATGCAAAAACACATGTGTTTTTGCTCATAGAGGTACATTCTAGTATTTCCTACAATTTCACCTATTTGCTTATGATTGGGCCTGTTTCATCTACTTCCCAAGTGTTTTCCTGTTGATGAATAGTGTTTTATGTTGGTATTGATCAATGTTTGGTGTTGTTGACTGATCAGAAGCAACATAAGATCTCTTCACCATGAAAGGCAGATCTCAGTTTCTATACTTCTCCAGCAAGTAATTTAGCCACCTGGTCCTCCTCACAGCCTCCCTCTTTCCTTCTCCTGGGATGCTCAAATGCATGTTTGTAGCTCTCCTGCTATCTCAGTGATGCACAGTGTGAATCAGAGGGAAGGACAAGCCAATAAATGAAGATAGGAATGGTATCATGAAGGGCTGTAAACCCTCTGCTCTTAATGCAGATTCAATTCCCATGCCCTAGATTGAAAGTCTTTGGTAGTCTATTTGGTAGCATTTACACTGCACAACTATCCTAGACTGTCCTTGCAGAGCTGAACCTGCACACCTGGTAAACTCATGAGACCGCTCAGACAAAACATTGTACAGGTGGGCAGAGTCCCAGGTGACTGCTGCCTAAATCATCTGGGCAGTCCAACATAGTATAGTTAGCTATTGGGCAGCTTAGCTCCTTTCCTTTTAACTCAGACCCTGAAAATAATGATTTTGGCTACGGTTTCTGGTCGTTTTTCTCTGGTGCCTACCCTATGTGAGAACTTCTGTTTTTTCACCTTTGTGATCTAAGGAACACATGCACATGTTTTTTGTAAGACAAAATTTTAGATCAGTGAAAAATTTCCGGGAATGATCCAAAGTCATCGTTTTACAAAAATCAATGCTTAATACCTGGAAATATTTTTGCATGACTTCAGCAAAATTCAGATTTCCTTTCTCTGAATTTTCTCAAGTTTCTTCCAGTTAGCTCTGAATTTCAAGTAATGGCTTCTTTCAGAGACTGCTCCTTGTTTTCACAGGGAGCAGATTCTAGACCATGTCCCCAGGCAGATTGTCAAATAAGTTAGATATCAAAATCACATAAACTTATATGTGTATTACCACTTTTCTGGCCTAATTTGGGAGATTCATGTAGTTGGTGTAGACTCCATCCTCTGCGTTGCAAGCTGCTGGGATGCCTTCTCTACTTCAAATGAGTGTTGTGATTCTCTTCCTTCTCTCCCTTTGTGGTTCCAGGGTTGTTTGGCTGCTCTGACACTTGGCTTCCATACAGCCATCACAGTTTTCAAATGAGATATTTCCATCTTGGATGGCAACTTTCCTCACTCCAGCCTATGCTGAAACACCTCTTATGCCAGGTACAGGAATATTGGCTGTCTCTTCTTTCAAGGGCAGCTGCATAATGGAGGGAAGAAAAAATAGAAACATTGATAAAAAGATGCTTTTATCCCTTCATTTGACTTTTCCGCTGTTGGAAATTACTAAGGAAGAACAAGAATACATGGTCAAGCAGATATAATAAAACAAGTTTAAGGTGGACAACAAATGTGTCTATCCTTCAGTCACTGTACGGACTGCTGCTTGACTAACTTCACATGTGAAAATGACTTTTTCAATAACATCATTCAGTCCATGATACCCAGTTCTTGACAAGATAAAGACCGCTTTTGTTTGAATGAACACAGAGGGCTACAATCCTAGAAATATTTGAATGGTTTGAACTGTTGCTTGAATCTGAACACATGCTCATGACAATTTCTTCTTTTGGAACTCAGTTGTTCCTCTTGTAATCCAAGAAATGTAGTAATTCAGTACTGTACGTCACAGATGATCAGTTACATCAATACTTCCATTCTATAACTGCTACAAAAAATATCCAGTGAGAAATTCACATGCATACCTAGAATGTTTGTAAAACTCTTGAGGGAGCAAAACTTAAAATCAATACGTAAATAAGAAGTTAAATCTGTCTTCAAATAATTTGTTAACAGGAAAGGGGCAAAACATTTAATTTGTACATTTTCCAAGAGGAAATATACTAGAAGAATAGAAAAATCCACCTGGATGTTTTCTTTATAACCAGTGGGGTTTTATGACAATGAGAGTAAGTAGAACTACCAAGAAAGAGTAAATACAGCTACCATCTTCAGTGCTCAAAAAAATAACTAAAAAAGTATCAAGTTTTTTTATTTTATTTTTTGATCAAAACGTTTCTTACTAAAATTGAGAGATCATTTGTTAGTCAAACTCTACAGTTAATAAAATTTGAAAGGGAGAAAAAAAAAAAAAGGAGCTACTTATTAGTGTTTTCATTTTCCTCTGGCTGTTTTTATTTTATGTGCCCAGATTACTTCAGGCACTTGTACTTATCTTGTGCTTCAGTATAATCCTTCAGTGGATTACTGTGAAATAGTAAGCACAGCTCTATATTCACAGTTTCATAAATACATTCAAATACCAAAGGCACTTTTAATTTAAAGTGAAATGAATATCGTTTCCCACTGGAAGCCATTAGATACTTTCTATAGCACACAAAAGTGAGAGGATGTAGTAACTTTGAAATGGAAAGCACCTTTCTCAACAGATATATTTGTCTTGCGCAGATATCCTAAAAAGTCTGACACATTGAAACATCTTGAAAATGTATTTCTTTCTGTTAGCTATTAAGTAATAAACAGTAGGACCCAGCAGATCTATCTATATAGGATAGATATATCAAATACAGTTCATTTTCACTTGTAGTTATATGTATTTATATAAGGAAATTCAATTCTACTGAATTTAATAGAGTTATTTTAGATTCAGAGTGAGTTAGAGTTGAATTTGGCTTAAAGAAGGCATATACACTGCAACAGTACCATGATCTTATAGTGGAATGCTGATCAAGATGAGAGGCATTGATCATTTTTCATTTTGCAAAGGAATATTCATACAAGCTGCTCCAGCAGCATCATACTTCATTCCTAACATTTTTTATCTTACAGTGCAACACAGGCAACAGTTTCATACTGGAGAGGTCAAGGACAAGAGCAAGTTAAAAGACCAAATACTGACTTATCAAGTATCCACATTTGAAATAAATGCAAAGATTCTCACACTCAGTTATGCTGTGAGAATATTTAAGACACCACTGTAAGAATAAGAATCTGGCATTGTTCATTTTCCTTTCAGTTTTCTTCAGTATGATGGGTTACAGCATTAATCAGAAGGATTCTAGTAGAAAATCCAACTAAAATTCATTCTGTTCACTTACTTGCCTTCACTGTGCAATAGGGGAAAGAAAATACACAATGTTTTTTGGGAGATATATGAGGTATGGTGATACCATTGCCTGCCTAACTGACGAGGACTGATATATCAGGCACCTCCAAGGAACAAATAAAATCAAAATAGCATTAATCCCTAAAAAATCCCTTTGTGACTTGGCCAGTATTCCTACTGCAAAATTGTCACAGCACTCTCAAACTATCAAGCTGCAACAAGGTCTTTCACCACCTCATACCAGCATACTCTTCATACAGTCCCTCTGCTGCCTTCTCCTCACCTCATCCAGAGCATGTTATCTCTCCTTTCACTTTTTCCTCTCTCTGCTTCTTCCTCAGCTACTCTCTCTTCATCGGCTCTCAACCACTTAACTTCTCCAGCCACAGCTGCACCTTATCTACATCGGCCAACCCAACACCCCTGAAGCCAGCCCACAGTGGTATATTATCAATGCTAATTAACCCAGCTTCACTCTTCTACACAAATTTTCCTTTTCTTTTTAAAGAACATGAGAGGTACATGTGGTTATACATTTGCTGGCAAACCACTTTGTGTTTATAGGTACTTTTTAGCATTCCTCTAGAATATTAGGACCTCTTGCATTAGTATCTACTTTGTGCAGATTTCTACAGCTGGAGGAAAGGTGTGAATTAGTTTATGTTGTTTACCTGAAAATTCTTCAGAACTCATTGCATTACTTAGCTGAATCAGATGGTTTCGGGTTTATTTAGTTCCATGCACTTCTCTGCATAT
Organism: Falco biarmicus; assembly: GCF_023638135.1. Lineage (NCBI taxonomy): Eukaryota > Metazoa > Chordata > Aves > Falconiformes > Falconidae > Falco > Falco biarmicus. The sequence continues at coordinate 11,272,116 of NC_079292.1, read as the reverse complement.
CTAAACATTGTGTCATGTCCATGATGATAATGTGTAAGTTCTAGATGTACTTAGAGACAAACTTAGAGTGATATATTACACAGGCTTCCAGAATTATACAAATAAATCTTTGAAGAATGAGTGTATTTGGCTCAATGATAGCTTGGAGTATCGATAAATAAATTTTAGTTTAAAAATTCAAGCAAGAAAGATCTATAGCATGGGGATAATTTTTAAAATAACATCATCATTCATGATCCGTTGTATTAGTAAATGTTAAAAGTTAATGTGATGCTATTTCTGAAGACAGACACTCCTGTGAACTTCTTCAATGTGTGGTATCTGTTTAGATCCCTACCTATATCAATTTTGGGAGGGTGTTCTCAAACTGAGTTTTTGGGAGGGTGTTCTCAAACTGAGTGTTGTACTCAAAATAGGTACCTGAGGATACACCAATTACTTAGGATGATATTCACAGACACACATCAGAAAGAAATACAGAGTGTTTGTTGCAAGAGTGGACGAGACCTCACAAGAGAAATTTACCTTTTCCTGTGCCTAGTCTGGTATAGCATAACTAGGATTTCTTTCGTCAGTGCAATACCCGCAGTAGCTTATTTTGGAGTCCTTAACTTAGGGAATTATTGAAGGAATTGACCATAATATAACAGGGCAGATCGATGAATAAGTGTAATGATGGGGTATTTTTATCACCTTGGGTCTGTAATTTCCATATTGTATTTTAAGTTCTACATTAAGAATAGCTGGTCACTTGGAAGTGTCTGTGACTCTGGGGTTATTCTTTATGTGGTGGGGCATTTGATTCAGTTCACTGATTTCATGAGATAATTTTAAAAAAACATTAAAATGCCTACATAGCCTTGTACTTTGGAAAGAAAAAACTGTATGTGAAAACATGTCTCCATTAACTACTTCCTCTTAAGCATGTAAATAGATGCCACCTTAAGGAAAACCAGTTAACTTCCATTCCTAAGTGTCACAGTTTAACCCCAGCAAGTAACTAAGTACCACAGCACCTGCTCACTGGCCCTGGTGGGATGGGGAAGAACGTCAGAAAAAGGTAAAACCTGTGGGTTGAGATAACAACAGTTTAATAATTTAAATAAAGTTTAAAAAATGCAAGCAAACAAACAAACCCCCCAACAATAACAATAATAGTTGTAATGAAAGGAAAGAGAGAGGGGAATAAAACCCAAAAGCAAAATCACAAGTGATGCACAATACAATTACTCACCACCTGCTGACCGATGCCCAGCCAGTCCCAGAGCAGCGATTGGTGGCTCCTGGTCAACACCCCCCTGGTTTGTACACTAAGCATGCTGTTTGATGGTATGGAACATCCATTTTGCTAGTTTGTGTCAGCTGTCCTGGCTCTGATCCCCCCACAGCTTCTTGTGTACATGCTCACTGACAGAACATGGGAGACTTGAAAAGTCCTAGATTTAGAGTAAGCAGTAAGCTAAGTAAGATTACTTAGCAACAACTAAAACATCAGTGTGTTATCAACGTTATTCTTGTACTAAATCCAAATCACAGACAGCACTGTACCAGCTACTTAGGAAGAAAATTAACTCTATCCCAGCCAAAAACAGGACACTAAGATACCCATGCTGTAAAAATAATCACAGAATCACAGCATCGCAGAATGGCCAGGGTTGGAAGAGACCTCTGGAGACCATCTAGTCCAACCCCCTGCTAAAGCAGCTTCACCTACAGCAGGTTGCACAGAATCACGTCCATGCGGGCTTTGAATGTCTCCAGAGAAGGAGACCCCACAGCCTCTCTGGGCAGCCTGTCCCAGTGATCTGCCACCCTCAAGGTAAAGAAATTTTTCCTCACATTCAGGTGGAACTTCTTGTGTTGCAGTTTGTGCCCATGGCTCTTTGTCCTGTCGCTGGGCACCACTGAAAAGAGCCTGGCCCCATCCTCTTGAAACTTGCCCTTAAGTTACTTACACACATTGATAACCCCCTCAAAGTCTTCTCCAGGCTAAACAGGCTCAGCTCTCTCAGCCTTTCTCATAAGGAAATTTTCCAGTCTCCTAATTGCTTTTGTAGCCCTCTGCTGGACCCTCTCCAGTAATTCCTTGTCTCCTCTGAACTGTGGAGCCCAGAACTAGACACAGTAGTCCAGGTGCAGGCTCACCAGGGCAGAGTAGAGGGGAAGCATAACCCCTGACCTTCTGGCCACGCTCCCTCTCATGCACCCCAGGATGACATTGACCTTCTGGGCCACAAGGGCATGCTACTGGCTCAAGGTCAACATGCTGTCCATGAGGACTCCCAGGTCCTTCTCTGTAGAACTCTTTTCCAGCAGGTCAGCCACTGGCCTGTGCTGGTGCCTGGGGCTGCCCCTCCCCAGGTGCAAGACCCAACACTTGTTTTTGTTGAACTTCATTAGGTTCCTTTCCATCCAGCTCTCCAGCCTGCCCAGCCCTGGCTGAATGGCAGCACAGGCTTCTGGGAGATCAGCCGCTCCTCCCAGTTTTGTGTCATCAGCAAAGCTGTTGAGGCTGTCTCTGTCCCCTGATCAAGGTCATTGATGAATAGGTTGAACAAGCCTGGACTCAGTACTGACCCTTGGGGAACATCACTAGTTACTGGCTTCCAACTAGACTCTGTACGGTTGATCACAACTTTGTGAACTCTGCCATCCAGCCAGTTCTCAATCCACCTCACTATCCGCTGATCTAACCCACACTTCCTGAGCTTACCTATGAGGATGTTATGGGAGACAGTGTCTAAAGCCTTGCTGCAGTCAAGGTAGACAACATCTCTTGCTCTCCCCTCATCTATCCAGCCAGTCATTTCATCATAGAAGGCTATCACTTTGGTCAAGCATGATCCATGTTGACTGCTCCCAATGACCTTCTTTTCCTCCACATGCTTCAAGATGACCTCCAGGATGAGCTGTTTCATCATCTTTCCAGGGATGGAGGTAAGGTTGACTGGTCTGTAGTTTTCTGGGTCCTCCTTCTTGCCCTTTTTGAAGACTGGAGTGACCTTGGCTTTCCTCCCATCCTCAGACACCTCTCCTGTTCTCCATGACCTTTCAAAGATGATGGGGAGTGGCTTAGCAATAACATCTGCCAGCTCCCTCAGCACTCAGGGGTGCATCCCGTTGGGGCACATGGGTTTGTGAGTGTTGGGTTTGTGAGTGTCAGGTTTGCTTAAGTGATCTCTAACCTGATCATCCTCAATCAGAGGAAAGTCTTCCCTTCTCCAGACTTTGTCTCTTGCCTCCATGATCTGGGATTCCTGAGGACTGGCCTTAGCAGTAAAGACTGAAGCAAAGGCAGCATTCAGTAACTCCACTTTCTCTGTATCCTTTGTCACCAGGGTACCCACCTCATTCAGCAGGAGACCCACATTTTCCCATCATCCTTTTGCTACTGATGTACTTGAAGAAGCCCTTCTTGTTGTCATTGACCTCCCTCACCAGATTTAATTCCAAACAGATCTCCCTGCCTGTTCTGACAACATTCTTGTATTCCTTCCTAGTGGCCTGTTTCTTTTTCCACATTCCATAAACTTCCTTCTTTGGTGCGAGTTTTGCCAGAATCTCCTTGATCATCCATGCAGGTCTCCTTCCCCCTTTGCTTGATTTCTTACTCATAGGGATGCACTGATCTTGAGCTTGGAGGAAGTGATGCCTGAATATTAGCCAGCTCTCTTGGACCCCCTTTTATCCCTCAGCCCTACCCATGAAAACTGGAATTTTAACTTGAATAACTTGAATATTAGGAGGCATTCAAACCTTTTATTGCCAAATATGAAACTATAGTACATTTTTATTTTTTTCCTTAAATAAACAGGATGAATTGTCCTGACTGCCCATGTGTCTGTTTGCCAGTCTAATGAGCTACAGGGACAAGAAATCTGAAAGCCCTTACAGATCCCAAGTCTCAAATCCCTTTCTTTTTGAAATGGATACATGTTTAAGACAAAGCTCCTTAGTTTCTAAAATGTCTTGTAACAGGCAGACAATTTTGCAGCAGATACAACTGCTTGTTTTGACATAAAGAAATCTGCATTTTCCAGTGGAAAAAACATTGCGTCAAAAATTTCTTGGCTACCTTTATCAGGCAATTTGATGCACTACATGTAGCTGACTGACTTGAGAGTTCATGACTGACTCAAGAGTTCAGTTGAAGTACGGGAAAAATAAAGTGGATTTCCAATAGATGCTGCTCCATGCTGTTACTGTGCAGTTATGCCCATCTACCATATGACAGAAGACTAAAACAGTGATTTTCAACTCCCAGCTTCCAGTGTTATTTTTGTAGCCAAATAGATATTACACATTTTGTAGAAACTAACAAAAACAAGAAGGGTACACAGTTAGAAATCTAATGGTCACCATCTAACCTTATATATGAACTGAAATTCACTATAAGGAAAGAGAGTGTTCCAGTCACATCATAAATATGGAGTAATCAGATTTCCTGATCCCCTTAAACTCTTCTCTCATGCACTGAATAGCATATTTAAATATTTTGCAACAGTGAATGCTAACTGCTGACACTACAGTGCACATATCATAACCTTGAAGTAATTACTACTGAATATATGATTATCATTTTTCTGTCTCCTTGTCTGTCTCTTTCTAGTGTTGCATACATCCATGTACTCTTATCTGTTTATACTTTGCTTTACACGTGTATCTCTTTACTCTCAAAATGTCTCAATGTCATTTTTTTCTCTCTTTCCTGATATACTTTCTGCATTCTAAATGTCTCAGGCAGCAAGTAAAGACATCTTACAATTTTTACGTGGATTACTTTTTTTTTTTTTTTATCTGTACATCAATGTTAATAGAAAGTTTAAGGCAAAGATAATGTGAGGTCACAGAAATTAGGCAAACATGGAATCAATAAAAATATCAACATATGTGACTAACTGGAAATAAACTAATGAGCTTGCAAGAAAAGGAAGACCTAATTATAGTAGCAGAATATCATAAGAAGAGAGACATATTTTTAATAGGAGATGACGTACAAAAGGATCTGGAAATTGGAAAGACAGGAAATGTATACTGTAAGGAATTGAAGCTAGAAAAGGGGAGATAACACTGATTGCATGTATCTAAATGCATGAAAGCATTTGCACTCAGCAAGACAGCAAGGACAGAAGTGATATTGAGAACTTTGAACTGTATTACATCCCTCAGTTTGTAAGAATTCCCATGCTATATCAAATCTCTCATTTATTTGGCTGAGTATCTTGTCTAAAAGTTTCTCATACTGCCTCTTTTCAGAAAAAATATATGCACAGTACACAGAGGTAGTATAGTCTGCCTTTCATCTTAGATTTTTTCTCAATTATTACAGTTTTGTATAAGCCCTGAAGCACAGGAGTTAATACACATTCTTAAGGTAGTGTTATTGCCACAGTAATGCCATATAAAAATCTCACACTGTGCAATTTATATATATTGAGTTTGGAAAGTTCTTGACCTTGAGAACTGTGGCAATAAGTTTCAAAGCCAACCACACACGGTGTGGAAAAGGAATTTCTTTACAGGTACAATTTTTCAAATGTCTCTGAATGTTCACTTTTCTTGAATAATGAAACAGGGGAAGAAGTAATTTCTGACAGCTGGGATATACTTAATGTCCATGTTCTTTTCCCTAGTTAAGGATCTTAACTTCTTATTCTCTGACAAATATGTTAGTGAATGTTGCTTCCCTGTAGACCATTTTTTTGTGAGGAAGTAAATTTTTATTCTTGCATTCCTTTTCATTAGTTAGATGAAGTTCATTATCCTAATGCTTTTAAAGTTGCTGCTGATTTGTCAGGGTCCGCTGCTTCTGAGTAACTGAAATATTTTGCCATATCTTAGCCTGCTTCCACTTCCACGTCATCTATAAACACAAGAGATAATCTGGGATCTTTTGTGGAAACAGAAGTTATCCAAAGATTTGCATTATGCCATGATAAAAGCTGAAACAAGATCTACAGAGGGAGTTAAAATCCATTAAAAGTCCAACTGGAAAACAGTCATACTTTTTGGCACGCAAGCCAGATCTGAAACAGCTGTATGGAGCATATATTTTTACTCTGTTCTACTGAAATATGATATTGAACTCCATCTATATCTGATTTTTCCTCTCTTCAGCTACACTGATTGGTATAATAAAATGTATTACTTCATCCTGAAAACCTTGTCTTGCTACTTCCCTACTGAGACACCATGACACGTATATAATTCTACCTTTTTCATTGGCTTTCCTAGGATTTTTATTAATGCAAGTTATTTATTGATCATTGCATGCCTGCTTAACTTCTTTATTACTTTTTGGACATTTAAAATAATCTTTTGGAAACATAAATACATGTCCATCTATCCCCAGTTTTTCTTTTTCCTACCGCTTTTCTGATTATTCATAGTAATAACCTATTGCCTTTTATATATATATATATGGAGTCCTTGCCTACATATATGAACACACTATTCTATTGAACTTCAAGATCCATATGATTAATTACTCTTCAGCTCAGATCTTCATCAAAACCTTAATAAAAAAAAAAAAAAGTGAGCATTGTCACATTCCCTCAATATTTGGAAAAAAAAAAAGAGTGGGGGAGTGTACGGTGCAGGGAATGTGGAAATGGAGAAAAGAACTCATTACAGTCCTTTTCTGGCTGGGTAGAAAATCTTCTTTCCCCCTAAAAGGCAGAAGATGAAATCGTGTTATCATGTTCAAAAGATTATGAAAAGATATCTTTAGGTATGGGACAAAAATGACTGATAATAGCAAAAAAGTTAATTAAGGCTGTTTGATGTGATGTTATTAAATACAACAGAACTTTTTTAGAAGGGGAATGTATGAAAAAAACAACTTGGGAAATATGAAAATTTATGTATTAGCAAGGAGAAACTAATTAGGTGCTGTTGAGGTGACAGGACTAACTGAAAGATGTTGAAGAATAGTAGGAAAGGCTGTTAAAGCTGCTAACTATGCTCATAAGCCATTAGAGACATATACCACAGTTAAGTTACAAAGCAGTTGTCTGAAATTTAAGATAACAGTCAAAGAAATGGGGACATAATCCAATACTAAAATGAAGAACACAAAAAAATATGTTTTCTGTAAAGATTTTTCTCCTCCAAAATAACTTAGGCTATTTACATAGTGTTAATTTTGCACATTCTCCTTGTAAGGCTGGGTAGGAATTATCAAAGACCAGAGTTGTCATAATTTATTCAACAAACACTCTGGTCTCTAATTAGAGGTCATTATTTCCTCACTGCTTGTGTCTATCACTTCACCTTAGCTGATTGTTTTTCTCATTACTAATTGCACAAATTGAAGTTCCTTTTTAATCAGACAATTTAATGTTTCCCTTTTTGTCAATAAAGCTATATACCACTTTTCATGGTTAACTGTCAAAGCTGCATAATCATAGTTCCAATGACTGCATTTAATATGATGGAGACAGAAAGCTCATATCAGTTTTGTCTAATTTTCTAAGCTGTGATGAAAGCCATCAACATTATGCTACTGTCTTCAGTTCAGACTTACAAAAATTCCTCCCAGCAGAAAAACACCATTGGAAAGATAGCATCACAGTAAGTCATATTAGGCAAAATATTGCAGGGGATCTAATAGCAGAGCTCTGTAATTTATATCTTTGATTTGGCAATAAAATTAAAAAGTTGTGGGAAAGACTGATTCTGGCCAACATGACACTAACATTTTTCAGAAATGTATTAAATCAGAAAAAAATGGTGGGAATTTTTTAAACATTTCAGCTAATAAGAAATTATATGCTTCTATGTATTTTGAAGTGTCCTGCAACACTTGCAAAATATCATGCCAGAAACAAAGAGCTATTACTTAAAAATACGTGCCTCAAGTGTTAGGGTACAAATTAGGTAAGTCAGAATCTATGTTCAATTCCCTTTTCTGATCTGATACTGAAATTTGAATTTAATTTCTTTTATCCAAGAAAGTTACACTGAACAAAGATCAGTGAGATAATCCTGGAAGAAGAATATCTCAATAATCCTACTTATGGCTGAATGCAGTCCCTAGTGATGAGTGAAAAAAAAGTTTCTTCAGGATCTTTAATAAATTGAAACATTTTATTATTGAAATATAAATCTTCTCCCTCTTACATTCTACAATTCGCATTGCCAAATTAGCAGGAAGGACTGCCTCCTTCACTATATAGCTAAAATGAAAGTCAGATGATATCTATATCTGCCTTAAATTTCTTGTAATATGCAACTTTTTCCTCCCCAGCGGTTGAAATAAGTACCTTGTACGGGCTATGTTTAAACTATATGCTAAGTCTGGGTTTTGATGTCTCCTTCAGGACATTTTAGTGTGATGTCCAGGACACTGCTACATCACTGGAGTCCTCAAGGTGGCAACCGACCCTAGAAGGCACTTCTGTTTCTAACCGTTGTGAGATCTGATCTTAACAGTCAGTGGGGGTTTCATGGGGTCACATTCTGTTATAATTGACATTACTGTGGATCTGCACCACTCACTAAGGGGTCTACTGTTGAGAAATGGGAGAATGATAACTGATACGGACAATTAGTAAAGCAAGAAGAAATATGAGACATGAACTTAAGACAAAACTTGTAGTGAGATAAAGGAAATATGCATGAACGAAAAGAATCTGGCTAACTAAATGAAACTGTTAAGCTCTGCTGTGTTGCTTTAAACATAGGGTGGGTAGAAGAGAAATAAAACATTTCCTTTTCTATCTGTATTCAGGCAAAAGAGGCCTTAGGTATTCAGCCTAAAATGGCTACAATACTTGTTTCATTTGCTTTCATAAATGTAATAATATACTACACTTTTTATTCATGCTTTGGAAATCCTTCTGCCTAGGTAGCCAATAGCTGACCATTACAACCTGTAAAACTAAGAGTATATACAAAGAGGAATGTTATGCCATTTAGTGATTAACGATGTAAACATTCATGATGTGTTAATATTTTCAATAGAAAACTAGTCACAAATCAAGTGAGAAAACTATGTATTTACTATTTCTCATTGTACATATCAACTTTTACCATTGTACCCTCAAAGGTCTGTAACAGAGACATGCAGATTAGAACTTAGACTGTGTTAACTAAGACATAGAACGGAAAATTTAAACAAAGAACAGCAGTTAGGAAGTGGGAAAAGGAACATAATTCCCTCCGAGTGCCATGTGATATAAAAAAATGTAATCACAATAAACAAGCAAGGAATTTTTCTTAGGTCACAGATAGAAGATGGGGCCATCCTTGTGAGAAGGGTCTTAGCTTTCTGTCTATACATTTGGGAGGGGAAATGGGGAAGGAGGAGCCAGTAGCTTCATTAGACAAGTAAACTCTGTCTTAAATCACTAGTGGAAGGTTCTGGGGAGAACACCTGAAAGCTGCAAGATTTTGTGATGGCTCGTGAATGTATGGACTAGTTGCTCTCCCATCTCCAGTCACTGGTATCCACTCAAAGGGCACACTTACCACACCCTGCCTCAAGACTGCAGCTTAGCAGGAGATAGGGCTAGAGAAGGTTTGAGCAGTGGCAAATAAAAACTGTCATTCAAGTGACAGCAGAACCTCCCTCCATGGAATGGTAGTGGGAAATAATTTCCAGTTTCTAACATGAACAGATAACTACTATCTGCAGTTGTCTGAGTACCTTCCTGGGAATAATCGGGTTTGCTGCTCCAGGGAACATAACAAAGAGTACTTGACGCCTAAAAGTAATCTTGCTCCAGACAGCAGTGAGACAGAATCTAACAGCTTAAATATTTTAGGAACGACTTGCTAAACTACCTCTTAAGTTTAAAACTGCATCCTTTCAAACAAAAACTTTGACGGGGAAGACTGATTTGTCTCTCACTTTTGAGATACTGCGGATGCTTCTGGGCAAGAAAACTAATCGATGCAACAAGTCCAATATACAGTGTAAGCATACTTGAAAGTATGCTATCTACTTAAACAAACAAACAAACAAACAACCTACTACAAAAATACAGTGAGTTTTTAGTTCAAGAAGTATACTCTACCAAAAGTCCAGCAAACATGCGCATGGGAAATGTTATGATACACTCATTTGGAGGGGAGGGGGCACAGAAACCCTACTCTTCCCACCTACCACCAGGTACTGTTTGAGAGCTTGGAATCAACAACAGTTTTGCAGAGCAACTGCCTTGAGTAAGCATATTTGCATCTGTGGTTGCCCACACAGTCTAAGGCACAGGTCAAATATAGTCAGTTTTTACTGGCATTCACATTTTTTAAAAATATTTGCTTAAATCTAAATCTGACACTTTGTATACTTTAAATTACCACATCTAACTCTGATGTTAGGGTAAAAATTTTTTTTAAAAAAACCAACATCTCTTCCAAAGCTCTTAATGTATGTTTTTGGAGAATTAAATTTGTGGTTCATAAATTCACTTTCCTAATTAATTTACTTTTTTTTGACATCCTCCATGAAATCCAGGACTGCTGTCTCTCACATCAAATCTGCCTCCAGAGCCCAAAATATTTTGATGGTTTAGTTGGCATCAGTTCATCGCTTTTCATTTAACTTTAAAACTATTCTCTGTAAATATTTAAGTAGCAATACCTTAAAAGAATGAAAGTAGGTGAAAAGAACATACATATCTTTTTCATATTCAGCATTCAAAGTCACAGTTTTCTTTGTGAGCTTTAAGTGACATTAAAAGTAACAAATTTTGCTTTTCTGAAAGATTCAATAGACCAAGGGAGCAATAAAAAAAACTTATAGATCTTACAGTGCTTTACCTAACTTGTCAAATACCTTCTCAGTCATTTTTATGTGGACTGTCAAGAAAATACACAGGATCCAGTATACTGAAACAAAAGTACTTAGGTGTGATAACACACACCTCCATCCCCAGTATATGAACGCTGTAAGGAACTTTAATGATGTTCTTGTGTTATTAGACAATGAAAAGATATATAGCATAAATTACATAGCAGAGTTAATTCTGAGATTATAAGGAACTCTGTCCTCTGTTGCACTCATTTTTGTACAGCTGATAGTTCTACAAAATTATATAGTAATACTGTGCTCATAGCCAATTATTTACCCCAGATTGCTCTATGTTACTTCTAGGTCAGATGATGCTAAGTGCAGTAACTACATGGGCCTCACTGCTCTTAGCATCATCTGACCTAGAAGTAACATAGTTGTAAACCGTCCAGCAGCATTTAGATTCTGAATCAATTGGTTATGAGGAAAGTTTTATATAGTCCCACTATAATTTTCTGATTTTCTCAGATCCGGAAACTCCTTTGTTTTGAAATGCTAGGCCTTACCCGTTTTTACAAAGTTCTTGGCTAAATTCCATCCTATACCTATGAGTAAATTTGATGTTCAGAACAGTTTTGGTTCCAGCTGCTGAATTAGTGGAATCTAAAATAAGACCTACGATTGCACAGTATAGAAGCAGGTGCAGCAGGATAAGCTGCATAACCCAAAAGCTGGAGCTGAACAGACTGTCCTTGTACACAGGGAGAGGAAAAAGGCAAGGGCTGTCTGTCAGTCAGAATAATGCTATAGTTACTAAGGACTAGGTACGCCTTTGTGATACTGTTATCTCAAAGTCTTTGCTAAATTTTAGGCCAAACCTCCCTACCACTCATGTGCAAAGCTGGTATCCAGATCATATTTGCTGTAAACCTTGTATTGGGTGTTCCCAGCAAGGTTTTGGTAGTGAGGCGCAGCGGGGGCTGCCCCAAGCCGGACACAGCTGGTTTCGTTGAGCGCAGCAATCAAGGTGGTGGCACATCTGGGAAAACATTTAAGGAAGGATAAAAATGCTGCACAGCTGTGAGAGAGAGAAGTGAGGAAAATGTGACAGAAACAGCCCTGAAGCCACCAAGGTCAGAGAAGAAGGAGGCAGAGGAGGTGCTCCAGGTGCCACGGCAAAGATTCCCCTGCAGCCACTGATTCTTCTGGCCACAGAGAAGCTGGTTGTCCCCCTGCAGCCCCTGTACAACTTTGGTAGAGCACCTATCTGCACTGCAGCCCCTAAAGGACTCTGTGCTGGAGCAGGTGGAGGTGCCCTGAATGAAGTTGCAGCCATTGGAGAACCCACACTGGAGCAGGCTCCTGGCAGAACCTATGGCCCATGAAGAGGAGCCCATGCAGGAGCTGGTTTTCTGTCAGGAACTTCAGCCTGTGGGGGGACTGGCACTGGAGCAGTCTGCTCCTGAAGGACTGTGCTCCATGGAGAGGATCCGTGCTGCAGCAGCAGTTCTTGACGAACTGGAGCCTATGGAAGGTAGAAGTGTTGGGAATGAAGGACTGAAGTTGAGCTTTGGAAGTGGTATGGAGAAATAGTGTGAAATAGGGACAATGAACATGGATTGTGATTGTATATGTCTGCTCAAGGAATGTGGGTATGGTGACTGGTCACAGGTGTGGTATCTGGTCACATAGCCACACAGCTTTGAGGAGATGCCTACCCTTCTTCTTCTAACAAAGGGGCTATTTATAAAAAGGATGAGAAAAGGGTGAGAGACATTCCAATGTGATCTAGAGGGAGTGCTAAGTCTCCTTGCTGGAGAAGATCGGATGGTGACAAGGACATGAATCACCTACAAACCTGCAAGACCACCACATTCCAGGCAAAGGACTGATAAGCTAATTAACATACGAAGCGAGAGTAAGGGGTTTAGGTAACGAATATGTATAGGCATTAATTGAATATTCATTTGTTTTATTGTATAAATGTGAGACGGTTCGTCACTTCGGGCACGCGCAGTTGTGGAGGAGCGATCCCCCGTGCATCTGCGCACAATAAACATACCTACTTTATAACTTTCGAGTTATAGAGTTTAATTCCGTACGTCAGAAGAAGGAGATGAGTGAAAGTTGTTTTAATCTTTTTCATTACTCTCCTACTCCCCCCCCCACCTTCCCCCCCAATAAATTTAAACAAATTTCCCCAAGTCCAGCCTGTTTTGCCAGTAATTGTGATTGGTGAGTTATCTCCATGTCCTTATCTATATCCATGAACTTTTCTATTTTATTTCATCCCCCTGTTCTGGTGGAGAGGAGTGAGAGGGCACGCTGGTGGACATCTACCAGACAGTCAATATCAACCCACCATAAGCCTGGATGAGTATATCTGGCTGGAAATATAAGTTAGAGGTCAAGTGATTTTTTTATTCAAATTTTACAGGAAGGATAGGTATTACATCATTGGTGGGTTTGTAATTCTCAAGTGTCTTTATGTTGTTCTCCAAAGAAAGATAGTGAAACATTTCTTCTTAAAAATGACATAAAAGGGTAAGAAAGTACCATGCATTTTCTTGGATCAAAAAACATAGGATGTGGCAGTTGTCAAATAGAAGGGATGATAAAATCTGCAAGGACACACTGATGCATTTTTCTGTCAAATACAGTGAAGTTCACCTGGACCAGATTCATACAGCTTTTTCCCTCAGGTTGTCAGATATCTGGAGTAACTTTTCAGTACAGAAATATCATTACTTTTTATATATAATTTCTCAAATTAATTTTAAGTAAGAAAATTGAGCACTGGCGCATATTTCTTTTTTTTTTTTTTTCCCGAAGTATTTTAGATGAAGTTTCAAAAGGCAAAAGAAGTATTTAAAAAGATCCTCTTCATCAGAATATGACCTTCAGTAAGAAGCTGCCATCAAGACAGTCAGAATTATTAACTGGACCCCAGAGAACTCAATTGTAAGCAGTTTTGCAAGGTTTGGGTGTTACAGTATACAAATCAGACAGTAGAACCTTTAACTTTGCTAATGATATCCATCACTCTAGACTTATAACATTCTGGATAGTATATCAGCTGATTCACCTTTGTTATGTGAAAACACATAGATCCCAGTGATTCATTAATGTTACATTTCCATTAGCAGAATATTCACTCACCCTGAGGCTTGTGTAACAGCAATACACAGTAAGAAGAAAGAATTTCAGGTTGTGCCAGACTTTTTTGTAAATACTTCATTTTGTCTAGAGGTAAATATAAAAAAAGGACCACTGTCATGCTTGTTATTCTAGTTAAGACTGAGACAAGAGATGAAAACTACAACACAAAGTAGGCTGAGTCGTCAAGCGGTAATGCAGACTATACGTGTCATGCACAGCATTCTGAGGTCACAAAAATCAGGCAATGATTTGGTCCACAAGCACACGGCAGTTATTATCCACTCATCAATAGCTCACCCTCAGTGTTAGTCACCATTACACTTCCTCGAGAGATGGTGTTCTGACTGGGGATATGAAATTTGCAGCCACTGTTTTTCATTTCCTTTTGCACCATGATAAAAGGGAAGGATCTAGATTGACCAGGCTTGGTACATGCATTTGCTAGTTCTGCACTACCTCTATTCCAGGCAGTATTAACTTCCAAATCAGTCTGATAAGAATGTTTCGGTTTTAGAGTGAGTTACATTTGTGACCTGATGGATTTCATCCACATATAGTGATCTCTATATAGTCAATAGAGAGAGTAATTCCAAAATTCCTTATTTGTCTCCCTGTCTGTGAGGAAGATGGAGTTTGTTCTGGCTACCTGGATAATCCAGTCAGTTGTTCAAAGATCTAGTTTAGACCAGATCCAAACCTTTCCTCTTACTAAGTTAGGAATCCAAATACTTTAACTTGGGTGAAATGAATCAGCACCTTCAGGGGACTATTCAGAGACTAACTAATAGAAGTCTAACTACTGCCTAATTAGGAGAGTTCAGTCTCCAGACAAGCAGACAAGTCTCTCTAGGACAGGTATCACACGGAGAGCTTGCACACTTAAGTCAGTTGATTTTAGTTATCCCTGTGAATAAACTCCCTCCAGCCTGATCTCTTCGGGCAGCCATCATTCACAGTTTATTACATATCCTTCTCTCTCTCTCTCACACACACACACACATGGTTCTTTTATCATAAAGAGCTATGGTAATTCTCCAAGAATAATGAATTTTTAATATTAGTATTGTTACAAAGCCTTTTTCCTGTCTAGACTTTAGACATGTGACAGTAAACAGAAGCAATACTTCTCTCACCAAACACCGTGATGGAAAGGGCTAATCTTTCAGCCTACACATGACTTCCATCAGGCAGCTACTCAAATTAAGGTGAGATATGGGGACTCAAAATGATAGCAGTCAATGGAAAATCTATCTCTGTGAATGGCAGCAATAATAATTCAGAGGATATTGTTGTGATGGAACCTCACGTTACTGCATTTTCTGCAAGCATCTGAAGTACCACCTGTTAAAGTAAAAGAGTTTGTAGCTGTACGAATGCATACATACATTTCAGCAAGATCTATTTCAGTTTGATCTCCCATGAATACATTATGTGCTGGAATAACTTTAATTTTTCTCACCTCCCTATCAAATCTAATTTTAGTCAAATATACTTTTTTACTTTCAAAAGAGACTGTGTTAACAATGTTGATATTGTTCCTACTGTTAATAGTCCAAAATACTACAAGGGAAAAAAAGAGAGAGTCCTTTCAGTAAAATGCAAAATTCATCAGAAACACATCACACCTTCATGGGTTTGTTGCATTCCACGTAATGAGGAGCAGTAAATTCACTCTAAATTAAAAAATAGAAAAAGCCGTATATTTTTCCACTTTATGACAGTATTTATTCACACCGTACTTCCTACTAATAAAACACTATCAAAGTTGCTCTAAGAAACCACAGTCCGCAGTGACTGTTTAGTTTTTTAAAAGTTTTGAGGACACATGATTCAGTTCTGGATCTGGGATGTTCATTTTAACTGCCTAATAATGTGAATAAAAGATATGTTCTTGGAGTCTCTCCTCTAGTGTTGCTCTGTCGTGCCTGCCTGAGTTGTTCTCACCATAATTGGTTATCACAATATTGGGGAAGGTGGTGAATACGTATTGTTTAAATGCATGTTAAATTACCTAAAAAAGAATCAAAGGCTGTGATCTTGAGGTATCTTGTGATACGTGAGTATAAATAAATTTAACTCCATTATCTTTAATAAAGCTGTAAGGTTCCAGTCTGTACCATAAAGATGCTTACCTGTGATTTCAGTTAATGACCTAGTCATACAAGAAAGTTCATTTTAAACTGCTTAAAGCTGAGAAAGTAGGTTGCATGTGGAGATTTGTAAGTTTGTTCAGTAGTTGGAAGCAGTATTGCTAACATTTTTATTTCCTCAGCCTTCTCTTAATTGTCATTCCTACCTCTGGGCACATACCCAACAGAAGCATACTGGTCCTTGATACAGTCTTGAAGTACCTCTGGAGGATTCCAGGAAATGGACTCCTCCCACATAAATTCAGTAATCTAAGGTGAGCAGGTCATATTAGGCCCCTTTTCTAGTTAATGAAGAAAAATAGGTACAATAAGGGGTAATAAGATGCAGTACATCTGACCTTTGGTCAGATTTATTCCAAAATGCTCCCGTTGACTGTTGAGTATAAGGGAGAATTAGTGTCACCTGCTGAGACATAGAAGTAAATGTCTTCTTCTAGCCAAAAGAATACCCATTGAACTTGAAAATATTTTGCACAAAAATATAAGGTTATATACAACAGACTTGTAAAAGAGGATGAATATTCCAATAATTAAACAATTAAATACTCAGATAATTGAATAATGACTTAATGTAAATTTATTATAGCTAAAGCAATCACCTCCACTGAAGAATCATTTCCCAGAAGATTAACAAAATCACATCTGTTAATCTCTGAAGGGTGAAAATAGTATGTCAACATTTTTTTCCTCATAATAGCATTTTTAATCTGAAGAAACTCTGCTGACCTTCTTAGCAACATAATGCTTCAAAACTGATAAAATCAATCGATAAAAGTCAGAGAAAATATTAGATACTCAACCATTCCTGCAATTAAAATTTTGATAATAATAATTACGAGAATGTGGA
Organism: Falco biarmicus; assembly: GCF_023638135.1. Classification (NCBI taxonomy): domain Eukaryota; kingdom Metazoa; phylum Chordata; class Aves; order Falconiformes; family Falconidae; genus Falco; species Falco biarmicus. The sequence goes on along the minus strand of NC_079292.1, from coordinate 11,255,225 downwards.
AAATATTTATAGGATATATTTATGCTTAGTACTTTTAACTGTCTAGTGAGGTTTCCTGTATTTATCCATCTACTCAAATATTCTGAAGTAGTATCTTAAAAGTGAAATATATGGCATATTTCTCATTTCATATTTTCTTAATAGACAAGGTTTAAATACAGAAAAACTGGATATTCATAGAATTGTAGAATGGTTTGTATTGGAAGGGACCTTAAAGATCACCTAGTTCCAACCCCCATGCCACGGGCAGGGACACCTCCCACTAGACCACGTTGATCAAAGCCCCGTCAAATCTGGCCCTGAAGACTTCCAGGGATTGGGCAGCCACAACTTCTCCAGGCAACCTGTTCCAGTGTCTCACCACCCTCACAGTAAAATATTTCTTCCTAATATCTAATTTAAATCTACCCTCTTTCAGTTTCAAGCCATTTTGCCTTGTTCTGTGGCTACACGCCCTTGTAAAAAGTCCCTCTCCAGCTTCCTTGTGTAGACCCCTTTTAGGTACTGGTAGGCTGCTGTAAGTTGCCCCCAGAGACTTGTCTTCTGTAGGCTGAACAACTCTAACTCCCTTAGCCTGTCTTCATAGAATAGGTGCTCCAGCCCTCTGACCATCTTCATTACTTTCCTCCGGACTTCCTCTAAGAGGTCCATGTCCTTCTTCTGTTGGGGGCTCCAGAGATGAACATAGTACTGCACGTGGGGTCTCACAAGAGCTGAGTAGCAGGGGAAAATCACCTCCCTTGACCTAATGGCCACACTTTTTTTGATGCTGCCCAGGATTTGGGATTTGGTTGGCCATTGGGGCTGCAAGAGCACATTGTCTTGAGCTTGTCGTCCACCAGCACCTGCAAGTCTTTCTCCTCAGAGCTGCTCTCACCCCATTCTCCTCCCAGCCTGCATTGATACTGGGGGTTGCCCTGACCCATGTGCAAGCCTTATTGAACTTGATGAGGTTCACTTGGGTCCACCTCTGAAGACTGTCAAGTATTAGACAATAGTTAGTTTTCTGAAAAGTAATATCAATTGTTTAGTAATTTGTAGTATAGAATTACACTAGCAAATCATCCAGTTTTTCAAATCCATATAAAAGAAAAACATATTCATTTCCGTCTGATAGGTCTGAGGTTGTATTTAGTAAGCTATAGTTTATTCAGATATGGTGGGGGTTTTTTGTGTACTGAAATTTGGATTCTTATACATGCCTCACTTGTTTTAAGAAAAAAGAAAGGTAATTAATGTGAACATGTGGGGATATAAGTGTATTCGTGTCAGACATGGTAACCTAATCTTAATTGCAAAAGTTCCTTAACGAGCATCTTAAAAGCTGAGCCATCTCTTTAATTCTGCAATTTGCAATACAAAAGTTCCTTATTAATTGCAGAATCTGTAAGGAACCTTATCATATATTCAGAACTTACCTTATATGTGGGTAGGTTAGAGAACATATTATTGTTCATAAGAACATTCACTTTAAGATGCTAACTGATTATCACTGTAATTTATCATACCATATGATACCTCACAATTTGGAGCAGTGAACACAAATTACTAGAAGAATTTTCTTGATTTTTTTAGATAAAATCACTTTTAGTAAAGAAATTATCCAACCCAGGATAGTGTTTGATGAATCATATTAGCGTGTAGAAACTAGGTGAAGGTAGACTTGATTTAATTTTGTGGTCCAAAATCTATATCATATACTGAATTTGTACAGTAAAGATGATGTCATATATGTTTGACACTGTTTTAGTCAACATTTTTTTTTTTTTTTAAGAAACTAATCATGAAACTTTCTTACTTGGTAATAACCAGGCAAAGAAACAGAAGAGAGAGAAAAAAACCAAGATCCTGAAAGTTTACTAATATTTCACTTAGATATAATGCATCCGAGCAGTACTTTGGAGGGCTTTCTATCCTTAGTTACATTTTTTCAGGTTACTGGAATTTGAATAGGTTCAGTTTTTTTCACAGAGTTCACTCCATCTGTGCCCCGTACTTTATAAAACATTACCATGTTTATTTAAATTAAAATTACTTGAGATTATAATGCTCCTCTGCCTTTCCAACTTTGCCCTGAACAGTCAAGAACATTGCTTCCAGTTTTACTTAAGAGAAGATAAAGGCCAAAACAATTTGGTTTCTGATACATAAGCTAATAGTTTGGTATAAAGGTTGCACACTAGTAATTGCATCAGGTCAGTTTATCTAAAAGATTCAAAGTTCCCCTAGGTGAAATGTTCAAACAAAGACGCAGAGTAAAATTATATATACTTAGTGGCTACTGGGTCTAATTCACACAGGAAGGTGTTTGGCGGTTGCACTTTTGTACGTATTGTAGGTATTGTGTGAATTGATTTGTCTTTTTTTATTTGTTAATTAAAAATTTTACACAGTATGCTCTACATCATCTTGAAAAAGCATTAAAAATATTTAAAAGTGTTCTTGGTTTATTTTTCTGTTGTTTCAATCAGCTTTATGGCTAGCAACAGAATTTGATTTGTTTTTGCAGTTCTGCTTCTGACTCACCTTCTCACAAGTCAGCGGGGCATATGATTTTTCTGTCATCTAAACCAGAATAAACAACCAGGGAAAGAATGAATGTTCCAGCAGTGTGTTTTCTATTTGTGTACTACTAGGTCATGAAACGCTTGATTAATTCACTAGGTCTGTAGCTTTCAGATCTGGCTTTTCAAAGTTTAGCAATGACTCTGTAAGACTAGCTCTGCTGTGAGGACCTTTGTGAACCAAAAACATACCAGGCACACGTTTCATTTCTTTATCAAAAGCACTATTGATGAAAAGATCCCAAACACTGCAGCGTATTTGTGGTTTAGCCAGCTATACTCATAACTATGTTCATATGTCAAGTGAATGGCTAAATATTACTGCACTGGTGCCAAAGCAGTTTCCCCTCCTTGGCAGCTGCTAACTAAAAGTCATCTTCCTAAGATCGGTAGGGTGGCTCTGTCCTGCTGTTTTATGACATTTCTGGGTACTGTCCTGTTGCAGCTAATATCACTAAGTATTTCCTTCATGCACTGGGCATGTTGATGAAATAAATCCAGCTGAGAAAAAGCACATGGTATTATCATTTCCCACGCCCATACTGAAAATTTAAATCAAATTTAACCTCAGCAGTTTACTGGTTTCCTTAACTGAAAGTATATGCAAGCCAGTGAGAAAAAAACATCTAGTCAATGTGTTTTCATAATATGCTTTTTTAATGTTGTGGTATTGTGACAGAGGAGAATTCTAAAGATTCATGTGTACAGGTCTGAAACATTATTAAAGTATATTCTGTGCATTGTCAAATACGTATGAAGTAGTACATATTTGGTTACTTCTATAGAATATCTAGCTACAAAAATACATGAAGAGGGTAAAATATTTAGAAGGGTCCCTAGCTTTACAGAGTCTGGCAAATCTATGTTGCTGCACATTGCTGTTCACATAGGCTTTGTCTGTATTATCTAGCAGTGTTCTATGTCATCGTCTTGCCTGCAATTTCACGCACCATGTTATAGTTATCTAAGTTCTGACTTCAGGCAACAGGTATCAGAGCTCCATGTAATGCCCACTGAGGAAACTGAAGCAAAGGAAAGCTGTCGTTGTATTGAGAAATCAAGGAAAAAGAAGTATTTTGCTATCATGTCAGACCACTGACAGAGTGGCTTGTCAGCTAAGCAGCATTTTCCTGACTTCCAACTGTTTTCACTTGTAAACAGAAGTACCAATCAGTTGCAGTGGAAAATGAGCACCCTCACGTCAAAGTGGAGGTAACAGATCGTAATGAGCTATGGCCTTCAACTATGTTCATTTACAATTTCCATGTAAACATGAGGTCCAGATAAGTTCTACGTGTGGCATCAAATCTTTGAGTCCTCCTCTATTATGACTTGTTGATCATTTAGGGGAGGAAGACCTAGGTCACTTTCTTTATATCAAGCAGTTGAACATTTCAGGCGTTTTAAATAGGAACTGTGTCATCTATGGAAGTAACCTTAAAATTAAGTTTCATTCTGTAAATCTGAGATCCTCAAGTCCTTCTCTGGTTCCTAAAAGATGGTGCTATACAAACCTTTTCCTTGTTTTTGACTAAGAAGTCCTGCCCTTTTTCTTATCAGAACTGGCAGAAGCTGTATGAAGACTGAGCAGCAGAGCACAGTGGGTGACTGCCAGATGTTCGTTGTCTATTTTAGCGAACTTTGAGCTGTGAATGGTACAACTGAAAAACAGCACACTGCTTTCTGTGCTTCTTTAGAACTGACAGTCTCCCACAGATAGTCTAGATAGGCAGCCATGGAAATACTTTCTTATGTAGCTGCACTAGGAGCTGTAAGTTCTTACTTGCAAGAGACTGTCGGAGCCAGCTAATTTCTAAAACCTTTGAATTCTCTGAGTTCGTTAGTATTTGTCTTGCCAGTAGAATTCGCATTGCTCCTGCAAGACATCTTAAATCTGAAAAACAAACAAGAAAGTACAGAAAGCCCACACTTTGATGTCAGCACTCAACCTCAGCAGCTGCCAAAATTTACCAGGTCTGACTCATTTGGCCTAAAAATTCCCTAGGCATCTGTATATGTGTTCTTATCTGGAGACTTGAAGTCCGAACTTCATTGTGGAGAAAGCTGATACACTACAGACACGAGCCAGATACCCCCTCTATAGCCCTGACTGCAGGGATGACATATCCTGTCTGGAAGTTGGAAAAGTCCTCTGGAAAGTAACAGGGTGGATCTGAATCATTTCTGGCTGACACTGGAAGAGAACCTTAATTCCCTGCTTTTGGGGAGACTGCTTTAATTCCAAAGGGTTTTCACAAAATAAAGGGCCCTAAAGCTACTTCTCTGGTTTTGAAGAGTGAGCCTTGCTCAGTTAGGTGTCTACCCATCTTGGCCTCCAAGTGATCCAAGAGCTTAAAGTTCAAGTCCTGAGTCAGTCATCAAAGCTGGTGGGAGATCGTGGAATTTTCAGTCACCACTATATATTCTACTTGCTCTGAGTGGCTTTCCATCATCACACACAGGTTCTGTGGATTACCTTTCTAAGGAACTGAACTTCTCTATCGAATTGATAGGGAACGAATGTACCTATCTGTGGTGCTGTGATTCAATCTGCTGGACTGCATCTAATTCTGACAAAGTGTAAAACTACTTCACCTACGTCAGCTCATGATGAGCCAAAATGAAAGCGGAATCCATTCAAGTCAACAACGGCAAATGATTATCGATCAGTGCCATCTCAAGACTGAAATATAAAGTTGCGGTATTAGGTATGCTCAAGTTATGTGGATGGAGGCACAAGCAAAATTCCCTAGGATGGTGAAGGATTTTTTCTCTTGAAATACAGCTCCAGTGGAAACTGTGCCATGGTCAAAGTCCTTGAAAAGTTGGAACTGTCCCATAGCACATAAGGATATATCACTAACACAAGGGAGCATTGCATTTCAGTGAAGAAAAACCTAAGTGGAAAAGGACAGTATTCCAAAAGCCTACAAACCAAAGTTGTTAGGTCAAACAGCTGGTGATGTCATGTTGATATAACACAAATAAATCCTGAAATGACTTAAAGTGACATGTTTAATTTCTTTAATATTTGGTATGGGAATGCAGTGAAATTCACCGCTTTTGCATGGTGAAAGAAACCACAATGATGGTGGTTTTTTTTCTTTTTTTCAGGAGTTGTCATATTTAATTCAAAAGGATGGATTTTTGTACCTTTTTTGACACTAAAGGCAGGCTAGCAATTCCAGGTTAGCAATGCCAGGTCTTAAGTTTGCACCTTGGTGGCAAGTGCTGTACTTGGTGTCATGATGAAGAGATCATGTATCAATGTTTCAAGCAACTCAGGAAATGAAAACAAGTAAGACTTTTAAAGTAATCTCTACTCCATTTTTCCTTCTAACATGCAAGCTCTCCTGAGTGCTTTTCATTTGCTCCTTTTTCAGGTCATTTAGTTTCTTTTTTTAGCCATTATTCATTAAATATTAAATTTAAAGCATTTGATCAGGACATTCACAGCTGGCAATGAGTCAGATCTAAACACTATATCTTACTGATTTTCTCTGTCATTGTAATTTCTCTCTTACTGCTAAATGAATTATAGGAGACCGCTGTAATGCAGAAAAGATCCTCTCAAACTAACCTATGAAAAAATGACATAAATCATTGGGAAAGACATAGCAACAACAAGTCTTTTATCTCCATTCTAAATCAGTAGGATAAGACACATTTGAATTCAGGTAATGTACACTAGAATAAGATATTTTTTGGCAGAGTTCAGAATTGTGTGTCACCATTTTGTGTTCTAGATTGCTTCTCTTTTCATAGATTTTCCAGCATTTATAGAAAAAATTATGAAAATCTGTATCAAATGTGAACAAAGCATTCTGAAATCATCTCTTTAAGATAGTGAGCTTCTACTGTTAGGATGCAAAGTGCTGCTGGATATGACATCTGGGAAACTAATAATTTTTCTAAAGTGCCAAATATCTGTCATTTTTTTCCATCACATTTCACTGTAGCAACTATATACTATAAGCAAACATTTAATCTCATTTTCTGTCTTTCTGCTTTACTAGGCTTAACTTTAAGGTGACCTTTTTTCTGCAGCTCTCCCAATGCAAGGTTTATTAATGAATTGCAATACATATTTTCTGTGCAACTTTAGGAAATAACAAGGCACTGGGCTCCCCTTGCAACATGGATTTCTGGTAAACTGGACTGACTAGGGAAACTGAACGGGGACAACAGGATCTTGCTCTCCCTGACACACTGTACAGAGTGAAGTAAGTTCGGAGCTGGGCTAGAGAGTGACTTAGGAGCCAGGACTCTTAGACATCAGGCAAATTAAACAGAACAGCAACAAATATTCCCATCCTGCCTCTACTAATAATCCATACCATAAAACACTCACTGACAAAACGTACTGCAATGAACCACAGCTGTATGAGTTATAAACTATTTTGCCACTTGCATCTATTTTCTAAAAAACTTGCAATTGTTTCTTCTTCTTTCCATACCTTTCTCTGTATGTCCCAGTTTGAATATTCCTTAAATGTAAGCCCAACTGTTCATGGCTCACAGCTGAATTCGCCACTGGCATAATTCAAGCTGATTTTACTGGACTTACACAAGAGCTAATTAAGGCTTAACGCTGTATTTAAATTAGACAGTCATGTAATTTAAAAATTTCATATGTGTAAAGAAGTATCTTATAGAAGATCTGCCTGTCTTTGCACAACACAAAAAGTCCAACACCTTAGAATGCTTTCTTGTTTCCAGGTCTTTCACAAGGATTAGTATAGCAGCAATCAATCATTCCCTCTCATCATTGACCAGCTAGGCTAACATAGTCACAGAACTTCACATTAAGGACGTGGCTCAAAAATAAAAGGCATACTCCAGTGTTGCTTTCAAAAGATAGATACCTTACCACTTTTTCATTTGACTTGATTTTTTCCATTGATTGTTCTGACTTTTTAAGGACAAAGTAGAATTGTGTATTTTTAAATAGAGATTATTTTAGTACTGCTGCTCTAATGCATGCTGTTGAGGTTATTTCTAGAGAAAATACAAAACTGATACACTCAATCTAATGCATTCAGCCTAATTGCCATTAATTCAGAGAAATAACTCCGACCCAGTTCTAGTGTATTTAATACTTATAGCTTTGGAATAGTTCTGTAAGTTCACGGTTCTGCACAGATTTCAGAAACAGGCTCTCCATCAATTAAATTTCCTACAGCAGACTGCAAAAAGTCAATCCCTTCCCTAACTACATATTCCAGCACAGTTTTAATGTATAATGAATGGAAGGACTGTTTTTTATTAATAAAACAAAAGAGATCTATTTTTTATTATTGGTTCTAACTTTTAACTATGTGGCCATATCAGAATGTACAGGAAATGGCTTCAAGTGCCTAATACTATTATAATTACTGTTATTCATCAGCTATCACATGAGAAATATGAGCTGTGTTTTCACCCAAAAAGGTATCAATTATTGATACACCTCTACTATACTATTAAGTAAAAACTCTGAGGAAAGACCCTCAGTGTTAATGTTTGCAGTGAAAGAGGAAGCTTTTCAGGTGCCTAACTAGAGACCGAAACATGGAAGGCATTTTAGCAGCTTGAGGGTTGAACAAATTGGTCCTTATTGCATTTCCTTGTGCAAATTACCTAAGTCCTCTATGGCTCTGTATTCTTCCAGAGAAATAATACCTTTAAAGTCAGAAGGCTAATGAACCCTGGTATTAATAGAGCTGGGGGTTTGCAGAATTTTAGCTTGTTTGATTGACTTTTTAACTGACTTAAACTAAAATTTTCTTTCTGTCTGCCATACACCTATTACATGCTTGAGCATAACAATCTGACAGTGAATTATAAGCTGTAGAAATTAGCAGACTGGCATCAAAAGCTGTTAAGGAAAATACTGTGAATACTCCAATGTACCTGTACTTCTTTAAGTGGGTTTGTGTTTGGTGGTTTGGGTTTTTTTGTTGTTGTTGGGTTTTTTTGTTTGTTAGGGTTTTTTTGTATGTTTGTTTTGGTTTTTTGCTTTGGTTTTTTTGTTGTTTTTTTTTTTATTAATGCATAGCGAGTAATTATCTGGAAGACACCCTGACCTCCAACCAATTTCTTACAAGTAAAACAATGGATTATTAGAGGAGGATGAACACAAGTCACAGGTCATGTGATCTCTTAAGCTTTGTTTCTGTAGGAAAAAAGACTAATAAAATAGGTACAAAAAAAGACACTTTTTCAATACTGTTTGCAGCAATATGAGAGTAAGTGGGCTAAAGAAATATACGTGCCAAATGGATAAATGGCATAAATGAGTTTTGTAGGGCTAGTTGAGGCAAAAATTGCTGCTGGGTACAAGGACACTAGCTAAACCTCAGCTGAATCCTAATCATGCTTCCTTAACTCAGGAGGTCATTGTTTCTTAGATTAGAGGTGAAATTGCCAGGGCTTTCTGAGGTCTCCCATTGGAAATAAATCCTTCTTAAACAGCTAAGAGTTTACTAGTGGAAGCTCATGAAAGTCTGAAACCTCCTTATTAGCACACCATAGTGTGTACATACTGGATCCTACAATACAACAATTCTGCAGAATTGCACTGCCCTCCATCCTACCTTATCCATCTCCAGAATGTTCATGGGATGCTCTGCAGGCTCAGAGACTGAGTATCGGGCAAGAAAAGTAAGGCATGTTGTTAGTTGTCAACACATACCGGTTTCCAAGTGAAAAAAAAAAAAATAATTTTAGTTAAAGGCAATCAGTTCTGTGTCATTATGTAATTTTAAAACCCCACAACCAAAACCCACTTTAAATAAAGAATTTAAATGGAACAAGTACACTCATTTGTTTACCTTCTCACATAAGATATAATCTTCAATTGCCCAATATGGAAGTGTTAACTTTACAAATAAGAAGTTACAGATGATTGCTGAAGTGTTCAAGTAATTCTTTGACTTGAAATCTGTGGATACAGTCAACTCTATTGTCACTTTTCTAATCATTTTAGTGAAAATGTACCTCTACAAGGTCTTCATATTTTGCCAGCTATTTCAGTTTTGCTTAGCACAGGTATAAGATCTCATTTTTCAAATGCTAGTAAAAACTTCCTATATAAGGAGACATCAGCTACTATAAATATTTAGTTTAACCTTAGCGATCAAGCTTCAGTTTTGAGCTGTGGTTATTATATTTTCATATTAAATGTTGCGTGACATACATTTGTGTATCTAGGGCAACGCACATATAATCATAAAGGTGTAAAATATCTGGCTTTACACTTTTTAATAAAGCATACATGTAGGGAAAGAACATTGCAACCCATTTGAATTATTATTTAGCAAAGCAAAATGATGTTCAAGCAAAATTCAACAATTATTTCACTGGTATTGATATAAAGAGATCTTGTAGATAAATTATTAGTATTTCTCTTGGAAAGGCCACATAACAAAGATTCAAATTACTTCATTTAGTTTTGAAAAGTGTATTTTACAACCACACATTTTAGAAGCTGTTATTATTACTTTTCAAATCCTTTTAATATCTGTGGATCTGTGCATGTGTGTGCAAACCTTAAAAAAGATATGCAGGTGTAGAGTTCTCAGATTGTTAGGTGGCAAATGTCATTAATTCAGTAACATTCTCTAGAGTGTAAATCAGTTGAAAAATCACTATCTGATGGAAATTAAGGACACTAAAGACACTAAACAGGAAACTTTTACATACCAACTTCATAGGAGAAATTAATTTCAGTATAAATGACACCTCACACTCTTCTTGCTTACATAGGCCAATACAAATTTGAAATATTGTACTTGATGAAATTACTGGCAATACAGTTGTGTGATTTCAATTGTTTGGTATTTCACCACATGAGTGTCACTGTTAGTGTTCGGTGTCTTGCTTCCCGCTTGCCAGACTAAGGGACAGAAAGCAGAATGTTTTTATGAACAGCCATTTAAAATAAATTCATTCTGCCTTTCACAGACAGTCACATCTGTTTTTCACATCCCTTCATTGTGATATTGCCCTGGCTTTGGCTAGGATAGAGCTAGTTTTCTTCCAAGTAGCTGGTATAGTTCTGTGTTTTGGATTTAGAAAGTGAATAATGTTGATAACACACTGATGTTTTAGTCTTTGCTGAGCAGTGCTTACATTAAGTCAAGGACTTTTTAGCTTTTCATACTGCCTGCCAGCGAGGGGCTGAGGGTGCACAAGAAGCTGGGACAGGGGACATTCAGGAGACCCAAACAGGTCAAAGGGACATCCCATACCATACGGCATCATGCTGAACAATAAAACTGTAGGGAGCTGACTGTGGGGTGGCATCCCGCTGCTCGGGACTGGCAGGGCTTTGGTCTGCAGGTGGTGAGCAATTGCACTATTCATCACGTGTTTTGTATGTTATTTTTGTCATTATTGTTATTTACCCTTCCTTTTCTGTCCTATTAAATTGTCTTTATCTTACCCCAAGAGTTTTACCTTTTTTCGTATTCTCTCCCCCATCCCACTGTGGGGGAGTCAGTGAACACCTGTGTGGTGTTAAGCTGCCTGAATGGTTAAACCACAACAGTTCTTCATCTTTTCTTGCAGATGAGATTACTGTCATGTTTATTTGCTGAAAAAGTGCATTTTAAGCTGATATTGCAGGATATGAAATGCAGACAAAATTTATCTCTTTAATCATTCCTATTAATGCCACATATCTCCAATTCTTAGAGACACAGTCATAGAACTAGAAAATACACTGTTTCTCTGCATCTATTCAAAATTTTTGTATTTAAAGAAAATCCTTTAGAACAAACCACTCTAACAAAGAATGATTTCCACAAATGGCTCTAGGAAATATTTTTAGCATAATAAGCATGTTTAAAAAAATCATAATTGTGGAGGGAGAATTATTTTTACATAGAAATGTTACAAAAATAATTTATTAAGTATGTAAAACACCTTTATTTGACTCTTGGCTTCCCATACTAACTTATGGTAACGTCCTGCCTCAGGTAAGCACTAGTAAGCAGTAACTCATGTCATAAGATGCATTGGTGGAATTAGAATTAAATCAGAATTCAGAGTCTATATACATATTGGCAAATTAAAGGTAAGAACCAAAACTGCTGTGTTTGAGAGTGCAAGAGAAAGTAACAATCTACTTCATGTTTTAGGATGTCTAACAATAAAGATGTTCAGCTTCTCTCATCCTGATTCATTGAAGGGGGCAGAAAAAAAATAAAGAAAACAAATGAATTAGAGTCCTTTGCTATCAGTAAGCATTTTTTTTCTTACAAGCAGTTTCTTGTTTCTGCCTGATCAGAAACTGTAAGCTGTAGTCAAAGAGATTCAATTGCCCCTTTAAAATTGTGGATTATCAAGCTTCAAAACCAAGCATTACAAAGGAATGTACAATGGGTACAGACAGCCAGACTGGTATTACAAGGAACCAGCTCAATTCTATAGGATTTATTAGATCAGGCACAATCCTCAAGTTGAAAATTCAAGCTAAAGCGAAATAGCTGTATTACCATGGCCTTGATCCTAAGCTAATAAACGCTGTCAAACTTGATTTGGCACCAGAGAAAATCAACTCAAATATCTTGGCACAATCAGTTCTGGGAAGACTCATTTGTTCGGTCAGAGCACCACATGGTCATGACAGTCTTCATCTATCCGGTTTTTGTGGTGTTCTGTCAAATCTCATAACCTCTTCAGGAACCAGAAGAAGTGGGGAGTGCATTGCAAAGCTTCTCAGCCTGGCTTCATAGGCACCAGGTCAGATCCACCCCCTGGAATACATCAGACCCATACAGTCTGGGTTGATGGAGACCAAATGGTACATATACGATCACCAGTTCTCTGGTAGGCAAAATCTTTGGCAGTAAAGGCAAAACTCACAGGGCTGAAAGTGATCATATTTTCTTGAAAAAAACCCAAACAATCCAGTACTGAATTACTGCTCTGTCATCCTTAATAAAGGATCTGGAAATATATATGGATATCAAAACATAAAAGCTGAGGGGAGCAAAACTTACATGGTCAAAGAGTGGTAGGAGAGATGCCAGTCAGAGGGACTATATTCCCTGCCTTTTTGGGGGATACAGAGATGCCTGTTTGCAGCACCTTTGCATTTATGCTCCAGCTGAAAAAGCCCATACTTAAATCTGTCCGTGTTCAGCAAAGGGCTAAAGTTCATCTTTAATTATTAGCACTCTTACAGCATACAGATATAACCAGTGTGAATTAAGTATGTCTTTAATTGCTTTGCGGAACAAAACCAGAGCACTGAATTGGGTGGGTCTTATGGAACCCAAGAGGAGAGAATTCACTCCAAATAGGGCTTTTTCTCCACTTAACAGATTTTCTCCACTTAACATCAACATTGCTTACACCCATCATTAATCTCTCCTGTAATATTTACATTTCTCAAAGGCTGATGTGTGGTCCACAGACTAGAAAAACTTAGGTTTTGCAAGTATTATTTTGGGGAGTTTTCTCTCTTTCTTAGGTGGTGGTGGTGCTTGTTTTGTTTAAATTAATCTATCTGCTACAATAAAGCAGGGAATGCTTGGCTAATACTTTCATGGTAGTTCTCTTCTTTGTGCACATTTGTGCATTTGCTACCAGTGCCAAATTTACCATTGCTGAAGGAAATTAATTTTTAGAATGTCAGGAATGTGTCTGGGTTTTTTTTCCATTGCTTACAAGTTTTTTACATTCAAATTTGCACTTTGTATAGTAAAGATTTTATCTGCAAACATGAGAAAGATAACTTAGGATCCAATTTTTTCAAAACTGACATTTTCAGTAAATAATATAAATCTGTTTTTCTTCACTGTTTATATAGGTTTTCAGTCTATGGCCATTATCATAATGTCTGAGTACTGCCTCCAGATAAGTTTTTCAAGGAATTAATCTTTTGTGACCTTTGGCAAGATCCCTCTGACCTCTGCCTTGGGCAGTCTGCCATCATTGACCTTTCCCTGTCATAACACTTCAGTCTGGGGAAAGGCTTAGATAAAGTTTTTATTGTTCGGCTCTTTATTTTAGCATCTGTACACTGTGATTCTTCCCTTCATGAGTAACAGTGAATTGACTAAAGGAGTTTGTGTGTTACAAACTAAATACTATAAAGTCTTTAAGGCGCAAAGTTAACTACTGCATTGTATTTGTACAGAGTCTATGATAATGGCTTCAGTTTTGATTTTGGCCTACAGCCATGTGCTGGGTGTCCATGGTGAGGTTTAGTAGTGAGGGGGCTGCAGGTCAACCTCTGTGAGGCACGGCCGGGGCTGCCCTGGGCTGGACATGACCAGTTCCAGCCGGTTCCAGCTGGCTCCAGCCCACCCACCGCAGGGCATCGCTGGGCCCCTCAGCCTACATGGCGGTGCCTCTGTGATAATCTATTTGAGAAAAGGCAAAAAAACATCACAGAGAAAGAGAGAGAGGAAGAGGAGGTACAAAAAAGAGTGATAAAAAGCAGAGGGAACACCAAGGTCTGAGAAGCAGGAGTAGAGGAGGTGTCCCAGGCCCTGGAGCAGAGATTCCCCTGCAGCTCATGGAAGAGAAGATGATGGAGTATGTATCTACACTGCAGCCCATGGAGGACCACAAGAGAGCAGATATCTACACTGCAGCCCACGGACTACCTTATGCCAGAGCAGGGGGATATTCCCTGAAAGACCTGCTGCCCATGGAGAACCCACACTGGAGCAGGTTTATCTTGAAGGACCGCAGCCCATGACAAGGACCCATTCTGGAGCAGGGTAGCGGTGTGAGGAGAAAGGATTGGCAGAGAGCTGTTATAAACTGACTGTAACTCCGCATTCTCCATCTTCCCCGTGCTGCCAAAGGGCTAGAAGGCAGGAAGGTAGAGGAGATGAAGAATGAAGGAGTAGAGTTGAGCCTGATAAAAAGGGGCATGGAAATGTGTCAGTTGTTTTCATTTTTTCCAAGTCTGTTTTACCTGTGACAGTCATTGGCAAGTGATTTCCTTGTCTTTATCTCAACCCTGTTGAGGAGGGGAAATGCAAGAGCAGCTGGGTGGACATCTGGCAGCTTGCCATGGTCAACCCACCTCAAGCATCTTTATTACTATTTTAGTAATCTCAAAATAACATAAATGTATTAATTGTAGGCTACAAGACTAAGGACAGAGATGGGTTCTTAAACTATAGTACTATGGAAGTGAAAGAACATATGACTTCACATTGACCATTAACTTATTATGGAAATTAAATATATACCACTGTCAGGAGAGATGTGTCAGAAATTTTTCTACAAGGAAATATATGGACAAAAAAAGAAGTGGACTAAGATCATGTTGGATCTTGCTGTGATCAGGGAACTGCTCGTGATGATTCTGACAATTCTGTCTTCATTCTCTCATTGCTATCATACCATGACATTAAAAGCCTAGGATTTTTTTACTAAAATTTACCTCTCTGAAGACATCTTACTTACTGCAACACCATTTTGATCTGTATGTATTTGGCTGATTGTATGTTGAGGTAAAAGACTGACAATTCTCAAAATGACACAATAATCTGTAAGATTCTGATATACGTTAAGTAATAATAAAAGCAATGTATAGAATGACAAAGTCAATTACAGACCTTACTTATCTCATGCAGTTTAGACTTTCTTGGATGCAAATCATTTTTTCAGACAGTTAACCAGTACCAGGTTAAGCCATATTTTCTGCTGGGATATTTTCTTCATTTCTTTATGGTATATTGTATAGATAACATAGCAATGTGCATAGGGTTTACCTTCATAAGATAGCAAAATATTTTGCTTATCAATTTTAACAACTTCTGTACATTCATTTTATATTCCCACTTAAAACATCACTGCTTTTTGTCAGTTTGTACATGTATGATAAAAAATTGTTATTAGGTTTGGGGTTTTTTCAACTCTAGCTAGAGAAATTTCCAGGTTTCTCAGAATATTGTCCCTCTTTCCTGGTGGAAAAAATTATTTACAGTTCCCCAAATGCTGTTCTATTTCCTTTCTGTAAATTTGAAATCCTTTTTCTTCTTTCACCTTTCTTTGCTGTTCGATGTGGTTTTGCAATTTGGGGGGGTGGGGTGGGGGTGGGGTGGGGAATGCTACAGTTGCATTTTTGACTGAATCTTCATAATCCCCATTCCCTTTTAAGGGTCTTCCCCTGAGATGTTGCTCATGTCTTAGTTCCTTACAGTGTTTCAAAGACACCTTTAGAGTCAAAAGTTGCCTAGAGCTACAGGCTTTTGATTATACAAAGTTTAATTATGTCACAGAAAATCACTAGTGAATAATTCCCCTTCACATCTATTGGTAGAACTCTCAGTGGAGTCTATGGAAGTTTCACCTGTGTAATATGTGTGTATATCCTGTTCAGAGACCAATGAAATTGGTAGAGAAGTTTCTGTAAAGTTCATGTGACATTACAACAATATCTTAGATTTCTAGAATTCCTAGGAAGATCTGTACCAAGATGATTTAGAGGAAATTGAACCTTTGGGGGTTTTTATGCCCCCCAAATTTCATAATCATGTAGGACTGAAAGGGAATGCTTACAGTAGAATTTTAAATACCCTGGGAACATTCTCCAGCCCTGAGGTTAAATGGCATGCTGTGTCATCAAGCACTTTTTCCTCCTCAGAACAGGATGGCCAAACTCAGACTGAGAATGATTCCTGGCACATGCAATTTCCTGGACAATGCAGCAGTTATCTGGGAGATTGGTTTTTGGCACAAGCCATGCCAGGGACTGTGTTAAAATTTAAACTGTGCAGACAATCACAGGCTATTACAAGCTTACACTCATGTGTATGATTCATGTAATTTTAAAGGAGTTATTTCAAAAAAGGTTATGTGAATAACATGGTAAAATTATTGGTTCCTTTCCATTGGGCATAAGGAGGTAGATCATAGCATGATGACGACAAGCACAGATGTCTCTTTGGCAGATATCTCTGAAGCTCGGTTAGATAAATTTCATGCTGAAAATACCATGAGCCTAACTTCTATCTCTTCCTTAGTGGGGCTCACCACTGCTATACAGTTTAAAAGCACTGTCTTAAATTATGATGTAACATTTTGAAGCTGAAGCTCCACAATAAAACATTTTACTATCAAAAATATAAATTTCAAGAACATAGCTGGTATCAGTCTGTAAAGGAATGAAGCTGGGTTAATTAATATTGATAACATACAGCTGTGGGCTGGCTTGGGGGGGTGGATTGGCTGATGTGGATAAGGTGCAGCTGTGGCTGGTTCTGTTAAGAGGTTGGGCAGCCAATAAAGTGAGAACAGCCAAGGAAGAGAGAGAGCACATGCTCTGGAAGAGGAGAGACTAGGAGAAGGCAGCAGAGGGACTGGTATAAGAGTATGTTGGTATGTGATGGTAAAAGACCTTGTTGTAGCTGGCTAGTTTGGAGAGTGCTGTAACATCAGTCTTTATTCCATCTTAGATTATATTTGGATAAATAAAATATGCTCTCTGAAGACAATTGATAGACTATTTCATTTATGCTTTAGACTTTAGTTAATGGAAACTCAAGAAAACTCCATAATACTCAGATATTTCACTCGGTAAACTAAACTTTCTAAAGTTCATCTTGCTTTCCTGAAACCCAGCACATTATAAAAAGGATATAGAGCAGTTTAGTTGCAGGAACACAGGTTCCTTCTTTATATTAATGTCTTGTTTGGACAAAGTGAAGCTTCAGAAGTTTAAACATTTTGCTTCCTTCCAGCCACCACAGAATCATAGAATCATTTAGTTTGCAAAAGATCTTTCAGATCATCAGGTCAAATCATTAACCCAGCACTGCCAAGTCCATCTGTAAACCATGTCCCTAAACACTGCATTTACATGTTTTTTTAAACACCTCCAGGTGCTTTTTGGGGCAGTCTGTTCCAATGTTTTAACACCCTTTCCATGAAGAAATTTTTTTTCCTACTATCCAACCTAAACCTCCTCTCACTCAGCTTGAGGACATTTCTCTTGTCCTGTTGCTTGTTATCTGGGAGAAGAGACCAACAGTTACCAGCCTACAGCCTCCTTTCAGGTAGTTGCACAGAGCAGTAAGATTCCCACCCCGAGCCTCTTCCTTTCCAGGCTAAACAACCCCAGTTCCCTCAGCTGCTCCTCATAAGACTTGTTCTTTAGACCTTTCACCAGATTCATTGCCCTAAGCATCTTGATGCTGCCAACATCAAGAATCTTTGAAATTCCAGCATTTTTCAGTGGTCACAAGAAAGAGCATGATATCATCCTTCACACCTTTAAGTATATTCTAAATCCAGATATACAGCAAACAGTTTAAACAGATATAATGAACACCTGGTTTATAATTTTAATTCAAGTTGTATTGGGTTTGCATGGCAAGGTTTTGGTAGCAGGGGGGCTACAGGGGTGGATTCTGTGAGAAGCTGGAAGAAGCTTCCCCTGTGTTCATTACGCCAATGCCAGCCGACTCCAAGATGGACACACCGCTGGTCAAGGCCAAGCCCATCAGCAATGGTGGCAGCACCTCTGGGATAACATATTTAAGACCTGGGGAAAAAAAATGATGCAACATCAATTGCAGCTGGAGAGAAGAATGATAATGTGTGCAACAACTCTGCAGACACCAATGTCAGTGAAGGAGGGAGGAGGGGCTGCCGGTGCCAGACCAGATTCCCTAGCAGCCCGTGGTGAAACTCATGATGAGGCAGGCTGTGCCTGTGGCCCTTGGAGGTTAATGGTGGAGCAGATATCCACCTGCAGCCCATGGAGGATCCCACGCTGGAGCAGGTGGGTGCCGAAGGAGGCTGTGACCCCATGGGAAGCCCATGCTGGAGCACTATTTTCCTGGAAGATTGCACCTGGTGGAAAGGACTTGTGGAAAGGACCCATGCTGGAGGAGTTTATGAAGCACTGTCTACCATGGGAGGGACCTCATGAAAGCAGGAGAAGAGAGCAAGGAGGAAGTAGTGGCAGAGACAACATGTGATGAACTGACAGCAACCCCAATTGCCTATCCCCCTGTGCTGCTTGGCAGGAGGAACTAAAGAAAATCAGGAGTGAGGTTAAGCCCAGGAAGAAGGGAGGGGTGGGGGGAAGGTGTTTCAAGATCTGGTTTTATTTCTCATTACTCAACTCTGATTTGATTGATAATAAATTAATTTCCCCAAGTCAAGTCTGTTTTGCCCATGATGTAATTACATAATGATCTCCCTGTCCTTATCTCAACCCATAAGCCTTTTGTCATGATTTTCTCTCCCCTGTCCAGTAAAAGAGAAGTGGCAGAGCAGCTTTGGTTGGCAGCTGGCATCCAGCCAAGGTCAACCCACCACAGAAGTCTATATCAGGTTTACGTAATTATTTTAAATGTAATAATTTATTATAATTGATCAAATACAAAATAGCATAGGAACTAAGCTATGAAATTTATCTACTCTTAGGAAATTTTTTTAGACATCAGCATTTTCAAGAAAAAAACATAATATTTTTCCTACTTAAAGTATACAGTTTTTTCCCTATAGTTCCCTTTAGCAGGATTAGAAATTTCTTGAAATCCAAGTCTGCATTTAAGTCTTCTATGAGAAAAATGGAAATGCTAGCTTTACGTTTCTTACTACATCTGTTCTGTTCCCTCTGTATGTTCTGTTGAGTAAAGTGCTTCAGATGCAAGCTAAAAATGCACAGGCCTTAACTGTCCAATGATGACCATTACCAATCTTATACCACTTACTACAGTACTATGGCTTACACAGAATCAACATACTTATTTTTCAGCTTTTAAAGGAGCTCTTTTTCCTGGAAATGATAAATTATTTGAAGGAAAAGCTAAACTTTGCTAGTGTCATGTTTATGTAAGCACCACACAGCCACTTGCTCGCTCCCCCCACATCAGGATGAGGGAGAGAATGGGAAGAATACAAATGAGGAAAACTTGTGGGATAAGGGTGGTTTTTTTTTTTCCTATAACATAGAACTCAGATCATGGGTTACAATTTAAAGGTATTTCCAATACAATCTCCACCCCTGATGCCTTTGAACCAGCTCACAGGGTTTAACATTGCAATGAACTTCTCTCCTTGCCCGGGTTTCAGCTTGGCCTTACCCACAGCCTGCAGTCCCTTAGGGTTGTACCTGCTCCAAGTGGAGCCTCATCTATGAGCTGCAGTCTCTTCGGGGGTATACCTGCTGTGGCATAGACTTACCTACAGCTGCAGTTGCTTTGAGATGCACCATTTCCAGCGTGGCCTTCTCCATAGGCCACAATGCCCTCAGGGCTATAACTGCTCCAGCATGGCCTTACCCATAGCCACGGTCCCTTCAGAAGTAAACCTGCTCCAATATGGCCTTACCCATGGTTGCAGTCTAGGGTTGTAGATTGTCTAGGTTGTACTCTAGGGCTGTACTCTAGGGCTTTGCCATGGTCTCATCTATGGCCACATGCTTTGAGTTGCTCCACTATGACCTGATGCACAGCCACTGGATTCTTCAAGCTGTACCTGCTGCAGCATGGACCTATTCACAGCCACAGATGCTTCAAGGTGTACCTTCTCCAGTGTGGACTCCTCCTTGGGCTACAATCCCTTCAAAGGCATAACTGCTGTGGCACGGACATAACCACAGCCACAGACGCTCAAGATGTACCTGCTTCAGCATGGGCTTATCCACGGCCACAGATGCTTCGAGGTGTCCTGCTCCCACATGGACTCATCCACAGGTTGAGAAGGTTGCAGTCCCTTTGACTTGAGTTCACACTGGAGTTCCATCCATCCTGTCCAGTACAGCAGCACAGAAACAGCAAAAATGCCCTGGCCATCTGCCAGCCCAGGTACATTGCCATTGCTGTTATCAAACCATTGCCTGGCACAGCCCAGTATGATAAGCAGTGCAGTGCGACAGCAAGCAGCAAAAGCAAAAAGCAGCCGCTAATGAGCACTAGACTCTAATAGGCAGTAAGGCAAGCAAGCCCCATGGCAAGCACAGAAGCCTGCCAATTAATAGCTAAACAGCAGTAACAGCTATAAATACAATCTAGCATATTCCGATCAAATACGTTGTTATCTCAAACCTTTCAATCCACCCATTGGGAGCCAAAAAGGACTGACATGGTTTAACTCCAGCCAGCAACTAAGCACCACACAGCCACTCACTCACTCCCACTGCATCAGGATGGGGAAGACAGTCGGAACAGCAAAATTGCAAAAACTCATGGTCTGAGATAAAGATAGTTTAATAAGTAAAGCAAAAACTGTGCACACAAGCAAAGCAAAGCAAGGAATTCATCCCCACTTCCCACGGGCAGGCAGGTGTTTGGCCATCCCCAGGACAGCCGGGCTGCATCATGCGTAACAGTTACCTCGGAAGACAAATGCCATCACTCCAAGTGTTCCCCCCCTTCCTTCTTCTTCCCCCAGCTTTATATGCTGAGCATGACCTCATACAGTATGGAATATCCCTTTGGTCAGTTGGGCCAGCTGTCCTGGCTGTGTCCCATCCCCAGCCTCTAGTGCACCCACAGCCTACTTGCTGGTGGAGTTGTGTGAGAAGCAGAAAAGTCTGACTCTGTGTAGGTACTGTTCAGCAATAATAAAACCATCTCTATTTGCAACATTGTTTTCAGCACAAACCCAAAACATAGCCCCATAATAGCTCAATGAAGAAAATTAACTCTATCCTAGCCAAAACTAGCACAGCTAGGTATCTAGAAGGAATCTTTAATTGCTGATATATGGCCAAAAATATCATGGGCGTTCTGCAACTTGCTTCCAATTTCTAGTATTTGATACTGTCCACTGAAGAAAACAGAAGAATACATGAAATCTTTCTGGAGAAGAAAAGAAAAAAAAAAAAAAAAAAAAAAGAAAAACAAAGAGGACAGGCCAAATTTGTTTGTGTTCATAAAAGCTAAGGCATGAATCTGTTTAGGATTTTTCCATAATGAGGGAAATTGTTGCTAATATTGCACTGAGTCTGGTACAGCCCCTTCACCTTTCTTTCCAGGAGTTATCAGTCACTCTCAATATAAATGCCAGCTGTATGGCTTCACAATAAATAGCTAGATTTCCAAAACAGAAGACACTATACCCATTCAATCTAAATATTTTTTTTTTTGTCAAAATGCAGCACTAAGTTTTGTAATAACTTTCTAGATGTCTTTCCGGGGGAAAAAAAAAAACAAACAAAAAACAAAAACCCCCAACCAAACTGGTTTTGTGCTCTTTGTTAACATCATGATGTTATATTACATATTTGTCTTATTGTCTATCTGGTTCTGTCATATAAAGCATTTATCAGCTTCAGAATTTGAATCTGTATATAGCATATTCTCCAGAATGATGTTATTCTCTGATCTTTTTTGTGGTTTGTTGACCAGCACAGTCAACATTGGATCTTGAAAAAAAAATATTGTGATTACAGAGTTTAAAAAAATGGTGAATTAAAATACAGTAGCTCTAATAACTGCCTGACAGCACCACATTAATGTGATAATAGTGACTTCACTGATATTCTTAAGTATATTTATAAAATTCTGACACATAAACTTTTTATTTTTGGCTAGGACATTTTATTCCTGTCTGGTGGGTTTTTTTTTTCTTTAATTTGGAGAAGTATGAAATATAACGAGATTGTCTCTTCTGCTTGACATTTGAACTACATTTTCCCCTATATTTGAAGTCCACCCACTCAACCTTCATAGTTCTTTGTATTTGTTCTGCTTCTGTTTACTTTTCCAATTTTAGTACAGCACCTCTTTCATCATCACTCTACAAGATGTGTCTGAGTTTTATTTTATTTTCTGTCAGTGGCTTGGGGTGTGCAATTTGTGTTTCACTTAGCACACAGATGATCAAAATGGTCAGTTTCTCCTTCTTCAGACTTCCCTTGCACTGGAATAATTATTGAATTAAATGTATTACATTTAAATGTACATTTAAATGTACATAAAAAAGTATTACATTCATTTTTGCATACACACAACGTGAAATAAGTAAAACTTGAATATGTTGGTCCTAATGAATAATCCCACTACGGAAATAATCCCCTTTTGCTCCCTGTGTAGTCTATTGGTAACTGAGGGTGCAGCAACCCAAGATCAGAAGCAGATACCTGTCTTTTTGCACTGAAAATGAAGGGAGCTTATGGCAACTTCTCTCTGATAACGGGCACATTAGGTCTAAAGTTAGGTGACGCTAAGCTAGACCAGCGTATGTAGGACACCTTCTGTATCTGACCCTCTTGCTTCAACGATGGTCTCTCATTAAGTTTTAAGTCCTTTGCAAGAGGAACTGTACATTGAAGGGCAGGACCTTTTGAGACTTCTAGGCATTTTTGAATTCTAAAATATGACTTGATTGAGAAGTTTCTATGGGAAGAACCATGATTCAAGAAAGAGTGATCAAGGGACTCAGGTGCAGAAAGTCAGTTGGGGTGTCATTTGATGGCTAACAGCTACTGAAAAGCCCATTCCAAAATAATCTAATTTTTAATGTCCTCACTGAATCATTATTTTATGGTCTCTCATAATAACAGCTAGAGTAATTATAGTAACAGTTATTATTGTTATTCATAATTTAAACCTTAAGTCTTTAGGCAATTTATTCTGGGCCTATTTCTGTTATTGTATCAATGGTAAATGCACATCCTTAAACCTTTACATTCCAAACACATGCTGTTTGTACCAACATGTCATTTCGCAAAGTCTTTCAAGTATCAGAAGCATCTCTCAGAAATATATTTAAATCCTCTCATTTTCATTCAGATTATGCTTTCCTTTCACTTTTAAACACTTCCTTTTTAAAAGTTTACATGACCCATGACACTTGGCAGGAGAGAAAAAAATAACATTGATATGAGTTAAAAGGAAATAGGTGGTGTTTTAGATTTGAAAAGTGTTCCTACTATGCATGTAATTTACATTCGCAATTGAGTTTTTCTGATGAATCGTTTCTGATAGGTTATGGTTTCAGGTTTTGACTTTTCACTTAGAAACAATGCATTTTAATTCATGTACAGATTCATTTATTCTATTTAGAAAGAGCTGAATTAATTCTCTCTAGTGTATGTTGCAGGTTTGCCTCTTAAGTAGCAGAGCTCCTTTTAAAGTTTGAATTAGCATTCTGCCTAGACAAGATCTGAAAATTGCTCCAGCTTTATTGACATATAGAAGAAGAAATATAAAACTGAACATGATCATTTGAAACCCAGATGACATCTCAGCATCACAAGTATTGCGGTATTGGCAAACAAAGGTTAAGAGAAGGTTTATGGTAAAAATTGCCTTTAGAATGGACTGACATTTTAACAGTATTGATGCCATTATTGTAAATGCTGCTGTGAGAGGAATGTAAAATGTAAGTATTGTATATTTTGGCATTAAAAAAGTCCTCTGGAAATGAAAACTGATTCTGATCATTAATCCCATATAATATAAAGAGTGCCCCTAGAAGCAGTGACAGGATTAGAGATTATGTCTGTTTTGAGGAGTGAGGCTTCTTAGTTCCCCTCTCTGGGTACACACAACAGAAAAAAATCCAGGGAATGGATCCTTCCCTCTTTTTCCAGCCCTGGTCTTAACTGGAGCAAAATCCATATATGAGGATCAGAAGGGCCTCCAACAGTTCCCCAGTCTGGCTGCTTGAGGGACTAGGACCGTGGAATGCTCTATGGCACACACTCAGCCATGCCATAAATCATATGGCTAAGACTATCTGGAGACTAAACCTTTGTTCTGCCTGAACAGAAAGCATTAGAAGGTGCCTTTCATGGGACACTAGAAGTCCATCTGCTCCCGTAGAGCAGAATTGGGTTACAAGTGAAATACAATATTCCTAATTTCCTAGGCAATACAGCTTGCAAGTATAACACAATATATTCATAGTCTGAACTCAGAAATATCAGTAGCTTGGAGTCGTTTTGGAGATACAGATAGGTAGATAGATACACACAAAAATCACTGACTTAGTTTCACGACACTTTGCCCTGAAGTGGGCCCATCCCTCCTTTTTCTTTCATCTGTATTTTTATTTAGATAAGCTATTTATAATTCTGTAATTCAAAGCTTCAATTTAAAGTTTTACTACATTGCCATTATTAATTTAATACTGAGTTAATTATAAAGATAATGTAAAAAGGCTCATTAATTTCCAAAGAGGATTTTCTACTTATTAACTATATCTGAAATGAGACTGATGAAATGTAGAAGTTGGTGGTTTTGTTGTTGTTGTTTTTTGTTGTTTTTTTTAATACTGTGAGTTATGCAGTTTAATGTGGAAATATAAGCTTAATAAAACTTGAAAAAAACCCAGCCATCCTAAAATTAACTGGAATTAGTAATGAATCTTATTGTAATGAAATTGCTTGCCCATCACCTAAGTGAATGCACAGATTTTTTTTAAAGTGATTCCACTGATGAAATTTTGATGGATGTCTGAGAAGCTGAGAGTCATTTCTTGGATATCTAGAGCTGCCTTCAATAGTTTACACTGCTAATTATGAATAGAAATTTTGTACCTCAAAATGGATTGCTCACTAAAGAATTTCCACTGGCAATTCAATGGGTGAATCTTATTGTTTTACTAATGATATGTGTGTTTTCAAGCCTCTGAAGATTAAATCCCAGAAGTTAAACTAAGTTGGCTTCTAGAAATTGCGTACTCAAGGAAACTGAAAACTCAAAAAAAGTTTCCAAGATTTTTAATGTCTAAAGAGTATATTGGAAACAATGGCTGCTAGTAAGTGCACTCAATACTTCATAAATCAATAATCAATTCACATATGCACACACAAAAAAGCCTTTCTTACATGAGTCATTAGTGACAGAAGTATCATGTCTGCTGTCTATTTATAGCTTGAGAGCTTATTTGATGTTCCATTTGGCAGAAATGTGTAATCTCTGATTCAAATGTTCTCCACTATGGCCCAGGATTTCAGTTTATCATCAGTGCTGCATTATTTCATTGTGCTGTTGAACATCAACATATTGGTTCAACCCCCAATTTATACATATTTGAGATTAGCAGAGGACAAAAATTAATTTTTTCAGTGTCATAGAATCTCAGTTACATTTGGAAAGTTTACAAAAATAAGACTCTTGAAATATGTTTACTTCATGCAAAGAACAAAACTTTTTTTCTTTTCTTCCCTTGCTCCTAATGGGACTAAACACAGCTTTGCAAAGATCAAATTCCTTACATATATCATAAAAAGAGAACAATCTGACAACATGATATAAACTGGATCTGGATTGGATAAAAAACATGGACAAATCCTGTCATCACATTAAAATAGCAACATTGTAACATCTGACAAAAAGAACATGGCAAACCTTTTGGTGGTTTTCTTTCTTTTATGTTCTTTTCCTAACTTAGAATAATTAATGGTCTTGTTTTCCTTGCTCTATAACATGCAGGAAGTCTGTGATCAAGGTAAAAGCTAGCCCGACTGATCTGAGAGCTTAGAAATCAGCACAGGTTTCTCAGTCTCTCCAAAAATCAGATTACAGTAGGTGACTATTATAGAGGAAACAATGGTTAGCTTCAGTCCTTTGCATCTGAAAACATTGATCTCATTTCTGTATTCCTGTTCCTCTACCTCCATCAATCGAGTAAGAACAATGTCTCTGAATTACTGAGGTGATTGCAGTGGTATTAAGATTTCCTTTGAACTTCTTAGGACTATTATTGTCAGAAGTCTGCAAATTATAAAGTGTTACATTGGGAAACTACTGAGACAGTTTTAAGCTGAAAACCAGTTCAAAATAATAACCATTTTCTTCCTTTTAAAGTTAGAGTTTGTTGCTTGATATTTTTCCTATGCAAGCAATTGTATTTCTTCTTGACATAAAGCATATGCATAAACATAATTTGGCTAAATCTGAGTCCAAACCTTCAATATCAATGCAAAGAGAGATTTAGCACTGAACCAAGTAGAGTTAGATCCTCAAAACAAAATTTTTACACCTAGTCTGCTACAGACAACATTAATTGTGCAAGGTCTATTGAGTTCGGAGGGATGACTCATGATAGATAAACCCATTCATCACACTATATCATCTTTGCTATACAATGGAATGAAGATGAAATTGTTTGTTTAGCTGCTAATTGTCCCAGAACTGGCATTTCATTTTTTGCTATCACAACTAGCTCAACAAAAACACTGCATTTTACATGAATCAGAAATAAACTTTCCCCTCCCAACTCATTCATAAGCATTGCTAATTGTACTTATTTAAATGTTCCTTGTTATTCAGTAATTTGAATAAAATCTTAAGAGGTGGCATCCAGGAACTTTAATTTAAAAAAAAATAATAAAAGTCTTCTGTTGCTATTATTTTGGAGATATTTTACTTTGTCTCGAAAAAAATCGCTCACATTTCAAAGACTGCTGGAAGTTCTTGTCCTTCCAGAAACCATAGAAATTTTCCAAATATTTTTCATGCTATTGTTTTGTGCTATTAATTTCATTTTAAATTGCATATCATCTTGTGCATTTTTGTCAGCAGAAATCAAAGCCTTTCATTTAGGCTAGACTTTACTATTCTTTTCTAAAAGAACCACACTTCTCAAAGTAAACTGACTTCTATACAGTGGTGATAATTTCTTTTATCCCTATTTAGATTTGATAAAGGCATTATGCAAATTCTTATTTGCTGTAACAAAAAAAAATGATTTTAATATTAGGAATCATCTAAATAGTCTATTACAAATTATCACAATAGTTATTCTTACCTGTTGTAAGAAAGAGGGTTGATTATTAAGAATATTGCAAGTGCTATAGTCCAAAAGTTAGTTGTTATATTTATAACCCAAATTAAATTTGTGGCAGGCTGAGTCAATTTAAAATCTTATTTTAATAATAATAACCTTTCTCCACCATTTATTTTTTACAGTACAATTGGACAGATGAGATGCAGACTTTGGCAACATTAGTCACTGTCCCAGAGTAACAGGCAAATTGCAAACTTTGGTATATTATAGCAGATGCAGAAATTACTATTGTATTTGTGGTTTTCCATTTAGTTTCCCATAACTTTCTCATGCTTGCATTTCCAAGGACTTTCTTTAGGTCTCACCTATGTTTATAAGGGCTTTTTTAATTCCAAATGTAGGTTTCATAGAAGATAAAGAAACGAAAGGAAAAAGGTGAGGAAAAAACACCCCCACATCAAACCAACAACAATAAAAAAACACTTTGGAAGATACAGTATTCATGTTATTAAAAAAAGGGAAATATAGGAGACTTTAAAAAAAAAATTTCATAGAGATCTCTGTAAAGAATTAAATTAATCAATGAAGCAACCCTTGTCAATAGTTTTCCCAATTGTTCTTAGCAAAAACTAGCTATGCATTGGGAGCCCATACAATAAAAATACAAGCAGTTGACAATATTTGCAGGGAGACTGGAAATTCTGAAAAGATGTCCCCGTGCAATTCATGTTTATTCAACCTGACAAATCCACATGAAGTAGGAGAAATATTTCATTTTTTCATGATTCTTTACACTCCTTTGTAATACACAAGCAGTGTGACTCTAAAACCTACTTAAAACCTAATACTTTATGCACACATCTTGCTTTGGGCACCCTGTTAATGGGTGTTATGGAAGTGAAAAATATGTACAGACAATTAAGGATAGATTTATCTCAAAAATTAATGTTTTATCTTTTGAATTGATGCTATGAACATAACCTAAGCTTCCATCACAACCCATAGATATCAAGTTAATACCACCAATAGAGCCAAGAGGGTGATTCAGATCCAAAAGCAGTTGTCCGTGGCATGATTCAGTTTCTTAAGCACATGTATTTATTACCATTTGAGATTTTTTGGAAACATCTTCCCTTATGGTCAGCTTCTGATGTGGGAAAGCATGATTCTTCTGCAGGTCATGGGTTGTATCTTCTAGTCCTGTGGGGATATGTCAGGTACCCTAAGGCTTCCCCAGTGACATTAGATTGCCTTTGAGGTACCTGAATCCTCCCATTTGCTCTAGTAGGAAATCTAGCCGGTTGACATTCACGTGCAGACACCCAAATTTAAGTTATTTAACCTGATTACTTCACCTTGTATCCTAGATCCCCCAGACAGTAAGCAACCCTGAAATACTTTTATTAGGCAGACGCAAGAGTCAGCCTCACTACCTGGCAGAATTATAGAGCTAATCCTCATGGAAGGTATTTCTAGGCACATGAAGGAAAAAACAGGTGACTGAGTATAACCAGCATCAATTTCTTAAGGGCAAGTTGTGTTTTCCTTGCTCTGAATAAATGGCTGGCTCTGTGGCTGAAGGGAGTGCAGGGGGCTGTATTTACCTTGATTATATCAAGGTCTCCATACAGTCTTCCACAGCATCCTGGTAGCCAAACTGAAGAGATAAAGATTAAATAGATGAACTAAAGCTGCATGAAAAAACTGTCTGGACAGTCAGACTCAAACAGTACTCAATGAGTTAAAGCATACCTAGTGATCAATAATAAATCATGTTCCTCAGGAATTAATAAAGGGGCTGATGCAATTTAACAACTTTGACAGTGACCTTGATGTAGGTTCACCCCTTTTAGGTTCTTGCATGACTTCAAACTGGGGGGTCATGATTGATATGCTGGGCAGCTGGGGACATTCTTTTTGAAGAACCTCAGTAAGTTGGAAAAATGGGCTAATAAGAATCTCATAAAGTTCAATAAACAGAAATGCAAAGTCTTGTACCTGGGATGCAACACGTCCATCATCAGTACAGGCTGGGGATGTACTGGCTGGGTAGCATGTCTTTGGGGAAGGACCTGGGATCCTACAGGACAGTAAGATGCCTTTCCAACAACGAAGACTAAATGCCTACTGGGCTGCATTAACAGGAGTGCAGTTAGAGATTGAGGTAAATGGTTATTCTTCTCCATTTGGTGACTGAATTCAGCGTGTGGATCTGGAGTACTGTGTCTGGGTTTGGATTCCTAGTAAAAGAGAAATATCAACAGAGTCTAGCAGAGAATCACCAAGATAGTCGGAGAGACTGAAGAACAGATGTATCAGGAGAGGCTGAAGAAACATAATTTGCTTATCATGGAGAAAGCAAGGGTAACTGAGGAGAAATCTAATTTCAGTCTTTCATTTTCTTTCTTGGATGTGGGCAGTGAAAGTTCAAGAGCTAGAAGCCACAGTCAACAGGAAGAAAAACTCTCATCTTATTCACTGTGACAGGGGTCAAGCACTTGAAGATGCTGCACAGAGAAGCAGTGGAATCCCCTCCCTGGTGATTTCCAAAATTCAACTGGTCAAGACCCTGAGCTATCCTGCTTTGAGCAGGATGTTGGATAGACCTGAGTCACTTGCTCTCCTGCAGTTTCCCCCCCAACAGTAAAATTGAAAATAACAAACCTTTACACCAAAAACGTTTAAAGCTATTTTTCTCCCTCTCCCTTCTGATAGATTTTTACCTATTTCAAAGCTATATCTCTTAACCTGTTGTCCAATAATGAGTTAGTCTTATGCATTCACAGATCCTGATTAGGCAGCAAATGCAAATTTTCAGTATACCCTCCACAAGTCCAAATGCAGACCCTGACTTACAGAATTGCCACTGAAGAGCCAGGAGGGAACAAGAAGAGAATCTTTAATCAAAAAGATAACCTACTCACAAACAAAATGTATAAATTGATTTCCAAACCTCCTCAAAACATTTCGTTGTGGAAAAGAAAGAGAATGATGTACTAATATCTTTTTCAAACTTCTAAAAAAAGTCAGACAACAGATTTATTTTCTTTGTGTCTTCTTTTATTTTGTTTTCTTCCATTTTGGAGTGGAAAGATTCAATTTACAGTAGAGTGCAAGCAAATGAATAGTGAGACTTATCTGTAATACCACCAAGCTAACACTGTAACATGCTTCTGAGAGTTTTCAAGACAACTATTTCACCTTGTTTGATTGTATTACGACATTAGTATTCAGCCCACATTGGCAGAAAGCAGAAAGGGCCATGTTACAGTTTCCATTGTGCTTGTTTGTGAATTGAAGCGTAAGCTGACATCCTGTAGTAGAATCAAGGAATGCAAGCAGCACAGATCATAAACCTGCTTTTCTCAGGTTTCACCACATTAGAATATAAACGCTTGAGGCACGTTTTACTCAATAGGACATTCTACTCTAGTTTTACCTTCAAGAAAAAGATAACTTTCTTAATTTTATTTGCTATTTTAAATATTTCTTTAATTTTGAAGTGAGTAGTGATTTTACAGCCACAACACTGGATGAAGAAGAGCATAAACAGATGCACACTGTGTGTCAGAAGTAACATACCTCACTGAAATAAATTAGAGAATAAACAAGTCCAGCATAGCCAGTAAATATGGTTGTGCTATTCACCTTGGATGTAAGAGGCAGAAATTCAAATGCTGCTTCTTTCAGATTTAGGTCAGGGATTTGAACTTGAATGTTCCTGGATAACTGTCCTAATAATCTGATCACTTTTGAATACTTTTTCCCTTTCCTTCTCATGTACATATTTGTAATGTTCTCCATCAGATACAAGTGGAAGCTGTGATTTTATCAGTTCTAAAGTTTAATGACAGAGCTTTCACCCCTGTATATAAAGCTTTGATTTTGTGCTAGTGAACAGTTTTTGTCTCCTGAAGATTGTAGTTGAAATATAATTCCAACATCTCCATCCACCCATCTCTTTCATTTGTCGGTATCCCACATTGAAGTCAGAATTGGTATTCACTTGGATAGCAGCATATCTAATTTCTGATCTCAGCACAAGCCACTGACTACAAGTTAATTACCTCAACATCATCATGATGTTAATATAGCAGAACTTCCTCCCTTGTGTGCCACAGAGGTTAGCAAGCAATATGGCATTATAGTACAATGGCTTTAAGCTCTTCAAATCTTGAAGCTCCAAGATCTTCAGAAGCACTCTAGCCTTTGGAACGCAATGCTTACCTCCACAGGGCTGAGATCAGTGTGGGGGGAAGGAGTACAAGTCTGCATGAGGCTTACAACTGGTTCGGCTGCAGCTCTTGTGCCAAAGCAGTGCCTGTGTCTGGCAGCAGGGCTGTGCTGAAAAGCAGCCTGCTGGGCAGTACATCCCGGGTAATGGCACTTACCGAGAAGGGTCTTGCTAGTTTTCGAAGCTCACTCATGCACCCAATTAAAATCTGTGGTTGGCCCCTGGGAAACAGAGGGGACCTCTGTCATCTCTTACTTGTGACCTGTCCCCTGAACACTCCCTCCCTTGTGAAGAGCTTCTGAAGTCTTCAGTATGCACATTTTGTGTAAAGGAATTGTGGTCTATAGTGTCAGGAAGACTGTTTACTATAGTAAACTATTAAGCTAATTGTTGGAAACACTTTTCCTTGGCTGCTGATCTACACTTTGCTGTTTGGCTTCAGCATTGAAATTAACTTTTAGAATTTAAACTACAGCTGAGTACCTTCATTCTGATTCAGAATATTTTAGAGTTATATACACTAGAACAGAAAAAGTTATCTGTGACATATGAGTGAAAAAGTGAGTATGTCTGATGATTCAGGAAAACCAGAAAACTTAAATGTGTCTTTTAAGTCTTGGCTCACAGACAATGAACAAACCCCAAACTGCGCAGAAAATGAGAGCTTTAGTAGTCATTGTCACAGTTACAGGTGTTTTGAGCATCTGAAGTAGTTCATGTCTAAGCCTGTCTTCTTTTTAATACACTTCAATACGTTTTTTAAAAATTGTGAAGATTAAAAGTATATTAAGTAACATCACAGGTCTTAGAATACTGCCAGGGAAATAGTTACTTTTCAATACTCAGTGACTTGAAATAGAGAATTTCTGAAGTTGCACTTCAGTCTGTGTATGTAGAAAAGATGTTATCAGTCTGGCATGTAGGCAAATGACAATGAGCTACTTATACAACAACCTTGCTGCTAGACCAAGAGAGTCTAGTTTTTTTAAAATGTATATACATATATAGATATATATAGAATCAAAATTGTTTATTTTACATAGTTCTTTAGAACTATGCTTTTAGGGACAATAAAAATGGGGGTTAAAGCATCTTGTAACTAGTTTGCTTGGTACTCATAGTGTCTTTTATCTTGCTGATGAGTTCTTGCACATTATGCCTTATACTGGCACTTTACATAGAAAGAATTTTAAATTTTCATTTCTTTGTTGGCATTACTGTCTGGATATTTTTTCATGGTAGCTCCACAGAGATCGATTCAAATTTTCTAGCTCCTATATTGAAATAGCATGTATGTTAGGGGTAAACTGGCAACATAGTTTGTGATCTTCAATTCAGTTCATGAAACAGTTTATGTACTTAACTTGTGCTTTATTATCTTTACCTGAATAATGCCCAGCTCCGTAATCTCCTATCTCTATGGACACTTGACTTTCCATCAATAAAATGTCCTGTGTGCTTGCATTTGCACTGTTATGCAGCTATTTCACAATCGGAGTCCTGAAGGCACCAAAGCACTTATGTAAACTCAGGTCCTTCAATTCCTTCACCTGTTCTTCTTTCTAAGAATATCTGTCATCCAAACGGTCTCCAGCTATTCAAGTCGCCCTCTGATTCCTGCATTTTTCTATAGTTGTGAGACACTTGCCTTCATGTCTACTCTAGACTTACCTTCATGTGTATCTGGCTTCTATCTAATTTAAGGAAGGACTTAAAAATGAAGTCTTTTATAGTAAGAGTGCCCTAACCATTGCTTCATAAGACTTTCTGGAACAGCTTGCTCTCAGCGTTTCCAGTTGATGTTACTCCATTTTCCATGACTCTAAATACTCACCATGGCAGGCAAATAGTGCAATTCAGTAGTAATTATGCAACCATGTGAAATAACTAAATTAAAGTCCATGCTCCAAGTCAATATTTAAAATATTGTACATGGTGGACCAGGTTCAGCACAACAGAATGAGAAATGTTGCAGTTTTGTAGGAGACGGAGAGATCCTGGAGTGTACTTCCAGCTCAAATTCAGTAAAAGAAAAGTTTGTGCAAAGGTAACTCATATATCAGGCACTCCCAGACCACTTTGGTATCAGAGGGGCTGGGAAATCACGGCTTCCTCCTTTCTGTTGGCTGTGAGTGCAGTCACTGAGCTTTAGAATAGAGTTCACATCTGTTGAACTTGAGTGGAGACAAGCATGTCTCTCCAGCCTGATCTAGGTCTGGTAGTTGGATAGTTCTGATAGTTCCCTCTCCTAGGAACCTCGCTTTGGTCAGTTCTGCTCAGCTGTCCTAGCTGTGTCTACTCCCAACCTCTTGCCTACTCCCAGCCTGCTCACTGAGGGGCAGAGTGAGCAACAGAAAGCCTTGACACTCTGTGAGTAATGTTCACCAATGGCTAAAACATTATTCTGTTAACAACTCTGTTTTGTCACCAGTCTAAACAGCACAATACAGACTGATGTGGAGAAAATTAACTCCATTTCAGCCAAACCCAGTACATTTGGTGCTTATACCCTTCAGTATGCTGCCTTTTTTTTAGTTTCTTTCTTTTTTTTTTTTCCTTTTGATTTTTATTTGCTTCCATCTTAGTTATTGTCCTGGCTACCTAAATACATGGTGTAATGCTGCAGCATTCTAATGTGATGACTAATTTAGAGCTGGAACTTTTCATCTTTCCACATAATGTGTTCCTCACATCTCTGTGTTCACTTTTCTACATTGATTTAATTTATGATAAATTTGAATATAAAACTTCAGACACCATCAAAATTCTTATAGACTGCTTACATTGATGTGTGTCAAACAAGTGAATAGGTATATAACTGAACACACGTTCAAAATAATCAATAAGCTTCCCCTGCCTAGAGAAATTACCGTCTTACAAAAAGGAACTTATTGCTCAAAAATATAATGTAATTATTTCTGTAACAGATTTCTTAGAACTCAGATACTTGATTCCTCTTGTCAGCTGTACTTACATTCTGGAAACAAAAACCCTAACAAATTCAAAGTTTGTAAGGGAAATTGCTTTTCTTTTTTGCCTTTTGTCTGCCTAACTACTGAAACTAAAAGTGACATAACTGACATCGTGTAGCAAATCATTTTCTGAGCAGGTGGCTTGCAAACTGTACTAATGCTTTTCCTATTAGCACTGAACATAATACTTCCAGTACTGTTAATATTTCATTGCAGTTTTCAAAATATTCCTCTCCCCCCCAAACAAAATAACTGTTCAACTTCAGAAACATCACATACTTGTCAGTAAAATCATACATAAATGTATGTCAATGCCTTTTTTCTAAGCAGGGGCTAAAGTATAGCATATCTGTTTAAATGGTTCCTAACCATCATACACTTTCAAAGCAAGAACAGAAACATAGGTAGTATTTCCAGACAACCTACAGCTCTACAACTATTACTTTCTCTCAGTACACTGCATTAGGTAATTAATCTTCAGTGTTTTGAAATGGTGTTATTACCTTAATATTAGAATTGAAATGTTTCACTAAACATACCTTTATTCTCTTGGACACTGCAGCTGGGAATTCCTTTTCTTTTCCCTACTGCAAGCTCCAGTTCCACAGCTTTGTCTATAAAGCAAACCACTCAATCTGTGCGTAACTTCATTAAAACCTGAGAATTCCATAAAGATACAGGATTCTTGCTTAAGAAATGAAATTGCAAAGTCAGAATCACAGTTCTTGCTTAGCCATGTTCCATTTAGAGTCTTGTCCTAGATCACCATCATTTAATTAATATTTTATATTTCAGGCTGAGAGAAAACTATAGCTATCATTATACTAAAAGACAAAAGAATGTATAAAAATATCAATTTTCATATTGAAGATTTCCTTCCAGATAACAGGCTAGAGATAATTATTCCTTCCTTCCTATAAGTTTTGGGGTTCTTGTTTTAAATTCCTATTATGTCATGTAAATTTCCCTTTTCCTGAGAACAGCTGCCTAATGATTTCAGAACTTCAGCTATTGTTCTATTCTTCAAAAAGAAAAAGCTTTGTGATTCAGCAGTATTATCTAACCAAAGGCTTATTACTCAATTATCTCTGTTGTCAAGTCACGGAACAGAAGTTTTTTAATTACTTGAAATATTTTTTTGAGAAATGTTAGGGTGACTTTAGGGAAGAGTACAGGACAAAAGTACAGGACAAACTTTATGTTCTTTATAACTCAGTAAAATTGCCTTTTATGTTAATAAAATGGACCTAAAGTTAATTGAGCCCTTTAATGATACAAAGTGTTCTGCATAGGTCAATGGAAATTTTAACAGTGATACATTTGGTTAGCTAAGACAGAATAGTGGACCTTCAGGTCCAAATCGTCCAATTTGCAACCAACACCCATGTCCCTGTAGAGCCTTATTGACTTCATCAATTGTTTATAGTTTTTACTTTTATTAGAAATTGTGTAAGTTTTGCTTCTGCTTGCAGAATTTCAAGGGTATGTTTAAGGTGTGTTCTCTGAAAAGAATGCCAGCAGTATCCGAGAACTGTGCCTCAAGGTGTTGAAGGTTTTAAAGGCTGATAGAGTCACATCAGACTGCAGATATCAAATGCAAGATCATGAAACCTTTATAAAACAGGTATGGTTTTGATTAATAAAATAAATCAAACTAAGTGCTGTTTTATGACCTTTAACCACTACTCAGGGAAAGCTAACGCTGTTGGCTGACAACAAGCCTACCTTTCCTGTAATGGCAGTTATTAAATCCATGAGAAATCAAGTCATTCTCCAATTCATACCAATTAATCACATACCTTGGGTAAGTGGAACTAAAATCCTGCTTTCTTATCAGGACCCATAGTAAAACATAATAGTTGCACCAGGGGTCAGTTTAGAAGTAAAACCAAGATTTTATGCAAAATTTCTTTGCTTTTTGTTACTTGTGGTCCAACCTGGTTTGAACTTAGGAAAAAGCTTTCAAGTTCTGCTTTTGTGATATCCATGAAAGTTTGAAAAAATTGAAGCAAATATGTTGTGGTCTTTTAAAGCATCTGACATTAGTGAAAGATAATATCATGAATGGAATGTAATACAACAAATGCTCTGGAAATAAAACATCATACTCTGACTGAGTCACTCCACCAGAGCACCTTTTGCACAGATGGAGCTTGCACTCTCCTCCGCCCAGAGGCCTGGAGTAGTTTGCAGTCCTTCATCTCAGTAGCAGCTTACCTGATAGGCAGCTTTGCTCTGAGTGGCTACTTCCACTTCTCCCAGGCTAGCTTGGCTAGATAGACAGTTCCTGGCTGCTGCAGAGCACAGCCCTCACCTGGTTTCTACCACCACACTTCTGAAGATCTCAAAACCCTGACTAATAAGCCTTTATAATCCTCTGGAGACCTCAAGCTGCTGAGTAGGTTTGCACAGGCAACAGCTAGCTGGGATGACCATCAGGGCTATAGCCTAAGCCTGTGGGTGAGCACAGCAGGCAGCAGCCCAACAACTGGCAGCAACTGGCAGAGTGCACCACCCTACTTGCACAAACTGTGAAGCAAGTTGCCATGCCTTTCCTCTCAGACACTATTCATGGAACTGCTGGTCACTGGCACACCCCAGGGGCCAGTTAGATGCAGCTTCGCATAGTTTGAACTGACTACGGGACAGCCAGCCTCCAGAGACCTCCCAAGTCTCACACTCTTTTCAGCATGCAGCAACTGCCCCTGCTGCTGCTGCTGCTGCTGCTGCCACTAACATGGAACTAAAGCATAAACCAAGAGATATTGTGGAGCTGGAAGTATTTGATTTAAACTATTTTTGCAAGTTTCTTATAAGAAATAACAGCAATACAATGAAATTAAATTATAGTGGTTATTTTTAGCAATAATGAGATGCACAACAAATGCCTCAAAGTGCAAAATTAATGTAATATAAACATGTGATTAGATTCTTTTTAAACTAAAATAAACAACCACTAAAACAATTTGTACTAATACTTGTAAACAACTCCAAGATCCCATAGGATAAAAGCAACTATACAAATGTAAATTGTTATGCTCACCACAATCCTGGCTAACATAAATACTGTGCAGAACATTACTACAAAGGCATTTTGAATACAACTATAATATATTCTGAAAAATTTATCATACACACTTAGTCAATGTGGATTTTGGACAAAACATCTATTGCCTATTATCCTAAAAAGGGTGTTTTAAAATACATGACAAATCTTCCAATAAATGATCCATCACAAAAGTCTTGCGGCTAATCATAGGGCTTTCTACAGCCACAACAGAACAGACCCACAGCTACTGTTGTGCCACATAAAGGAGAAGGCATACTCAGTGCCAGCCAGGGCTACTGAAATGAGGGAGATATGCACTTCAGCTTTCTTAAACAACTATCTGCTATCTTCTACCTGGACTGATTGTACATCAATCAGTCATTAATTTTTATACATTCTTCCTCAAACAGCAGCATTTTAAAAAGATGCCCATGGCTCTGCTTTAGATGTCTGTACACCTGCATGAAGGCTTGACTCAGCCCAATCTTTTAGTCTTACTTCAGTTGACTTTAAAGTGCATTTAAGGCAGAACTGCACATGCTTTACTGATTTAAGTATGGATGTGCTGGTATATAGACAAAGTTTCACTTCCTCTCAGTTGCCATCACCTAAACCCCACATTTTACCTCTTATCATATGTGCTCAAAGCATACTTTTCATACAGGAATTATTTACTTTAAAGAAGAAAAAATAGGGGGGGTGCGGTGGTGAAGTAAATATCTATAGTGAAAAGCAAGAAAGATTTTGAAAAACAGAGAATGTGAGTTAAATCCTTACAAACAGCTAACAAAACATGGCCTTGGAAGAAGGAGACGCCCTAAATAGGTCAAGCTGAAGCACAGCAAGATAAGCTCAAGGAATACCAAAAGGTTAATGAGACTAAACAGAAAGTTACCGGAACTATGTGTGAACTATCTAATTAGCACACAAAAAGATCCATCCTCTGGCAAAGGCAGCCTCCTACTAACAAAGCCGCCTCCCCACAGAACATGCTGGTGAAAAAAACAGAATGCTGTATCTTTAAATGGAGACAAGGCTCAGAAGAACCAGTGAAAATTAAGTGTGAATAAACGTAATTGTAAACAATTCTTCAAAGTGTATAATAGGTTTTACTATGTGTTAAGAGGATTTGTGGATTCGCACCTAGCACCCATCTCTGCTATTGCAGACATGCAATAGACAAATATCTCAACTCTGTGTGTGGATCAGCTCTCGCACACCCAGTGAAGAACTCAGATTTGGGATAATATTTTGGCTGGATAGAGTCAGGCCACACTATATTACAGCTTGTTTTTAAACCTCTGTATTTAATACAATTAAATATTTTGCTAGTGAATTTGCATAAGCTAAGCTTCCATGCAAAACAAAACCACCAATAACTCCAAAACTCCCCAAACAAAAATCTACAGCTAAGTTACAAACCTATGGAAGTATGGGCTTACAATAGAAATGCTGACACAATCAGCCATAGCCATGTGGACACAGCAAACTGTAATCACTCCCATTAATAAAGACTTGAAATGGCTGTGTGTTTCACAGAACTGATTGTGCAACCTGGTTGTAATTTGTTCCTTTACTACTGTTTCAAAATGTTCCTGATTACAGAAAAATATTATGTTTTGGTTTGGTTTGGGATTTTTTTTGTTTCTAGCACTCACATATTTTCTCTGATGCAGCTTGATTTGTTGTCAGTGCTTGCAATTATTTCATTGTTAATATTACAGATTGCTACCTTTTCTCTTTGAGAACACAACAGTGTAACTGAACTAAGAAATTTCTCTCCACCTGTACCTGAGCTGCTTTGGGTTCCTTAGTCACTTCTCGCTTAGACACATTCACATTTCATGGCCACCTTTTTCACCTACTAAAGGACACAAGAGATTGCGTACACGTTCTTTCCTTCCCAGCGCCTACTGTTTACAATGCAAGCAGCCAAGCGGAGGAAAAGTAGCCATTCTAAAACTACAACTTCTGCATATATGCAAGTGGTTAAAGAGATGATGAAAAGAGATGGAAATGGATAGGACTGAGTATGAACACCACCACAGGTTCTGTGATACTCTTTTGAGAAATCTTATTGGCCAAGTATAAGGCAAGCACAGATTACTTCTCCCCTCTTTCTGCAACAGAGAAAATATATTTTGTGTGCAAGAATTATAACCTGCTTCTTGCTTTCCACCTCAGGAAGCACAGCTATGTACAGCCAAGGTTTCTGGAAGAGTCAGAATTAGAACCTTACTGTGTGGAAACACCAGTTCCTTTGGTTTGTGAAGTACCTGAGCTGACGCATCTAGGACGGCCTTTTTCTCACATCAGTGAACACTCACTTAAGAGTGTCCTACAAGTGCCCACAAAGATGATGCTGAGTTATCCAGTTCGTTGAAGCAGCGATTTCTGTATTTTACTTTGGTAGAAAATAGAAATCATGTGTTCTTCTTCTAAAGTATTACTGTTAAATCATCCTTGGGATCATTTTAGTTGTAAATTTTTTTTAGTTCATTTCTTATGTTACAGCCATATTTTGTCACTAGACATAGTTGCCAGCATTTTATTAAAGACCATTTTCCTTTCATGTTTGTGATAGAGAGTTGATCCACCTCCCATTACACTTCTTGGGCATCTGTTGGATTTAATAAGAGTTGATTCAAATCCGTAAACAGCAGTCCTGGTCACTGCTGTCCAGCACTACACGGTATGCAAACAAATTATTTTCATTGAGATGAGCAACTACTGTGCAACACCACTACAAACCTTTACATGTAATATGAAAAAAAGTAGTGTAACAGGTTTTGAAATTACGTAATATCACCTTTAAAATAAACTGAGGAATGATAATTTACAACACTTAAAAATATGACCCAAATTGCTCTTCAATCACTCTGTGCACTGAGGAATTATTCATACATTTATCACAAAATGCCAGAAATGTTGTCTGACAGTTTAGGTCCTCTCCTGTAAACGTCTTCCCCAGCGAGCATCCTTCTGCTTCTTTTGGACTCTGAGACCTAGGTATGTATCCACCTGGCCTCTCCATAAATGGGTAAACTCCATCCAAGATAAAAGACTTGTGGAAATGACAAAGTGGTTTTCAGCTAAAG
Source organism: Falco biarmicus (assembly GCF_023638135.1). Taxonomy (NCBI): domain Eukaryota; kingdom Metazoa; phylum Chordata; class Aves; order Falconiformes; family Falconidae; genus Falco; species Falco biarmicus. Next base: position 11,214,660 of record NC_079292.1, on the reverse strand, counting down.
AGTTTCCAGTGGAGGTGGTGTCTCCACTAGAAAGGTCACCTGTGTAAGTAGCAGAATAGCCTAAGCAAGCTTGCTTTTCTTAGTCACCTTTTGTAGAGCACCTGCAAACCATCCAGACTTAAGAGCAGCCTTTGACTCAGATTACTAATGGGAGTTTGGCAGTGTGCCAGCTGCTACTATAGGACAGGATTTAGAGAATCATAGAGCAGACTTGAACCTGACTGTAAAATACCAAGGTGTCATATCTTGGAAATGCAACACAAGAAAATGAAATTGACTGGAAGATCTAGAAGTCTTGGTAAAACTCTTTGTATGACATGATTAGTATCACAGAAATTTCGGGGAACAGTTTTTTTATTTGGAGTGTTGATATTCTAGGAAAGACAGGTAAGGAAAGAAATACTATATAGATATTAATCATGTTTATGTCTGGAGTTTAACTTGAAAGGCTAATATTCTTTGTCCTGATAAAAGAAAAAACAAGAAGAATGGAATAATGACAGTAATCCATGCAGACCTCTGCTGAAGGGTTCGAGGAAGCATTTCTGAGCCTATTCAAAACTTAGAATGTGGTGATAGCAGAGAATTTTAACCAAATATTTGCTGGAGATGTATTATGACAGGCTATAGATTAACAATCATGCTCATGAAATGTGCTGGGAACAAACTTTATTTAGGAGGTTAGAAGGGGACCAGCTAATCTAGATTTAGTTCTGCCTAACAGGAAGAATTGATTGAGATGCCAAAGGTGCAGTGTAGTATGGGGTGAAAGTAATCACAGAATGATAAATATCCTTATCCTAAGGGAAACAAGTGTGACAGAAGAACTGAAAATAATGTACTTTAAGAAGTCAAGCTTTGACAGCGAACTCTGGAAACTCATAAGATAGGTCACTTGGAAAGGTGATCTGAGAGATAAAGGAATGCAGCAAATGTGGCAGTTACTGAAAGAAACCATATTAATGCATAATAGCAAACTAATGCAAAAAGAAGATGGAAAGCATGGTTAAAGACCATTTCAATTACATCAGGGTATCCTCAGTGACCTGAAAAGAAAAAAAAAAAAAAAAAATCATATAAAGGTGTCCAATGCCTATGGGTCATATAATTGAGTAAGATTAGAAAGGAAGGGCCCATCCTTGTAAGGATAAATCCAGAAATGCAACAGAGCATATGTTTCAATTAGAAAGAGAAATAAAAGAAAGAAAATCAGGTCCTAAAATTGCATAAGAGGAAAACGAAAAGAAATACAGGTCCAAGACTAACTGGGAAAGAAGAGAAAATAACAGCAGAAGCTTTCAGTTCTTTGTTGAAGTCTAAGTTGAAACTAGATTGCAAAAGTTATGTTTAACAAGCAGATGTTCTAATTCTGAAAAGACCAAGTCAAACAATACTTTGCTGAGATAGTTGTATTTAAGTTACAAGTGCTTATCAAAATCACTTTACAATGTGTGGCACTGTGTGAGAAATCTGAAACATTAATGGTAATTTTATAAAATGCAATGAGTATGAAAAGCATTAGAGGACTGGAAATGGAAAAAAAAATTATCATAAACCTTTTTTTGAAAGTGCAAGAAAAGGAGGGACAAGAAAGCTCTAAACTAGTCACCTTTGGTGCTAGAAAAATTCTAGAACATACCATTAACCAATTGCTACATCCATTAAAAAGTGGTTGAGAGATATATTTAAAGTCCTAACTAAAATTATCAATAAAAGTACATTTAAGCTAAACCAAAGTCAGTATGTGTGAAAGGTTAAGATGTGGATACAGAGTACCCTAATTGACTATAATGGGGCAGTGGAGCAAAGCAAGACAACTGGATGTCAAGCACTGTTTGACAGAATTTTTCTCTCAAGCCTCTACAACAGAGAATACAATTATTCAGCTCTGCTTCAAACTGGTGATCCCTTGGTTGCCATACCACAGTCAGTTTTAGGCACTATATTTTAAGAAAGGAAAAAAGTGTCTACAGGAGGATAACATATAGCAAGCATGTTAGAGAGTGTGTGAAGCAAAAAATAATCAAATTGTCTTTGCTGGTGGCAGGAAGTGGGAAGAATTAGTCTTCTAATTATAAAGGGCTGCTACGAAGAACTAATGAAGACAGTAGAAAAGGCCGAGTAAAAAACCGTTCAATTTGTAACAAAAAACCTATAGATAAAATATTAATTTTCTTTTTAATGTTATGAGGCAGTGTAACAGACTATTTCAGGATGTTATAAAACTGCTTCCACAGTGGTTTTCAAGAGCAGATTAGAAAAACATTTGTTAGGATGGCTTTGCTGTAAGATGATGACCCATGTGATTTTTCAAGGTCCCATCTAATCTTAGAGTTGTATGATTTTACTTCCCATTCATTTTGTGTTAGCATGAGTGGAGTACGTTTTGTATCTAGAACACAATAAAGAGCATCAGATGCTTTTATGCAATATATTTTATGCCACTGCTAACGTTTCATTAGTGGCTGTATACTGCATAGGTACAATATTCAAAAAACAGTCTTCAAAACAGAAAAGTGGAGAGTCTCTTCATTAAATAATAATTATAGAATTATACAGAAAGAATTGTATTCAGATTTTAAAAAAGCATTTCACCTATACCCTTTCTAAACAATCAGCCATTTGTTGCTACATTTACTGTTTAAACAATCAGATTCAGAAATGTTCTACATAGTAACTGTCACAGCTTGATGATAAAGACAGTATATTTTTGTACTGCATACTAAATTATGCTTTAAAAAAGTTCTTTTGAGTTAACTATTTTAGGGGTTGTTTTGTCAGAAATTAAAATATATGATTATACAAGACAGCTGGGTGATTAACATTGGGGCCTGAATGAAGTCTCTTCTAAAATTCCGAACTACTGCAATGCAGCCATCTGACGTATGTTCTATTGTAGTTACAGATCAACATCTTCCTAGTGTTAAGCCAAACATAAAAATTAAATTCTAACATATCTCTGTCTTTAAACAAGTGGGTTTAAAGCCCTTGTAAATCTAGGCTCAAATTCATGACACAAACCAACTATATTCTTTATATTAGAGGATTACTTTTACCAATTAAAATGAAAAGAAAAAGGTCAGGGTATTTTTAGAAATCTAGTTAATTGACTAAACTGCTATCTGGCAACTACAGTCTTACTCAGCTCCCTCCAGTAAAGCTATCAACCTTTAGTCACAACTCATTTGTCTGAAGAGTCAGTATACAACTGGCTCTACAGTGCTGTTCTTTGTAACTGATTTCACATGCTGACACATGTTGGCTGCAACTTCATTTTGAGATAACACCAAATGTGTTCAAAAATTAGCTGAACAATTAACTTCCATGATACTAGTGGGAAAAATAGCATTTCTTGATTCAGGTTAGCATAATGAACTGTAAAAAACTGTAGCTCTTCATAAAGGTACCCTGAAGAAAAATGGTGGTGTTACTATTGAGAGAAAAAAAAATGGGGTGTCTAGGTATCTATAACTTTAGCAGAAGTCAAGTGCTTTTTATAGCATATAGAAATTTGAGGGGAATGGAGTGGTGCGGTTGCCTGAACATAGTGATCTGTACCAGTTTATATGCCATAAAGTATATCCCTGGCCTCCAGCTGCAGCTGCAGTATGGGCCTGCAGTATGACATGTGCCATAGGTCTCACTTGGTATATCTTAACCTTAGATATGCCAGGGTGTGCAAATAATGTTTAATATTTCTACATTAACATAGTGATGTTATTACTTCTTAAAGCTACATTTGTACCTGATAAATAAAATGTTTACTCTGACACAGGTTTTTCTTACCCTCTAATATGTTTTGATTGGCCTACAAAATTCTTTTTCTTATCTTTCTAACTGTTCGGAGAACTTGGGTGTTTTGGAGTTTTTAAAAGGAATGTGTATGTTAATATCTGTTCTATGAAGTAAATTAATTGGCTTTGAATAGTGACAAAGAATTGAAGATGTGCTATTTGACTTTACATACAATTAAAAGGATTTGGAAACTTAACTGTTTTCAAATGTCTAATTACTTGTGATTTTTGGATTTGGTTTTTTTTTAAGAATTTATAAATATTTATCCTTGCATGAAAAATACTGACCTATTAATGGAAATCCTCTCTAACAGTGCTTAAATTTTGGCTATATTTTAAAATTACTTTTTAAATGTTTTACCTGAAAGAATCTATACGAGGAAAAATAACCAAAAAAGTCTATGTCATATTTTTAAAGTTCCCATAAAAACATTTAAGTAAGTTGATCAGGTTTATTGAAAGTTCTGTGCCTGATTTATTTACTCATCCTGCAACTCAGAGCGGGATTATTGCTAGAATATGCTTTATAGGACTCTTTAAGAACCATAGAAATTTGATTGAGTTAAAAGAAAAAATAAAATACGATAGGTATGTTCATTATTTTACCTGGCAAAGATGCATGTGAAATTAGCAGGAAGGGGGAACTGGACAGTTTATGATTGCAAGTAAGAATATAATTTTATTGAAAGATCAACTATTTAAGTAACTTTCTGTATCTATGGGACTCAATGTTTCAACAAACGTGAACAAGGATGATAATCAGTAGCAGTGCTTGATAATTCATGGTGAAATTTTGAGGGAAGGATAAAAAATGTTAATCATTCAAATCTATATAGGGTTGCCGAAAAAATAATATCTACCTTTCCATGTCTCTGTATACCTCAGTATCTCAAGAGATGTTGAAAACAGACATGAAAAAGATTATAAAGTATTTTTGATTACAATTTAATATTTACTTCAAATGCCACCTCCTTTTTTTCCCTCCAGAATCTTCTTGCATCAGGTTTCCGATTTAAATTGCTATGCAACAGATTTTGAAATTTTAATTAATTTATACATTTTTATTTGTAAAATTGTAAAAAAATCTGGGTCAGTTGGAGTTAATTTGCTTATGGAAGAAAAGAAAAGAAATGTCACTCTATTCCATTGCATAATGAAATTACCATGGCTGGGAATCCCCAAAGCAGTCCTGAGCATGAAACAATTTCTCCCCCTTCAGGCCCACCTGCACAACTGAGCCATTCCCCTCTCCCCCTTCTTCCATCAACTTCCTTTAGCTGAAAACATGCATAAAGGACTAAGATGGAGACTATTCTGAAACTTCCCAAATGCTGTTTTCTTCCAAGTTAATGTAACAAACAATTTTTTTGCCAGTTGGCACTAATGGAAACTTCAATCCTATGTAAATCTGAGAGATAGGCACATCCGTTTAATTGTAAAGGCAGAAACCAGAAGTCTGAAATGTAATTGTTCATGTTGTGCAAGGTTCTTTAGAGGTAAGCGAAAATGAAATATTGACATATGTTGCATGAGTAGGGTTCACAGACTTTCTGGAATTCACAGTTTCTAGAAAATCAATGTACACATTTACTTGCTTCATCTGAAATAAAAAACCCAAACCTTTGAGACATTAAGCTGTCACAATCAAGGCAGAGTCAAATCACAGATCTTGATTGCTGTACTTAATACTTCCTTTCATTTGCTCCAGTTTATCTTTGCCTATCCTATTCTGTGTGATTAAATACTCTTGATCACTCCTGAGCTCACACTAAGCATCACAAGGTAAAGCTATTCAGGATCAACACTCACAGAGAAAGCACTTGCCCCAAATTAAACTTTTTCCATTATATCTGGACCTCTGAAGGTAACATATTTTCAAATGAAGACATAATTTATTTATTTTTTTCACTAGCACTAGCAATTTATAGAAACAAGCACAATGCTTATTCTGAAAATATTTCAGTGCAATTGTTTTGTCAAAGGTCAGGAAGGGAGGTTTAACCTTCTTTTGTAACTTAAAAGTTCTATTCTTATACTTCTTCTTACTTGCTTTAACTTAATGCTTTCTTAGTGAGAAAGAAGGTCAAGAAGCAGTAAGTTCACAGAAGAAGCCGGAGGATTTTTTTTTTAAAAATATACTTTGAAAGGGATCTTTGTTTATTGTTGCAGAGAAAAACAAAGATCCTGTTTGGTTGGTTGGTTTGAGGGTGTTTGCAGTTTGGCTTTTTTTGTTGTGTTTTTTTGTTTGGTTGGTTTTTGTTTTTGTTTTTTTGTTTTGTTTTGTTTTTTAATTTGAACACCTATTATGCATTTAATGTCATGCAAACATTAGTAGAAGTGGGGTGTGAAATGGAAATGGACTAAGACCTGAAGCATAGGGCAACCTCTGTCTGCTAAGCCTGGTCACTCATGGTTGGCAATGTAGTTTTTGTGTTTCTGCCAGGCAGCAAGACAGCTTTCTCAGGAGGGGCTGAAAGGGCCAACACTCCTTCTCCTTTGGAAGAGTCTTTTCCACCACTGAAGATGCCACCTTGGATGCAACAACTCTGACTACACAGGGAGGTGAGAAAACCCTTACTTCCTAGGGTGTCACCTGCCAAATTACAAGGTGGGCTGTGAAGAGCAGCTCTTACTCTCTTTTCCGTGGTCTTGAATGAGCCTGGGTTTATCACTTTGCTTAGAAGTGCACTGCCCAGGAGGCAATCTGGGTAGAAAAGTGGCTAATTCTGGATTGCCACACAGGATGACTGGATCATAGGAGCCTGTATTTCCAGACCAGAATGCTTTTGCCATATGTTCAGGACCTCACACTATTGAACGAGGCACCGTAGCAGAATGAGCTGTGTAGACCACACTTTCAGATATAGGCTTTGATAGTGCTAAGGCTCATTTTTGATACTGCTAAGGCTCAGGGTTTGGATTGTCTGGATCATAAACTTACTAGCAGTGTGCTTCCAATTCCTAACAGTAAAGTAGGGGTAAATACAATACCTTGCTACCTTGTGTATTTAGACAGTAAACTCCTTAGGAGAGAGACTTTCTCATACTCCCAATTTGTACACTCACATTGACATTCTCAAAGTAAACACAAAAAGGCCCTATAAATATTGTCTGCTTTTGGTGCCTTATTGGTTTCATCTGGTTCCCGTGCTAAAATTGAATTTATTGTGACTGCTGCTACAAATTCTTTTCCCAGCAAATCAGTTGTTGATCAAATGTTTATGCCAGTTTCTATCATATGATGCTCCAAGGAGTCTGGACTGTTTTGCCAGTTTTCTGGACAGAGTGAATTTTGCTTAAATGATTACATTTCCTTGACTTCATTAAATTAAGAAGTTTTACCTGGATAACCACTTTTCTTCAAACAGTGAAAGCAAAACTTGTAGCTAAACTTAGTTAACAATAGCACTACTTCATTTTACTGTTCCACAACTGTTTTCACTAGTGCAGGAAAGAACATTCTTACATATTTGTTTCCATTTTAGGATCTAAAGTACGTAAGTACGATAGGCAATATTTCCTCCATGAATCACCTTTCTTTACCATAGATTTTTTTATAGCTTGCCTGTCTTACACACCATTGTAACAGTAATTTTTAATAATTTCATTTTCTAACACCACCTGCTTAAAATGAAACACCTGCTCTCCGTATTGATTTCAATTCCTCTTCATTAGGATTTTTCCTGCATGTCTTTCCCATACTATTAGAAACAAATATTTTCGTTATAAAGATTTTTCAACATTTAAAAATACCTCAAATGTTACCTCATTATAATTGTTGTAGTATACATTTTCCTTACAGAAAGTAGTATCTTTAAAACTTCCTTAATTTTTAATTTGTTGCCCATTCTTTTTTTTTTTTTTTGTAAATAGTGCAAATATTATATTGAAAACTGTTTTTCATAACTTGTTCTCAGATCCAAAATCTATTTTTAATATATTTATAAATTCCCCATTTTTCTCAAACCTCTAGTTCCTCTTGCACTATTTTAGGATTAAAATCTTAATTTTTATTTATTAATGAACAATGAGCAGAGAAACAAATCTTTTCTTTTTAAGACAAAACTTCATTACCTTATCATGACTGACGCTTGTAGTGGACTGAAGAAATAATATTAACAGGCTTTTTTGTTTTCTTTGTATTGATTTGATTTTCAACCAGACAAATTTCCTCATTTGTTGTAAATGAAAAAGTGATTTTTCAGTTGCCACCCAATGCTCCTCACTACTGTTTGGTTCCAATAAATCTATGGTTATAGATTAGAATACTAATAATTTGATCAAATTGTAAAAATTCAGCATAATGTAATTTAGACTTAGATTTCTGAAGCAACCTATACGATTTTCTATACCTCTAAGGCAGCTCTGAGAATTTAAACTTAGTTCATACTTGTACTTTTCCCTATTTAAAATTGGAGACTTTATTTTTTGAACCTTTGACAACTATTTTTATGTGGAATTTCTGGGTCAAAAATTGCAGTCCCAGTCATTTTGAATTGAAGCATCACAGTCTCCCCTTTCAAATTTAGTTTTTGTTTGTTTTGCTTTAAAGAAAACATGTAAGATGAAAATATATGTGCCATTTCCTTTGGATAAAACTGACCATAAAAACACTGGTGCAAAGCCACAGATATGTTTAAACTGTAAACTAATGTCACTAGTGTTGGCTTAAGGGGTTATGATAATAAATTCAGGCTATAGTACAATGTGAGCCTGCACTGATTTTTGCAGAACACTAAAAAGAGATTGAATGAAACCAGGGAATTTGCACATGCATTAGAACCACTACAGGTTTCAAGGTGTTTCAAACTAGGGCTAGGATCTTATCACTGAGAATTTACAGGTCTAGTTTCTGCATTCCCACTGCATTTCAATTAAACATACAGAAATGTAATAGCCCATGATATGAACTAGAAACTGATAAACGTTTTGCAAATGCCTTGTCTGTCTTGAGTCCCACAGATCCCATAATATACATAACAGACTGAAAGCAACCTGCATTTCTGCAGACGAGTTAGCTAGCTTTGTTCCAAGAATGTGTATCTTTGAGTCTCATCCAACTCACAATCAGCTGATATTTTAATCAGAGTTGAGGTAGATAGTTTATATATATATGGGCAGTTGAACCTAAAGTCATAGTTTGCATTTATTTTTTCTTGTCTCCTCTTGGAAGAAATATCTTTCCCACTTAGTTATACTGCATTCTGCTGATAAGGGGGAATATGAATGACCTGCAATATTATGTCTCAGTGGAATCTTGTATCAACAGAGGAAACAATATATTTTGTTGATATACTAACAAAAAGTTCAAAATTAAATCTATGAACATCCTTATGTGTAAAATCTGTCTGCAATATTATACATGGAACATTGTATAGAAGGATACTCAGGCATCTATAAACCCATTTCAAGCCTGTAACTTGAGATTCTGAAAGTGTACAGTTCATTAAACCGAAGACCCCAGGGAGACAAATATTTATACTTGTATATATGTATTTATCCATGCATATATATACATGTTAATATATAAACAGCTAGATAACCAAAGGACCCATTTGCGATTAAAAAGATCAATTTTTGGCTCCCCCGGTCTCCTAGGTACTCCATAGCATGATAAGGATATACTTCCATTAAAAAAAAAAATTATGAAGGAATGATTGAATGAAAAGACTGACGAAAAAGTTCTGTTTGAGTCAAAGAAGGGAATAATAGGCATGCAACTGGCTTAGAAAAATAATGAAATGGTAGCTGAGAGATGGATATTTAGAGAAGTGGGCACTGGTAAAAGAGGAATGTTCTATACATTGTAAGCACATTAGAATCAAAGTAATGCTGTTTGTTCACTAAAATATATTTGCTTGACTATCGATATGGTTTTCTTAGTAAGATCAACAGTTTAGACACTGATATAAATTTCCAAACAGAAAAACATTTTACATATCTATGCTAAAACATTACTTTAAACAGCATGTTTTTATCTAAAAAGAAACAACTTTGTGTTATGAACCCATCACCAGAGAAAATGATCATAAGAATCCAAAAATAACATGGACTAAATACTGACATTTTCTTATCTGGTTGTAGTTTCCAAACTGGTGGAAATAAAAAGAAATAAGCAAAGAAAAAAATCCCACAAAGTTATTGTAAATGTGAAAAGTAATATGGATTGTCATGTGGTCGTAAATATGAAACTTTGAAAATCACATCATGAAAGCTGTTAGAAACATGGATAAAGATACTGAAATTAATATGATTCTTTACAGTCCTATGGCTTGGAACTTATCCCTCAGTCATTCTCACATTTTAAGTTCTACTTGTCAAGCCCCAGCTCTGAGTCTCCTAAAGTTTTGTCTGTTTGATTCACTATGAATTGTGATTACTGTGACTTCCTCAGCATTCTGTTGCATGTACCAAAAATATTTGAGTTCAGAACGCAGCATAACATGTGCAAGCATATTGGTAAGATAATTCCTTCTCTGTGTTTCCAGTCTCCTTCATTTGCTCCGTATCTTTTGGATTATGTCTTTATATACACTTTTTAATGTCACGTTTTTCTGCAATTGAATGGTCTCTTCTTGTTGATTTAGTAGTCACTTAGTTCCCAGCCAAAGAATGGAGAAAATAGACACTGAATTCTTACAGATGCTGTGCTATCCATCTCAAGTGGTCTACCACAGGTTTTCATCTTATCACATTCCCCTCAACCTTTAAAACATGGCTTATATTCTCAGCTTTATATCTTATATATAACTGGTAAAATAAATGCTGGTGCTGACTGGAATGAAAAAAGCATTTCTTCTTTCTACACTTTATATGTGCCCTTCATTGCATTGCTCTTTATTTTAACCTTATTCATCACAGAGTAATTGTGGACATTACACTGCCGTCATTCAGCTAAACAATTACACATCTAACACATAGGCTGTCACCTCTGCTTGTATACATTAGCTTCTACAACGAAAGATGAGGTGATCCAGTGCAAGGTCATGTCCTCTGCAACGTCTGCAGGTCTCAGTACTGCACAGCTCTGCCAAGGCCCACCAATATCATCCTGAGATTTAGGACTGTGTAATTGCTAAGCCAAGCAGTGATGCCAATAGTCAAACAGTTCTGTCTCAGTGTGTTTAAAACCTGTGCCCTGGTTAAAGAGTGCACTGCCCTACCATTCCCTCTTTGTTGCATCATATGGACAGAGAAAAAAAAAATATCCCACTGATTAATCCTTACTCTAACACCTGAAGTGCTTAATTTAAAAGATTACAACATTGGGGGTGGCGGGTGGCGGGGAAGCCTTTAAAAATCTAAATAAACTCCTCCAAGGTTCATTACAGTTAAATTGACAAGCTGAACACACAGCCCTGGCTACTGAGGGGATTGCCACTTGTACTTATATTTGTCCTGTTGTTTTGTTTTTTTTAAAAAAAATATTTAACTGAAAAATTTTCCTCATTTATGAAGTTAGTAGAAATCTGAAAATATGGCTGTTAGGTTAGCAATGTTTATCAATAATTTAACCACAAGAAAGAAAAATAACCAGTAAGTTCTAGTTTTGCTGATCCAGAAACTGTATCTGTGATTACAAAGAAGATACACAGCCTTTAGTAGTAAATAATGAGGACAACATAATAGTAATTGCCCTGCATCATGGTTACTTCTTTGTTCATGATATGATTGTTTTTAATATTGGGCAAGGATACTTTTATTTTTTACAATACTTGGATGTGATTAGTATTCACCCTTGTTTTATTGTACTGTTTCTAGAAGAGTGAGTTTACTAAGGATACGGTTTTTATTCTTTTCATTTTAACATAGAAAATTGGCAAGCTGACTCCTCTTAGTGGGGAGGAATGTCAGTGACATTGATATTAGTTTTTTTATGATAATATCAAACTTAAAAGTTTGCATCCTTACAGTGCTCGACACAGTCTTTACTCAGGTAAACTCTTTTTGATGTCAGAGAATTGCCTAAGGATACCTGAGTAAGAACTTCTGAAGGCAGGGAGCTGTATGCAGTTATGATTTCTAAATAGTTCAAGATTCAGTAGGCTCTTGCAAATAAATAGAATTATTTTCATTGCCTTTAACAGGGTTTTGGGCAAGCCTGGATGGTTACGCATTTGCATAACCTCGATACTCATGTGGATAATCTCATTGCCATTTCCCTACACCGCTGAGAAACATCAGCTTTAATACCTGCACAAACTGAAAGGCACCTAGAGGGCTTTGCTGAACTTGGCCACCACATGATTTAATTTACAACAACTTTCTTCATTCATGGTGGCAGGTTGCATGACTTTGAATGCACTATACCTCAGAGCCCTTGCGCGCACGCAGTTCACGAATAGTCCACAAGTCAGTCAGGTCTCAGTGAAATTAAGGTGAAAAAACCCCAATAAATCATGTAGCTCAGTTGCTAATTCTACAATGTTTCATAAAGTGTATTTGCAACCAGAATTTCCAATATGCTTTTTAAAGTACTAGCTGAGAGTCTCTACTTTTTTTGGAAATGTGTTTTTGCTGTTCTGACTGAAAAGTGTGCATGCAGTATGATCTTGTAGAAAATTGTTAAGCAATTAGTATAAATCTGATATTCTTTTTCCCACAGCTTCCCAAAAGTGCAACAAAATCTCACCTCAAACCCTGTCAGTGTCAATTACTTCCTTAGCTTCCAAGTCTTTTTCCCTCCCCAGTTCTATAAAAGTAACATAACTAAAGAAATTACAAAAGAGAAGAAACCAATTCATTTTAAAATTGAGAAAGAAATGATAGAAATATTGAAGTGCAGGTGGATGGGAAAATTATGCTAGTTTAGGCCACGCTTAGATCATTCCTTGCTTATCCCCACAACTACGCGTATTAACTCATTTTGGACTAGAATATATTTTTTTCTCCAAGTACACTCCCTGAGCAGTTGCTTTGCTTTTTTTTTCATTCTCCCAGAACATGGAGCAGAGGTCACCTCTTAATATCAATTACATGCTTCCAGTGGGACCAATGTCTAGAAAGTGAAGGGCTTAGGTGCTGATGGGGTGCTCTCCCTCTTTCTTTGTTTTCAAGTAGTTAATAGCATCTTTCTGCTCTAAGTCAGACAGTTAAACTTTTGCTAACTCTACAGCTGATTCTTCCCTGCTGTCAGAGAAAATAAGTTCTTTAGAGGAAGGAAGTATAGATCCTATGCTCTTTTTCTAATTATTATGATTATTATGTAGGTGTTTAGAAGCAGTAATAGCAGCTTGCTGCTCTTGAAAAATTCTTCAGAACCAAGAGAAAAAAAGATAGTGTTTGCTCTAGATGCACAGCAAAGCAAAATTAAAGATCAAATACATGCCTGACAGCCTGGCTTTCTTTTCCATGGTTTGAAAAGTTTTATATTTCTTAAATTTCCCATGTTAGTCACAAACACTTAAGCTGACACTTCAGGCTCAAGTTATTCCTGTGGATGACACATGAGAAATATTAGTGCTTGGAGGAAAAACTTTGTTGCATTGGAGTCACTTCATAGCTTTGCAGTCACCACAAAAATATGTGCACACTTAAAAGTACTACTTTAGAAAACCTTGTCCTCTTCTTCCAAAAAAATTATAAATGCTTTCCTCCCACATTTTTCTCAATGAGTGCCTAGACTTGCAGTATGCTGGAACACCTTAGTGCAAAATGATAGCTGTGCACTTAGCTGTTTTAAACCTCTGGAGATTTCTCTTTTTATGCTCTTAGATTATTCTCAGTTTGATTCCTAGATTTCAGTAACGTACATGAATGGATTTGCCATCAAATATTTCTTGAGAATATAGAAAAAGTGGAGCTAAAAAAATGATGTTGTTTGAAAAAGAATGCTAAAAATGTTCTGAGACAGAATGATATCCTGGGCAATACATTCAGATTTCTTTTGCATCCTTCTCCCCTTCCCAAGATCAGCTCTCTGGCCTTTTATTTTTGCTGAAGGAAGTGACATTGTATATATTGTGCCTAATTCCAGATTTAACAAAAACTAAGACTATTCCTGTTTACTGACAGTGTAGGCTAGCGGAATCCTAGGATGGAAGGAGGCGTCTTGCCTCTTTGCTCAGCATGGACCCAAGGGCAGGGAGCCGTGGCAGCCTCTTTTCTGCTGGCTGCCAGAATCAGCCTGATTCCCCTGACACATTTCAGATGCTGTTCCATAACCATTTCTTGGGGTTTGCTGCAATAATCTTCATTTTGGTCACTACTCAGACCATGCACTCAGCCTGAGAGTTTTTAATGTTACCAGTGAAAATGAACTCTGATAAGAAATCAGTTCTGGCAGGAATGCAAACACGTTCTGAAACAGGTGTTCCTGCCCTCATCCTCCAGTGCTTCCTCTCAATTTCACATCCTATTCACATACTTGCCAGAAATCTGTACATAATAAAGGCTCAAAGTGCTACTTTATAATTCCTGTTGGAAATCAGAACCTCTCCAATGCTTAATTATTTGGAACTGAAATTATGCAGGAGGTTTGTCCCTTTCTCACTAACTTTTGGAATGCTTTATACCATAAATAAAAATTCAATTTCCCCTTTCTTCTTACTCTCAGTAGGATTAAATAATGCTATAAAAGATAAATCAGGATCTAACTTCTCCAGCTTCTTTCTTTGCTTTAGATTTATTTATAATCTCCAAAATACATCATATTTGAACTCAAGCCTCTCTGTCCCTTTGATACGATTGTTTTGTCCTTCCACACTGTCTCTATCTCAGTACAAGTGGGGTAACAAAACATTTCATTTATAGTTTTGTCACCACTACTTTTTCCTAAATTCTTCATAGTAGCATGTATTTGCACCCTGAGGAACTTAAAACTTTGTCTCTTCTCTTATTAGGAAAACTCAGACTTCTGTTTAATTA